>NC_142599.1:8433530-9077780 GCF_965207765.1 Zootoca vivipara
CAACTGAGTCCCTCCTCCCTTCTTCCTAGCAACAGCATCTTTCCTTTACGGTGGCCGCTCATGGTCAAATTTCTCTGAGACCTTTGTTCCTGCACTCTTCATGAACTCTGAGTTCTGGGAGAAGGGGTGGGGTCAGAAATACTCTCCAGTGACAACATGTCAGCTGACTGCCCTGCCTTTGTCTCCCCTCCACCTTCTTCTAACACTTCCCAACTCTTCTGTTTGTCTAACTCTGAGCTGTGACTTACCTCAAACACCTGCTGTAAATCAAGGCTGCATTCCTCTTCTCCTGCAGTGTCAGGAGAATGGGGGTGGGGGAGTGATCTCCACCATTCATCCTCCATCTCATCCCCTTGAGTCCAATCCTTGACCGTTGAGTATTTATATGATTTATGGGTTTCTTGATGAAATGTTTGTCTTTAGTGATAGATCATTACTGAGGATGTTATGTTGGTTCACTGTCTCGTCCTTGTTTGAAATCTTTGGTTGTATTGAAATCAATACAGGAATAGATAAATGAATGAAATAAGCCTAGATTCAAGACAAGAGCACAAAACCACCTCTTCACTAGTGATTACTAAGCACTAGTATCCAGAGGTGGCAACAATGCAGAGGGCTTGGGATCCTGCTTAGCCTTTCCTAATCCCTGGTGCTGGAATGCCCCATTTTGGAAAATAACTGTTGCAACTTCCACTGATACAAAATGTGGTCACTTACCATACAAAACTAACCATGTCTACTGAGAAGTAAGTCCCACTTAGTTCAGTGAGCCTTACTCCCTTATGAGTAGGATTCAGCCTTAGGGTTTTTGTTTTTGTTTTAACAAAGCCTTCTTACAGGGAATGTTCCATGCCTGTGCAGAAACAGATATACTAGCTACAGTTTTGTTTCTGGAACTAATTTAATAATAATTCACCTGGACTAGTCTTCTCCAGCCTCCTGCCCTCCAGATGTATTGGAGTCCAACCACCACCAGCCCCAGCCACCACAGCCAATGGTTGTGGATGATGGCAGCTGTGGTCCAAAATATCTAGAGGGCACCAGGTTGGGGAACACTTGACTTGTCCCAAAAATGATCAAATGTATCTCTCCTTTAAAAAAAGGGGGTGGGGTGGAGAACCTGAGAGGGATCATCAGCATGGAGGACTCACATCCATCAGTTTAAAGGGCTCTGTGTCAAGGCCTTCAGGGAGTTAACTCTTCCCAATGAAATCTGCTGTTCCTCGGGCAATTTTCTGATAAGAAGCATGCGTGCCTTCTGATTCAAGGTGAACGCTCAGCCTTTTATGTGATACAGACAGATTACATGGTAATTATGACTTGCACAAAACTCATTTGCAGCGAAGCAGCAGGTAAGAACTGTACCACCCCAGGGCAGCCATAACCTACACACAATGTGATTGAGCACATAGATTTCTTTTCCCACACCTAAAATGGTTCTGTGGGAGGATGAGGCCATAGACAACATCAGGTACTAGCAAAAGATCATTAAACTGCAAGCCAGGCAGGGAACTCAGAGAGCAGCCAAATCAACTATTTCAAAATGTGTACAGGGTTTCCTTTGGAGACCATAAAAACTCTGTCTGTCTGTCTGTCTCTCTCCCCCCCCCCCTCCAGTGCATGGGTGTACAGATGCAGATATAAGTATGACTTACGGTTTGTGTTTGAGAGGGGTCTCTGTTATCATCCAGATCCATCACAATTTACACCCAAGCAAAGTGGGGAAAAGCCAGACCTGGGATTCTGGAACTTATTTTGTGCGGATAGGTCAGGACCATGGATAGGGGCAATTTCAGAGTCCGGTTGCAAGAGTTCAGTACCATGGACAGCGGAAAGAACACATCTTCATTCTTCTTTAGATCAACTGCTAGAGCAGGCATCCCCAAACTGTGGCCCTCCAGATGTTTTGGCCTACAACTCCCATGATCCCTAGCTAACAGGACCAGTGGTCAGGGAAGATGCCTGTTTGGGGATGCCTGTGCTAGAGCTTCATAGTCTGGGTAAGGTAGTCAGGACTAAAGTCCTGTCCCCAAATGCTGCATCTGCCTTTTAAGACAGATCATCATCTAGACAGGGGTTTTGTTCAAGTTGTGGAAATACCTTCAGGGGAAGCTCCTCAGGTATTTCCTGATCTTTCTTAGAATATAAGATCCAGTCTTAAGAGTTCAGTGGCGGGCGATTGGAGTTTGGATAGCAGTACCAGTGGATCCACTCAGGAAAGACCAAAGAGTGAGTTCATCTCCTCCAAATATATGTTACTTTGCATTCGAGGATTTCTGGGCTGGGGCTACGAGGGCCATGAACTAACTAGATGGCCGAAGGCAATTCCCCCCCTTCTCTCTCTCTCTCTCTCTCTCTCTCTCTCTCTCTCTCTCTCCTTCAGCTCCCACTCCACCCCCAATATCTGCATATGGGTGATCACAATACTGCTTACCTTACATGAAAAGATTACAGTGGTGATGCACCGTGACATCAGGCGAAATGATAGGTTGCAGGTGCAACTAGAAGAGCACAAAATCCATGATTCACTGAGCACTACTACATGAGCAACATTTCTGGGGCCTTCTGAGTACATTGCTCATAATTGGCTTTGATATCTGCCCGACTTATGACTATAACAGTAATACACACACACACACACACACACACACACATATATATATATATATAGAGAGAGAGAGAGAGAGAGAGAGAGAGAGAGAGAGAGAGAGAGAGTCTCCTTGGCAGCTAGCAAACAGTGGCATCTGCCATGTTCTTCAGTACGCACTAACATGCAGGGGCTTCCCTGGTATAGCCTCCCTCCACAAAGTAAAGGCAAGCACAGGAAGGCAGCCCTGCCAAAGTTATCTTGATGAGCCCACTTGGAAAAGTAAAGACAGGAGACTCGAACATACCCTGCTTCATATCCAGGCAATAATCAAATACTTTGATTGTTGTTTTTCCACAACTAGTGACATATTTTATTTGCTGTTACATTTCTGCTTGAATTTCAAAGGGAATGTGTTGATGTTTGATCTACTGTATGCAACATGTCCTAGAAGGGATGTTAAGAGAAATGGATCAATGGGTGCTTCTGAAGCAGCTGAGTTCTTATAACATTCCTGCACTGAATCTCTGATGTCAACTCCTTATCTTGTATCATTCATTGTCTGCATTTTGGTGCAAAGGAAGGAGTGTTAGATAAATGCCAGAAGCCAGTAGACTTTGATAACACTATTCCCTTTCGAAGCTCAGCTTTCTGATTTATTCCAAACATTCTGCCTTTCCCCTACCATACTAGGTATTTTTCTTTGCATGTACCTTTGAGGATTCCACCTTTCCATTATTCTTTCTAAGTGCAAACCTATATTTGTACTTTGCTCTAGCAAGGTCTAGAGTGGAATATGTTTACGGGATAGAACTCCAGATACAAATCCATGTTCCATTAGAAACTCAATGGATAGCCCTGGGCATGTCCTAGGAACACAAGAGCCTGTTGGATCAGGCCAGTGGCTCATCTGGTGCAGCATCCTGTTCTCACAGTGGCTAACTAGATGCCTATGAGAAGGACAGAAGCAGGACTGCAATGCAACAAGACTCTTCCCTCCTGCAGTTTCCACCAGCTGGTATTCAGAAGCACACTGTATCTAACAGTAGAGGAAGAACACAGCCATCAGGCCACATTTCCTCTTGATCAATCTTCTTTGAGGTGGTTGGGGCCAAATCCAAAATGTTACAGAGCATGCCAGTTAGTAAATCACACAGTTCAAAGTTGGAGGAAACTCTTTATTAGTGAAACATGATCTTAACACACTTGGCTGGGTTTCAGGCCTAATAAGCACAGCAGTTCATGCCCCGTGGGTTCTACTCAATGAATTCAGTTGCTGAGACTAAAAGTCCCTGCCTCCCTACAGGTGTTTAAGTCCCCTCTTCTCCAGGGTTTTCCCCTCAAGCAATTGGAGACTGTGCCTGCATGCAGCCTGTTTTTGCTCCACCCATTTCATCCCTCTTCTGGTTCTGAAAGACAGGGGGGAGGGAAGCTTGTCGCAGCAGGAAGGGGTGGCACCCATGACTCTTCACCAGCCTAACTCAACTCTGCCTCTTGGCCTCCCTCCTCGTACTTGCCTGTTTCAGCTTCTGCCTCTTATTCTTGACTTCTTTCTGCCACAGCCTCTCCTAACTTACTAAGCCCTGTTACCTCTTCAGCTTCCAACACCTCTTCCTCCCAGTCTTCTTCCTCTTCTCCCTGTGACCATTCATCATCATCCCACCACCACTCCCTGGGGTCTAAGCCAGGCATCCCCTTGGTGGTTCCTCAGCTGGTTTGTCCCACCACTCCTCTGTGTCCAACAAGTCCATGACACAAAAGCAGGGAGAGCAATGGCTATGACTGTTAAGCGTATATTCAAGCCATGCATAAGTCTACACACACACACACACACACACACACACACACTCCATTCTCCTTCTGGGCAAGCAAAGAGCATTATCACAGTTCAAAGACACAGGCAAGAAAACTCCAGAAGGTGTGATCTTGGACAATAGTGTGGCATGGGGAGAGACCAAGGGGCCAAATGGAGAGGTCAGGGGCCACATTTGTTCCCCAGGCCCAAGGCTCCCAAACTCTGGATGTGCATTGGAAAACAGAACATTATTAATAGGGCCACCATAACTTTGGTGATAAAGTTCTATGAACTAAGGTTATAGCACAGTGCAAGATAACATCCTGGCCAGCATTCTGCATTAAGATGCTGAGGGTTGTTGCTTTTTTTCTTTGTTGTGGATTGCCAGAGTGTTAGCTATTGAGATATATGCCTTCCAAATACCTAGTTCTGCAGACAGTGGATGTTACAGTTTAACAATATCAGGATGTTATGGGATCACCTTTTAACCACCTATTGATGGTACCATCTCCAGGTCCCTCACAATAATTACTAACTCTCTTCGCTATCTCGTAGTCCCCTCAAGAGCTGAAATGGTAGCAGGAGTGAAATATGGTGCCAAGGAGACCATTTTATCTCTCTCCTTTTTTTCCCTGGTCCACACAGAAGCCAAGCCAAAAGCATTCCTCCCAGCTTCACTTTCAGTTCCCTTGCAAAATAAATTATTTTAGAATCACATCATTTTAGAGGGCAAATGGACAGAGGACAGGGGTCAGGCTGTGCTCTGGGGAACTGAGATTGTTCCAGCAAGGAATGAGTTGAAACATAGCCTTTATATAGTGGTGGTAGCAGCAGGCGCAGCCTAATGTTTAAGAGCAACTATGCTGAGCACTACCTGGCCAGACAGTCAATCCTCATACCCACATCTTCACCACCAACATTTCATGTTCCAGCTGTTAGGCCAGACTATAGATACATCTAGAGCACATTCTCTGCTCTAGCTCTTTGCAGTCCTAAGCAGAGATGTTTCTTGGATCTGCTACCGTTTTAAGTTGAACCTGGGGCCTTTACATACAAAACACATGTTCTCCCACTGAATCCTGGGACCTAACATATGATTCTGACTGGCTAGGTCACCCAAGGACAAGGAGCAGGTTTAGCCCCTCTCAGTGTCTCCAGCTCTACCACTCATTTCATGTTGAGATAGTCTTGAAGCGAGGACAAAATGTGTCCTGTATTCTTGACTGCAACTGACAGTAACACACAATCACATTTTTGGCAACCCAATCTAAGACTTCATCTTCAAGATAACAAAACAGTCAAATAGACAGTCATTAAAAATGCAGGCATCCAAATTGTAGACGACACAAACTACTGTAAACAGATACAGTGCCTAATGTTCCGTAAAGGTAAAGGGATCCCTGACCATTAGGTCCAGTCGTGGACAACTCTGGGGTTGCGGTGCTCATCTCACTTTACTGGCCGAGGGAGCCGGCGTACAGCTTCCGGGTCATGTGGCCAGCATGACTAAGCCGCTTCTGGAGAACCAGAGCAGCACACAGAAACACCGTTTACCTTTGCGCCGGAGGGGTGCCTATTTATCTACTTGCACTTTGATGTGCTTTCGAATTGCTAGGTTGGCAGGAGCTGGGACCAAGCAACGGGAGCTCACCCCGCCGTAGGGATTCGAACCGCCGACCTTCTGATCAGCAAGCCCAAGGTTCTGTGGTTTAACCCACAGTGCCACCCATGTCCCTCTATGTTCCGTAGGTTTTCACAAATGTCTTAGAATTAGAACAGTGCTGAATTATTGAAGCAAAGACAAATTAAAGCATGCCCTAGTTAGTGTTTGCCTAGCAAATAATGCCAAGGAGCAAACAGTGAAAATCTGCAGGCCTTTATGGATGTGCCAAATATAACCCCAATGTAAGTCCATTGATGACCATATAACTGTCCTAATACCATCAGGGCTAGAGGCTGTTGGTTGCCATCCAGCTCTATAATCTAACCCAAGACTAGTTGCCATCTGGTTCTCTACTTAGAGGCTATTACTTAGAGAGCCAGTGTGGTATAGTGGTTAAAGCAGTAGACTTGTAATCTGGGGAACCGGGTTCCCGTCTCCGCTCCTCCACATGCCGCTGCTGGGTGACCTTGGGCTAGTCACACTTCTCTGAAGTCTCTCAGCCCCACCCATCTCACAGGGTGTCTGTTGTGGGGGAGGAGGGGAAAGGAGATTGTTAGCCGCTTTGAGACTCCTTCGGGTAGTGATAAAGGGGGATATCAAATCCAAAACTCTTATCAGACACTCACTTTCTTGCCAGAATAAAAGTTCCATCAGTGTTTACTCTAAAATATTTACCTAATTACACTTTCTGTAAAAATATGTGAAATGAAATGCAATCATCCTTTGAAATTCACATTTATCTGAATTTTGCGATTCTTCAGTGCGCAAAAATGCACATACTACGTTAAATTGTGCATATAAATGTATATATTCATGAAAATAACATACAAAATTGTTTTATTAAGGAAAATGTGCAATATATGTGTGCAAAATTGCATTTGAAAATGTGTATATTAGAATAAGTTTGCACTAATATTCTAAGGACTACTATACAGTGGTACCTCGGTTTATGAACACAATTGGTTCTGGAAGTCTGTTCATAAACTGAAGCGTTCATAAACTGAAGCGAACTTTCCCATTGAAAGTAATGGAAAGTGGATTAATCCGTTCCTGACGGTCCGCGGAGTAACCGTTCATAAACTGAAGCGAACTTTTCCATTGAAAGTAATGGAAAGTGGATTAATCCGTTCCAGACGGGTCCGTGAAGTACTTAAACTGAAGCGTTCATAAACTGAAACATGGGTGTAATTGGTTCCGGAAGTCTGTTCATAAACTGAAGCGTTCATAAACTGAAGCGAACTTTCCCATTAAAAGTAATGGAAAGTGAATTAATCCGTTCCAGATGGGTCCGTGGTGTTCATAAACCGAAAATTCATAAACCGAGGTGTTCATAAACCGAGGTTCCACTGTATATGCCAACTTCTTCTTTTAAAAATAATAATAATAATAAATGCAAACTACCGTGGAAATATGGAAGACAGAGAAAATATAGAAGACCACTGTCCAATTTGGCCACATTGGACAGTGTGATGAATAACTTGAAGTGCAGCGGAACTGAAGTGTTGCTGAATGTGATGGATGCATCTGATTGTAAACTGGTTTTTTTTTTAGTTTAATGTTGTGTTTTAATTTTATAACCTGCCCTGGAATCTTAGGGTGAAGTGCAGGTAAGTAGGAATAAAAGGGTGTGAGAGGACGGCACCCGGACTCTCCACAGTTTAAATCTCCTGCAGACACGGCTTCTGCTGGCAGGATTGTCCAGTGGGGCCACCCACGTGTTGTGCCATGCCCCAGCGGCAACAGCACAGCTGGAAGGGGACAAGGTGGGTGCCGATCTCTGCCCCCCCAGCCGGATCACTGGGGGCCCGAGGCCCAGCCACAACGCTGCCCACAGAAAAAGGTAAATGGACTAACAACAATAATAAGGGGGTGTATAGGGTAATAGTGGAGGGGTAGTACCCCTGGCATACCTGCCAAGTTCCGGCCTGAGAAATAAGGGACTGGACCGGAAGTAGCGCTGCCGCCATTTTGGAACTGGGCGGAGCATGCTCAGAAGCGACTTTTGATGCTGCTCTGCCCTGTTCCAAAATGGCCGCCGCACCAGAAGTTGCGCTGCAGCCATTTTGGAACTGGGCAAAGCAGCATCAAAAGTCGCTTCTGAGCATGCTCCACCCAGTTCCAAAATGGCCGTCGCACCAGAATAAACCGGGGAAAAACAAAAAAATCAGTTTTTTCGGCTGGGGACAGCTGGAAAAACGGGGGTTTCCCGGGGAATACAGGAGACTTTGCAGCTATGACCTCTGTTGGGGAACTTGTCATGCTTCTTATGGGGTGGTTTGTTCACCTTTGGTCCCCACCCTTCACTCAGCTCTCACCTGTGGCTCATAGAAGCTTTCAGCATGTGGAAGCAGCCACACGCTGGGAATGGCTTCAACTGGGCAGCTAAATCAAGTGAGGGCAGCTGATGAGTCTTAAACCCTTAGTGAGTTAGGGACTTCCCCTGTATACTGTGGAGGGAAGTAAGGAGCAGGTGGGGCTCATCAACCTGGAAAGGTAGTCCATCTAGGAGAAGGAAATCTCTGATCCTAAACCTCCATTGTCTTCAGGAATATTTCTGGGAGAAGAAAAGGCCACACAAATCCAGAGTGGAGTCCCAAAGATGGTTGGATGGTGCCCTGTCCGCCTCCTTCCGGTGACTCTTGCAGCCCAGACGTATTGCTCTGCTTTCCTTTGGACCACAAATTGTGAGGCTGAGAGGAAGGTCCTGTTATCTGGGCAGCCCAGGACCTCCATCCACACTGCCCAGGTTAGTGTCCCAGGGAGTTCACTCTGGTGCTGCTAATACAGTGGTTTGACTTTGCCCTGGTGGCACACTGCATTGTCTCTTGGGACAGACGGATGGCGACAACAGTGATGATGAAGGGCAGAACAGAAAACAATTGCTTCTTACATCCCTTACAGCATGTGAACTTTGTGCCCACATGCTTAAATTATGTGTTAAACCAAAAAACTTTGGCTCAAGTGGATACCCATTCCTTCCTCTTGGGACATAACCAGGTCTGGATTATGCCCACTAGTAGAATAGTATAGCCCATGAGGATATAACAGGGGCACCAACTTTCACTCTGGCAATTTAATATTAAAGACATCTAAAGTCATAAAATGTTCTGTCCTCCCATTCAGCTGATATTTTAGATGCTTCTCTCAATGGTCCCAGCAAGAGGCCACTCATATTAACGAGACCAAGAGCTCTTCAGGCTAGCAATAAAATCCTAATTGCACCATTAAGACTCTCTGATGTTACTGCTAAGAGTTTACAGCGTCACAACTCCTAACAGCCATTGCAAAGGCCAGTGTTTAAACTACTAGATTGTTTTGGAATTTTAGAGTTGCAGGGTATGCACTGGTCTGAGTTACTAAGTGGAGGAAAATTTTGGGTTAAATTTTCACCAGAGGAATGTGGGTTTATACCAGTTGCTGGAAATTGCAGGTGCGGAGAATGCTGCTGTGTTCAGAGTTCAGATATGTTACACCCACAGCATTTCTATGACCCTCCAAGCTTGTAACTGCAATGGATTCTGTGCCAGCCTGTCCTCACCCCACCCACAAAGTTTCTACTGGTTGCTGCTGCTGCTGTTGCTATTACATTTAAGAATTGCTTCCTATAAGCAAAATAGGAAAAAAAATCATTCAGTAGCACCTTAAAGACCAACTAAGTTTTTATTTTGGTATGAGCTTTCGTGGTATGAGCTTTGGTATGAGCTTTCTTCAGATACACTTGAAACAGAAGTGTCAGACCCTTATATATATACAGAGGGTGGTGGGGTGGGTGGGAATGGGTGATGGGAGTGGTAAACCTGTAGATGGCTGTTAACGCCTGCTGATGACTGCAATTAGTCCTGGGGGGGGGGGGGAAGCAAGGGCTGAGGCCACTAAAGAAAGCTTGATCATGCATAATGAGATAAGAATCTGATGTCTTTATTCATCCCAGGTGGCTCCATGGTTTTAAGCTTGGTAATGAGTTCCAATTCAGCAACTTCTCTTTCCAGTCTGTTCCTGAAATTTCTCTGTAATAAAACAGCTGCTTTGAGATCTTGTATAGAATGTCCTGGGAGATGGAAGTGTTCTCCTACTGGTTTCTCTGTCTTATGGTTCCTGATGTCAGATTTATGTCCATTTATCCTTTGGCGTAGGGTTTGGCCTGTTTGTCCAATATAGAGAGCTGAAGGGCACTGTTGGCATCTGATGGCATACACAATGTGAGAAGATGAGCAATTAAATAGTCCTGAGATGGTGTGTTGGATGTTGTTGGGGCCAGTAATGATGTTGTCCAGGTGTATGTGGCAGCAAAGTTGGCATCTGGGTTTATTGCAGGCTCTGGTACCAGTGTCCATGTTAAGTCTGGTGGTTGTATTATTGTGGGTGAGGAGTTGTTTAAGATTGGGTGGCTGTCTGTAGGCAATGAAAGGTCTTCCTCCCAGAGCTTGAGAAAGGGAGCTGTCATTGTCCAGGAGAGGCTGTAGATCTCTGATGATGTGTTGTACTGTTTTAACTTGGGAGCTGTATGTGATGACTAGTAGTGTTCTGTTATTTTCTTTTTTGGGTCTGTCTTGCAGCAGGTTCTCTCTAGGTATCAGTCTGGCTCTGTTGATCTGTTGTTTAACTTCATCAGGCGGATATTTTAGTTCTAAAAAGGTTTGCTGTAGATCTCTTAGGTGAGATTCTCTGTCTGTAGAGTTGGAACAGATGCGGTTGTAACGTAGGGCCTGGCTGTATACGATGGATTGTTTGGTATGTTTGCGACTCAGACCAACACGGCTACCTATCTGTAACTGCTTCCTATAAGGTATCTCAAAGCAACTTACAATATAATAAAAACATATGTGTAGTCCAAAAAGACTGGAGGGCACCAGGTTGGCAAAGGTTGCATTAGATTGCACTTGAATACCGCACATGAATTTTCCTGCAGACCTTTTTTTTAAAAAAAGTGATGCAGAAAAGAGACAAAAGAGCAGCAAAATAAGAGGAGCTGAAATTATTTGTCCCGACCTAATCTGAAGTGTCCCTCTCTTCCCCTTCTATTGCATCAGTTGAAATTCACAGGAGTTTTTGTTGTTGATTGCTTCTATATGATTTGCACACAAAGAGGACCCAAGCATTTGTTATATTTCATGAATGTGTTGCAGGATCTTAATTAACACCTCTAAAATTCCATTAGTTTCACATTTTTCGAATGCTTTACAGTGTTTTTCTGTAGCAGAGGAAAGCAAAAAGCAATGCAAGTCAAAAAAGCTTTTAAAGAAGCAATGGCTGCCCTGATATGCTCCATAAATTCTGGAGTTTCAGGAAACAAATAAAAATTGTTCTCGATTATGGGACTACTGGTTTTTTTTTTTTTATGTAGCAGGTTGATACAATTTATATTCCATTTTGTTTTTTATTATAAGTTTATATAGCTGAAAATGCTACGCTGCCTTCACCTCTGAGCAATCAAGAACCTTACCCTTCTAGAGGGGTAGCGAAAAACAATCCTGAGTCTCTCATAAAAAGTCTATTGTCTAGTTATACGTCAAATGATTTTCAATGATGATTAGCCATTGGCTATTTGTGATTTTGCTGATAGATAATTGAATAGCTGTAGCTCATAGGTTCAAACTTTTGTTAATGATTATAATGCTTGTTAGATTGTATTACAATTTTTTGTTCTCAGACACGCTTCTCTCTCTCAATAGAGAGAGAGAGAGAGAGAGAGAGAGAGAGAGAGAGAGAGAGAGAGAGAGAGTTGTGTATGTGTGCAGGGCCGGCCCTACGTGCAGGCTGGATGGCGCAGGGCACCACGGTGCCGGCCCGCCAGGGGGGCGCCGCGAGCTGCACCCGCCCGCTGGCCGGCTGGTCCGCCGCGCAGCTGCGCCCACGGCAACCGCGCTGTGCCTGCCCGCCCACCGCGCAACAGCGCCTGTGGCAGCCGCGCTGCGCCTGCCCGCCCACCGCGCTGGGAAACGGGGCGGGGGGGGCGCCGGAGGCATCCGGTGCACCACGGTGCCAGGGGCGCTTAAGACGGCCCTGTATGTGTGGTGGGGAATTTTGCCCATTTCCATGGTGCTAAGGTCTCCTTAAGGACGCTGGTGGCGCTGTGGTCTAAATCACTGAGCATCTTGGGTTTGCCAATCAAAAGGTTGGCGGTTCGAATGCCCACGAGGGGGTGAGATCCCATTGCTCGGCCCCAGCTCCTGCCAACCTAGCAGTTTGAAAGCACGCAAAAAGTGCAAGTAGATAAATAGGTACCACTTCGGCAGGAAGGTAAACGGTGTTTCCGTGCGCTGCTCTGGTTTTGGTGTTCTGTTGCACCAGAAGTGGCTTAATCACGCTGGCCACATGACCCGGAAAAACTGTCTGCAGACAAACATCATCTCCCTTGGCCTGTAAAGCAAGATGAGCGCCGCAACCCCAGAGCTGTCTGCGACTGGACTTAACTACCAGGGGTCCTTTACCTTTATAAAGGTCTCCATGGCTGCATTATTTGCAGCTGCATACCCTCCAACATTATCCAGATGGAAATAAGGACATTCTATTTTGCATAAGAGCAGAAGAAGAGCCCAGCAGAACCAGAACAAATGTCCACTTAGTCCAGTATCCTGATCTCACAGCATCAACCAGATGCTATGAGAAGCCAGGACAGGAGCACAGATGCAGTTTCAACCTTTTGGGGCCCCAGTGCCTTTCCAACAAATATTGAGGGAACCGAAGACACCTTAGCCCCCTAGAGTTGGCGCACCTGGGTATGGCTCAGCATTGCTTCTGACCCATCTGCAGGAAGGCAGCCCAATGACTACAACTCCAAGTGAGCAAAATTATGTGAATGACAGTGCTGACCTATCTTGGAAGACTGTTGAAAGGGATGAAATGGCATTAGCCTTGTATACCTGAAGGAGCATCTCCCCCCCCCCCCCCAACGTTCAGCCCGGACACTAAGATCCAGCTCCAAGGGCCTTCTGGCGGTTCCCTCACTGCAAGAAGCCAGGTTACAGGGAACCAGGCAGAGGGCCTTCTCGGTAGTGGCACCCGCCCTGTGGAACTCCCTTCTATCAGATGTCAAGGAAATGAACAACTATCTGACTTTCAGTGTGAAATGCTTTGATCACTGAAATGTGATCAAATGGAGAAATGTGGAAGGGCGGGGGATAAAAAGTCCCCCCCTCCAACAATTAATTATGCAGTCACAGTTAAGCAAAATAGATAAAATTGTGTTCCACTTTATGGAAGATTGTGCCACACCAATATAGTGCACTCTTTCCACGCACCTGGTAGCAAAATAAACCAAATGTTTGTTGCTTCTCCAGTTCCATACTGAAATATTTAAAAATCTATCTGTGCTGCCTGCAAGCCGCTCAACCATGGCACAACTGTGAATTTTCTAAATGGGCAAAATCTCACTACCTTATAATAATATCACTTGTAATGATCAGGCTAGGAAATAAATAAGGAATGAAATGGCCTTGTTTCCTTGATATGTGTTGCAGAAAGCCATAAAGTGTTTGGCTAAGCTATCTGCACACTCCTAAATAACATTGCCCCCTTTATTCCAGTACTATCAGTTCTCCAGTTCATGATTCCTTGATCCTATGTAAGTAGTTTCCTAAATTAGATGTTTCTTCAAGCTCTATTTAAAATGCAATATTGCCAGTATGCTTTTGAAAAAGAATGGTTAAGAGAATTTGCCCATTGACGAACAATTTATGCATTTCCATTTTCTGGGAAAGAATGGGGAACAACTTTTTCTACATAACAACACTCAGCAATGTATTGTTATGGATTTCATTTTTTGTTTTTCTTTTGGAGGAGAGTAGTAGGCTTTATGCCAAGATCCTTCTAATTCCTTGATCCAGAAAGCGTTAAAATCTAAGCAAGGGCTCCAGTTCCTGGAATAACCAGGGTAGGTTCCTGGTGTGATAATGGCCCTCTAAATATGGGTTGTTAGGGTTACAAAGGAAGTGGATCTGTGCCAGATACCAAATGGGTGCCCCCCACCGCCTTCAACTTGCTGGCAGTTAATTAGAAAAGACAAAGGCCACAGCCGGGTTATGTGTTAGCTAGAAGCTGGAAAAGCAGGCTGAAGCCTGTGAGGGAGAAACATACCTGATTTCTGCTTGAATCCAGGTTGTGGTTATAGGTGAAGGAAGACCTTCCTGGGGTATTAATGCTGTGAGCCCCTCCATTGTAGGCTCAGGTTTATATATGTGTAAATAAACCATATTTAATAAAGACACTGCAGTCTCCACTGTGCCTCATTCCAAGGAAACATGAACCTAGGGTTTTAAAGGGAAATTTCCTTATGCTGAATAGGCTTCCTCGTGATAAAAGGGAAAACTTGGCAGCTATGGTGCTTGGAACCCTTGGAACATCTCACCATTTGGAGATTGGGGTGGTGTGCAACAGTATTGTGAATATATCAGGTTTAAGTGGATGAATAGCCATGAACTGAAAAAAATGTGAAACACTAGTTGTTTAGGATTGGGACAACGTTCATGAGCTACAGACCTCCCTGTTTAGCAGAGACAGGGCTGTGCATGGGCCTTCCAATCAGATCCGGAGTGTCAATCTAACCCAATATGACCTGGAGCCCACCTGATGTGGTTCAGGCAAGTGTGTTTGGGAAATGGAGGAGGGAAATATTTTTTAATAATAATAATAATAATAATAGGTAAAATGTATGCAAAGATGTGCATGTTAGGAGACGTTTGCACAAAAATTGCTGGCGGATTTTCATGAGGACTTCTTTGGTGAAAACAAAATTGCAAACTGAAGCAGGAATGTGGCTAAATGAAGATTGCAAAACTGAAAAACTGGAACTGATTTGTTCATCCCTAACCCTCGGCCATTGGAGGCTGGTGCCCATTGGAAATGGTAGGATGGAATTAGTCTATCAGCAAAAGCACAAATGGCCAATAGAGGGTGGAACCGGAGCTATACATATTTGCATGGCCGTAACTCTTATTGACCCAACTAGGGCTTACTTTTGAGTAGACAATATAGGATTGTTACTGTTGTACATCTTTCAGTTACTGCAACGTGAAAGCTGTATGATAAAAAAAGGCACCATTGACACAATTCAACATTTCAAATAATGGGATCAAAATTTTGTTTGAATATGCAATGATGGCAAAATCGACCTGTTTTATATTTACACAAATGAAAGAATGTAGACATAAATGTATGCCAAAAAAGATGTCTTATATTCATTAAACTTTGGAGTGGTACAACATCATCCACAATGATTGAAGTTGGGCATGTAACATTATCTGAATTGATTCTAAATGTGTGTCCATATATCGTGCTCACTTCATGTTCTGCCAATGCTATATTTATTTTGAAGTAAGCAAAATTAAATGAATGCCAATCTGAAAATTACCAAGTGGGAACACAAGACACTGCCTTATACCAAGCCAGAGCATTGATTTATCTACCTCAGAATTGGGTGCCCTGAGTGGCAGTGAGTCTCCATGGCTTCATGTCTAGATGGCATTGCCAGGGACTTAACTTGGGCTTCCTGCATGCAAAGCAGATGCCTTGCCACTGATCTACAGCCGTTTGTGATGAAAGAAAACCAGCTTATTCCTCCTTTTTTGTGTTTTGAATGCTTTATTGGTTGAATACTTTATAACATAAATGTACAATAGATGTCATGGGCAAAATAAGAAATAAAAAACAAACAATTATTCATTTTTTAACTAATACTTCCTTTGTACATCCATTTGTAATTAAATTTGACAAGATCTCTGATCTTCCCCTTGCATTCCGGAATTAATTTCCTTAAATACACACTTAAACTTTACTTTCTCCATGTTTTTTGACTTACTATAAATCTTATTTTATAAAATTATCCCATTTATGCACCGAAGCTCAATCAAGACCTGCCAACAGATTGATCTTTTGACAATGTTCTTTTACATAGACTCAGTATATATCCCACTCTCTGATAATTTTTTCATCTGTAATGTCTCTTAGCCTTGCTGATAGTCTCACCAGTTCAGTGTAATCTCATATTTTATTTTGCCAGTCTAAATCAGATGGGATATCCTCTCCCTTCCGGCTTTTTGCAATTAGAATTCTGGCAGCCACTGTAACATACATAAAGATTCTCCTGAACTTTTTAAGGATTTCATTACTCATAATTCCTAGCAGGAAGGCTTCAGGTTTTGGGGGGAAGGAGCATTTGAACATTTTCTTAAGCTCGTTCTAAATCATTTCCCAAAATTGTCTGATCTTTTTACACTTCCACCATATATGGATCCATGTGCCTTGAGCCTCCCTATAAATGCTTTACAGGTGGCATTTAACAACTGTTAAGCTAGCCAAAATGTTCAGATCTACGGTAGGACAAACACTTTTTGGAGAACCCGCTTATTCCTGAGTATGGAAAGTCTCCAAATACACTTTCATAGAATCATAGAATCATAGAGTTGGAAGAGACCACAAGGGCCATCCAGTCCAACCCCCTGCCAAGCAGGAAACACCATCAAAGCATTCTTGACATATGCCTGTCAAGCCTCTGCTTAAAGACCTCCAAAGAAGGAGACTCCACCACACTCCTTGGTAGCAAATTCCACTGCTGAACAGCTCTTACTGTCAGGAAGTTCTTCCTAATGTTTAGGTGGAATCTTCTTTCTTGTAGTTTGAATCCATTGCTCCATGTCCGCTTCTCTGGAGCAGCAGAAAACAATCTTTCACCCTCTTCTATATGACATCCTTTTATATATTTGAACATGGCTATCATATCACCCCTTAACCTTCTCTTCTCCAGGCTAAACATACCCAGCTCCCTAAACCGTTCCTCATAAGGCATTGTTCCCAGGCCTTTGACCATTTTGGTTGCCCTCCTCTGGACACGTTCCAGCTTGTCAGTATCCTTCTTGAACTGTGGTGCCCAGAACTGGACACCGTACTCCAGGTGAGGTCTGACCAGAGCAGGATATAGTGGTACTATTACTTCCCTTGATCTAGATGCTATACTCCTATTGATGCAGCCCAGAATTGCATTGGCTTTTTTAGCTGCTGCATCACACTGCTGACTCATGTCAAGTTTGTGGTCTACCAAGACTCCTAGATCCTTTTCACATGTACTGCTCTCAAGGCAGGTGTCTCGCATCCTGTATTTGTGCCTTTCATTTTTTCTCCCCCCTCCAAACACCTTTTAGCTATTCATTGTGCTTGACATAAAAGGCCCCCTACTCTGTGTGATCAGGTGTTGTGTCTAATGTTAGTCACACTGCCATCCTGGCAGGGGTTTATGGGAATCAGAGTCCAACAATATTTGGATTCCCACAGCTCCCTCTGGCTTAGAGCTTTGCTGGACAAAACCAATACAGTGGTACCTCGGTTTAAGAACAGCCCTGTTTACGAATGAGTCAGTTTACGAACTCTGCAGTAGTGTTGCGGTTTGTGAACCTTACCTCTTTTAAGAACAGAAGCTGAATGGTGGAAGGTCACCAGCGGCTGGAGGCCTCATTAGGGAAAGCGTGCCTTGGTTTAAGAAAAGATTTGGTTTAAGAACGGACTTCAGTAACAGATTAAGTTTGTAAATCAAGGTACCACTGTACTTTGAATTGCGCCCAGAGATAAAAATAGGAGGCAGACACTCCAAGTGTACCAATTTTCCAGGGACGTCCCTGATTTAGAGAAGCCGTCCCGGTTTCTGATTTGATCCTGGAATGTCCCACTTTCCCTTAGGATGTCCCTGTTTTCATTGGAGAAATGTTGGAAGGTATGGAGTTATCCGACCCCCAACCATCTGAAGGCAATCCTATATAGGGAAGGGTTTTTGGTTTTTTTAATGTTTAACAGTTTATTGTTTTTATATATGTTGGAAGCTGCCCAGAGTGCCTGGGGCAACCCAGTAAGATGTGTGGGGTATAAATAGTATTCATTATCATTATGGAATAAAGGTAAAAGGACCCCTGACCATTAGGTCCAGTCATGACCGACTCTGGGGTTGCGGCGCTCATCTTGTGTTATTGGCCGAGGGAGCCAATACAATACAAGTACAGCTTCCAGGTCATGTGGCCAGCATGACTAAGCCGCTGCTGGTGAACGAGACACATGGAAACACCATTTACCTTCCCGCTGTAGCGGTACCTATTTATCTACTTGCACTTTGACATGCTTTCGAACTGCTCAGTTGGCAGGAGCTGGGACCGAGCAATGGGAGCTCACCCCGTCATGGGGATTTGAACCGCCGACCTTCTGATCAGCAAGCCCTAGGCTCTGTGGTTTAACCCACAGCGCCACCCGTGTCCCTTCATTATGGAATAGGATGTCCCTATTTTCATCGGAGAAATGTTGGAGGGTATGTGGAAGTCAACAGAGAACTTCCTACATGGACAAAAGTACTGGTTTGTTCAGTACAGTGTGTTCCTGTTAATAACCTGGCACTCTGGTGGCCTCCTGAACAGCTGGAGCAGATTCATATTTTATGTCCAAGTAAATATTTATGAGCTAGCAATTTTTTTTATTCGACTCATTCACTTTATTTCCCACATTTCTTTCTCTGTTGGAAATGCACATCTAGACAACAGCTGGACCTTGCATCCTGATGGCCAGAAAAAAAGGGCTAGGGTTGAACTGGGCCACTTTTATTAAGTTAAACACAATGAGATCAGCAGAGGGGACAGCTGTGGAGGGGGAACTTACTTCAACAATAACTATAGCCATTGGGTGGCAAACCCCTGCCTGAGAAATTAGAGGCATAGCTAACCACCCTACCCACTTTTCCATGTACCACCTTGAAGGTGAGGAAGGTCAGTGTTTCTGCATCACCATCCCCTGGGACCCCATAGCTCCAGGTGGATGAAGAGGCTTGACCTCAAAGGTGACCCCCCCTATCCCACTCCAGAGAGTTTAGAGAGGGAGTCATAGGGCCAACCATTCACCTTAGAAGGTGCCTGAAGGGTGTCCCCAGGCTAAAACAATAACCATTCCCCTTCTCACACCTGTACAGTGGTACCGGTACCTCTACTTACAAATAACTCTACTTACGAATTTTTCTACTTACGAATGGAGCTCCGTCCGCCATCTTGGATGCGGTTTAGATAGGCTTTTTTCTACTTACGAATTTTTAGATAGGGTTGCTTCTACTTACAATTTTTTTATCCCAATGCATTCCTATGGGATTCGACTTACATTTTTTTTCGACTTACAAATGTGCGTTCGGAACGCATTAAATTCGTAAGTAGAGTTACCACTGTACTGTCAAAGTGACCAAAATGAACCAGATTAACCTATTAAACAACACAGCTGACCATCTAGCTAAAGAAATGGTTATGGCCCCACTTCTTCCTTGAAAGCAGCAGCTGGAAAATAGAGGAGCCTAAGACTGCAGACCAAAGCATACTTACCTGGGGGAAATTGTTGCTGAACTCAGAGGGTTTTTTTCTTCTTCTGTGTAGGCATGTATAGGACTGTGCTGTAAACTGCATAAAAGGGTTTAATCCTCCAACTCCCATTGTCTCTGAATGAGGGTCATGGGAGTTAGAGGCAGCAATGTGTGGAGGTAACTGGATGTCCTGAGAGATGTGTTATGTTCCTGGTGCAAAGATTCAAGATGTGACAGAGACGTTGCCAAGCCTTACAAAGCCCACTAGCCACAACCTCTTCCTTCTGATTCATGTGGATGCAAATGAAACTGCCCGACACAGCTTTCAGTGTATAGCAAGGGACTATCATTTGAATTTATCATTTGAGTTTTCTCTGGGTGATTCCCCCCCCCAAAACCATAACTGCAAGTCACCCCTGCATCGCATTGAGGAATGTTACAGGAGGGAAATTTGGGTCTTATCTGATCCATCCTATATTCCACCAGAGAAGTTGGCCTCTAGCCCGCTGGTGCATTAAGGAGACATTTGCACCGCATGTTTGCTTAGCAGTAAATCCCACTGAACTTAATGGGGCTTTCTTCTGAATAACCATGCCTAGGACTACACTGGCATGCAAAATGTAAATGCTTCTCTTTCCAATAACCTCCTCCTTCTCTCCGGTCTTGCAGGTAAAGATGCATTAAGCAGCTTAGTTAAAATTTGATCCCCCTTCATAAAACATTTAGAGTTTGTACTCTCTCTACACACAGACAATTTTGACAGGGGTTGAGGTTTTATGGGAGGTACATTGAAAAGTGTTGACTTAGCAAAAGAAGAAAGAAAGCGTCTGGGAGCAGAATAAGGATTCCCTCGGGATCATACCAGAGGCCTGTTTAGCCCAGTATCCTTTCTCACAGTGGCCGACCAGATGTCTCTGGTAACCCCACAAGCAGGTGGAGGAGGATATTGCTCCCCACTGCACGGCTCCAAAAAGTGTCTAGATAGGAACATGTTTGCAAAGGAGGAGAGGAAGTGGGACAATAGCCAGTTGTGGTATACTAGTGAAGAGTGATGGACTAGGATCTGGCAGAGATCAGGGTTCCGTCACTGGGTGACCTTGGGCCAGTCACCAACTCTCTGCCAAATCTACCTTGTTGTAGGGATTAAATGAGGAAGGGGGAGAACTCTGTACAATACCTTGAGCTCTTTGGAGAAAAAATATGGAATATAAATACAATCAATCAATCAATCAATCACTAACCCACTTCTGCCTGGCATCTCTTGCATTAGCCAGCAGAGAAGGAGTGTGTGGAGGCTGCAAAAGGTAGGCGTTGAATGATTAGGTTGGTTGGTTTGATTGGCTTTTGGTTACTTCCCAGTTGTGTGAGAGAGAAAGGGAAGAGGGGGCAGGAAATGGTGAGTCCTATGTGATACTTTTCAACTGAGCGACGATTCCAGAGACTTGTACACAGAGCTTTGTGACCTGTGGGGCAAGATATGGATCACTTTTGAGGTGAACCAGTACTACTCACCTCAAGTCATGTGACTTGAAGGGAGCATGAATTTGGAACACCAGGGCTGTCTTTAGCAAATGCGCCGCTGGGGTGCAAAGATCCGCCCAGCGCCCCCAAATTTAGTTTAGCTGCCCCTAAATTAACTTTTATTGAGCTTTTTGGGGGGAGGGAGAGGAGAAACCAAAGTTGTTGACCTTTTTTAGGGGGGGGGAATCACTCACCTGTATCAACGATGCAGAGGAGAAAACTGTTTCCTGACTCATCAGGAATATTTGATAGAGTGGTAGAGGAGGGGGGAGGCGGGGACTTTTGCTCCATTGCTTTTCACTGTCACCCATCGAGAGGGACCGGTATACAGTAGGTATACATTTGGTGCCCCCCCCAAGAATTCGGCACCCGGGTGCCCCACACTCCTGGGTAAAGGCAGCCCTAAACACCTCCCTCCTCTCCTCAAGGGTTTGGCAGGGGGAAATGGCCTGGGATAAAGACCAGCTTTACTCCCTGCAAGATAGGCTCACCCAGTCATAGCAAGCTTAGAAGCCCGAGACAGGGGCAGTGAGCATTTAAAAACAAAAACAAATAGTGCTTTTAATTAAATATTAAAATTACATGGCTCTGCTTTTAGCAACAACAACAAAATCATCAAGAGTTCTGCAGTGGTGTGTAGGCAAGAAGGCCTCTCCTCTTGAGAATGCTGGGACTTGGAGTAGAGAAATACTGAGAAAAAGGAAAAGAGTGTTCAGAAGAGTAAAGAGGATAGAAAAACACAGAACAGTGCTTCCTTCCACACTTTCCTTCCCCAGCATGAAAAAGCCGAGCATGGAATATTGCTTCCTTATCCTGCCCTCTAACCCACAGAAAGATGAAAAATGAAAGACAACATGATATAGATTGCAAACTGGTGCTTTCTCCTTTCCAGTTTCATGCACAGTTTAGTGTAACGATAGAAGGTGATAAAAGATGGCTCAGGTTACGTGTTTCATTTTCCCCCTTTTTATGTCACCTCTGAAACTTCCTAGTAGGCTTTTTGAGAAATGAGGGTGTGCTAAGATTTGTCTTTCTACATAAGACCACAGTTCTTACCGAATTATTTTTACCTGTTTCCACCTCTGGAAGTTTTGGAGCAGGGCATGAAGACAATGACACTTTTTGTTCTATATCTCCAGCAAACAAGTGTACACTATTTCTATATATGTCCATTAAAATAGTTAAGTTACATAATAGTTCAAAGGCTATTCATCAGTAAATAAGGATTTTTTTTAAAAAAGTTGTTCATGTGTGCTAAAACTCAGTCTAAGCGTTTTGTTTTTTAAAAAATTAAACACATCAGTTAACAAACATGGATACATATGTTTTAATGTTATTCTTTTAGTTAAATAAATTGTTTAAATTGTTATTAAGGAAATGATTATTTTTCTCCTTCCAATAAAGTACAGCAGAAAAGTTGTCTAGATAAAAACAGTTAACTTCTTAAACCTCACAATAATTTCATAATTATCTGTCTATGTATTTCTAATAGTATAAACAAATCAGTAATTTTTGATATAACTGTAAAAACTACTTTGGAAATTTATTATTCCAAAAATGAAACCTTCATCTGGTTGTAAATATTAAGATTATACCAGCAATAATGAGTCTTTCTGTATTTTTTAAAATTTAAATCAAGTATTACTGACTAGTGATTTAAACCATGTTTTAAATCATGATTTAAATAGATTTGATTTAAATAGAATCCTCCCTGCTGGAAAATATTTGCTTGGCTTCATGAGCAGGAGGGGGCTATACTGTGTTCATGTCCTGCTTGTATGGACAGTGTAATGCTGGTGGTCAACAAAAGAGGTTTAAAGACTGTCTCAAGGCAAATAAAAAAAAAATGTAGTATAAACACTGACAACTGGGAAACACTGGCCTGCAATCACTCCAGTTGGACAACAGCCTTTACCAAAGGTGTCATGGGCTTTGAAGAAACTCAATCTCAGGACGCAAGGGGAAAACATGCTAAGAGGAAGGCACACTTGGCACATCCACACCATGATCAACTCCCGCCTGGAAACCAATGTCCCCACTGTGGAAGGACGTGTGGCAGGGCCGGCTCATCGTAGACCCCCGGTGGCGCAGGGCACCATGGCGCCGGCCCACCAGGAGGGCGCCGCGAGCTGCACCCGCCCACTGGCCGGCTGGTCCGCTGCGCAGCTGCGCGCGGCGCCCACCTGCCCACCGCGCTGGGAAACGGGGCGGGAGGGCGCCGGAGAGATCGCGCTGTGCCTGCCCGCCCGCCGCGCAGCAGCACCGCGCCCACCCACCCACCGCGCCGGGAAACGGGGCGGAAGGGCGCCGGAGAGATCCGGCGCACCATGGCGACAGGGGCGCTTAAGACGGCGCTGACGTGTGGATCCAGAATTGGCCTCCACAGTCACTTACGGACCCATTGTTAAAACTGTGTTCATGGAAGACAATCTTACTCGGATACGAGTGATTGCCAAAGAAGAAGAAGAAAAGCGAGATGAGCACCGCAACCCCAGAGTCGTCCACAACTGGACCTAATGGTCAGAGGTCCCTTTACCTTCTCTCATCCCAAAGCAGAAAACATCTGCTCTTCATGCCAGCTATGAGGGATCGCCAAAGAAGAAGACATGCAAAGCCCTTCCCTAACTTTAGAGGCATCCCTAACACAGAGAAGCTCAAAAGAAGTCAAGGTGTGTGTCATAGCAAGGCAGCACAGGACAACTTCCATACTTTGCTACAGAACCCTAAAGTTTAGTTTTGCAGCAGTTCAGGTTGAGGAGAATTTATGCCCAGACTTATTTTCAGATCTTTCATAGGAATGGTCTTTCATTATGGACCATTCAACAGTCCACTACCAATCCCCCCTCCAATGCAATTCAGGTTTTTTCCATTCCTATTGGCATGTGTGATTGGCTTTACAAATACTCAGGGGTCAGCAAACTTTTTTAGGAGGGGGCCTGTCCACTGTCCCTCAGACCTTGTGGGGGGCTGGACTATTTTTTTATTTGGGGGGGGAGAAACAAATTCCTTGTTGTTGTTGTTTAGTCGTTTAGTCGCGTCCGACTCTTAGTGACCCCATGGACCACAGCATGCCAGGCACTCCTGTCTTGCACTGCCTCCCGCAGTTTGGTCAAACTCATGTTCGTAGCTTCGAGAACACTGTCCAACCATCTCGTCCAACTGTCCAACAAATATCCCAGAGATGCATTTTAAATAAAATGACACATTCTACTCATGTAAAAACATGCTGATTCCCGGACCGCCCACTGGCTGGATTTAGAAGGCGATTGGGCTGGATCCGACCCCTGGGCCTTAGTTTGCCTACCCATGGTTTAGACCACAGCGCCACCCACTCCCCAAGGCATCTTTACTACCAACAGAGAACTGCACCCAATCATGTAACTGAGTTCTGCTTGTGCTGAGACATTAAATCAATGTGTGTGTGTGTGTGTGTGTGTGTGTGTGTGTACGCAAATGAGAATGAACATCACTATATATAAACATAGATCAGTTGCAATGTTATTGCTAGGTTTATATGCCTTTTGTATTATGATGCTGCTTCAAGATTTAGATGCCTTTCACTTCTGATTTGTTCCTTTTATTGGTTGCTGCTATAAACGCGGCAGCTCTTTTTATTAGTTTTCTCTCCTCTTATTGCCATGGCGGCGTCCCTTGAGCATTTCGTCTCTTGCAAGGACCATTATCATCGTTGTCTAAATGGCTTTGCCATGTCGCTTTTTGATCATTAACATTATTGGGGAGGAGAGCCACAGCAAATTGGTTTTTTGTTTTTCTTTGTTTCTCCCCCCTCTTTGACATCTTCAAGCTTCCCAGTTTACAATCGTTTCGTTGTTTTTCGAGATGTGGCATGAAATGTTTGTGCCCAGGATTTAGCTTCCATTGATCTATCTTTGAACATGAACTCTTTTAGATGTCCAAGACTTACAAAATTAAAATTGTGTGCAGGGGAGGGGAGGGCATGCTTTCTGGTTCAGGGGCGTAGCCAGGATGAAAATCAGGGGGGGCAAGGGGCAGGGAGCAAGGGGCGGGGCCAAGGGGCGGGGCCACATTGGAGCAGCCCGAAATCGGGCTGCTCCGACTCCCTCCTCCCCCTCCGCGATAGGAAGGGACGAGGGGGAGCCAGGATCAGCCCGAAATCGGGCTGCTCCGACTCCCTCCTCCCCCTCCGCGATAGGAAGGGACGTGGGGGAGCCAGGATCAGCCCGAAATCGGGCTGCTCCGACTCCCTCCTCCCCCTCCGCGATAGGAAGGGACGAGGGGGAGCCAGGATCAGCCCGAAATCGGGCTGCTCCGACTCCCTCCTCCCCCTCTGCAATCGCTGGGGCAGGTGGAGGGAAAGCCCCAGAGCCGCGCAAAGCGGTTGCCTGGCTTTCCCTCCGCCCGCCCCACAGCCAGCCGGCTAGAAGGGACGTCTCCCTTCTCCCTTGCTGGCTGTGGGGCGGAGGGAGGGAAAGCCAGCCAAACGCTTTGCGCGGCTCTGGTGCTTTCCCGCCGCCCGCCCCACAGCCAGCCAGGGAGAAGGGAGACAGCACCGGGCGGGCAGTGGGGCAGGCTGGCCAGTGGCCCTGCTTCTAGGGGGGGGCAATTGCCCCCTCCTGCCCCCCTGCCTACGCCCATGTTCTGGTTCTGACCCCCTCTGTCACATTTGTCAGAGCCACACAGGAATTGGAATCAGGATGTCTGCTGTTTGCATGCAGGCAGTGCTTTGGGGGGGGGGTGCAGGGGTACACATACCCCTAAACATTTTGTGAATATAATGGGAGAAGAAACAAAAAAAGTTTAAAAAATAGTTTCTTCTCTAACTCGGTGAATCATCAGTTCTGTTGAATAACACGGTGAATCGTTAGTTCCGTTGATACCCCCAACAGCGGCCTCATTTCATTTCCTAGCGTTTCCCAAGTCTCAGACAGAAGTTAGTGTTTAATGTGTCAAAATGATATTACCCCTAAACATTTCTTTTAGGGAAAATAGCACTGAATGCGGGCATCCAGCATGATTTAGAACCTTGACAGCTCAGGGTTCTACATCACTGGGGGAGCCTCTTTCTTTCAGATCTTCTGGCAGTACTGTGGGGACCGATGGGATATGATGGAGAGGCAGGGACAGTACGCAGGACCATAATCACCTCCTCCCACAATTCTAACTGTGTGAGACTCGAACAACTGAACATAGCTTTTCCATACTCACCATTTCAGGAAACTAAATTCTTGTTCATGTGCCTTCCGCACAGCATGCATTGTCTTTGATGGTATGGATATCCAGGCACTTGTGTTTCTTGTTCAAGGGGGGGTCCACATTGCCAGTAAACATTTTAGCACCTTTCATATATAACCTGCCGGGGTCAACTGGGGCTTGAGCCAGGAGCATCCAGGTCAGCATGTTGGTGTCCCTTGTTGTCGTTGTTTAGTCGTTTAGTCGTGTCCGACTCTTTGTGACCCCATGGACCATAGCACGCCAGGCACTCCTGTCTTGCACTGCCTCCCGTAGTCTGGTCAAACTCATGTCCGTAGCTTCGAGAACATTGTCCAACCATTTCCTCCTCTGTCGTCCCCTTCTCCTAGTGCCCTCCATCTTTCCCAACATCAGAATCTTTTCCAAGGATTCTTCTCTTCTCATGAGGTGGCCAAAGTACTAGAGCCTCAGCTTCACGATCTGTCCCTTGGTGTCCCTTGGGGGTGTCCCTTGGGGGTGAACAACTCAAAGTAGTAGAGGGGAAGAAGAATGATGAAGCATCGCCACTAAATGTAGCATCACTCACTAAATGGGCCAAGGTTCAGACCTAGAAGCCTGGGAGTTCATGGGGAGATGCAGGGTTGGAATCCCATGATGGCTGCAAGGTTTAGACAGTGATTGGCCTGTCAGATCACTTAGATCAGGCATGTCAAACCTGTGGCCCTCCAGCTGTTTTGGCCTACAACTCCCATGATCCCTAGCTAGCAGGACCTGTGGTTGGGGAAGATGGGAATTGTAGTCCAAAACATCTGGAGGGCCGCAGGTTTGACATGCCTGACTTAGATCATCTGGATAAGTTGTCACTACAACCTACAGAACATCACAGGGCCATGACTTGTACTTTGCACGGTCAGGCGGAGTCCCCCCCCCAATCCCCAGGCAGCCCCCGAGCAGAATAACGACACAGGACAATGTTCTATGGGATTAAAAATGGCCACAACTTTATTAAGATTCAGATGTAGGGAGACCTTGGCTCAGGCACTGGGCATTTATCCTTCCAAGCCCCCAGTTGGGGATCTGGGTAATTTCAGGGTTATCCAGCATGTGTGGGAGTTGGGCTAGCTCTGGAGAACATATGTTCAAGCAGATAGCCCCCCCCCTTTTCGCTGACACTGGAGGGGGAGGGCAATGGCGGCCTCTGGGGGTATGGTCAATGCCTCCCCCCAGACCCATTTTTAGGAACCCTAGTATCACTGCCGCAATGGGGCGGGGGGGTCACCGCCCCCATGCCCCCCATTTATGTAGATGACTAAAGGATTCCGCCCAAGGCCTGCAACCGCCAAAGTTGTGACGAATTGCTACAGGAAAGGCGAAACCTGCCAATGCAGGGAAATTCCTTTCCGGCCCTTCAACAGCGGCCTTGTCACAGCAGCGCCTGAGTGCGTGTACGCCTGTGGAAGAGAAAAAAGAAAGGTTAACCTGTAATGCAAGCATTCATTTTGGGAGTGGAGGGTGGGAAAGCTCTGGAGTCGTCGGCTGCTTCCCGGGTATGTCTCTCCTTCTGCTGTGTGCACTGTATGGTTACCTCCTCCTACCTGGCCAATCCCCCTGGCAACGCCTCCCCCGGCGGGATTGGATGGCTGACCGTGTGGGCGGAGACCACAAGCATCCAGCCCGGGAAGGCGGCGCCAGCCTCCGAACTGCCAGGGCTGTCCCGGGGATGCGCACCCCTTTTATGTGGGGAACGGTCATTCTGCCCTCTACTGACAGTGGCCATCCATCCAAAGTCAACATAACCTCAAGTACATCTAAAGTGTAAGGAGCATAGGAAGCTGCCTTTGCCTTATGCCTGTAACCAGATCATTAGTCCACCCATCTCAGTATTGTCTACACTGAGTGGCAGCAGCTCTCCAGGGTTTCAGACAGGCGGCACTCCCAGCTCTACTTGAAGGTGCCAAGGATTGAACTTGGACCTTCTGTGTGCAAAGGAGATGCTTTACTGCCTGGCTACAAGCCCTTAGTCTATATCTTTTGACAGGCACATGGCAAGACATGAGCTAAATGTCCTTCGTATTGATTTAGTTCCCATTAAACCAGTGGGATGGGATTGTAGGCATTTATTCTGAACAGCGTTTACATGAAATAATTTACAGGAGGGTTTTGATCATTATAAATACTGAAGACAAATGTTTCTTTTTGGGGCTCTAATGCTCTAGTGTGTAATCCAGATGTTGTTTGTGTGCTATTAAGTTGTACAAGATATTTATTGAGAGATTTATTAAGGGGCTCAAATGGTAGGATCTGGAAATATTGCAATGGAGCGTAACACATCACAGTGAAGAATGGCTTATTTGTTCTTCAAAATAATCATAAAGCAAGCTTCCTATTACTGATGGGAAAAGCGAGGGATGAGAGAGGGATAAATTTGGGCAATTTAGTGGTTTACATGATGGTGCTTTTGAGTACATCTGTTTGCTGGATTGACAGCTGGATTCGTATCTTGGAGCAGGCAGGATGGTGGATGCAAGCTGACAGATAAACAGTAAGAGATTTTAATTTCTTGATTCTGGAAGACTTTGTGATGCTTTCCTTTCAGGCAATTTTTTTTAAACTAGTCGATGTGCTGGTTTTTAAAGCCAGACAATGAAAAACACCCTTCCTTAGCCTGTCCTCACTGAATTATATGGAAGAACGGCTGGTGGAAGACTGTTCACCTAGACTACTTCTAAGTAGGTGTGCTTGTAATATTATATTTTCAAGTCTGGAAGGGCTATATATATATATATATATATATATATATATATATATATGCTGTTGCAATATAAATGAGGGGCATTTGACTAGGACATGAGGGATCAGGCCTGCCTTGTATGAATTAGTCTGAATTGGAAGTATGAAACACCACTCAGATTGCCGCCCGAAAGTCTAAATAAGGAAAGAAATGTAGTAGCATCAAAGTCAATGATTATGGGGAAGATGCTAATCCAAGGGAACACTAGCAGTTAACAGGAATTAAGATGGAGGCAATCCAAATGGGTCAAAGAATGATTAAAAGGCAGGATGAAGATAAGGCATCCGGGCTGGGGAACAACAGAATGCAGGATAAAATATATCAGGAAGCAAATACATAGTCATGTCAGATCTTCTATGTGTTTCAAACTTGAGTCCCCAGATGTTGTTGGGCCACAATTCCCATAATCTCTGCTCATTGACTAGGCTTACAAGGGGTGATGGACACTGTAGGGCAACAACATTTGGGGACTAAGAGTTGAAAAATGCTGTTCAAAAGGAATAATCAATTATGTACTTCCTCTTTCCATACTTTGAGACCTTGCCTGCAGTTTTTTTTCACAACAACAACAACAACAACAACAACAACACATGGATTACTGAGGTGGCACAAATTATTATTATTACTAGTGTCATTCAGCCCGTTTACTAAACGGGCGCTAGAACATTCAGCCTTTTTCGGCGGTGGTGGTGCGTGGGGGGGCCGGCTGGCCCCTCCCACGGCCGCCGCTTCGTCGGGGCGCTCCGCTGACCCCAGCTGGCCAGCGGGCGCCCAGGAGAAGGCCGCAATTTGACCTCTTTCTGTGGCGGCAGCGCGGGTGGGGGGGGCAGCTGGCCCCTCCCATGGCCACCGCTTTGTCAGGGCGCTCCGCTGAGCCCAGCTGGCCAGCGGGCGCCCAGGAGAAGGCCGCGATTCTTCTGAGGACTGCGAGGGAAACGGTAGGCAGAGGGGTGGGGAGAGCGTGCACGTGTGTGTGTGCGTCAAGTCTCTGCGTCCAATCCCTGTGTCTGTGGGGCACATGTGCAGTAGTGCAAACCCAGGGACACAGGGAATACTGGACGCAGAGACACTTGCACTTTATTATATAGGATGATTATTATTATTGTTGTTGTTGTTGTTGTTGTTGTTAGATTTATACTCTGCCTTTTTCCCTGATGAGATACAAGGTACATTATGGATAAAAATTAGAACTGCTAAAAACATAGAAAAAACCATTTTTTTTTAATGATAGAATTAGAACTATATACATATATAAAATCTACTAAAGCCATACCAATGACTACAAGAAAAACAGCACAGAATCTACCCTTTCATCAAAAGTAGTCAATTCTTTCTGCTTCACCTCAATATTTGGGATTCTTTTCAATCTGATGCATAGCCCTAGTATGAACAATTCCCGCCTTTGGACAGGATTAGGATGCATAGGGAGGGTGAGGGCAAATGATTCATGCTTCCTCTTTTGCCACATCCTTGGAACATCTGAAGCGACTTTCATCTATGGTCAAAGGCATTCATTAGTGGAAATACATAGCCCAGACATCCTCGGGGCGGGGGGGGGAGAGAGAGACCACCGCCCAGCATGTTCTGTATCCTGAGGGTCTCAGCTACAATTTCTGCTACCTACCTTGAGAGGGTTGGGGCTGGATCAGGAAGCAGATGATGTAAAAGCATTGTGCCTGAGATCCAAGAGAGATCAACTGAAAATTAAAATAGTTTGGCCCAGTATAAGGTAGATTCCTGTGCTGGGTGTATGGCCTCCAGATCACAAGGTTTTTGCAAATGGGAGTTCTGTTTGACTCCTTCTTGGGAATATCACGTCTTCGAAAGAAAAATGAAAAATGATGAGGAAGAGGTGCTCTTACACCTAGATTAGTATTTTCTAAGGCCTTCGTGTGTGTTCAGAGCAGGGGTAAATTGCTCTGGGGTTAGAGTCCATCTCTGAGCTGCCAGTTGGCATTGCCTGCCCTTGGGGGGGGGAATGCTGTTATTATTGCTTCCATACTTAAAGGAAAGGAAAGAAAAAAAGATATACCTGGAATCCACTGTGGCAAAACAGCAGGAAAGAAATATCAGTTCCAAAAAAGGAAGCAATAGTGTAAGGAACTTTATTCTTAACAGAAACCCTATGGTGAGGTATTAGGCAGCACTTAACAATGACTCATTGTGCCAGAAATGCTCTTTCACAAACCACCTGTGTCAGTAATTCAATTACGCTACCTAGAACTGGGTTAGAAACATGTGAGCTCGCTCTGACTTGCCACATCATCTGTTCGGTTCTTGCTGAGCTTTTATGTCCAGAAGAATCCCTTGTTACCTGGGACATAGAGCTCCCATGGCTCCCAGACCAGTCAATGAAGCAGGGTGGTCCTAGGAACTCTTATTTCCCATGCTTCCCAGCAGCCATCTCTGCAAGCTCAGAAGAAACTAACCAGATGTGGCATTTAAAGATGTAATTGGGATGGTGGTCTAAGCTCACATAACCAGTCTTTGCCCACATATCCCAAAATAAAGACTTGAGAGACATGAACTGTGGTAGAAAGGTCACAGCTTTATTGATTACAAAGGGCCAATCATTTGCTCTCAGCCTTACCTACCTCACAAGAATGTTGTGAGAATAAAATGGGGGCTGTATATAATGCAACTGTGTCGGCAAAATGGAGGGCACTGCATAAAAGGATACACAGACACAGAACTGGAGAAGGTATATCCCTTTCTCCACATCTTGCAACAATGCTCAGAGTTATACACTGATAAATACCTGGCAAAGGCAAGGTCGGGGGGGGGTTTGACTTCTGTTTCCTCTGCGGCAGAGGAAGTTAATCCAAAGGTATCAGACCACCACTAACTCTGAGCGAAGCAGAACATTAGGGGACCACATTTTCTGCATGGTTACAGGATCACCTTTCATTTTATCACTACTACAAAGAAAATTAGATGTGGGGTTTGGGTTTTTTTGACAGCTTATCTTGCTGCATCACTCTTGGCACCAGAGCTTGCCCTAGTTTCTTTCTCTCTAGCAAACTCTCTGCCCCTGCACAAAAGAGAGAGAAATAAAAGTCCCCAAACAGGACAGATAAGCATAAAACCACTCCCTATACACTGTGTACAGGCTGTTCTATAGTATAGGCAAACCTGGGAGGGCTGACTAGAACTGGGTGGAAGTGGGCATAATTAGGCTATGGAGAAGGACCACAAGGTGCAAAAAGGGAAAAGGCTCCCACACCTTTAATAATTTGAGAGAAGAGGCAGTTTTGACAGGCATGGCTTGTGTGGCAAGCTACATCTGCTGGAATTCTGTCTTCTGCAAAGTGCAACACCTCTGTCCTCTTTAGAATCTGACTAGCTAGCTCACGGGAAGCCAATAAGGTGCCCTTCATATGTTCCTGAATGGCAACTCCCACCAGCCTCTGCCATCATGGTCAATGGTCACAGAGAATGGGAGCTGTAGTTGAAGAACATCTGGAGGGCACCAGGTTGGCTACCCCAGATCTAGGCCTTCGTAGGCAGTCTGGTGGCCCTACCTGCCAACTTCTCCCTCCTTAGCCTTAAGTGTTGCCCTTGTAGAAGTCAGCAATGAGGAGGGGAGGAAGGAGACAAAACTAGAATTAGTTGGCTCATCTATAATTGTCTCTGCTTCTTCCTACTGTTAGTCTCCCTGCCTCCCCTCCCCTCCCCTAGTCCCAGTCCCAGTGGCCACCAGACACCACTGGGTGATCCAGGTCGCAGAGAGTAGGGTTGACCAGGCAGGCCTCTCTCTCTCTCTCTCTCTCTCTCTCTCTCTCTCTCTCTCTCTCTCTCTCTCTCTCTCTCTCTCTCTCTCTCTCTCTCTCTTTTAATGAGTAATACTCTTCTTTCTTTTTGGTATTAACAAAATGATCTGCTCTTTCCAAGGAAGAGATTTTATCAGTGGTGTGTTATTTTCTAGGCTTTCACTTGCCAACTACTTGATAGACCTGACGGAGCCCAACTTGAGAAGAGCATTTACTATGGCCCGTTTCCATTCTATACCCACGGCCTTCCTGCAGGGGATTTACTCTAAGACCCCTATTACTCAGCGCCTATGCCCATGCACAATGAATGAAATAGAGGACTTCCTACATTTCTTTTTCTACTGCCCCATTTATGAGCCAATAAGATCTAAGCTCCTCCTCTTGAGCCTGTCCACCATTACATCTAAGGAAGACTGTTTCATAGGGCAGGCCCTGAAACTCAGGGCTACCCAGACAGGGTAGTGTGTCCTAGACCTGGACCTGTTTTAATTCTTTCTATTTCATTTTTAACTGAATGTGCCGAGCCTATTTTGGGCTATTTTATGCTCTACATATATCTGCATATTAGATTTTTGGCGCTGGCACCTAAATCTTTGCATTATTGTCTTAGGGTAATTTAAATGTTATTACACCAGCAATATTGCCTTGAATTATGCTCTGTTGCTTGTCTCTGGCATTTTGTATTGTTTTATTTTGCTATGGCTGTATGCTAACGCAATAAAGGTTTGAATTGAAATTCTAGGCTTTCTACTCTCCTCCCCCACCTTCTCAAGGTAATCAGTCCTGAGATCCAAAATTCTCACCTGAGGTTTCTGGCTACACAGCATACAGTACTGAAGATCAAACTCTGTCAATAAAATAGATCAAACTTTGCCATTTCAAGGTAAAGCCAACAGATGCCATTTAATCTTTCGCTTTGGGTCCAAAACAGATGGCAAATACCAGAGACGGAAACATCAAGACTGTAGAAATGTTACTGATCGTCACTTCTCCTTCCATTCCAATGTTCCTCTACCATCTGTGGTAAAATGTTTGCCTCCCAGCCACAAGAAAAACATATTCAGGGGAAAGATGTGTAGATTGGTGTAGGGAACAGGAAGAAGAGGGGAAGTCCAGCTCCGAGGACCTTCTGGCATTTCCCTCACTGCAAGAAGTGAGGTTACAGAGAACCAGGCAGAGGGCCTTCTCGGTGGTGGCACTCACCCCGTAGAATGCCCTCCTTTCAGATGTCAAGAAAATAAACAGCTATCTGACTTTTAGAAGACATCTGATGGCAGCCCTGTATAGAGAAGTTTTAAATGTTTGATGTTTTACTGTGTTTGATGTTTTAATTTGTTGAAAGCCACCCAGAATGGCTTGGGCAACCCAGTCAGATGGGTGGCATATAAATAAGGAATAATAATAATCAAATCATAAAATTGTTGAGTTGGAAGGGACTCTGCGGGTCATCTAGTCCAACCCAGTGCAATGCATAAATTTTAACTAAAGTATCCATGACAGATGGCCCACCCAACCTCTGCTTAAAAACCTCCAGTGAAGGAAAGCCCACCATCTCTCAAGGGAGTTCGTTTCACTGTTAAACAGCTCTTACTGTCAGAAAGTTCTTCCTAATGTTTAGCCAGAATCTCCTTTCTTGAAACTTGAATCCATTGGTTTGGGTCCTCCCCTCTGAAGCTGGAGAAAACAAGCTTGCTCCATCTTCCATGTGACAGCTCTTCAGATATTTGAAGATGGCTATAACACCTCCTTCGCTCTCTCCTCTTCTCCAAGCTAAACATGCCCAATTTCCTCAACTGTTACTCATAAGGCTTGATTTCCAGACCCTTGAACACCTTGGCTGCCCTCCTCTGCACACCTTCCAGCTTGTCAATATCCTTCTTAAACTGTGGTGCCCACACCAAGGCAGAATAGAGTGGGACTATTACTTCCCTTGATCTGGACACTAGACCTCTGCTGATGCAGACTAAAATAGCATTAATTATTATTTTTTGCTGCTGCATCACACTGTTGACTTCTTTTAAGTTTGTGGTCTGCTAAGACCAGGGATCCCCAAACTGCGGCCCTCCAGATGTTTTGGCCTACAAGTCCCATGATCCCTAGCTAACAGGACCAGTGGTCAGGGAAGATGGGAATTGTAGTCCAAAACATCTGGAAGGCCGAAGTTTGGGGATGCCTGGCTAAGACACTTAGATCCTTTTCACATGCACTACTGGCAAGGCAGGTGTCACTTATCTTATATTTCTGCAGCCGGTTCTTCCTGCCTTAGTGCAGAACCTTACATTTGTCTCTATTGTAATTCTTTTTTATATATAGTTTTGGCCCAGTTATCCAATCCGATAAGGTCAGTGAACCAACTACAAATCCACATAACACTTACCTCTTCCAGCCCACATTTTACCAGCTTCTCCACAAGAATATAATCTAACTCTATCGAATTATATATTATATAAGAATATAATCTAACTTGGAAGGAAGGAAGGAAGGAAGGAAGGAAGGAAGGAAGGAAGGAAGGAGATTCAGCTGGCCTGACTTGTCTTTGAGAAACCCACGCTGGCTCTTAGTAATCAGGGTATCCTTTCCTAAGTGCTCAAAGACTGACTGTTTACAGTAATTACGGTATCTGTTTTAGGACCTTTCCTGGTATTGATGACAAGCTCACCGGTTAGTAGTTACTTGGGTCTCAATCCCTCCACTTATTCTCAAAGTCTCTGAGATGATAACTGTAAGCTCCTTTGGTACCCTCGGGTGCAGCTCATCAGACCCTGGAGATTTGAATTCAATTAAAGTAGCTAGGTGTTCCCTTTCCACCTCTTTTCCTATCTCGGGTTGCAGCTTCCTCCTTGCATCATTTATTCTGTTATTACTGGGTTGAGCAGAGCAAGAAGCCACTTCCAGTTTCTGATTATGATGATTGCCAGCACTGGGGCAGAGCAGGCTAAAAAAGGTCATCCCACCTACTCAGCCTCTTTCTTCTTTGTAGGTTGTCAAGGTACCCAGCCCACTCTCCCTCCTTCCCTCTATGTAAAGGTAAAGGTAAAGGGGCCCCTGACCATCAGGTCCAGTCGTGTCCGACTCTGGGGTTGTGGTGCTTATCTCACTCTATAGGCTGAGGGAGCCGGCGTTTGTCCGCAGACAGCTTCCGGGTCATGTGGCCAGCATGACAAAGCTGCTTCTGGCGAACCAGAGGTAAACACCGTTTACCTTCCCGCCAGAGCGGTCCCTATTTATCTACTTGCACTTTGATGTGCTTTCGAACTGCTAGGTTGGCAGGAGCTGGGACCGAGCAACGGGAGCTCACCCCATTGCAGGGATTCGAACCACCGACCTTCTGATCAGCAAGCCCTAGACTCTGTGTTTTAACCCACAGCGCCACCTGGGCCCCTTCCCTCTATGTATGAAGTGTGAAATTAGCTGGTCATGATATTTGGGGCTGAGTAGGAATTGTTTGGCTTCAACTGTGAAGTTTTTGGGTTTTTTGCCTACACCATACTGTACTACAGGTGTGGAGCAGTTTAGAGGCAGCTTGGTAACTAGATTGATTGGTTTGATTGGCTTTTGGTCACTTAGCAGGTGTGGGTGCCTGGAGGGAAGAGCAGGACAAGGAATGGTGATTACCCCTGAGACACTTTTCAGGTGAATAGTCATCCCAGTGACTTGCACACAGGGCTCTGTGACCCATAGGGCAGGATGTGGTTTACTATTTACTATTGAGGTTAACCTATGTCACTCATTCTGAGTTTTGTAGCTTGGAAGCACCGTCAATCAGGAACAGGAGGCTAATGTACTGGAAGGTCTTCCTGCACATGCTCTCATTCTCCTTATAGCAGGTTCTCCCCTTAGGGAGAGCATGGGTTGTGGAAGGGTTAACAAGACCTTCCCTGGTCAGTAGGGGCGGGTCAGTTTGGATGGCCACTGAGGGTTTGTTGCTGGGGAGAATGTTACGTTGCTAATTTTGATTGACAGGCACAGCCTTTAAAAGGGTGCAAGCAGGTTCCGTTTTCGCTTTCGGGAGCTTGCAACGGATCTCGCTCGCTCCCTCCCTCCCTCCCTCCCTATATTTAGGGGTTTTGCAGCGCTTGCCGTTGCTGTGCCTGTCACGGGGTCGTCCGTATTCGGGGGCCTAGTAGAAATTTTGCCATCTGGCTGATTGGCTGGTGCCAGGTGGTTTTTGCCTACTACATAGCAAACTGTCACAGCTGGTAAGGTTGGTGGTTAGGCATTGGTTCGAATTGGATGGTGGAGGGGTAAGGATTTGGCTGGGCCTGCCCCTCAAAATTGCTGCTGCCTTTAGGGGTATTCCGTTAAAGGAATCCTGGGGCTCAACATGTTTGTCCATACCCCCGCTAGGGGCTAGGACCGTGCAGGAGCCTCGGGGAGCACCTGGGGGAGAGGTCACAGGGCGTGGTGCCCTGCCCCAGCCTCTCTCAGAGGGTGCTTACCTATCCTGACATCCCCGGTATGCTGGGGAGTCAGATCTGTCCCAGGCGGGGGACAGATGGCATGGGAACCTATGCCTAAGCAACCCCTCACATTCAGTTGTATTTAAATAAAGTTGTGGCCAAAATTAATGCCAAAAACCAAAACTTAATTTCTGTGTGATGTGTGAAATTATTTGGTGGGAAGTCTTGGTCCCTGGCACGCAACCAACTTAAACATTTATAAGTTATTGAGTTTTATTGTTCTTAAGTTCTCAAGCTGTAGTTAATAATGTGCTCCTAGTTTATCCCACACCTTGCATCTCACCTTTGTATTTTTGCTTTCCTGGTGCAAAACAAATAATCAGTACAATCTCTTCCCCTCCCTCCCCCCCTCTCTCACAACACCGGGGGGGGGGGAGAGGCTATAGGTCTGCCAACACAAAAAAGGCAACAGAGGTTTAAAAATGTTGACTGCACATATTTAGGACTGCGACTGCAGAAAGCCAACACAGCATGAGCAGAGCAGCTTAGCCAAGCTCAAGCAAGTGTGTCATCCAGCTATGGTTGCACTAATACATCTCCAATTCCCTGTGGCTTTAGTCCTGCAGGGGAAAAGACAGCAAACAACTTTTGTTTGTGAAATGCACCAGCCATTTTTGAATTTTCCTGCAGAAGAGGCTGGGGACAGCTAGAGCTAACTGGGAAAGAAATCCTCCCTGTACATTTGTCGCTATCAAATAATCTTCTCCAGCAACACATACTGAAGCTGCCCACCAGCTCTGTGTATACAGCATGTCAAATAAAGAGGTGACTCGGGGTTCTTCAGGCACAATCTCATGTACTCGAGTTGGATTGCACTGTTAAGAAGGGGTGTCAAGGCAGATGAGGGAGTCCCCAGCATTCCGTGCAGCTCTGTTGCCTTGATTTTTCCTAAAAGTTAAATACATAACTCTCCCTCACCTTTTATTTTCTGGGGAAAAAAGAGAATCAGGCTCAAATACTAAAAATTGTGGCGGTGACACATATTGATTTGGTTCCAAAGTTGGATCCTGGATTGAGGCTTCTGACCATCTGTGCAAACTAGTATTTGGTTCACACTCAGCAGCTCTGTAAAAACAGCATAGCCTCCTGAAATAGGGTATCAGACTTCTTGAAATCTTTTAGCAGGTTTTTGTTTTGCTTTTTTGTTCCACCTCCAACACATTCATTCATTCAGGAAGTGCTTCTCATTGCCATGGCAACTGTTACTCTGCATCCTCTGTGCTCCTTATCCCCCTTGCAATATCATGTTGAACTATCTACAGTAATTTCGTCAAGTTGCAATAATCTTCCCAATGGGGGGAAAACGATGCCATCTGAAGATTCCCACCCCTTAATTCTCATATGCATGAGAGAACAACAAGCTGTTTGTTCGACTATCATGACTACAAATCCCATTACACAATGCACTGGTGAGTAAAGCATCCATGTATGCAAATTGCTGGAACTTCTTTTTTTTTTTTTTAAGTAAGCCACTGAGAACATTGGGAGTTCAGGCAGCAGAATTAAAACTGGTTGGAAGTATCATTTTAAAAATCTGCTGCTTTGTCCAGCGAAATTGAAAGGGGTGTGTGTGTGTGTGCGCGCGCGCATGCACACATGCATGCATGTATAAGCAGGATCATTGTCAGAACCCAGCTGCTGGGGCCCAAACAGCCTAGCAGGCCCCATAAGCACTGGCATCTCCTGGCTGCCTGTGGACAATATGGGAAGGGCATAGAAAGGTATCTCAAGTTAGACCACTGGTCCAACTAGACTACGTTATCTTCAGTGGTGAGCAGCAACCAGACTAGATTCTTTCCCATAACTTCCTGGAGAGTCTAGGGATTTAACCTGTGTTTAACTTGTGTTCTCATCCCTTGGTGAACATCGGTGAGGTGGGAGCAACTGCAGATTTAGCCGATGACCAAAGCCACCCACTTGGTTACAGTGCCTCACAGTGCCTGGCACTGTCTCTGTGTCAGCTGCTCTGAAGTAAATGCTTAGAGCATGGCTTCTCCCAGCTCCAGCCATTGCTACCGGTTAAGCCCATGGCCAGACATCTCTGAGCAATAGCAATAGCAATAGTCTGGGGCCCCTCAGACTTGCAAATCTGACTCTGCCAGGAGCTGAATTTTAATATAAGAATAGGGATATCCCCTATTTTCATCTGTCCTGAAGCTGGTATTCTTCAGCCCAAGGGCCACACTGCATCCTGGAAGACCTTCCAAGGGCCACATGCCATTTTACCTTTGTACAGGGGGGTAGTATCTACACACACTCACACACCAATCCCTAGCCTCCATCCATCCATCCATCCAGGCAGGCAAGCAATGTTATCAGAATCCCAAGACAAATTCCACCCAGACGAAAATACTCCGGGGGTGTGGGTGGGTGTGAAGCAGGACTTGTGTGGCACAGTGTGACTCAAGGAGGATGTGATGCAAGGTAAATGAGGGGTGTAGCCAAGAAAGGGTCCCAAAGGCCACATGCAGAGGCCGGAAGGGTTGTATTTGGCCCCTGGGACTGAGGTTCCCAACCACGATTGGAGGGTATGCACACGCACACACACACACACACACACACACACACACACACACACACACACTACAACGAGCCGAAAAGTGGTTTTGCCAACATGCACCTCAGTACTGACGGAGCCACATTGGTGGCACTGTAGCAGAAAACTTCACTTTTAGCTCATTTCCTTCAATTGAAAAGTCTGCAAGGTTGGCGGTCTTCCAGCGCCATTCCATTATCACGTGCGTAATACCATTGGACAGATGGCAGAAAACAGAGCAGGGCTGAGACGTCAAAGTTTCCCTGAGGGCTTGGCCGAGTAAGTAATGTTTCCTTTGTATTTGATGTGTAATTGAAAATCCAAGGGAGCTTAATATTGCAAATGGCTGCATTAAGGAACCCGTCAGCCTTCCTCCCCAGGAGCAGCAGCTGGCAGAAAGGCCTTGATATTCATAATTCAGTTAAATTAAATTAATTGCTTGCATGGAAATGGAAAGGAATGCAGCCTGATCAGGCTTTGGGGTAATTCTTTGCTGTGGAAGGGCTGAGGAGCAGGGTCTGAAGGGGGCCAAGGGGCAGTCATCTCTCCCACTTTTATGTATCGGGCCACATGCAGCTATTACGCTGCCCCAGGCTGTGTCAAAGGGCAGCTGCAGCCAAGTCCAGAACTGGAGGGTCCCTTTCGCTCAAGTTGCCCAAGATTAATCATCTTTAGCTGGATGCCAGAGCAATAGGTTTGGCTCTGTAGTTCAGGCAAAGGCCAAAAGGCAGGATCCTGATAGTTAGTCCAGATTTTACCAATCCAGATGTTTCATACTGCCAGGCAGGCTGTGTAAGAGGCTGCCATTGCATCACCCAATGCTCTTTTCTGTGCCCGATGGGAGTATAGAGGCAGAAAGTCACTGTAGAGCAAAGGGATGCAGGTGGCGCTGTGGGTTAAACAACAGAGCCTAGGGCTTGCTGATCAGAAGGTTGGCGGTTCGAATCCCCGCAATGGGGTGAGCTCTCGTTGCTCGGTCCCAGCTCCTGCCAACCTAGCAGTTCAAAAGCACGTCAAAGTGCAAGTAGATAAATAGGTACCGCTACAGCAGGAAGGTAAACGGCGTTTCTGTGTGCTGCTCTGGTTCGCCAGAAGCGGCTTAGTCATGCTGGCCACATGACCTGGAAGCAGTAAGCCGGCTCCCTCGGCCAATAACGCGAGATGAGCGCCGCAATCCCAGAGTCGGTCACAACTGGACCTAATGGTCAGGGGTCCCTTTACCTTTACCTTTATAGAGCAAGGGTGGGGAACCTCAATCCGAGAAGTCAAATTTGCCCCTCTCAGGGCTCTGTATTTGGCCCTTGGAACATTCCTTGGACCCATCCCTTAAGACGTCTGATTTGGCCACAGTGACACAAGTTTCTTCACATTAATAAGTATACATCATTTTCCTTTGGTTGGGGAACGTGGCGAAAGAGTAGGCATCCAGTTAAATCCCTCATTACCTGCTAGCAAGAGAGCTTGCAAGGGGAAATGGATCTCAAAACCCAACAGCAACAACAGGTCCATGGAAAGGAAGGCGGTGCCATGGTACACAGGGTGGAGACAGCTCCTGCTGCTGAATTAAGATTACTTTGAAGTGACATGGGATCATACCTGCCAAGTTGCTGTCGGAGAAATAAGGGACCGGGCCGGAAGCAGCAGACCGGAAGTAGTGCTGCCGCCATTTTGGAACTGGGCAGAGCATGCTCAGAAGTGACTTTTGATGCTGCTTTGCCTAGTTCCAAAATGGCCACCGCACCAGAAGTCACACTGCAGCCATTTTGGAACTGGGCAGAGCAGCATCAAAAGTCGTTTCTGAGCATGCTCCGCCCAGTTCCAAAATGGCCACCGCGCCAGAATAAACCGGCGAAAAACAAAAAAATCCAGAGATTTCCCGGGGAATACGGAGACTTGGCAGCTATGCATGGGGTAATCTGAATCGCTTGCACTATGAGCAGTTAAACTATCAGAGTCAAATATACTGCTGCAGATTAAAAACACCATGTTCGCCGCAACCATTGTTTATCAAGCTGCTCCTGGCAGGTAGTTCATTCCGAAGATATCTCAGGTGGGGTTTCATTCCTCACGGTGAGTATATTTAATCCGCTTCTGCGAGTTTATCCTTTGCCGGCTGACTCCGGGCTCTCATCGTCGGCCATGGCGGCGCAGAAGTGGTGCTGCAGACTGACCACAGGCCCTGCGGTGATCTGGCCAAGGGGCCAGGGGCTTGACTGAACACCTGTCGGTGATTGGCCTACGCCAGCAGGTCTTGGGCAGGCTTCCCCAGGGGAACTCCTGCAGCCAAGCTGATGCCAAACATATTGCTCTGCTTTCCTTTGGACCTTATCAGTGAGACCGAGAGAGAGGACTTCTTATCTGGGCAGCCCAGGACCTCTATACACACTGCCCAGGTTTGTACCCTGGGGAGGTCACTTTGGTGCTGCTAATTCAGCAGTTTGACTTCACCCCTGGAGGTGCACTCCATTGTCTCTCGAAACAGATGCATTTTAATGCATATTCTTGGGAAAGTATTAATCTGAAGTATGCTGTTAATAGTGTTACAAAAATGCATATTAATTGTGTTTTGATTTTAATTGACACTTTAATTGCTTTGCTTTGGAAGGCATCCAGAGAACACCTGCTTTGGGAGGTGATATAAACATGGTTAACAGATTAACCCCAACTTACCTAGGAGTGAGTTCCACTGACTTCAACAGGACTTATTCCAGAGTGGACATGGTTGGAATTGGCTAGTTCATGTTGCTACCTTCCCACATAGCTGCCAAGTTTTCCCTTTTCTCGCGAGGAAGCCTATTCAGCATAAGGGAAAATCCCTTAAAAAAGGGATAACTTGGCAGCTATGCCTTCCCATGACCAGATATTCTGTGCTGAACCAATTAATACAAGTGAGCCTGGTTTCCTTTCAAGACATTTATATTTACCGTATCCTCTTCCACATTTTATCCTCACAACCCTGAGGCATGGACTGACAGTGAATAGCCCAAGGTCACTCAGGGACCTTCACAGATGAGTGGTGATTTTAACGCTGATCTCTTACATTCTAGTCCATTTAATATCCCTCCACATTCTGCAAAGAAAGATTAGAAGTGACCAGGTTGGGGTGGTGGGATAATCTTTTTTCCATAGGGCTTCCTATTCATGGATGACCTTGTTAAAAGCTCCGTGTGGCACCCTTAAGACTAACCAGTTCAGGCTACAGTCCTATCTGGGAGCCATCCCCATGGGACTTAGTGAGGTCTACCTCTAAGTAACGTGTGGCTATTGTGACATTAACTCACACTAGAAATTGTCTCAGCAGGGACCCCCTTCTAAAGCAAAATTAGACACTTCAGTTTAGTTGGGCACCAAATACTTATGCAATTCCAAAGATTTGGTGACCACACCTTTGCAGGGGAGGAAGATGGGAACCCACTCACATGACCTCCTTCACCACAGGCTGCCCCACCAGGTCCAGGGGCTACCGCCCCCACTGCCTATAAAAGGTAAAGGGACCCCTGACCATTAGGTCCAGTCGTGACCGACTCTGGGGTTGCGCACTCATCTCGCATTATTGGCCGAGGGAGCCGGCGTACAGCTTCCAGGTCATGTGGCCAGCATGACAAAGCCGCTTCTGGCAAACCGGAGCAGCACATGGAAACGCCGTTTACCTTCCCACTTGGAGTGGTACTTATTTATCTACTACACTTTGACGTGGTTTCGAACTGCTAGGTTGGCAGGAGCTGGGACCAAGCAACAGGAGCTCACTCCGTCACAGGGATTCGAACCGCCGACCTTCTGATCAGCAAGCCCTAGGCTCAGTGGTTTAACACCCAGGTCCAAAAGAAGAACAAAGGTATATGTTTTATACCAAGTCAAGCCATTGGTCCATCTGGCTCAGTACTGTCAACATGGCTGGACAGTAGTTCTCCAAGGTTTAAGACTGGAGACAGGTACCTTTCCCTGTCCTACTTTGAGAATTCAGGGATTAAACCTGGGGCTTTCTTCATGCAAAGCGCCTAAAAGTCGAATCCCTTTGATCATCATCTGTTGCAATGGTTCCACAGCAACTTGTTCTCTTTTGGATTCATGGATGGCATTACCAATGAAAAGAAGAAGGCATGTTAAAAAGAAAAGCCCAGTGACAACGAAGGCAGTAGAGGAACTCCATCGGTGACGTCTAGTCTTCATTGACACTAGGTGGCAATGTTTTCTGTCTTTTGCTTTGTAGAAGCCTTGACATTAGCAATACAACTCATGCCCCTGTGGCATCAAATTCATATATATATATCATTATTTATAATCATCCCTCATTCATTCATTTATAAATAATGCAGAAATACACACACAATTCCCAAATACCTGGGTATCATTGTTTTCTATTCATTCATACTTTTCATTATCGAAAAATGGTTCCACTGAGCATTCTTAGGAATTAAAACAAAATCCCCATAATGTCTTAAAATACAGCTTTCCAGGCCTTGCCATTTATAATGGAAAGCTCTGACAAACACACATCCAGAATAAACAAAGAGGCCAGCGGCATTCTGACATGATGAAGGAATTCTGGTCCTCTAAGGCAGTGGTCCTCAACCTTGGGCCTCCAGATGTTTCGAGACTACAATTCCCATCATCCCTGAACACTGGTCCTGCTAGCTAGGGATCATGGGAGTTGTAGGCCAAAAACATCTGGAGGCCCAAGGTTGAGGACCACTGCTCTAAGGCAGTGTTTCTCAACCAGTGTGCCTCCAGATGTTTTGGGACTACATCTCCCATCATTCCTGACCACTGGTCTTGCTAGCTAGGTATGATGGGAGTTGTAGTCCCAAAACATCTGGAGGCACACTGGTTGAGAAACACTGCTCTAAGGTTCAACAATTCTGCTGTAGCTCAATGGCAATATATTTTGCATGCAAAAGAAACCAGGGCCAATCCTTGGCATGTCCTGATAGGGCTGGGAATGACCCCATCAGAAATGCTAGAGAATAGATGCCAACCAGTTTAGGGCTCGCCCATACTCCTGTTTGTCCCATGCCTAGAAAGCAATGGTCTGAGTGGTTTTGCCTTTGCCCCACTGCTTACCCTTGGAAAACCCACTCTTTAGTGCTAAATCTGAACAGACAGCAATCCACAGAAAAACTGGTTGCCATTTGCTCCAATTCAGTGCTTAACCATGGGTTTTCCCAGGGAAAGTGGTGGGGCAGATGGAAGTGTGGATGAGCCAAAAGACTAGCTTTTCCCACTAGGTGGGGGAAATCTCTGGTCCTGAAAATGTTGGTGGACTCTAGTACCCATCAACCTCTGTCAGCATGGACAATGGTAGGGATACTGGGAGTTGTAGCCTACTAACGTCTGGAGGGCCACTGGGTCCCAGGGCCTGAGCCTTCCCCAACCTGCTGCCTTCCAGCTACTTTGGACTACGATTCCCATCAGCTCTTGATAATATGGTAAGTAGCCAGGGATGATGGTACTTCTAGTCCAAGACATCAGCCAGGTATAAAATTGGGGAAGGTCAGTGTAAACTATGTTGAGCTAAATGGACTGCCTCGGCCTATTAATCCTGACATCCAAATGGATGAATCCTCACTTTCAATTGGTGATATGCCTGGGAACAAAGGGTTCAATCCAATGTTAATCCCACTCAGAGTACACCCATTCAAATTAAGGATGAGGACCAATTTAGGTCCATTAATTGCAATGGGTCTACTCTGAGTAGGACTTAGTTGGAGACCACCCTTAGTTGAAATTACTCAATAGACTTGCTGGGGGAGGAATCTCGCAGGTTTTCACCTGGTGGTCCCAGGGATTGAACCTGGGACCTTATGCATGCAAAGTAAATTCTCTACCGCTGAGCTACAGCCCTTGCCTTAATAAAAAGCTGTCTTACCCCGAGTCAGACTATTAGTTCATTTAGCTTGGTTTTGTCTACCCTGTAGCAGTACCTCTACAGCAGGCATGTCAAACCTGCGGCCCTCCAGATGTTTTGGACTACAATTACCATCTTCCCCAACCACTGGTCCTGCTAGCTAGGGATCATGGGAGTTGTAGGCCAAAACATCTGGAGGGCCGCAGGTTTGACATGCCTGCTCTACAGGGTTTCAGGCAAGGGTCCTCTCCTAGATGTACCTGGAGATGCCGGATAGAACTGGGAACCTTTTGCATGAAAAGCAGATGCTCTGCTACTCAGTTACTGGTGTTCTCCCAGTACCACCCAGTTCCACCATCCAGTTCCACCCGGATTTTCCAGAGCAGTTAGAAGTAGAATGTTGGACTAGGTGGACTTTTGGTTCAACCCACAAGCTTATTCTCCCACGCTTGGAGTTTTAGTCCAATCTAGCAAGGTTCCTCTTTTGCTCTGAATAACAGACCCTGCCAGACCCATGACACTGAGATGCTCCATTCTCCTGAGGTTCTCCCCACTCATTAGCTGTGATAATATTTACAGATACTTTTGAAAGAATGGAGCATTCACAGAGCATTTCCGCCCCCATTCACAGTGGGGGCGGAAACCTAGCAATTGGTGGGCGGCGGTTGCTGGGTGACAGCAAAGTTATGAACAGTGTGGGTATGGAAGCATAAAGCAAAGAGCTATCCTTTTCAACAAACTCTTGATACTGTGCAGCAATAAACCCAGTTCGTACTTTTACCAAGACTGGGGTTTTTTGGGGGGGGAGTCACATCTGCATGGGCTGGCTGGAAGCAGAGGAGTGCTGGGAGGCACCAATCGGGGAACCCCCAAGGGAACCACCCCCAGAGGAAGGAAGCTGGTGGTGAGACTACAATGAGTGGTCAGAGGGAAAAGAAGCAGACTAGGGGGAGGAGGATGTGTTAGAAGCAGAAGAGGTGGAAGGGTTTAGTGAACAGGAATCTCCCCTTCCTGCTGCAACCAGCTCTGCCCTCCCCAGTTTCCTAGAACGCAGAGAGAAATGAAATGACCAAAGCCAATTGTCTGCACTGACAGTAAAAGTGGTGATCAGAAGTCAGAAGCCTGTGGTTTTTAACCAAACCAGCTTTACACTTTCCTTCAGTATTTTTGCCTTGCTGGGATGTGTCACTGAAATCTGATGTCATGAATGAGCCAGCCCCCAGGGAAGGTTTGCAGCCAGCTCCCAGTGAAGGATAATACATCCCAATCCCAAAGAAGGGCAGTGCCAAAGAATGCTCCAACTACCGCACAATTTCGCTCATTTCACATGTTAGCAGGGTTATGCTTAGAATTCTACAAGGCGGGCTTAAGCAGGATGTGGACCAAGAGCTCCCAGAAGTGCAAACTGGATTTTGAAGGGGCAGAGGAACCAGAGACCAAATTGAAAAAATGTGCTGGATTATGGAAAAATCTAGAGAGTTCCAGAAAAGCATCTACTTCGGCTTCATTGACTACGCAAAACCATTTGACTGTGTTAACCACAGTAAACTATGGCAAGTTCTTAAAGAAATGGGAGTGCCTGATCACCTCATCTGTCTCCTGAGAAATCTCTATGTGGGACGAGAAGCTACAGTTAGAACTGGATATGGAATAACTGATTGGTTCAAAATTGGGAAAGGAGTATGACAAGGCTGTATATTCTCTCCCTGCTTATTTAACTTATATGCAGAATTCATCATGTGAAAGGCTGGAGTGGATGAATCCTAAACCGGAATTAAGATTGCCGAAAGAAATATCAACAACCTCAGATATGCTGATGACACAACCATGATGGCAGAAAGAGAGGAGAAATTAAAGAACCTTTTAATGAGGGTGAAAGAGGAGAGCGCAAAATATGGTCTGAAGCTCAACATCAAAAAAACTCAGATCATGGCCACTGGTCCCATCATCTCCTGGCATATAGAAGGGGAAGAAATGGAGGCAGTGAGAAATTTTACTTTCTTGGGTTCCATGATCACTGCAGATGGTGACAGCAGTCATGAAATTAAAAGATGCCTGCTTATTGGGAGGAAAGCAATGACAAACCTAGACAGCATCTTAAAAAGCAGAGACAAAGGTCAACAAAGGTCCTTGCCAACAAAGGTCCGTATAGTTAAAGCTATGGTTTTCCCAGTAGTGATGTATGGAAGTGAGAGCTGGACCATAAAGAAGGCTGATCGCCGAAGAATTGATGCTTTTGAATTATGGTGCTGGAGGAGACTCTTGAGAGTCCCATAGACTGTGAGAAGATCAAACCTATCCATTCTGAAGGAAATCAGCCCTGAGTGCTCACTGGAAGAACAGATCGTGAAGCTGAGGCTCCAATACTTTGGCCACCTCATAAGAAGAGAATACTTCCTGGAAAAGACCCTGATGTTGGGAAAGATTGAGGGCACAAGGAGAAGGGGACGGCAGAGGGTGATATAGTTGGACAGTGTTCTCGAAGCCACCAACATGAGTCTGACCAAACTGCGGGAGGCAGTGGAAGACAGGAGTGCCTGGCGTGCTCTAGTCCATGAGGTCACGAAGAGTCGGACACGACTAAATGACTAAACAACAACAACCCAGTGAAGGAAGCAGTCAGGAACAGAGAGAGTTCACTGCCAGGCAGGATGAGCACAAGGTAGTGCCAACTCCCCCGACCCTAGGAATGCCGGTTAATAAGGGGTTGACTGAGGGCAAGCCGGAACCCTGCCAACGCTCTCGAGAAGAGCAAAATGCCACAAACACAGAAGGAAGCAGTTTATCAAGAGGGGAAAGAGCTAAGAGACAGCTTCTCAGAGAATGGGGAAAAGGCGAGAGCTGAACCTCCTAGTCCAAGGTATCGGCAAATGGGAGGGCTACGAGACAGGAAGCAAAACAAGAGAAATCAGAAGTGAAAGTTCAATTGCTTCTGGTCTTGGAGGAAGCAGTCTTCAGAAGAGTCATCGTGATTGATGAGGCTGGTGGCTTGCTGGAGCCGTCCAGCGAAGAACTCTGTTTGTTTTTTGCAATAAATCTTCCTTTTTAATTAACGACATTTGCTGTGTTATCAAGGAGGGAACAGGGACTCCTGACATCTGATAGTGCTTTTTTGCTTCCTTATGGACAGCGGTGGCATGTGAGTATGTAAAGCAGGACTGCCTACTGTACAATTGTAATGTACAAATGGCATTCATTGTTCCACCCATTTCATCTCTGGCCCACCCACCACTGGGATGTGGGTTCCAGGACACAACTGGCCCACTGATCAGGCAGGGTGAGGCACCTGCCTGGAGCAGCGAAAAACCCAAGAGCATACCCTACCAACATTTCTCCAATGAAAATAGGGATGTCCTATTCATAATAATAATAATAATAATAATAATTTTATTATTTGTATCCTGCCTATCTGACTGCAGATTCCAACATATACAAAAACATAACAGAACATTACACATTAAAAAAAAACTTCCCTATACAGGCCTACCTTCAAATGTCTTCTAAAGGTTGCATAGTTACTTATCTCATTGGCTCAGAGGTTGCGTAACTCCATACCCTCCAATGAAAACAGGTCCATACCCTCCAGCATTTCTCTGATGAAAATAGGGATGTCCCAAGGATAAGTGGAACGTTCTGGGATCAAATCGTAAACCGGGGCAGCTTCTGTAAATCCAGAAGTGTCCCTGGGAAATAGGGGCACTTGGAGGGTCTGCAAGAGGTGAGGTCGATCTCGCCTCTGCCACCTGTTCTGCCACCTCCACAGGAATTGGAGAAGTGGTGCTTCCAAACACTTGCTTTCTGGAGAGAGCTCATCAAAACCTTTGAGATCGCATGGAACACATGAAATCTCATGAGGCTTGGGCAAGACCTCACCAGAAACCACTGCTGGCACTTTGTGGGCACTGGCGCCACTGTTGTCATGAAATGCAGGTAGGAGAGGCATGGCAGGACAGCAGGGGGGGGTGGAGAGCTAAATGGGGTGGTTGCTGCCCTGCGCTAGAAGGCTGTCCAGAAGAGCATGCGGCCCTCAGGCCAAAAATGGTTCCCTCCTACTAAAGGTAAAGGGGCCCCTGACCATCAGGTCCAGTTGTGTCCGACTCTGGGGTCGCTCTATAGGCCGAGGGAGCCGGCGTTTGTCCGCAGACAGCTTCCAGGTCATGTGGCCAGCATGACAAAGCTGCTTCTGGAGAACCAGAGCAGCACACGGAAACGCCGTTTACCTTCCCGCCAGAGCAGTCCCTATTTATCTACTTGCACTTTGATGTGCTTTCGAACTGCTAGGTGGGCAGGAGCTGGGACCGAACAACAGGAGCTCACCCATCGCAGGGATTCGAACTGCTGACCTTCTGATCAGCAAGCCCTAGACTCTGTGGTTTAACCCACAGCGCCACCTGGGTCCCTCCTACTAGTACAAGATAACGGGTAGTTGAATAAGTGGGGTATAGAATAAGTGTGTAGAATCTGAGAATAGGATAAGGCAGTAGTATTGCAGACATATATTGTAGTCCCAATTGTATATAGCTCACCGTCCAGAGAGCATTAATTCTTGAGTGGTATATAGATGTTGTTAAGAAATAAAATAAATAAAAATAGTGTGCAATGTGTGGTTATTTCTGGCTTGAAAGTGGCACGTCGTCCCCTCAAAAAGCACTGCTCAAGACCTCCTTCTCTCTTGCCCGGCACTGCTGAATTGTTGCCTTGCCTTTCAGATGACAAGAAAGTAATTACAGCTTTTCACAAAATACAATGGAAGAGGAAAGAGAATTGCAACCATAATATCGACCTGACACGAGAGAGATGGGCCTCTCTCTCTCTCTCTCTCTCTCTCTCTCTCTCTCTCTCTCTCTCTCTCTCTCTCACACACACACACACACACACACACAACCTCCCTCCCCTCCTCTCTCTCTCTACCTCCCTTTTTGAGTATTACAGCAATTTTCCAATCAAATAGGGTCAGCATGTGCTTAAATGGTGGGAGGAAACTTTTTGGCCAGATCACACAGTCATTGGGCAAACACTCAAGCAGACAGGCAGGTGAACTGACCAGTTAAGAGTATAGATGACAGCGGACCTTTATCACTATTTTCCTATGGGTATTTTACATTATATTATGCAAACAGCACATGTGTGCAGGCACACAAACACATGCACACATCTCCTCCTCATTGTTGTTGCTGTTTTAATTCAGATTCATTAGTAGTAGTAATAGTAGTAGTAGTAGTAGCATACCCCACTTCATCTGAAGGTTTTCTCAGTGGTTTTTCTTTTTAAGTGTCCTTCCCACAACCCCACGTAAGACCCCTCAGGGCTGTTGCACTAGGCTGGATATAAAGCAATAGTTCACAGTCTCTCTCCCCCACCCCCACACTTTTCAAAGCTCTTTCAGAGTAAAACAGTAATAATGCCCAGACAACTGTTGTGTTCATGTCCAGCTTGCAGGCTTCCCTCGGGCATCTGGTCTGCCGCAATGAGAACAGGTTGCCGGATGAGATGGGCCATTGCCCTAAACCAGCAGGCTTGTCTTGTGTCCATACGTAGAGAACTCCTGTGTAACAAATAGCTTGACGCAGAGGTAAGACTTGCGCAGGGCTTCCACCAGCACTTACAAGGACATCAATTCTAAGATTAGCGAAATAATTTGTGTTGTGTCTGGGCAAATCTCTAGTTTTGTTTCTGTCTGACAGGAGTGAGTGGGGACCCTTCACTCCGTCCCCCTGAGCCTAAGGGACATATTCCTTCATGGACAACTTTCCAGAGGCCTGTTGCCAGTGATTGAGGAAGGGTGCACAGACAAAAACTTAGTCGAGAAACAGATTTGATTGTTACCTTTGTGAGCAGGGACACTTCTACAATCCTGTGCACATCTCCCCAGGGAGAAAAGCAAAGGACAATGTCACAGTTCAACCCAGCCAAGAAAAATACAGTGGAAAGGAACAGAATGGGGTGTGGCCTGGGGGGGGGTCTTGAGGTCCAGAGAACGAGGTCCAGAGGGTGACAATTGACATGAAATCTTTCACCCAACCCTGCTTCTTAAAACACATTTTTCTCATAAATTTCATTACGCTGGGAAAATATCTCTGTGCCACAGAAAATGTCAGCAATCTTCCTCAGCAAACCACCAAGTCTAGTCAATATTCATAACATGAATTCAATTTCATTTAAGAAACTGTTATTGTTGGTACTCCTTTTCTCCGAAGAAGAAGAAGAAAGAAAAACCCAGAACAATGTGTTTGCTTAAAGGTCAGCAAGGAATAAAGAGAAGACTGAGAGTATATTAATAAAAATAATAATTGCTTTTCAGGCCTAAGAGGTGCTCTCTTCCTTGTCTTCTATACTCCCCCCCCCCCCCCGGTGAAGTTATGAGCCTCTAAAATCTCTAGGAATGAAAAGCAATATTTTTAATAATGATCGCCTCGTTCAATTATTATTATTCTTTTATGGGTTCTATTGTGACAGAAAAAATATTCAGCCCCCAAACCTGTGAAGCATTTATCCAATGTAATTTTGGCTCCAGTGTCTCTATGCATAAACCATTTTTCCAGACATTTGCATAGGTCCTTTATGTGTCTACTCAGATGTAGGTCAATTGAGCTCACTTTGGGCTCACCAATAAAAAGTTGTTTTAAAAAAATGTAGCAAAACAATAATGAAATGAAATTATATATACCTTTTTACATGCTTTTCTGGGGGGGGTGGGTTTGGAGATTTGCATGGCAAAATTAAGAGAAGTGTAAATCCCAAAGAATGCTCAAATTTCAGTTCACATATTGTTTTGGAGAGTACAAATTATGTAGGTGTGCATTAAAATGTGAGCCAAACAAATTTCTCCTTAATTAATTACCTTAATGAATTTCATCCTTAATTAACAACTTTCATACCAACGTCTCCATGTTTGAGACAACCGTTGCATTGCCAGCAGAATATGAAATGAGGGAGTCGAAGCCACGTTCCCACTCTCCTCTGCCAAGGACTGCAGATTTTCAAAACGTCTCCCAGCCACTGAGAAAGGAAGTGTTTCTTTCCTCTGTCACCAGTCATCATAAGCAGCAATCAGGAGATAACCAGTGAGTTATTGACCCTCAACCCTTTTGAAAACAAGGTTGTATTGAAGCAGTTCCCATGGAAGCTGGGAACCAACCCTTCCCTGAGTTCTCTACTACAGTATTACTAATGTGGTTTCACTTTTCAACTAAATTCCCATTCCCAAGTAGGGTTTTGTTTTCCCTCTAGCTTTGTATGAATTATTTGTAATTACAGGTAGGTAGCCGTGTTGGTCTGGATCGAAGTAAAATAAAAAAATTCCTTCAGTAGCACCTTAAAGACCAACTAAGTTTTTATTTTGGTATGAGCTTTCGTGTGCATGCACACTTCTTCAGATACAGTGAAATGGAAGTTTCCAGGCACTTATGTAGAGAAGGGGTGGGGAGGGGTGGGGATGGGGAGGGGGGATCACTCAGAAGGGTGGTGGAAATGGGTGATTGACTGACTGATAGCTGTTGATGACCGCAAACGACTGCAAATGGTTTTGCATGAAAAAGCAAGGGTTGAGATGGCTGAAGATCGCTTATCATGTATAATGAGATAAGAACCCGATATCTCTGTTCAAACCAGGTCCCTCCATGGTTTTGAGCTTGGTGATAAGTTGCAATTCAGCAACTTCTCTTTCCAGTCTATTTCTGAAATTCTTTTGTAGTAAGACAGCTACTTTGAGATCTTGTATAGAATGTCCTGGGAGATTGAAGTGTTCTCCTACTGGTTTTTCTGTCTTCTGGTTCCTGATGTCAGATTTATGTCCATTTATCCTTTGGCGTAGGGTTTGGCCTGTTTGTCCAATATAGAGAGCTGAAGGGCACTGTTGGCATTTGATGGCATACACAATGTTAGAGGATGAGCAATTAAATAGTCCTGAGATGGTATGTTGGATGTTGTTGGGGCCAGTAATGGTGTTGTCTGGGTGTATGTGGCAGCAAAGTTGGCATCTGGGTTTATTGCAGGCTCTGGTACCAGTGTCCATGTTAAGTCTGGTGGTTGTATTATTGTGGGTGAGGAGTTGTTTAAGATTGGGTGGCTGTCTGTAGGCAATGAAAGACAGCCACCCAATCTTAAACAACTCCTCACCCACAATAATACAACCACCAGACTTAACATGGACACTGGTACCAGAGCCTGCAATAAACCCAGATGCCAACTTTGCTGCCACATACACCCAGACAACACCATTACTGGCCCCAACAACATCCAACATACCATCTCAGGACTATTTAATTGCTCATCCTCTAACATTGTGTATGCCATCAAATGCCAACAGTGCCCTTCAGCTCTCTATATTGGACAAACAGGCCAAACCCTACGCCAAAGGATAAATGGACATAAATCTGACATCAGGAACCAGAAGACAGAAAAACCAGTAGGAGAACACTTCAATCTCCCAGGACATTCTATACAAGATCTCAAAGTAGCTGTCTTACTACAAAAGAATTTCAGAAATAGACTGGAAAGAGAAGTTGCTGAATTGCAACTTATCACCAAGCTCAAAACCATGGAGGGACCTGGTTTGAACAGAGATATCGGGTTCTTATCTCATTATACATGATAAGCGATCTTCAGCCATCTCAACCCTTGCTTTTTCATGCAAAACCATTTGCAGTCGTTTGCGGTCATCAACAGCTATCAGTCAGTCAATCACCCATTTCCACCACCCTTCTGAGTGATCCCCCCTCCCCATCCCCACCCCTCCCCACCCCTTCTCTACATAAGTGCCTGGAAACTTCCATTTCACTGTATCTGAAGAAGTGTGCATGCACACGAAAGCTCATACCAAAATAAAAACTTAGTTGGTCTTTAAGGTGCTACTGAAGGAATTTTTTTATTTTATTTGTAATTAATTACAGTGGTACCTACTTACGAATAACTCTACTTATGAATGTTTCTACTTACGAACGGAGCTCCTTCTGCCATCTTGGATGCGGTTTAGATAGGATTTTTTCTACTTACGAATTTTTAGATAGGGTTGCTTCGACTTACGAATTTTTTCTCCCCATGCATTCCTATGGGATTCGACTTACAATTTTTTTCGACTTATGAATGTGCGTTCAGAACGCATTAAATTCGTAAGTAGAGGTACCACTGTACAATGAAAGCTTTACGCTGTACAGGTCCATTACCCCCTTTAATTAGCAGGAAAGTGGGTTTTGTCAGACCCCAGTACTCCATATCCGAGCAGGGGTGTTATCAAAGAGGGGTCCAGGCCCCCTCGATATTCTGCGGCGGGTCCCGGTGGGCCTTGCCACAGCTGTGTCAGTGTCGGGAGATGCTGTGCAGCTCAGTGCGACCTGGCACAGCAGCTCTTGATGTTGTAGGGACCAGTGCAGCCTAGCAGAAAGCTGCACTAGCATCGTGAGACACACATAACGTCACGTGCGCCCCTTCAGTCTTGGAGGCAACGCGGCATCTGTGTATCAGAGTATGTTAGGCATTTTTGCCTACAAAGTGTCTGTGATAAAAGGGACTAAAGATATAAAAGAAATATAGCGACACCCAGCAAAGAAGATTGACGCATCTAAGTCACTTCTCAATGATGTTGTTGTTTGGTTGATTAGTCGTGTCCAACTCTTTGTGACTCTGTAGGCGAGAGCACGCCAGGCACTCCTGTCTTCCACTGCCTCCCGCAGTTTGGTCAAACTCATGTTAGTAGCTTTGAGAACACTGTCCAACCATCTAGTCCTCTGTTGTCCCCTTCTCCTTGTACCCTCAATCTTACCCAACATCAGGGTCTTTTCCAAGGATTCTTCTCTTCTCAATTTTTTTCCAGAGAGTCTTCTTCTCGGTGTAAAGGTAAAGGTAAAGGTAATGGACAACTCTAGGGTTGTGGAGCTCATCTTGCTTTACTGGCCGAGGGAGCCGGCATACAGCTTCCGGGTCATGTGACCAGCATGACTAAGCCGCTTCTGGCGAACCAGAGCAGTGCACGGAAACGCCGTTTACCTTCCCACTGCAGCGGTATCTATTTATCTACTTGCACTGGTATGCTTTCGAACTGCTAGGTTGGCAGGAGCAGGGACCGAGCAACGGGAGCTCATCCCGTCATGGGGATTCGAACCGCCGACCTTCCGATCAGCAAGCCCAAGAGGCTCGGTTTAACCCACAGCGCCACCCGCATTTGTAGCTTCACTCAAATTGGGAAGCAGATGCATAAATTGCATTTGAAGCTCCTCTTTGGAGGACCATCTTAAGAACCTTCTGGCGAACCAAATGGATAAAATCACAGCTAAAGAAATGTTTGCCCATTTTCGGCATTTTTATTTTTATTTTGCTAAATGGTCCCAAGGCTACCTTTGAGGCCAGACTAACTCATCTGCCTGGAACTATGGCACCCTGGTTGGTGGTGGTGCAGCAAGACCTTTCTACTCACCTTCATGTGTGGTCTGGTAGGAGGAGTAGATTAGACACCAGGGCCTCCATTGCCTGTAGGCAGGTGTTTGGATTGCCTTAGTGGCTGCAGTTTTTCTTAGAATTTTGAAGTGTTAGGCATAGCTCTAGTGGCTTTAGCCCAAACGTAGCAGAGTTTTCCTGCACAGCGCAGAAGCTAGTTGAGGTGGAAATGACTAGTCGGCTAGATGCAGAATAACTATTTACAGGATTTATTAAAAGAAAATAAAACCAGCAGAGTTTCTGCATACAAAGCAAAGCAAAATAAATCCTCTCTGTCTGTCTCTCTCTCCAACCATACGCAGCACTCCTACTCCTAACACCCAACAAGAAACAACTGTGCTAGCATTCCTAGATAACAGAGTTCAGTGCTGGTCATTAACCAATCAGAGAGCTGTTGCCAGGCCAGGCAGACCTTGGCTTTCTGCCAAGAGTAAATTGACACTGCCTTGAGTTAATTGTGTGAAGCAAGAATCTGTAAGTTTCCCATGAGAACCAATTGTCAGAAACTGAACAGTTTTGGCTGGTGGGAGTTGGAGCCCAATAACATTGTCAGTTAAGCATTTGCAAGACTCTGGTGATGAGGATTTAATGCTCATCTCTGTGATGGCATGGCAAATGCTCCTAAGTGTCAGCATGATCTTCTGATAAATTGGGTCCAGAAGTCAAAACATCTATTTCTCCACGGTTTGAATAAAATTGCAGTATGTTTCTGTATCCTTTTTTCCTGTCTGCGGCTCTGAGGTTTTGCTGTTGGGATGCCCAGATAACATCTTAACATCATTGCCATCATCCCTGGAGTCAGCTGAGCTTCAATTAAGGCTTCCAGTAAACCTTTCTATAAAGAGGTGCTTCCCTTGCACAGACCCGCAGCCTGGATGTAAGTGGAAATGACACCTCTTTTGTTGTGGACGCAAGTTTTGCAGAGCATATGCTGCTTTCAGGAAGCAATCCAATAGACGTGGTCAATCTAGCTGCAGGCTTAGCTCTAAGTACCTGGTGTGCTTCCTGACTGAAGCCTGCCGTCATTAGAAATGAAGGTTTAATCAATAACTTGCATCCTCATTAGCTAGGTCTTGGAAGATTTCTGTTTCCAATGAAAAGGTTTATCATTATGGCTTGGTGGGGGTTCTATTTCATATATTTTAGAAATGTAAACACAACCTGGGGGAGGGGGTGTAGCTCAGCGGTAGAACACAGGTTTTGCATGTAGAAGGATCCATGTTTATTTCCTCCTTCTCTCCTGGAAGATGACCAGCATAGACCTACAGGTAGCTTTCCCAGCTAACTCCGCTCCTTTATACTCTTTATACGTATGATTGTGTCGCTGCCCACCGTAGAAATAGGGTTGTCAAATTTACAGATGACACAACCGAGATCGGGCTCATCTCTGATGAGGAGGGTGAAACGGACTATAGAGATGAGGTGGGGCGGCTGACAGAGTGGTGCAGAGTTAATAACTTGCTCATAAATACAAAGAAAACAAAGGAGCTTGTGGTGGACTTTAGGAGACAGAAGAACGAGGTCCAGCCACTTTTGATCGACGGAATTTGTGTGGAGAGGGTAACAACGTTTAGATTTCTAGGCATTGAGTTACAGGAGGATCTGTCCTGGAGTGTTAATACAAGGGGCTTGTGAAGAAGACGCAGCAGAGACTGTATTTTTTTTTGAGAATTTTAAGGAAAAACCATCTTCCACAAAAGCCGCTGCTTGCCTTCTATCACTGTGCCATACAGAGCGTGCTCACGTACGGTTTATATGTGTGGTACGGAAGCTGTACTTCTCAGGACAGAGCAGGGCTGTGTAGAATTATTAAAACAGCAGAGAGCATTATTGGCTGCTCACTCTCCACCTTAGAACAAATCTACACCACCAGGTGCCATAGAAAAGCACTAGACATATCAAGAGATCCAACGCACCCTGGTCACCATTTCTTTCAGCTCCTGCCATCGGGACGGAGATTTAGAACTATGCAGGCAAGAACGAGCCGTCTCAGGAACAGTTTCTTCTCTAGAGCGATTTTAGCCTTAAATGGAAAGCCTGGACTTTGATGTCATCTTATTTTATTTGTTATTTGTATTATATTTACTGTTTTTAATTAGGTTTTGTAATTTTGGATTATGCGGAATGCTTTATCTGAGTGGATGTAGCAACCGAGTAATTTTGTTGTTCCCGCAAGGGGACAATGACAATAAAGATATCTTATCTTAACTCCAGCTGAAGACTCTGAGCACAGGACTGGGCTATGACACACAGTGGCCTAAATGGCACTGAGAGGTTGGCGGGGCGAAAGAAGGGTCAGAAAGGCCAACCTCAGTTGCTCATTTAGGAGGGAAAGGCGAGGAAAGAATGCTGGAAGGACTAGTAAAGTCTTGGGGCACAACAGAAGGTCAATTTATGCATTTAATGCATTTTCAGAAATTTAACTTTAACCTTCTCAACTCTCTGTGGCAGCCACTAGTGAAACTGTGTCTCATATTTCCTTCTCTGCTGGAGCAACTTGGGAGCTGTACAAAGAGTAGGTTTCAGAGGAAGGGTGCTTAGACCATGGGTAGGCAAACTAAGGCCCGGGGGCCGTATGCAGCCCAATTGCCTTCTAAATCCTGCCCGCGGATGGTCCGGGAACCAGCGTGTTTTTACATGAGTAGAATGTGTCCCTTTGATTTAAAATGCATCTCTGGGTTATTTGTGGGGCCTGCCTGGTGATTTTACATGAGTAGAATGTGTCCTTTTTATTTAAAATAAATCTCTGGGTTATTTGTGGGGCATAGGAATTCGTTCATTTCCCCCCATCAAAATATAATCCGGCCCCGCACAAGGTCTGAGGGACAGTGGACCGGCCCCCTGCTTAAAAAGTTTGCTGACCCCCGGCTTAGACAGTAGGGGAGCTTCCCACTCGCACTGCAGGAATCTTGAGCCAAGGAGCTGAGCAGATGTATGGGAAACAATGCAGAAGACATTGTGACGAGGAGATAGGATGGCATGTCTTAGAGTTCTCCCCATAGCTGTGCTGCACCCCAAACGTAGCTTCTGTGTGGATGTTTCTTTAAGGGGAGAGAGCTTGTTGACCACAGGTGTTGCCAATTAAGAGAAGGCTCTCTATGAAAGGCATTTGGGATGGGAAGGGAGCCTGTCTGCCTGGAGGAGAACTGAGATAGGTTGCATGTTCTCACTACCCAGGGAGCAGATTGGGGACCTTGAGTATGTATGTTTTGTTTTCTGTAATAAAGGTTTTTGGTTCACCTTCCACCTCCTCATTCCTTTTGTCCTGATATCTGATAAAAGAACCGCTGCATTTGGCAGAACAGCAGAAGATGTTGTACTATCAACCACAAGGCAGTGGGTGGGTGCTTTCTTTTCATAGCTAGCCTGGGTGCCCCACACTTTCACAGCGCCCCAGTTTGACCTTGATCCAAGGTATAACTTGAATCATTGCTAGTCTTAAATAGGGTTCAGAAACAGATGGTTTTCCTGCCACCAGCCATGCCATGAGTCTTCTGGTCTGGGATTCAGCTTAGATTTATCATTTTTCTGCATTTGAGGTTCTAAGCAGAGCCGTCTTTCCCATAGGGCTTAGTGGTTCGTTGCGCCAGGGCGCTGGCCTCTCAGGGGCGCCCCAGTGAGTGGGAGAGCTGCATGGCTTCGCCGGCGGCCTCCCCTTTCCCTGCATGCCCGCCAGCTGTGCCTCACCAACCATATCTCTGGCGGGGGCACGGCTTGCCTCCCAAGCCTCTGCAGGAGGAATGCGATCCCTGTAGAGCAGGCATGTCAAACCTGCGGCCCTCCAGATGTTTTGGACTACAATTCCCATCTTCCCCAACCACTGGTCCTGCTAGCTAGGGATCATGGGAGTTGTAGGCCAAAACATCTGGAGGGCCGCAGGTTTGACATGCCTGCTGTAGAGGTTTAGGATGGAAGGTGCGCCCAGGGGGAGTGCTGGGGGGAGAGGGGAGGGAGGGAATGGGAAGTGATGTTAGAAAAAAAATTAATAGAAAATAAGGACATTTTTGATATAAGATTGGAGTATTTGGAAATTAGAATGGGGAACATGATAAGAAAACTGCCTAAATGGTGTTTAAAATGAAAATCAGAAAAGGGGGAGGTAGGGGAAGCCCACAATACAATGTTTTTGAAAAAAAAGAAAAGAAAGGAATAATTATTAATTGTTTTTTGTTTCTTTTTATCTATTTTTAAATTTTGATTTTTTTCCCCTTTTTCTTGTGTGATTTTTGGTAAAGTCTGGACAAATAGTTGGGTGGACACTCACCTGTTCTCTTCTTACCACCCTAGTGCCCCTCGGAGGCAGGGGGGGTTACTGGGGAGAGGAGGGAGGGGTGGGGACAAGCCCAATTATAAAATGTACCACCTTCGACTGCGCACTTTTCATGTGAATATCTCGTGGCAGGAGGGATCTCATGGAGGGGGGGTTAGAAGAAGGGGGAAAATATGTTATCTATTGTATATGTGTTTTTGTTTTTTCAATATGCAAAATTAATAAAAATTATTTTTTTAAAAAAAAAAAAGGATGGAAGGTGCGCCCCACCAACAATATGTCTGGCTGGTGTGCAGCTTCCTTCCCAAGGCTCCCTCCCTCCCTCACCCCACACCCCCAGTCTTCCCTCCATGAAAGTAGCATTTATTACTACTCGGGAGGAAGAGGAGGCAGCAGCAAGATGAACATTTCGGGGGCGCTGGGTGGATCTTTGCACCCTGGCCCCGCATATGCTAAAGATGGCCCTGGTTCTAAGTGTGTGTGTAAAGTGGGAGGGAGGGAGAGTAGAAGGGTTTTGTTAAGCTGAGCATGATTTAACCCCACCCAGAACAGGCACATCCAGCAAATGCAGGATTTAACTTTCCACCCATCAACTGACATTTTGAGTGATGTTAGGTGATGAACAGGTGGGTGTGGCTTGGGGAATATGGCATCCCCAGCCAAACTGGGGCCCCTGGTGGACCATGAATTTCTCCCCCATTCCTAATTCTGACACTTCCAAATTACAGAGAAAGGGTCATCGGTCCTGAAACTCTCCCTTCTGTCTGAATTTCAAGTGGATTAGGGCATAGGTCCCTCCAGCCCAGCCCTGTGCTGACAGTGAGGGAGAAAATCATAGGCTGTCTTAAATCTTCTTTGCTGAAAACTTCTAAGTAATCAATAACATTATGGGAATACTGAAAATGGCATATGAGGCCAGCGCCTTGACAAATTAAATTACCTTTTCTTAATTTTGTGATCTTTACAGGGGAGAAATAAGATAAACTGTGGCTCCATGAAGCTTTAAAAAAAAAGATTTACCACAGTCACATCGAAATAAATTAAATTATAAAGATTTGTAGCACAAAAAGCAAATGCAAAAGAGATGGAGCCAGAGGTGGGAGTGTAGTTTTCCTCACTTTAATTAAGAAATTGTCTTTTGTGTCTCTGAAATACCAGGGAAATTCAGGTCCCTGTTAACTCCTAAGGAATTTAAAGCCCTGGTGGGTTGGGCTAATCCATAAATCCTACAGATTCGGGTAAGTTTTGTTTTCTAAGGCTGTGCACAGGATTCAGATGAATCCTGAACAGAACTGAGCAGATTTGGGAGGGATCCAGGCTTTGCCAGAGCCAGGTGGAGACAGCGCTGAGTTTGGCTGGGCTGCCCAGAGCAATACAAGCTTGTTGAGGGAGGAGTGTTGGTTATGAAGGCAGCCCCAAGATGCTTCCCTTCACTGGAAACAGAACCCAGCAGGGCTGAATACTCCACTCACCAACTGATGAATGGAGGATTCAGTCCTGTAGACTGCATGGTGCTGCTTTGCAAGTGTCTTCCCTGCTTGTGAAACAGCACCCTGCAGGATTGAATCCTCCTTGTAGGGTGCAGTTGGGGGGAGGAGTACACTACATCTCCTTCCTCCTTTTGACCACATATTTAATTAGGGTTTCAAAAATCTTAATTAAACACTAGCCCTCACCTGAACTTAAATTGCCCTAGGTTGCAGGGTCCAAGTGTTTTCACATCAAAGGCTGCTGTGGAGAGGTGAGATCACATCTCTAACATTCTGAACAGGAAGAGTTGCCATTTGGCTTCCCCCTTTCCAGAGCTGTTTCCATATCTTCCCAGCCCTGTATCGGGAAGTTTTCCATATCTGATGTTTCAGCATGTTCTAATATGTGCTGTGAGCTGCCCAGAGTGGCTGGGGAAACCCAGCCTAATGGGTGGGTTATTAATAATAATAAAAATAATAAATATTATCTTCTGTATCTGCAGCCAATCCAAATGGCCACCTCAGAGAGACCAGTGGGATAGCAAGGACGCTTCCATCAGCCTGGCTGGACCAGTTGGCACCGGGCTTCTGCCCACTCACAATTAATTCCATTGGCAGCCTCTCTACCCGACTGCAGCAGAGGGTGCAGTGAGACAATCAGGTTCCTTCCCTAGGTCTGGTTGAGGACAGCTACCATTTTCAGAACTGCTTCCCCCAGGGTCCATTATACTGGTTGTTACATGAGCGGAAAGTTTTGCTACCTGCAATTGCTTCCCCCCCACTCTTTCTCTCCATAAAGGTAAAGGACCCCTGACAGTTAAGTCCAGTTGCGAAAGACTCTGGGGTTGCAGTGCTCATCTCACTTTCAGGCAGAGGGAGCCGGCATTTGTCCGCTCCGCAGACAGCTTTTCCGGATCATGTGGCCAGCATGACTAAGCCGCTTCTGGCGAAACCAGAGCAGCACACGGAAACGCCGTTTACCTTCCTGCCAGAGTGGTATCTATTAATCTACTTGCACTCTTGGCATGCTTTCGAACTGCTAGGGGGGCAAGAGCTGGGACCGAACAACGGGAGTTCACCCTGTCACAGGTATTCAAACTGTCATCCTTTTGATCGGCAAGCCCAAAGGCTCAGTGGTTTAGACCACAGCGCCACCCACGTCCCTTTCCCTCTCCATAAAGGTAAAGGGACCCCTGACCATTAGGTCCAGTCGTGACCGACTCTGGGGTTGCGCGCTCATCTCGCATTATTGGCCGAGGGAGCCGGCGTATAGCTTCCAGGTCATGTGGCCAGCATGACAAAGTTGCTTCTGGAGAACCAGAGCAGCACATGGAAACGCCGTTTACCTTCCCGCTGTAGCGGTTCCTATTTATCTACTTGCATTTTGACGTGCTTTCGAACTGCTAGGTTGGCAGGAGCTGGGACCAAGCAACGGGAGCTCACCCCGTCACAGGGATTCGAACCGCCGACCTTCTGATCAGCAAGCCCTAGGCTCAGTGGTTTAACCACAGCACCACCTGGGTCCCTCTCTCCATAAAGGTAAAGGTAAAGGGACCCCTGACCATTAGGTCCAGTTCCCTCTCCATACCCTTTCCTTATTGAAGTTTGCTTCTTAAATTGCAAGCCTGAGGGCAGGGACTTTGCCATTAAAAAAAAATCATCACCCAGTGTCCAGAATGATTGTATGTGCAACAGTAGTGATAATGACAGATGACTGCGGGACAACATAACACTGGAATACCATGGGTGGTGGTGGGGAAGGGTGCATGAGAACATGTGCCCAATATTCCACCATGCAAAGAGGATTTTCTTCTGAATGAGCTTTAGAAATGATGTGTGCTTGTGAAAGGGAGAAGGCTGAGAGGCATGAGGAGCTCAGTTCAGTTCAGTGTGAGAGCCAGTCCTGTACAGGGTGTAGCTGAGTGGGCATGGGTGGGTTGGGGGAGGTCTCTGGAGGCATACTCTGTGAGCGTTTCCCATGATACATTCTTTTCAGCCTGCAGTTTTCCTGGCGAAATCCTTGATATTTTCAGATGTTCATGTGAATTTGAATTACATACTTGTAGCACTGCAGATTAGCAGCAAGGCAACCAAAGTGGAATTTGCAAGCCCTAGTTGTTGCTAAGAGATCTCTACTTTGAGCCTGGAAGGATAAACACTCGGGTCTGCAAAGCAATGGCCCGAGGACCTCACTGGTCTGGCTACATTTAGACATGTTCCTAATGAACAACTGCTTTGTGTCTGGGTGGCTTATACTGATCCATATGTTTGGATGTATTGTTGTTTATTCATAAAATCTTAGAACTGTAGAGCTGGAAGGTAACTCCAAGGGTCATCTAGTCCAACCCCTTTCAATGCAGGAATCATAACTAAACAATCCCTGACAGTTGGCCAGCCAACCTCTGCTTGAAAACCAGCAAGGAAGGAGAGCCTACCTTCCAAGGTAGTCCATGGTCGAACAGCTTCTACCACCAGAAAGTTCTTCCCAATGTTTATTGTATTCTCAATACAGGGGGTTGGACCAAATGGCCCTATGATTCAATGTCAGCTGATCACTTTCCCTCTCATCTCCCTCCCTCCCTCCTTTCCTCTCTTCCTTTTTCTTTGCTAACTTCCTGGTAGTTATGATAGGGAGTTCTTGTGGACCACATCAGTCTCACGGGCAGGAGGTTCTCCGATCCTGTCTAGGGAGTTTTTCCATTTCCCATTTTCCCTCCCAGTCATAAGTTCAACCAATTATCAAATATCATCCTACTTAACATTTTATAGTGCTTTCAAGCGTTCAAAGCACTTCATATGTGCAACTGAGTTGTAATTAGATACTCCATTTCATTTGATTTCTGCTGTATGGAAACCTTGCCTGTATTCATTCATAAACCCCTTCCATCTGACTGAAGCACTGAGGCACACACAAGAACTTCAGAAGGGCGGATCAGGCCAAAGGCCCATCTAGTCCAGCATCCTTTCCTCTCACAGTGGCCAACCAGTTGGCTATGGAAAGTCCACAAGCAGAACTCTCAACACTTGCAGACCTTCCAAGTATCTCTATTTTCCAGGGACAGTCCTGGATTTACAGAAGCCACCCCGGTTTCTGATTTGATCCTGGAATGTCCCACTTTTCCTTAGGCTGTCACTATTTCCATTAGAGAAATGTTGGAGGGTATGGGGAGCTATCTGACCCATGAGCCATCTGAAAGCAGCCTTGTATTGGAAATATTTTTAATGTTTAATGTTTTTTTATTATTTTTTATATCTTCTAAATTATATAAGGTTTTCCCTCCTTTTATTATTTTGTCTATTATTTTTTTCTTTCTGTTTTTTTTCCAGCTGCCATGCCAGTAATTTTCCTGGCTTGTTGACAGACTCAAAAGCCCCTTGTTTCATCCACTTTATGTTATTTTTTATCTCATAGTTTAATATTGATGAAATCTGAGTTTGTAATATTTTGAGTTTTTGTTTTGCAATTTCATTCTTTGAGTCTCTTGATCGTGTCGTCTCTCAAAGAGGGCACGTGTTGCTGTGAGACCTGGAGACCAACCTCCTGTGTTGTGGGTGGGTAAGATTGGTCAGCTCAGCCACAACACCCTATTGGTACATCCCTCAATGTTGGGTTCAATGTGGCCAATGGGGCGCAGTCCAAACGGATCGAGGGACCTATATATACCCATGCATGTGACCCAGAGCTTCCTCTTTCAGTGTGTGCATTCGGAACATCCACCCACCTCTCCCTACTTTTAGGGACTTGTTGCGCTTGACCTTGCTATGCCGACGGGCACGGCAGGATTTCCCCCCATTCGGCTGATTGGCTGGTGCCATTTGGGTTTCGCCTGCTGCGTAGCAAATCGTCACAACTTGTAAGGTTGAGGATAGGCACTGGTTCAGGTGATAGGGATGGGAGAACGCTCTCGCCATCCCTATGTGAATAGTATTCCGTTAAAGGAATCCAGGGACTCAAATGATTTGGTCAACCCCTGAGAGGGGGTTGTGCCGGTGCCTGAGTCCATCTGGGTGGCAGATATAGCATGTTCTCCGCTTTCCACCTATCCAGGTGTTCATCCTTGGCTGACCTATGCTGGTGCCCTGGGTCAGCGCTACCTGCAAGGGTGCAGGGAGCTAGTCGAACCAGAGCCTATGCAACCACAATAAAGTTGTGGCCTAAATTCTGCCAAAAACAAACTAAAATTTGAGTCAAGTGTGAATTTATTTAGGGGGGAGGTCTCTGGGTCTTGAACACGCAACTAATATTTTTTCGTTTAGGGACCCCTGAGCCATCTGAAAGCAGCCTTGTATTGGAAATATTTTTAATGTTCAATGTTTTATTATGTTTTTAGATAGCCACCCAGAGTGGCCGGGGCAACCCAGTTAGATGGGTGGGGTATAAATAGAAACATTGCTATTATTAATATTATTATATTTTCATTGGAGAAATGTTGGAAGGTACTTGGGCTTCCCAGCAACTGGCATACAGAGGCATACCGCCTCTGACATTGGAGAGGATAATTGTGATTCAACTGAGATTCGCACAAAGCACAGCCAGTGATGGATGTGGTCTGGGTTCGTAAAAGAGGTGTGAGGCCTTGGTGAGTCCCAAGGGCCAGCTGGAGAGGTCTGGAGGGCTGCAGTTTCCTGATCCCTGCTTTAAGCCACCTAGTAAGTTCGTATCGGAGGTGAGTTTTGAACCAATAACTTTCTGGTGTGCAGCTTAATAGGTTAGCAACTCTGCTGTACCAACACTACTGAGATCTCGCCACGTTTACACACATTTTAACAGCAGCACCTGCACATTTCATTCAAACGTTTTCATTTTCATTTCCTGCTGATCATTTCCTGAAGGCTTAGCTTGGCTGTTTTAATTGAAAGAGAAAAGAGCAGCTGCTTGTTTGGTCCAAATTATTTATGAAGAGAGTGATCAAAAAGTGTGGCCCACAAGTAATTTGGTACCATTGTGGCCCTTTGATGGTTTTTTTGTTTGTTTGTTGGTTCACAGCAGCTGTTCTTCAACTACAATCCAGGGATCACTCACCTAAGGCATTTTTAATGTGGTCCTAGAGACCAATATATGAGTGAAAGAGGGGGGGAAAGGTTCCTCTGTGATTTTTGCTACGTGCAGAAAAGCTAGGCTGTTTTTCAGTTTATAAGCCATCCTCACCTCACCTACTTTTTGAACCCATAGCATCCCAACAGTTCTGTATGGTGTGATTTTTATGAACAACCTTTCCCTCTGAAGAATGGGGAATACACTCCCAGGGTCATGTCAGCCTGGGTAGCTCAGCTGGTTAGAGCATGGTGCTGATAACATCAAGGTTGCAGGTTCGATCCCTGTATAAGACAGCTGCATATTCCTGCATTGCAGGGGGGTGGATCAGATGATCTTCAGGGTCCCTCTACAATTCTATGACAATCCTAGGGCAAGCCAGAATTGCATGGCAAGGCCCCGAACCTTCCCCCTATGTTGGAATAAAGACACTTGACACCAATATTTCAGGTTAATGGGCTAAAAAAGCCCACAACTTTATTGGTTACAGAATGTGAGTAGTATTGGCTTAGGCACTGAAACCGAACCAACTATATCTGACTCCTGCCCAACTGCAGGAAGTCTCGGAAGGGTTAACCACCAGTAGGGGGAGCCCTTCTGATGCACATCGACTAGGAACTCCCCCAGGGTCACCGCTGGGGGTCGTGCCATGGGCTTCGGATGGGGCCACGCCCCACCGATTCCTTTAATGGAATACCCTTGAAATAGGAGGGGTAGGTGATGGCCACTACCTCCCCTCACCTCCAACCGAATACTCCAATGCCTACCCGCCAAACTTTACAAAGTTGTGACGATTTGCTACAAGGTAGGCGAAAAACCAAATGGCCGGTGCCAATTTGCCAAGTGGAAAAAAAAATCCTACCAGGCCCCTTTAACAGGTGACTAACCAAGATCTATAGCAATTAAGAGCCTAATTTTAGGGAGGGAGGGAGAACTGCATGAGCAGGAACCAGAAAAATGAAGAGGTGAGTTCCCGCCCGCGGGGTGTTTAAATGCTGTGCGCCACACCCCCTGGCCAACCAGAGGGTCCTCCCTATGACACGGGGGCTAGCCACACTCCCGTGCATGGGGCGTGGTTGTGTCCAGTCCACAACTCCATTTCCCCAGGGAATGGAAATGGCTTTCCAGAACAAAGAGCAATGGATTTCAGAGGGCAGGCTAGGAGGCAAAAAGCAAACAAAAAGCCTGCCCAAGGCATGGCCTAATGTGGTCTCTGCATTTACTTTAGGGCAGAGATGTGGAACCTCTTTCAGCCCAAGAGGTGCATTCACTTCTGGACAGCTTTCCAGGGGCCACATGCCAGTGATGCGTGGGACCAGAGACAAATGTGGGGAGAGCAATGGAGGTAAATTTCATATATGCAAAGAAGGCTCCTTTCTACACACAAACTCTCTATCCTCAAAACAGGCAAGTGAGAGATACAATCAGAGTTCAAGGACACAGTTCCTGGCCTAGGGCTACAGTATATGTGTACGCATGTGTATATGTATGCAAAAGGCCAAATTAGAAAAGTGAGCAATAAACCTTTTTTTTACTACTTTACTCCTTACATCTTGCATTTCATGGGGTTGGGCCAGATGACCATTGGGATCCCTTCCAACTCTAGAATTCTGTGAATATATTCCTTCCATCTGTTTTGACCAGCCTCTGTCAAAATGTCCAGACAATCTGTTCAGCACCACAGATGGTCAGTACCATGCGTTTTCCTGATCTGGTGCCATTCATACTAAGTGGAAAAGGAGCTAAGACTGGAAATATTAAACTACTTTCCTACTGTTTTGCTGATAGGGTGTGTGCAGGGCCAGCGCGTCCATTAAGGCGAACTAGGCAGTTGCCTAGGGCGCCAAAATAGAGGGGGTGCTGGGCAGCCTGCCCCCCCACCGCCGCCCACTGTGCTCAGAAGGGAGAGCGAGGGCTCCGGCAGCGCCTTCCCTCTCTGCCAGCACAGCGAGCATGAGCGCAACAACGCGCCGCCGGGGCTGCAGGAAGGAAGGAGCATTCCTGGCGCGGCGCCCGGAAGCTCTGGGCTGCAACAGGTGCTCATGGAGGCTGGGAGCGCCACTCCCCACCACCCCACTCGGGGCTGGGGAAGGAACCTGGCAGACAGGGCCGTCTTAAGCACATTGGCCGCGATCCCTCCGGCACCCCCGTGCCCCGGGGACTGGTGGTAGTGGGCTGGCGGGGGGGTTGTCGCGACTTGGTGGGGGTGGCAGGTTGGGGAGGGGTGTGTGCACCAATCGGGGCGGGGGTGGCGGCGGTGGAGCCGTGGGGCTTGGTGGCTGGTTGCGCCCCACCGGACATCTGGCGGCGTGCAGGGAGGGGGGAGGCCGCCGGCGGGGTCGCGCCAGTTGGCAGGCAGCCGCAACGTTTCGGGTAAAGCGAGTCTGGAGGAGATCGAAGCAGCCAGACCAGCTCCTCAGCAGCCTTCAGAAAGCAGCAAAGAAATGGGCTCTTCCCTGCCGCCTTGTTCGTGATGCCACGGTAGTAGCTCTTCATTCACTCCACTGAAACCGCTGCCACCGCCGCGTGAGTGCCGGGGGAGCCCGGCAGATCAACCGGGGAGCTGTTGGGCCCCCGCCCCCTCGATCTCGGTGAGCCGGGGGCACCCAGCACCCGGCAATCGGCCAGGCGGATTGAAATCTGTGTTTGAAATATGATTGGCGGGGCAGGGGGGGGCACCAGAAGGTGATCTTGCCTAGGGCGTAAAATACCCTAGCACCGGCCCTGGGTGTGTGTGTGTGTGTTAGACAGACACAGACAGACAGACAGACAGACAGACAGACAGACAGAGGCTGTCATATTCTATGTCTCTGTCTTCTGTGTCTTTTTGAAGAACTGGGTCAGGTACAAAGCTCCGTTTAGCTACTGAAGCAGCCCTTCTACAGTGGTGCTTTAAAACCAATTCTAGGACTTTGCTGTTTTAGTTTTGTATGAAATAAACCTCATCCTCAGACTTGGTTTAATGTCGTTGTATGCTGAGCAGCAAACTGCTTTAGTCTGCGTCTGCTAGAAGGCAAGTTTTATGCTGCTATTTTTATTGCTTTGCCTTATATTGATGTATTTTTAATATCGCATGGCGTGTGCGCTTCTGCTTTGTTAAGACACATAGAAGAGAATTTCATTCGCGGGCAGCTGTATGAATTGAAATGACAGTCACAACCACAACAGACAACTCTGTGCAAGTTTCAGCTAGACACGTTATCGCTAACCTGCCTCACAGGGCTGCTGTGAGGATGCAAAGGGGAGTGCCACATCTTCTGCCCTAAACTGCTTAGAAGACTTGGAGAAAGGATTGGATATAATAATGATAATACTCATAATAATAATTACAATTATAATTCTCATGAGATTTGTACTACACACTGCTCTAGTGAGTTATTCCCAGGCCCCTCTGTAGGGCCCCATGCCTTTTCATCCAAAGAGATCTCTCCAGGGACCAAGTGAGACAGGATCCGGACACTTTCCCCCGACATACTAGTTCTCTATGAGCAAGGAACATGCTGGAGTATTTACATAGCTGCCAAGTTTTCCCTTTTCTCACGAGGAAGCCTATTCAGCATAAGGGAATTTCCCTTAAAAAAGGGAGAACTTGGCAGCTATGAGTATTTACCTACTGTCTGAAACTGCACTGTCTTAAGAGAGCTGTGGAAAATGATTTTCTGAGCAGGACAATCCACTCTCCCTTGGATATTTTAATGTCATTTGCAATCAAGGTGGCACTGAGTAGAAAAAGGGGAATGTTCTTCATCTTGCAATCAAGGCTGACCTTGCCTATGAATCAGGCCACTTTGGGAAGCTGAATCAAGACGGGCTTGCCATTTCCCTGCCTCTAATTTCCATCTCAGCAGGAGATTTATAGGGCAAGCTTACCTATGTCTACTCAAAAGAATGCCATACTGAGTTCATTGAGACTTGCTCCCAGGTAAGTGCATATACCGTATGAGTGCAGTCCCTTAGGGTTAAAACAAAAACAAACCACCACTGTCTATAAAGTGGAGGGTCAGTGTATTTTGATCTCCAAGTACAAAAATGAGAAAAGTCAACATATGCCTGAAGAAAAGCCCCCCCCCTCCACTCAACTCTCTCAGGATGCCCTTTTAAGGCAGAGATAAACTAACTTACATTCTCTAACTCATCTTGAGCAGAAATCAATGGGCTGGTTTCAGCAGTAATTTCTCAGCATGATCTGAGGATTGGAGAGGGGGGAAGAAGACAACAGTGCACAGAGCTAATTCTTCAGCATTATACTGAGCCTTCAATTTCTGAAGACAATTTCTACCCTGTGTAGACAAACAACTCATAATGTGGCTAAACTGTTATTGGGCTGTTCCACATCAGCTGCTGGGAGTATATTACTTGGTGGAATGCTTCTCTTTCTTTCTTTCTTTCTTTCTTTCTTTCTTTCTTTCTTTCTTTCTTTCTCTTTCTTTCTTTCTTTCTCTACACCCACACCCACACAATTTTCTACTGGGCTGGATGGTTGCCATATTTTGAAGAGCAAAAAAGAGGATGCTATGAAGACTCATTTTAAATATCCCAGTAGTGATGTATGGAAGTGAGAGCTGGACTATAAAGAAGGCTGATCGCCGAAGAATTGACGCTTTTGAATTATGGTGCTGGAGGACACTCTTGAGAGATCAGACCTATCCATTCTGAAGGAAATCAGTCCTGAGTGCTCACTAGAAGGACAGATCCTGAAGCTGAGGCTCTAATACTTTGGCCACCTCATGAGTAGAGAAGACTCCCTGGAAAAGACCCTGATGTTGGGAAAGATTGAGGGCACAAGGAGAAGGGGACGGCAGAGGACGAGATGGTTGCACAGTGTTCTCGAAGCTACCAACATGAGACTGACCAAACTGCGGGAGGCAGTGGAAGACAGGAGTGCCTGGCGTGCTCTGGTCCATGGGGTCATGAAGAGTCGGACACGACTAAATGACTAAACAACAACAACAACTATATGTAGGCTATAGAAGCTGTGGTATATTGCTGAGGGGGACAGGAGAAGAGAAGAGGAAAGCAAGTCTTCAAACACCAGTTATGTCTATGGCTCATCCAGAAAGAATAGACAAATTGTTGTTGTTGTTTAGTTATTTATTTTGTTATTTATAGCCAAATACATTTTGGCAAATTTTTAAAAATGCACCCAGGCAGACATTTCACCCCTGAAAAAGAGGGTGTGTCCGGGGGAAAGAGGACACATGGCAACCCTAGTTGGATATGTCAATTTCAATTTTTCATTTCTGCAGCCTTAAATTCAGTTTTTCACATTTCCACACCAGTTTGCAATTTTATGAAAACCTCATGAAAATTAATCAGAATTTTAATGTGATTCCTATTTTCTTGTCAGTGGATGGTGCCTTTTTGTCTACATAAACATCCACCCCCAAGGTTTGTTATGTAAGATAAATGTAAGCACAATATCCCCATCCTTTTTTTATTATTATTTTCCTTAATGCTCTGGCCAGATAAAGAGTTCTATCTAAACTGTGCAGCTCACAAACTCTCTTTTGTCATGCATTGTTGGGTTCTAATAAAGGTTGCCTTTTACTCCCCTGGTTAGCTTTTGTGCCACTATCTTCTGTTTGCCCAGACCTTTGAACTTTCTCTTCCAACATTCAAGAGCAGCAAGCCAGCACATGCCAGCATTCATGCACAGAATTCATTTAGAGGGAGATATCAGCAAGCACTGCAAGGAGCGACACAAGGCACAGGTTCCCACTGACATCTCAATTGATAGCATCAGCTTGCCGCATGCAACTTTTAAACTCCAAGCAGCTATGCCAAGGTGACTTCTGAATTGCTTCCTGATCGGCATATATTTTGCTGGGCTGGAGAATCCCAGGGTAGAAAAAGGAGCAGGGTTGCAACCCAAAAAGAAGAGTCAAAGAATGAAGAGCTATTCATCTTCCCTCTTTTCCCTGAGGACCAAGCTGGCTCAGTTTCTGGATTTCCTTTTTGTGATCACACCCTTGACAAAAAGGAACTCAGGTACTGACAGGCATCAATCCACCATTTGACTTGGGAACCTTGGAATCTGAAGACTGGAACTAACTGGATGAGCTACCCGGAACTTTGTAGGCTTGGCTCTCACAGCCCTCCTAAGGCACGCAACAAAATTACAGTGTGAAATGTCGACCCACAATTGGCAAGCTCAAGTGGCAGTACCAATATTGGGAGCCAGTCTTTCAGTCCTTGTCTAGTCAACGGAACAGAGCTCCCAGTTCCAGGATGAGAGAGCACACACTCTAGGGATTTCTCATAACTGCCTGCAGCCCAGACCAGAGATAGCAAGCCCACGGAAGTTGAATCCACTATGTCCGTATACAAACTATATGACTAAACTCTGGTCTCTCCTCAGATCCGAGTCAGATACGCTAACCACTACAACACCATAGGCTCAGGGTTCAAGGACACATTCGAGTCAGGCAAAAACACTCAAGGGATGGGTGAAGATGGGGAATTGGTGTGGCCTTGGGAGAGTCTCCAGAGCCAGACAGAGGGGCTGGAGGGCCAAATTTGGCTCCTATGCCTGAGGTTCCCCATTCCTGACCTAGTGACTGTACCCTGAGCTGGTCAAAGCAGATAGGCTCCTCAGATCTCCGGGTTTCACAAAATCCTTCTGTCAATTCAGAACTTTTGTGATTCTGGGTCCTGGCCCATGGACATTGGACCTCCCATGTTGTGATATTGGCCTGCAATAAAGCCAGCACACTAAATCGCCTCTCCCATGCTGCTGTGCTGTAAGAGTTTAATAACATCCCAACATTATAGCTTCAAGTTGGAGAGTTATGCACATGGATCTTACAGACTGTGCATAATTATGATTTCATTATCTGTGAACACAGTGGATTTGTCACCTGTCTTTACTTTTTACAGGCCTGGAAAGACTAGAGGTGGCAATAAATACAGCCACCTCATGTCTAAATGGCAGATAATTATCTTCGCTGGGAAGATAGACTGATGGAGTGAATGAGGTGTAATTCCCCCCCCCTCCCCAAAAGTGACAAAGCAGTGAAGAGTCTGGCTTTTAAAAATATGAACATTTAGGATATAAACCTGCAAATTACATCCTTAAAAACTATCCCAAGATTTTGACAGGTGATACTCACTTGAACAAACTAACTGGCTGGTGAAAACTGATGCATTTCTGCATAGATGTAGGCCAGGATTGGGGCCCCTTTTTTCAGACTGATTGCTACATTCCCTTCTGGAGATGCATTCCCAGTGGTAAGGAGAGCCAGAGGTAAAAGTGTGTGGAGCAACGAATGCAAACTTTACCTTTGTACAGTAGGGTAATTTCTACATCCACTCACACAGCTCTCTTCATCCTCCAGCTGGACAAGTAAGAGTCATGATCAGAGTCCCAGGACACATTCCATTGAGGCAAAAATAGTCAAGGAAGGCATGGAGCAAGTCCAGTGAGGGGTGTGGCTTGGGGAGAGTCCTAATAGCCGTATAGAAAAACCTTGTAGCTCCCTGGGCCTATGGCACCCCTAATGTGGCATCTTTTATTGGTCTTATGGGTTCCCACATAAATGGGAAGCCACTGCAGAAAAGGCCCATTCTTGTATTGCCACCCTCTGTAGGAGGCACAGAAAGATGATCTTCATATGGAAAGAGGTGGTGCTTGAGTTTGGTTGGTTTGTTGGATTCAAAGTTTTTATAAACTGCTTTATTTTTCTTTGGGGGGAAAAACTCTTAAGTGGTAGTTAAAGTGACTTAATACTGAGATACTGACAAGTGTACCTTTAAGTCACCTTCCATTGCCTTTGGGCTTGGCAGGCTCTTTGTGGGTGGTGTTTTGGCCTGGCCTGGCCACCTTGAAGAGTGCTAGACACAGGGACCTGAGTGTGCATGTTAAGTGCACATGCCCAAGGCTCCCATAGAACCAGTGATGGCTGGAGCCCCACAAGACTGATTGGGTGGAATGCAGGGAGGCCAACAGCAGGTGGAGCCTATTATGAAATAATATTGGGGGACACTGGGTATTAAGTGCTAACGTAAATCATATACCCCAGTTTCCCAGTGGCCCTTCAAAGTACGCTTCACGCAGAGTTTATAGAAAAACAAAATACGCAAACAGAAGTTGACTTGGCTAAAATACACCACCAAGAGTTTAAAGTCCAACCTAGCATGAAACCCCTGACTAGCAGTATACTGTTTAAAGTATACAGAAGAAAAACAAAAGGTTGGCTTTCTCCTTACCTTCCAAGTCCTGGACTGCAGAATCCGGGACCGGCAGCCGTGTGACACCGGAAGTTGCGTCGACGTAACTTCCGGTGTCGCTTTGCCCTTCTATGGGCACCAAAAATGGCCGCCGGCAGCTTCAAAAGTCACTTGTACGCATGTCAGGAAGTGCGTCGATGCAACTTCTGGTGTCGCTCCGCCCATCTATGGGCACCAAAAATGGCCGCCGCCGACACCAGAAGTCACATCTATGCACTTCCGGACATGCGTAGATGCGACTTTTGAAGCTGCCGGCGGCCATTTTTTGTGCCCATAGAAGAGCAAATCGGAAAGAAAAAAATGGCCACTGGCAGGAGAAAATAACGGAGAAAAACGGGAGATGAAGTGACGGGGGACCACCGGGAAAAGCTAAGTAAAATCGGGGTTTTCCCAGGTACTTGGCAGCTATGGCTTTCTCTAACAGAAAAACAAACTGACTCGGAAGAGACTTTAAACTAAAGATAAACGCTCTCTCTCCCAGCAACTTTACCCACATTCCAACCCTTCAAACCTCCCACACAACTACCACACAAACAGCTTTCCAACAGAGCCTTATATACATGGAGTAGAGCCCACACCTGTGAGCAATTAAACAGAAATTACCGGCACCTGTTTTTCTTAAACAGACAGTATTGACATTGTTGTTGTTTAGTCGTTTAGTCGTGTCCGACTCTTCGTGACCCCATGGACCATAGCACGCCAGGCACTCCTGTCTTCCACTGCCTCCCGCAGTTTGGTCAAACTCATGTTCGTAGCTTCGAGAACACTGCCCAACCATCTTGTCCTCTGTCGTCCCCTTCTCCTAGTGCCCTCAATCTTTCCCAACATCAGGGTCTTTTCCAAGGATTCTTCTCTTCTCATGAGGTGGCCAAAGTATTGGAGCCTCAGCTTCACGATCTGTCCTTCCAGGGAGCACTCAGGGCTGATTTCCTTAAGAATGGATAGGTTTGATCTTCTAGCAGTCCATGGGACTCTCAAGAGTCTCCTCCAGCACCATAATTCAAAAGCATCAATTCTTCGGCGATCAGCCTTCTTTATGGTCCAGCTCTCACTTCCATACATCACTACTGGGAAAACCATAGCTTTAACTATACGGACCTTTGTCGGCAAGGTGATGTCTCTGCTTTTTAAGATGCTGTCTAGGTTTGTCATTGCTTTTCTCCCAAGAAGCAGGCGTCTTTTAATTTCATGACTGCTGTCACCATCTGCAGTGATCAAGGAGCCCAAGAAAGTAAAATCTCTCACTGCCTCCATTTCTTCCCCTTCTATTTGCCAGGAGGTGATGGGACCAGTGGCCATGATCTTGGTTTTTTTGATGTTGAGCTTCAGACCATATTTTGCGCTCTCCTCTTTCACCCTCATTAAAAGGTTCTTTAATTCCTCCTCGCTTTCTGCCATCAAGGTTGTGTCATCTGCATATCTGAGGTTGTTGATATTTCTTCCGGCAATCTTAATTCCGGCTTGGGATTCATCTAGTCCAGCCTTTCGCATGATGAATTCTGCATATAAGTTAAATAAGCAGGGAGACAATATACAACCTTGTCGTACTCTTTTCCCAATTTTGAACCAATCAGTTGTTCCATATCCAGTTCTAACTGTAGCTTCTTGTCCCACATAGAGATTTCTCAGGAGATTTCTCAGGACATTAGACCGGCTCAAAAGCAACTTTGATTATTCAAGAAACCCAACAGAGCCCCGGCCAATAACAGGAGAGCCAACCAATTCCAGTTTTGTTCCCACATCCTGCTCCCTGCTGGATTCCACAAGAGCAAATCTGAGGCGGAGGAAGAGCAAGCTGACAGGCAAGGCCCACCACCCTCTGCACTGGTTGTACGTAAGAATCCCCATGGAGATGTCATGGAGGGGATAGACAAGTCCTTTCTGTACCTCTTGTCATCAAGGAACCTGGGAAGGAACCTGAAATTAAGTCAGATATTGAGCTGGCAACTCCACCAACAAGGACACAGAGAGGCCAGTGCAAACAAACCTCACAGAAGGCATGTAGCTTGTCTTATCTGACGCTTAGTCATGCTATTCACCTGCTGAGCCTCACAAAGTTCATTTGAAATGTAACCCTTTTGCAGTTTTCATACTCATGCCCAAGACTCTCCCACTATAGCCATCACATTTAAGAACCTCGGGGACTTGAAATGGATATTATTCGTGCTGCGTGCACTTGGCACAGCTTCAAACATGCTGGCTGAAATTCCCTTGAGGTTCCCTAGGATGATTAGATGAGAGCAGTGAGGTTCCTTTTCTCCAATCAAGCATTTTGCAAAGCTATTTTGCAAATCCAATGTATTTCCATTGTTTAGAATGTTGGATCTTTTAAAAAGGATTTTTCTTTGAAAGAAAGTTCCTTCTCGGACAATCGAAATTACATTTACAAATTATCCTCACAGACAATCAAGACTTCTGCAAAATCCCATGTGTATATAGTTTGCATGTTCACACCGCAATCAATGGTTCTGCATATTAATCTCCCTAGGACATTGATAATTTATCCAATGCGTGCTTTTCATAAAATATAATTTAGGTGCATAGACAAAAAGGAAGAAAGAGGAGATCAGCCCCTCCCACATGGTTGCAGGTGAAGGGGGTCAGAGTCACTTTCATGAATATAAAAGCAGTGGGTAATCTAGTAAAAGGGACCCAGGTGGCGCTGTGGGTTAAACCACAGAGTCTAGGGCTTGCTGATCAGAAGGTCGGCGGTTCGAATCCCTGCAACGGGGTGAGCTCCCATTGTTCGGTCCCAGCTCCTGCCCACCTAGCAGTTCGAAAGCACATCAAAAGTGCAAGTAGGTAAACGGCGTTTCCATGTCCTCCTCTGGTTCGCCAGAAGCAGCTTTGTCATGCTGGCCACATGACCCCAAAGATCCCTCGGCCTATAGAGCGAGATGAGTGCCGCAACCCCAGAGTCGGTCACGACTGGACCTAATGGTCAGGGGCCCCTTTACCTTTACCTTTTTAATCTAGTAAAACTGAGACCCTGTAAAGTGGGGCAAAAAAATCTGAGCTGTGTGTGGTTTTTATGTGAGTTTTTTATACCTATATTTTTTAATAATAATAATAATAGTTACAAAACAAGATAATGTTAAGTGGCACTCCAATCTCTGTGTGGTGAGAGACTCCACCACTTACTCAGGGTTCAGTTTCTTTAGATGCAGGTCAGTGGAGACTGTGGTGCCTTTTAGGATATTTAGTTTTATTTACACGTATAAACTAAGGGACCCAGGTGGCGCTGTGGGTTAAACCACAGAGTCTAAGGCTTGCTGATCAGAAGGTTGGTGGTTCGAATCCCGGCAACGGGGTGAGCTCCCATTGCTCAGTCCCGGCTCCTGCCCACCTAGCAGTTTGAAAGCACATCAAAGTGCAAGTAGATAAATAGGGACCGCTCCGGCAGGAAGGTAAACGGCATTTCCGTGCGCTGCTCTGGTTCGCCAGAAGCAGCTTTGTCATGCTGGCCACATGACGCGGAAGCTGTCTGCGGACAAACGCCAGCTCCCTCGGCCTATAAAGCGAGATGAGCATCGCAACCCTAGAGTCGGACACGACTGGACCTCATAGTCAGGGGCCCCTTTACCTTTACCCTTTACACATATAAACTATCTGAGCATAGGATGGAGGGGCTCAGAGCATTAACACCCCCATAGATCTTGCTTCCCCATTTAGGTTTCCTGGGAGCCCCAAAGTCCAGCAGATAGCAAACATGTCCCCCAGCTTCCAGCCAGCTTGCAGCTCTCTCACCCACCACAACCCTGTGGGTTGGGGCCCTCCATAGATCAAAATGTTATCCATGGCTGCCTTAGACTTAATTGATTAAGCAGCAAGAAATTGAGAGTTGTAAAAGGGTACTATTGGTTTTCCCAGTAGTGATGTATGGAAGTGAGACGGAAATTCCCAGGTGTCAAAAAAGGTTATTTATGTATGCCACTACTGCGGCCTATGTTTTGTTAGCCAAAAAAATGGAAACCGAGCAAAGTCCCAACTAAAGAAGAATGGCAACTTAAGCCGATGGAATATGCTCAGCTTGCAGATGTAAGAGAACAAGAATAAGATATCTAAAGGGTTGTCATGTGGAAGTTGGAGCAAGTTTGTTTCTTCCTACTGCAGAGGCCAGGACCTGAATCAATGGCTTCAAGTTACACGAAAGGAAATTCCAACACAACATGAGGAAGAACTCTATGACACTGAAATAAAAAAATTAAAAAAATTGTCCAGTAGCACCTTAGAGACCAACTAAGTTTGTTCTGTGTATAAGCTTTCATGTGCATGCACACTTCTTCAGATACACTGAAACAGAAGTCACAAGACCCTTATATATAGTGGGAGGGTGGGGTGGGGGGTTTCTCAGAAGGGTAGTAGGTGATTGGCTCAATGGTTATGGTAAACCTGTTGATGACTGTTAACGATTGCAAATAGTCCTGCAGGAAAAAGCATGGGATGGTATGCAGATGACGAAAAATACCAGTAGCTTTAGCATGTGTAATGAGACAAGAATCCAATATCTCTATTCAGACCAGGTCTCTCCATAGTTTTCAGTTTGCATGCACACGAAAGTTTATCATAGCTGCCAAGTTTTCCCTTTTCTCGTGAGGAAGCCTATTCAGCATAAGGGAAAATCCCTTAAAAAAAAGGATAACTTGGCAGCTATGAAGTTTATACCCAGAACAAACTTAGTTGGTCTCTAAGGTGCTACTGGACACACACACACACACACACACACACACACACAGATTATATATATATATATATATATATATATATATATATATATATATTTTCGATTGCATCAGACCAACACGGCTACCTACTTGAATCTCCGACACTAAGTGGAATTTCTGACCCTATTCAACAACAGAATACGATTCCACAAGAGGTAGTGGACTCTGCTTCCTTGGAGATTTTTAAGCAGAGGTTGAATGACCATCTGTCATACCGTATATGATTCAATTAAGATTCCTGCGTTGCAGGGGGCTGGACTAGATGCACCTCAGGGTCCCTTCCAACTCTACAATTCTATGACATTATGAATTTTGTAAGCTGCTCTGAGAGCCATTTTGGCTAAAGCGGGGGATATCAGTGTCTTAAAGAAATGGACCGACTTGCCTGGAATCATTAGTGAAGGATATGGGTTACAAAAAAACAAAAACCTTTAAAAATGAAACAAAAACAGAAACCAGCAATCCCATCTGCCACCGCACAAATAATTCAGAGCTTCTGCTTAGCCCCATTCTGCCAGTGTTCACAGTGAGTCTCAAGAGGCAGGTTCCTGACAATTGCTCATTTGATTTGCATGAGGGGACCTCATTGGCCAACAATTCTGAATCCAATTACTTCACTTTAACTCCTTTGTGGATAAGGCTGCTGGGAAACTATGGATTTTTCATTTTATCAAATTTTGTGAGGTGATTTCCCTCCCCCCGACGCCCTTTCTTTTCATTTCCTTCCCCACCCCCCTTGGTGGAAATCAAGTAAGCATAGCCTGAGGTAATTTATTTCCTGAAATAAAAAAGGCCACCCAAGAGAGATTCTTCAACCCTAGTATACCTGTGGAAGAATGATTACAGCAGCATATTTTACTGAAAAGTTGGGTTTATCTGTATGCAATGGGTTCCTCCTGGCCACACTGGAGAAGTGCAATATTCACTATCTGATAGACCTGAAACCCTCAATCTGGTGCCCTTTAGATTTAATTACTTATTTTATTTAACAAAATGTATATACCACTTACTTCCATTAAAACCTCTAAGTGGTTTAGTATATGTCTGTCTGTCTCTATCATCTATATCAGGTATCCCCAAACTTCGGCCCTCCAGATGTCTTGGACTACAATTCCCATCTTCCCCAACCACTGGTCCTGTTAGCTAGGGATCATGGGAGTTGTAGGCCAAAACATCTGGAGGGCCACAGTTTGGGGATGCCTGATCTAAATCTATCTATCTATCTATCATCTGTCTAGAACTCCCACCACCCTCAGTGCCAATGCATAATAGGAATTGTAGTCCACCAACTTCTGGATGGCGTGGCATTGGCTATCCCTTGCATGGTAGATGATTATACTAAGAAAGATTTTCTCACAGATCAGAAATGAGGCTGCTTACATAGAATTTGGGTTTTTCTGAGCAGGAACTCGGGGGCAATGAGTTCCCTTACCTTTTTAAATTTAAATAATTAATGGGGCAGGGGGGGGGCTGGAATGGATATACACCCAATGCCTGAGCCAAAATTCCACCTGGATCAGTAATCAATAACGTTATGGCCATTTCTAATCCAGATCATTGCCTGCTTGACATTGTCTGCTTGATTTTATTAATCACATATTACATTTAGCCATTGGACCCGCAATAAACAAACAAACAAACAAACAAACATACTTTGTGATGAATTCCCCCCCCCCTTCCATAAAAAAGCACTACATAGAAACATGGGAAAGGACCCCAAGAGTCATCAATGCAGGAATCTCAGCTAAAGCATCCATGACAGATGACCATCCAACCTCTGCTTTAAAACTTCCAAGGAAGGAGAGTCCACAACCTCCAGAGGGAGACTGTTCCAGTGTCAAACAGCTCTTACTGTCAGAAAGTTTTAGTCAGAATCTCCTTCCTTGTAACTTGAAGCCATTGGTTTCAGTCCTACCCTCCAGAGCAGAACCCTCTAGAACATGCCCTACTTTGCAAGGGACTCTTCTCTATTGGCCCATCAACGACACTTATGCCCTCTCTCCAACTGAAGCTGTCACGTGACCATGCGCAGTGGCTGCCTCTAATGTACAAACCTCAGCTTACCTGTGCAGTGAATGTGACTTGCATTTCCAGATCGGATGGAAGCTGGTTTGAAGGGAAATGTATCAAAATCAAATAGCAGTTATCAATAAACGATAGGACAGATATGGATTGTACCTAATGTCATGTGTAAAGGTAAAGGGACCCTGACCAATAGGTTCAGTCATGGATGACTCTGGGGTTGCAGCGCTCATCTCACTTTACTGGCCGAGGGAGCCAGTGTACAGCTTCCAGGTCATGTGGCCAGCATGACTAAGCCACTTCTGGCAAACTAGAGCAGTGTACGGAAATGCTGTTTATCTTCCCGCCGGAGCGGTCCCTGTTTATTTACTTGCACTTTGACGTGCTTTCAGATTGCTAGGTTGGCAGGAGCAGGGACCGAACAATGGGAGCTCACCCCATCGCAGGGATTCGAACCACCGACCTTCTGACCGGTGAGCCCTAGGCTCTGTGGTTTAACCCACAGTGCCACCCGCGTCCCCATGTGTACATGGCTTTAAATGCCAGCAAACTGGAGCCAGAGTAAATGGTAATGTGTAGACAGTGGCAGTGTTTCTCCAGAAAGAACAGAATCTACAATGTGTCAAAAGGCTAGAGTAGGTTAGGTGATACCCTTTGTCCCCTATAAATGCTTCTAGAGCAGGGAGGAGGATATTAGGTTGGTCCTCCTCCCTGGCCAGGGAGTTTGTGAATTTACTACTAATTTTGTATAAAGAAGATCAAACTGGTAGATGCTCTGCTTTAATAGACAACAACACCGCTATTTCAAATATATATGATTAAGGCATCTTTTGTCCTTCAAGGCTTTTGCCATGTAGGATAAGTGTAGGTAGATGTTGTCGATTTTCGTTACAGGTTTTTTTTGTACTCATTTGTTTGATGTTCTGCCATTTTTTTCTGAACCTTTTATCTTCTCTTCCAGCCTGTTGCTCCTGTATCCTGACTGCTAATTTCTAGCCATATGTCTGAGTGTTTTTGAAGGCCTGCCAATATCCCTCAAAGCTCCAAATCCTAATCATGGCCTTCCAGGGCTGTAAAGGTTCCATTCCAGCAATCTGGCGCTGCTTGGTTAAGGTGGATCCGTCCCATCTGCCTTATCAGAGCTCTTCCAAGGAGCAAAAGTACTCTTTGCTACACTTTCTAGAACTCACTCCTGGTCCTAGCCAGAATTTACCTACTAACCATTGTATTTACTATGAATATATTGGGGGCACACCTACTGTCTTTACTTGCATTTTGGCACATTTCTTCTGTTTTTAACTTTTGATTTTATCAGTATTTTTTAAAAAGAACATTATATAGATTTTCATGTAAACTGCACAGAGGTTTTGGTGATCAAGCAGTATATTAATCCAAGTTTCAATGGACACACACACAAAAAAAGCAATGGTAGGTCACTGGGTTCTGCAAAAAGTGTTTCACCTTAGAGCAGGACGTGTTTGGCAGGAGCCCATCCAGCATCACCAAAATCTGTAGGAAGCTGAACATGGGAGACCTATCCTTCAGGCTGAGCATAGCTGCCAAGTTCCGGCCTGAGAAATAAGGGACTGGACCGGAAGTAGCAGACCGGAAGTAGCGCTGCCGCCATTTTGGAACTGGGCGGAGCATGCTCAGAAGCTACTTTTGATGCTGCTCTGCCCTGTTCCAAAATGGCCGCCGCACCAGAAGTCGCGCTGCAGCCATTTTGGAACTGGGCAAAGCAGCATCAAAAGTCGCTTCTGAGCATGCTCCGCCCAGTTCCAAAATGGCCGCCACGCCAGAAAAAACCGGGCCGGGAAAAACAAAAAAAAATCCGTTTTTTTGGCTGGGAACAGCTGGAAAAACGAGGGTTTCCCAGGGAGACTTGGCAGCTATGAGGCTGAGACCTGGTGGCTCCTGGGCAGACTCACCCCCACCCGTTTGACACTGAAGAATCCTACCCTTGTATTTCAACTCTATTTTAAAAGTGACATGGGTTCACTTTAACTTTGCGAAATAATTCATCCCCGTCATTTAGTTTCTAAGTGAGAGAGGGGGTAGAAAGGGTAGAAAGGATGTGTTTGAATATAAGATTTCCCCCTAAGCTTTTTCATAAGTCAGCCATTGCAAAATCCATCATGAGGGGCTACCCTTGAAACTGACCCAGAAACTCCAGTGGGTGCACAATGCCACGGCAAGACTCCTTACGGGGTCTCCACCATGGGATCACATTCACCCAGTGCTATACCAGCTGCACTGGTTCCCGGTGGAGTACAGGGTCAGGTTTAAGGTGCTGGTTTTAGCCTTTAAAGCCCTATATGGCCTAGGACCCTCATACCTATAGGACCGCCTCTTCTGGTATGCCCCACGGAGGACCTTACGGCTTGCTAACAACAGCACCTTGAAGATCCCGGGCCCCAGGGAAATTAGACTGGCTCTACTAGAGTCAGGGCCTTTTCAGCCATGGCCCCGGCCTGGTGGAACGCTCTCCCACAAGAGACCAGGGCCCTGTGGGATTTGACATCTTTCCGCAGGGCCTGCAAGATGGAGCTGTTCTGCCAGGCCTTTGGGCAGGATGTAGTATGACTTACTTTCCTTTGTATAAAACAAGCCCGAAGGAGGCCTCCAACCTGCTCTTGTATGATCAGTGGGAACAGTTGGTCCTAGCAAGTATTAACCACTCTCAATTCCAACCTGATAAATTGCCACCTGCCCAGATTTTAACTTGTCTGAATTAATTTTAAGATGTATTTTAATTAATTGATGTCTGTTTTTAGGCTTATTGTGTTGTTTTTATGATGTTAGCCACTCTGAGCCCAGCCTCGGCCGGGGAGGGTGGGATACAAATATATTATTATTATTATTATTATTATTATTATTATTATTATTATTATTATTATTTTGCAAACACAGTTGGGGCTTTCCCATTCATTAAGAAGAAGAAGAGTTTGGATTTGATATCCCGCTTTATCACTACCCGAAGGAGTCTCAAAGCGGCTAACAATCTCCTTTCCCCTCCTCCCCCACAACAGACACCCTGTGAGGTGGGTGAGGCTGAGAGACTTCAGAGAAGTGTGACTAGCCCAAGGTCACCCAGCAGCGGCATGTGGAGGAGCGGAGACGCAAACCCGGTTCCCCAGATTATGAGTCTACCGTTTTTAACCACTACACCACACTGGCTCCCATTCATTAATTAAACTGGGTATCTCCCCGCCATGTTCCTCCCTGCATGGCAACCATGGTCCTACACCACAACAACCGTACATCATCCAGTAAGTTCTTAAGAGGGCTAGGAAAGCTCTGGCTTTCCAAATGGTGTTGGGCTCCCAACTCCCAGCAGCCCCTGTCAGCATGACCAATGGTAAGGGATGATGGGAGATGTAGTGCCACAGCATCTGGAATGTCGGAACCGCCTCCCTCCCGAAATGAGTGTCCTGGCTACTCTTAGGTGAGCTGGGTGAGGGGAGGGTGCTGTTTTTACATGAGAACCCAGGAAGGGTCACCTGGGTCCAATGAGTCCAGCATCCAGTTCTTACAGGACATCAGCCAAATGACTCTTCTAGGAAACCTGCAAGCAGGAGTTGAGCTCAACAGCATGATACCCACTTGGGATTCCCAGAAAGCATGCTGCCTCCAATAGTGGAGGGAGAACATTGCTTACCTTCCAAGTCCCGGACTGCAAAATCCGGGACCGGCAACCGTGTGACACCGGAAGTTGTGTCGACGTAACTTCTGGTGTCGCTTTGCCCTTCTATGGCCACCAAAAATGGCCGCCGGCAGCTTCAAAAGTAGCTTCTACGCATGACCGGAAGTGCGTGGACGCAACTTCCGGTGTCGGCCCGCCCATCTATGGGCACCAAAAATGGCCGCCGCCTACACCGGAAGTCGCATCTACGCACTTCCGGTCATGCGTAGATGCGACTTTTGAAGCTGGTGGTGGCCATTTTTTGTGCCCATAGAAGGGCAAATCAGAAAGAAAGAAAATGGCCGCTGGCAGGAGAAAATAACGGAGAAAAACGGGATACCAAGTGATACGGTGGACCACCAGGAAAAGGTAAGTAAAAACGGGGGGGTTCCCGGGGAAACGGGGTACTTGGCAGCTATGGAACATTGTGGCTTGTAGGCATTGATTGCCATTGGGGAAGGGCCATAGCTCAGTGGCAGAGCTTTGCAAGCAGAAAGTCTCAGGTTCAATCCCTGGCATACCCAGGTAGGGCTGAGAATGTTCTCTGCCTGAAACCACAGAGAGCTGCTGCCAATCAGTGCAAACAATTCTAAGCAAGGTGGACCATTGGTCTATTTCAATATAAGGCAGCTTCCTATGTTCCTAAACTGAACATAATGGGGTCAAGTGAGGTAAATCTACATGAGTTCTGTATGCATAGACTATTTTGGCATGGTAAGTTCCCCTTCTGGGAGTGCTGTTGGTTGGCCACCGTGAGATCCACAGCAGAGCTTTTGTTAACGTTCTTATTACCATCTGCTCCACATGAACCACATGAAGGGTTAAAAACCTGAGTTGCTAGAAATGACAATATTCCTAGCAAAAGGCTCTAAAATTGGCATTCAGCACTGCACAAATTGGACTGGTAAGACAAATTCAAGGAGGATTGGGGCAACATGATGGCCTCATACTACCCTCCATTGTCTCTGAATACAATGGAAGGCTACTGTATTCATGTCCTGCTTGCAGGCTTCCCAAAGGCCTACGGTTGGCTGCTATGAGAATAGGATACTCAACAAGATGGGCATTGGGCCTGATCCAGTAGGGCTCTTCTTATGGTCTCCTGTTCAAGGCAGCTCACATAATAAAACAATTAAACCAAAACAGCGTTATTAAAAAAAAAATTACACAGCCCTGGGATACACTCATAAAGTCAATGGAAGCAATGAAGAGGCTTTTTTTGAAAACAACAACACAACAGTAAACCCGTTAATAAAGTCAGAGGTAACATTCATTCATGTTTCGGCAGTCCTTTTGCCATGTGCTAGCTGGGACCATCTGTTGTTCTCATTCCAGCTTCCAGGCAGCCACCTGCCAGGGACGAGGATCTCATAATAACACACCAAACCTTTGTGCAGGTAACTGACATTGAGAGTCACACCTCAGCTGGGGAGCCACAGACAAGAGCCCCTTTTGACCTGCTCTTCCTCTTCACAGTTGTCAATTGCTTGGTCATTCATCTACTTCTCACTCTGGCCAGGACAACATGGGGGGGGGGGGCAAGAAGGAAGCACAGAAGATGAAACTGCCTGCTTGAATCAAATAGTAACCATGTTGAGGAAGAAGAGCAGCAGAAGAAGCAACTGGTGATAATAACTGTAAAGCTGAAAGCTGTGTACGGCCCACTCGCCTCCCTCCTAACCAGGAAACACCTGGCCCAGATCTGGCCCTGGATCAATTTGGGGCCAGTGCTAATGTTTATGTGAGGTTTGTGAAACCCTAATAACACTTACAGGTGGTGGGGATATGCTTTATCTCCTCCCACTCCCGTAACAGAGCAGGAGGGTTCTGGGGTCTGTTTCCCCAGCATGGTAAAGAAAAGGAATACAGCGAGGACTCCCCGGCTCAACCCTTTCAGCTTGAGATGTTGCAGGAAACAGAGCTCTGCCCCCACCTTTCCCCTCTCTCACTCTGGATCCCTCCCCAACTGTCAGGATGCTGTCAGCAGCTCCCAGCTCATGGCCCAGGAAAGCACAAAGACAAGGGAAAGTTTCTTACCATCCTTTTTTATTTCAGTCTTTACAGAGAGAGGCTATAGAACCCAGCCTCTTGGATTGTCCCGAGTGAATCTCCACCCTCCGTCTCTCCCACTTCCTCATTCGTCACATCTACGGGTGCTGCTACGTGCCCTCTGTCTTGGAGCTCTTTGCTCTCCTACTTTTAAGGCTTGCTGGGTTGTTCTGGGAGATGTGGGGTCTGGAATGCTTTCTAATGACAACGTGTCAGCGGGGTGTTGTTCCAGTTGTCCCATGACTTTCCAGCTTTTCCCCTCACCTGCCTCTGAGCTGCTATCTCCCTCAAGCCCCTGTTGCAAATCTATACTGCCTTCCTCCTCCTCCTCGGAAGGGTCAGGATGGGGAGGTGGGGTCTCCACCATTCCTCCTCTTCCCAGACCCTGACACCAACAGACATTGATGGCAATGGAGTGGTGAGCGCCTCCTCTGGGCTTGCCTGGCTCATTGCTTAGCAACATGGAAGATTCTTCTAGAGCAGGGTGTGAGAGAGGGAGAGACAGCAGGATTGAGGCTGTCCTGCTGCAGGATGGCAGGTGAACCCTCCTATTCCTCTCTGTGTGTCTGCATTCACAATGAGATGCTCAGTCCTGGAAGGGCCTTCTTCCTCTGACCACCACCCCCCACTCTTCACTCCACCCTCCTGCTTCCAGCACCTCCCAGTTTGACCCTTTCCCATTGTCCCACCACCAGGAACCAGGGTCTAAGTCCTGGTCTTGTATGTCTTCCCTGGAAGGCTCCTGGGTGGGAGGATCCCCTCGTTCCTCATCATCCAACCCGTCCCTTCCTGCCCCCATCAGCCCCATATCTCTCCAGGCAGGACAACACAATGTGATTCAGGACTATCTCAACCCAGTTCAGATGAAGCCTGGATCTCACTAAATCTGCCAAATCCAGTGCATTATGTGCTTGATAATCTGTCACATGATGTTTTCTTTGGACTTATACCCTGCCTAGCAAGCAAACTCGGGACTGGCTGGTATGTCAGTTTCAAAGCAATATTGGCTACAAAGGAAGAGATTTGCAGGACTTCAAAAAGGTGGCAAAGATCCCACATTGTTTAATGAAATGTTGAAACCCTGATGTTGGTAATTTGCTGGAACAAACAGCCAGATAGCAATAGGTTTGTGTGGGTGGAAGATAAATTTGGGGCCTAAGTGAGTGATGTGATGCTTGTTAACGAGATGCAGCTGAGGCAAATGGCAGTGAGTCAGAGCTCTTGTCGGGGGGGACTGCAGCTTGAAGATAAGTCTTCGGAGGAACACACACACAAACAACACATCTCCTGCAATTTGAATGCATGTTACTGCTGTGCCATTTCCCTTCACGGTCAGAGGCAGTGTTTCTCTGAATGCCAGTTCCTGGGAATCTCGGGTGGGGAGAGCACTGCTGTGCTTAAGCCCTGCTTGTGAGCTTTCCATGGGCATCTGGTTGACTACTGTGAAAACAGAATGCTGAACTTTGGCCTGATCCCTCAAGATTCTTCTTATGTTTCATAGTTTGGGTGCCACCTCTGAAAAGATCATCTGTCTGATAGCTAGGGTTGCCAGACTCAATAGAGGAAAGGACTTCTGTGCCTTTAATTGCCCTGCTCTCTTTTGAGTCTGGAAAAACCTTAAAGAGAAACCAAGGTTTGATTTCCAAGCAAAGGGTCTGCTGGTTTCTCTTTAAGGTTTCCAGACTCAAAAGACAGCAGGGCAATTAAAGGCACAGAAGTCCTGTCCTCTATGGAGTCTGGCAACCCTACTGATAATAATAATAAGAATAAGAATAATAATAATAATAATAATAATAATAATAATAATAATTATACCCCGCCCATCTGGCTGGGTTTCCCCAGCCACTCTGGGTGGCTTCCAACAGAAAAATAAAACACAATAATCTATTAAACATGAAAAGCCTCCCTGAACAGGGCTGCCTTCAGATGTCTTCTAAAAGTCTGGTAGTTGTTTTCCTTTTTGACATCTGTTGGGAGGGCGTTCCACAGGGCAGGCGCCACCACCGAGAAGGCCCTCTGCCTAGTTCCCTGCAACTTGGCTTCTCGCAACGAGGGAACCGCCAGAAGGCCCTCGGTGCTGGACCTCAGTGTCCGGGCAGAATGATGGAGGTGGAGACGCTCCTTCAGGTATACTGGACTGAGGCCATTTAGGGCTTTAAAGGTAAGCACCAACACTTTGAATTGTGCTCGGAAACGTACTGGGAGCCAATGTGGATCGTTCAAGACCGGTGTTATGTGGTCTTGATATGATAGCCATCTGTCTAATGTCCAGCAGCAGGGTGACTCAAAGATTTTAATGGGCAGGCAAGTTCATACAGAAGGAAGCAGATTCGTGGGTTGTTTAGGCTTTCAGGCATCACCGTTGTTGCACTCAGGCTTTTGGGATTCCCATAAGTATCTTGTTAGCCACTGTGAGAACAGATGAGCCTTTTGGCCTGATCCAGCAGGGATCTCCTTATGTTCTCATCAAGCCTGAGAAAGTCCAGAGATGCTTTTGATCAAGTGCATCCATTTCACTTGCATCCAGACAGTCCATTATTAAGCAGAATGCCCTTGATACACTGTAGCTGTCTACAGGATAGTTCCCATGGCATAGAGAATAGGCAGACCAGATCCAAATCCTTTATCAGGGACAGGGATGTGGTGGAATCCAGAATAGCCCAGGTCACCCAACAGATTTTGGCAAGGGTGTCAGTGGCGTAGCAAGGTCAGGTGGTACCCGGGGCAGAGAAGTTTTTGTCACCCCCCACATTGATATTCCCCCTCCTTCCCACCCCCGTCAAACAAAGCCACACAGGCAGCTATCCGATGTAGATCCTGCCTTCTCCCCCTTCCTCCCTCTCCACCCCCCCCATCAAAGAAATGGATTTGGTTGTGCTAATTAATCCAGCTTTGGGTGCAAGGGGTATTGTAACAAATTGAAATTATCCACTCTTTCTTTTTACTTGTATTTTTGTCTTTTTATTTCTTTTTATTTCTTTTCTTTCTTTCTTTTTTGGTTTCTGTTTTTCCTCTGGTAAGCGCTAAAAGGGTCCAAAAGTAGTGAGGGAAAACTTTATGATTTAGTTTGGGAGTGGGAAAACACTTTCACTTTTGAGTTGAGTAAGAAACACAGGTGTGACCTTGAATAGATCGTAATACTCTAACTGTGGGAAAACCTTTTAGCTAAACATGGAAAAAGGGAAAGATAATATGGGATACAGTGGTACCTAGACTTACGAATGACCCGACAACCAAATTTTTTTACTTACGAGTGGGTGGGGCAAGTGGTCGCACGCTTACGAATTTCTCGACATCCGAACGAAAACCGCGGTGGTTTTTTTTTTTTTTTACTTATGAATTTTTAGATGGGGTTGCTCCGACTTACGAATTTTTCTGTTTCCAATGCATTCCTATGGGAAATCGCGTTTCCAATGGCGCTTTTCGACTTACAAATTTTTTGACCTATGGGAAATCACGTTTCCAATGGCGCTTTTCGACTTACGAATTTTTTGCCCTACGAATTTTTTGACCTTGCCTTTGGAACGGATTAAATTCGTAAGTTGAGGCACCACTGTACTAGGAAGGCCTCCATTGAGAGAAGGCATGCAAGTGTACAGGAAGATTCTAGGGATGAGTCACGATGTAACTCAACCCTGCTCCGTTCCACAGGCAGCATCAAGTTGCATTTTGTCACCCCCCTCATTGATGGCACACGGGGCGGTCTGCCCCCACCGCACCCCCTTCCTTTGCCAGTGAAGGGTGTATTTTGGAATCCATACTGAGAATCTCTCTGTTCAGAGAGTCAGTGTGTTCAGAGTCAGTGTGCCACTAAATTCCAGCTGCTGGGGGGCGACAGGGTGTGAAATTTGCTGCCCTTATGGGCTAATAGGCTTTCTAGACTAGAGCATCTGTTTAGCCATTGTTACAAACACTGTGCTGATCTAGATAGACCCCTGGGTGATGTAACAAGAATCTTCTTGCATTCTTATCTTTTAGATGTCCCTTAGACTTGTCTTTTATTGAACTGTGAATGAGTGTCTGCTGTGTAAATTGTTTCAGGGAAATGTAAAGCCTTCTGTGTTTTTCTTATAGAGCAGGAGCTGGGACCTTCCATTTGTTGATGTCTTCCCTTCCACAGGCCATGCTGACTGGGGCTGGACATTGCTTCCTCCATACCTCATTACAGAGGATGATTTTAGCAGCAGAACCTCCAACTGGGATATACAGAGCAGCAAGAGCTGAAAGGAGCAAATGTCAGGGTCAATTTGATCCACAGGCCACTAAATTGCCACTGATAGGCTGGCTGATCCATTGGCTGCCTTACAATTCAATGAAAATCTGGCCAAAAGTAAATTAGTAGTTAATTCACTAAGAGTACAAAACATAGCTCGAAAGCAAAGCCCAAGAAAGAATGTGTTTTGTCTTGTAACCAGCATCATGCTTAGATATCTCCATTGGCAATTCTCTCAATTAGGGGGGCCTTAATATAATCAGCCTCTTGATCAAATTTACAAAGCCATATGGCAATGTTTGTGATGCCTTCTCGATATCAGGCTTTATTTATTCATCAAGTTGGATCCCTTGGTGTATTTGAAAGCACCATGGTGTGGTTTAGTGGAGCATGTGAGATCAGCTTTCGTTCATCTTTATTTTATGAAAGGGGGAAATCCATGAAATGAGATGAAGGGAGGGGAGAAAACGAGAAAGCTTCAGTGGGAAAAGAACAACACATCTGGAAACTGACACAAACATAGCACAATGTCCTAAGCGCCCCAGCTCCCAATGAGGACACACGACTGGAAGTTTAGTTTTTTTATTGGCAAAGCACTTGATTGCATCAGCTCCTAAGGGGCAAGAATCATAGCTGCCAAGTCTCCTGTATTTCCCGGGAAACCCCCGTTTTTCCAGCCGTTTCCCGCTGGCAGCTCGGATTTGAAAAAAACAAAAAACCCATAAATCCCCTGGATTCTTACCGGCCCGGGGAGGCTCCTTCTGCGCATGTCTGGAGTCTCTGGACATGCGCAGAAGTGATTTCTGGTGCTGCAGCCATTTTGGAAATGGGCAGATCATGCGTAGAAGCAACTTCCGGTGCTGCTCTGCCAAGTTCCAAAATGGCCGCAGTGCAACATCCGGTGCCGCGCGGCTGCCGATCCCAGATTTTTCAATCTGGGAGTTGGCACTTATGGCAAGAATTACAGGCACCGCTCCTGCTAAATAGCTAACTTTGCATCTTCTTCTTCAGACTTCTTGGAGCAACAGTGCAACCACACCTCCAACAGCACTTATGTCGTGCACGCAAGCAACTGGCGACTTACCCAGTTGTAGCTGCTCCTAGCACTTTAAACCCCTACTCATCCTTGGAGACAGTAGGGCAGTGATGGCCAAACTTGGCCCTCTAGCAGTTTTGGGACTGTTAGCTAGGGATGGTGGGAGTTGTAGTCCAAAAACAGCTGGAGGGCGAAGTTTGGCCATCACTGCAGTAGGGGAAGGGGCACAGGATATTCTCTCTGGGACTGCCTCTTCCACCTTTATACCTCCCTGCATCTCTTCCCCTGCCTTCTCTTCTCCTGTCTCCGACTGTCTGGATCAGGCTTCTTATTATTATTACTCCCCCCCCCTCTGTTCCTTTAATCTAGGCATATCAGCATGTTCTTCTTTGAAGAGTGTTTGTCCATATATTCTTCAAAAGATTGCCATTCTTTTCTAAGTTTTTTATTTGACTGCATTCTTATATATGCAGTTAGCTTTGCCATTTCGATAAATTCACTTACTTTATATATCCAGTCATCTTTGGTGGGTATTGACTCATTCTTCCATTTGCAAGCAAATGCTATCCTGGCGGCTGCTGTAGCATAAAGAAAAATTCCTTTCTTTTTTTGTGGTATATCTTTCCCCAGTAGGCCTAATAAGAATGCCTATGGTTCCTTTTGTATATGTATTTTTAGCATTATTTTAGGCTCCCAGTATGTTTCCGAGCACAATTCAAAGTGTTGGTGCTGACCTTTAAAGCCCTAAATGGCCTTGGTCCAGTATACCTGAAGGAGCGTCTCCACCTCCATCGCTCTGCCCGGACACTGAGGTCTATCACCGAGGGCCTTCTGGTGGTTCCCTCGTTGTGAGAAGCCAAGTTACAGGGAACCAGGCAGAGGGCCTTCTCGGTAGTGGCACCCGTCCTGTGGAACACCCTCCCACCAGATGTCAAAAAGAAAAATAACTACCAGACTTTTAGAGGATATCTGAAGGCAGCCCTGTTTAGGGAGGCTTTTAATGTTTAATCGATTATTTTATTTTATTTTTCTGTTGGAAGCCGCCCAGAGTGGCTGGGGAAACCCAGCCAGATGGGCGGGGTATAAATAATATATTATTGTTGTTGTTGTTGTTGTTGTTGTTATACCATACCCCAATATGTCTTAGCTTTTTCACAGCTCCACCAGGTGTGGAACATTGTTCCCCCCACTTTCCCAAATTTCCAGCAAAGGTTTGACTTTTGTTTATAAATTTTGGCAAGCTTCGATGGTGTTAGGTACCACCTGAAAAACATTTTCTTGAAATTTTCTTTTATCACGCAGCACGCGGTGAACCTAATGTCAATACGCTCTCCTTACATTCTTACGACAATATATATATATATATTGTTCGAGAACACTGTCCAACCATCTCATCCTCTGTTGTCCCCTTCTCCTTGTGCCCTCAATCTTTCCCAACATCAGGGTCTTTTCCAGGGAGTCTTCTCTTCTCATGAGATGACCAAAGTACTGGAGCCTCAGCTTCACGATCTGTCCTTCCAGTGAGCACTCAGGACTGATTTCCTTCAGAATGGATAGGTTGGATCTTCTTGCTGTCCATGGGATTCTCAAGAGTCCCCTCCAGCACCATAATTCAAAAGCATCCATTCTTCGGCGATCAGCCTTCTTTATGGTTTAGCTCTCACTTCCATACATTACTACTGGGGAAAAACCATAGCTTTAACACTTAAAACAATAATAACCAGCAATTGGAGAAGTTGTGCTATAAATTCACTTTGTTCCCTCACACACCTACACAATCATACAAGGCAAATGATGAGCTTTTTGAATCCCCCTTGGGAGCAGGAGATGATTCAGTACTAATTCCAAGAGGAAATGAACTGTAAATAATGCAGATCATGTAACCAACTTTGCCGCTGGCCAAATTCTCAGGAGAATATTTATCCCCGAGATGAATAGGGCTGTCACATTAAAAGCAAAGTTCACACCGGAGAGGAGTTTTGCCTGTATAAATATCTGTCCAGCCTTTTCTTCCTTAGATTGCATTGAAGAATGGTAATTGTGACGCACCTGAGCAGAAAATTAGATTTCTTTTTGTTCTAAAAACTGATCATCAGAGCTCCACTCACATAGAGCAGATTTTTTTAATAAAAATAATAATTGCTCGGCAGACAGTGTCACAACGACATCCTCTAAGCATAGAATCAAGATCAGGGTAAACCAACATTGTGTCCTCCTGTTGTTGTTTGATCCCAACTCCTGCCACCCCAAGCCAGCATAACTAATGGTCAGCGATGATGGGAGATGTAGTCCACAATATATAGAGGGCAAAATAGCACCAAGAGAATATCGGTAAATGTGCAATTTCTTGAAGAAACCTGTTTGTAGGTGTGTTTACGAAAGGGCTTTGTTAAGGTGATGTTGGGGAGAACTTGTTGTTGTTGTTGTTGTTGTTGTTTAGTCGTGTCCGACTCCTCGTGGCCCCATGGACCAGAGCACACCAGGCACTCCTGTCTTCCACTGCCTCCCGCAGTTTGGTGGCTCATGTTGGTGGCTTCAAGAACACGGTCCAACCATCTCGTCCTCTGTTGTCCCCTTCTCCTTGTGCCCTCCATCTTTCCCAACATCAGGATCTTTTCCAGGGAGTCTTCTCTTCTCGTGAGGTGGCCAAAGTATTGGAGCCTCAGCTTCAGGATCTGTCCTTCCAGTGAGCACTCAGGGCTGATTTCCTTCAGAATGGATAGGTTTGATCTTCTTGCAGTCCATGGGACTCTCAAGAGTCTCCTCCAGGACCATAATTCAATAGCCCTAGATAAAAATAAAAGACATTGAGGTCTAGGAGCATGGCAAACTACTTTACAAAGTCAGACTATTGGCCCATTTAGCTCCTCAATATTGCCTCTATACTGTCAGCAGCTGTTCTCCAGGGTTTCAGACAAGGATATTTCTCAGTCCTAACTAGAGGTGTGAGGTTTTTACTCTCAAACCTGCATGCTAAAAATGTCTTCTACCATTGACCTATGGCCTCTCACCAACATATTTTGGCAATGATTCTAAAGTACTGATATACTGTATATCATTGCCCTAAGCCTGCTTTTATTTCAGCAAACTTTCAGTATTTGGCTCTTGTGAGTTAGTAGATGACACTATTTTGCTGTTGCTATCAAGATCATGGCCACTGGTCCCATCACCTCCTGGCAAATGGAAGGGGAAGAAATGGAGGCAGTGAGAGATTTTACTTTCTTGGGCTCCTTGATCACTGCAGATGGAGACAGCAGTCACGAAATTAAAAGACGCCTGCTTCTTGGGAGAAAAGCAATGACAAACCTAGACAGCATCTTAAAAAGCAGAGACATCACCTTGCCGACAAAGGTCCGTATAGTTAAAGCTATGGTTTTCCCAGTAGTGATGTATGGAAGTGAGAGCTGGACCATAAAGAAAGCTGATCGCCGAAGAATTGATGCTTTTGAATTATGGTGCTGGAGGAGACTCTTGAGAGTCCCATGGACTGCAAGAAGATCAAACCTATCCATTCTTAAGGAAATCAGCCCTGAGTGCTCCCTGGAAGGACAGATCGTGAAGCTGAGGCTCCAATACTTTGGCCACCTCATGAGAAGAGAAGAATCCTTGGAAAAGACCCTGATGTTGGGAAAGATTGAGGGCACTAGGAGAAGGGGACGTCGGAAGACAAGATGGTTGGACAGTGTTCTCAAAGCTACGAACATGAGTTTGACCAAACTGCGGGAGGCAGTGCAAGACTGGCGTGCTATGGTCCATGGGGTCACGAAGAGTCGGACACGACTAAACGACTAAACAACAACAACAACAACAACAATGTTTTTATGGTTTTGTTCACATTGCCTTGTTTTGTATTGATATTCAGCTATAGCTGTATGCATTTCATTTTTGTTCTGTTGTTCACTTTGAGCGTACTTCTATAGTGAGGGTAGGCAACCTGTGGCCTTCCAAATGATCCTGTACTGCAATGCCCATCGTCCATAACATTCAACCATTTTGGCTGGGGAGTAATGGGACTTGGAGTCTAACAATATCTGGAGAGACCCAGATTCCTCACCCTGTTCTACAGAAAGGTTACGTCTGAATAAAGTTATAACAATAATAATCCACGACCCTTTTCATGGAGTCTGAGAGATTCCCAATATTTTAGTCCTGTACCTTTGCATTCAAAACTTCCTAGAAGTATGATATGTAAAACAAAAAACAAAAACAACCCCACACTGGTAGGTCTAAATATTTAACAAATTCTTATCTTAACTGCTGCTTCAACATAAGGCAGAGATTGTGCTTTTAATTGAAAATGTGTCAACATTGATTTATTCTTCTCAATTTACTTGCTGGGCTCAGAGTTCAGTACACTTTTAAATGAAACCCCCAGTTTTGGTGTGTATGCTAATTTTTATTTTAGTGATTTTGGTGGTTTAAAACACTACATTATTTTGCTGTTGTGGGTGGTTGGCAAGCCTAAGCATAGGGATTTCATGAGCCCCTCTTTTGCTAGGTTTAGTGAAGAAGGGCTGTGGTTAAGTGGGAGAGCACTTGCTTTCAACACAAAAGTCCCTAGGTTCAATCCCTGGCATCTCCAAGTAAGGTTGGGAATGCCCCCTGTTTGAACCCCTTGAGAGCCACTGCCAGTAAACAATACTGACAAGATGGGCCAATATTCTAACTCTGCATAAGGTAGCTTCCTATGTTTCTATGCAGGACCAGGGATAGCTCCCCCAGCAACCTGGTCACTCCCTGCTAGCGTTTCGAATTCTCCCCAGTGTTGTTCTTATTTCTCTCTGCCTTTGTGAGGTCTTGGCTCTGAAAATTGTCTAATAAATAGCTAGAATAAATACATAAACAACCTCCCATGGCGATTAAAGAGAGAGTAATCTTGAGGCTGTCAAACTGACTTGCGCCACACTTTTAATTAAATGCTCAGTGTGGATTTATTTTAAATAGAGCTTAGGATCAATGCATACTACAGTGGAGACAACCTCCCTTTTTATGCCCTTTCCTTCCTTTGTGGGTTCCCTTTTCCCTCTTCATCCCACTTCTCCAAAGTTTCTGGTTAAACCAGAAGAATTTCTAAAATTAATGCTAGAATCAGATCCCATACATAGCTTTCCATTCCTTGATTTCATTTTCTACCTCTCCCTTCCACATCACCACATGGCAAGAAAATCAATTGTGGCCAGATTTTACCTGGAGCCACCTCACATATGATAGAAGCTGGAGCAAGCACCATTGGTTCAGCCACAGTCAGTGCCTTGCATTCATGCTTTATTGCCTCCACGCCTGATTACAGGCAGACTAAATGGAGGCTTCTGGGTTGCAAGCTCCCCAGAGAAGGCCAGGGAAGCTATCTCCCACAGCAACTGGAGGAGAGAAAGGCCAAGCAAAGATGGGCCCCCAACCCTGAAGAACTCATGGCTCAGTTGGGCACCAAACCAGTCAACCCCCGTGTTGTATAGGTTGAAACTCACCTGAGGAAATATCCAGGGCTTGACCAGAAGCCAGGTCCAAGTCCTGAATTGCCACAGGTCATTGACCTACCAGAAGGTCTATACTGGGTCCAACTTGCCTCATCTGCCTGGAGGTATAGGGCCCCAGGGGATGGTGATACTCACTGTCATGAAGTAGCCTGGGAAGGGAGGTAGGCTGAAAGTCATATCACCATTTCCTGCAGGCAAGAGGTCTTGGTCACCCATTGGCTGCAGTTCTAGGTTTAAGTTCGCTTCAACATCAATTGTTGCTTTCCCTCTGCAGGTATTTTATGGTTTGATTTTAAACAAAGCAGCCCATTTCAACCCAGTATACATTCCTGTCTCTTTATTCAGCCATCCGGTTGCAAGGTATTTTTTTTTCCCATTTCACCATAACCTTATTTGGTCTCAAAGTATTGTTAAGCACTGTAAAGAAAAAGAAGATTGATCTTGAGGTTGCCGGAATGACTTGCTCCAAACTTTTAATGGAACTTTCACTCTGGATTCATTTAAATCAGAACTTTGGATCAATATACATAAGCCATCTATCACCTGTTTAAAGGGTATTCCACACATAGATTATCAATGCCACAAACCCTTCCCCAATCTAGATTTCTCTCTATAGAAAGCCATTCAGAGTGGTTAACAGTACGATCCTATACATGTCTACTGAGAACAGAAATAGGTCCCAGCGACTTATTGGTCTTAAGTAAGCCCTGCGGCCTATAGTGTATGCAATATGGTTTAGAGCAGGGGTAGCCAATGTAACTCCCTCTAACTGTTCTTAGATGACAATTCTCATCTTTCCCACATATTGGCCATGTTGATTGGGGGTGATGGGAGTTGTGGTTTAACATCATCTAGAGGGCATCATGTTCACTTTAGAGCAGGACTAGTTAACCTTTGGCCCATCAGATTCTGCTGAGCTCCAGCTCCCATCAGATCCCAACATTTGGAATTTCAGAGGTTTCCCAGTCCTGGCTTAGAAGGTGAGCTGAGAAATCTGGGTTTCAAATACTACCCCCTTAAAAAAAAACTTTCCTTGATCCAGAGCACAAATAGAGTGCTCTTACCTGAAGGAGTGTCTCTACCCCCATTGTTCTGCCCGGACACGGAGATCCACCTTCGAGAGTCTTCTGGCGGTTCCCCCACTGTGAGAAGTGAAGTTTCAGGGAACCAGGCAGAGGGCCTTCTCAGCAGTGGCGCCCTCCCCTGTGGAACGCCCTCTCATCAGATGTCAAGGAGATAAAGAAATATCAGACTTTTAGAAGACATCTGAAGGCAGCCCTGCATCAGGAAGTTTTTAACACTTGACATTTTATTATGTTTTATATTTTGCTGGAAGCCGCCCAAAGTGGCTGGGGAAATCCAGCCAGATGGGTGAGGTATCAATAAAATTGTTGTTGTTGTTGTTGTTGTTGTTGTTGTTGTTGTTGTTGTTGTCATCGTCATCTATGCAACAGACATCAGGCCAAGAAACAGATATAAGTCAATGAAAAATGTGCACTGACATTCCTAAGGAACCACAGACTTTGTCACTTTTATGACGGCTGACCTTGGAAAAGAGTCGACAACAAATGGAAGTTGTGTGAAATAATTGTGCCAAGGGAGACAATAGACAAAGCAAGCAAAGATAACTCAAGGTAAAGGCTTCATAACATAGATTCTCCTTGAATGTTTTGCTCTCTAGAGGCAAGGGTTTTGTTTTTGTTTTCGAATAACAAAACAAAATCTTACAGAATATTGTCTAAACCAGAAGTGTGGTTTCACCCCATTTCAGCTTTAAGGACACCAGGGAGAAGAATTAATAGGCACAATACTAGAGATAGATACAGATACAAATTCTTTATTATGTAGTGATGGTCCTGAGCAAAATAAAACCAACAGCCGTACCAGTAAAATACTGTGACAAACAAAATACATTAAAGTGGGTTGCAATACATACTGTATTTTCCTGCGTATAAGACTACTTTTTAAACCAGGAAAATCTTCTCAAAAGTCGGGGGTCGTCTTATACGCCGGGTCGTATTTCTTATATGGCGAGTATATCCCAAAACTCTATATTTTAACTGGAAAAGTTGGTGGTCGTCTTATACGCCCAGTCGTCTTATATGCCAGAAAATACAGGAGTATCTAAAACATGTTAAAGTAAGATATACAACATGACAGCTTAAAATACAGAAGCGAATGGTGAGTTTGATCAAAGTAGCATAGCCAAATTAAAAATTGTAATTTATGAGAACAGCAGCCGGTCAGGATAGGTTTAATTGGGGAATATTTCATTTCGTGTTTCTACAGCCGGAAAGAGAAATCTAGCCACAGTCTCTGTTAGTAATTTGTTTGAATCTGCCAAGCGGTAGGCCAGATAACATGCATAAACCTGATCTGAATTTACCAATCCTGATAGAAATTACAGGCAAGAAGCACATGAGCCAAAGATTATACAACTCGCTCTGCAAGAGATAGATAAATCTGTCAATTTGAGTCTCTGGGTTTCTCCCCACCCGCACCCCCAATTTTCAGTTGACTACATTTTTTGTAAAGGTCTGTGTTTTGTGGGGAGGGGGGAGAAAATTCTGTCAGGGCATCTTTGAGAGTGATGTTTGTGCACCCATGTGGATCGTGAGATTGCGTGTCACTGGGATGCTTCACCGATCAGCTCTTTTCATGTACCCTGACTTTATGTTTGGTTAAGGGTGAGTTATTGCTGAATCTGATAGAAACTGGGGAAGCGGTTGGCAGCTGAAGTTGCCGGTAGTGAAAAGGAGGAGGAGGAAGCGTAAGCACAGAGCAGAATCAGGCAAATGTTGGGATGGAGGGAAATGGAATGGGAAATGATTTGAGGATGTTGTTGTTTAGTCGTTTAGTCATGTCCGACTCTTCGTGACCCCATGGACCATAGCATGCCAGGCACTCCTGTCTTGCACTGCCTCCCGCAGTTTGGTTAGACTCATGTTCGTAGCTTCGAGAACACTGTCCAACCATCTCGTCCTCTGTCGTGCCCTTCTCCTAGTGCCCTCAATCTTTCCCAACATCAGGGTCTTTTCCAGGGAGTCTTCTCTTCTCATGAGGTGGCCAAAGTATTGGAGCCTCAGCTTCACGATCTGTCCTCCCAGGAAGGATTTGAGGATAGTAATGGATAAATTATTCTTACATGTACAATGGCCTGGGTGGGTGGTCTGGTAGGGGGAGGCAGGCGTGCTGGAAAAGGTAATAACAATCAACACCTGAGTATGCACAAAGATGACAGTAACTGATACTTAGTCATGCCAGGAACACAGGAACCTGCTGCTTACATTGGTCCACCTAGCTCCATATTGTCTACACCGACTGGAGGTGGTGTCCCAAGGTTTCTGACAGGGAACAAGCCCTACTAGGAGATGCCGGAGATTGAACCTTCTGTGTTGCACAGAAACCTCTGAACAACCACAAGTGACTGCTGGTCCATTGCTATTAGTTGTACCTGTAGGGACAATCCATTTGGTATGTATTTATTATCGACTATTGGTTGTTTACATGCAGGCCTGTCATTTCAATTTCTGCATTACTGTATATTCGAATGTAATGGTTTTCATCTCATTGTCAGCTGATGAAGAATTATATTTGAAGCAGTTCATCTATCCAGGAAAAACTGTTCTGCTGCTACTGCTACCTACGGGACCGCCTCTCCCGGTATGCCCCGCAGAGGACACTAAGGTCTACAAATAATAACATACTGGAGATCCCGAGTCACAAGGCGGTTAGGCTGGCCTCGACCACGACCAGTGCCTTCTCAGTACTGGCCCCGACCTGGTGGAACACTCTGTCTCAGGACACTAGGGCCCTGCGGGATTTGTCATCTTTTCGTAGGGCCTGCAAGACAGAGCTGTTCCGCTTGGCCTTCGGACTGACGCATTCTGACCCCAGGGTTACCCTCCCCTAAGGTTTTATGTTATAATGGTTTTATCTTACTTGTAGATTTTTAATTTTAAAATTGAATTTTAACATTGTATTAACCTGCATTTTAATTGAATTGTTTCTTTTATGTTTGCGTTGATATTTTTGTTGTCAGCCTCAGCCGCCCTGAGCCCGGTCTTGACTGGGAAGGGCGGGGTATAAATAAAATTATTATTATTATTATTACTGGCTCTTGCTGTGCTCGAAGTACCTCATTTCTACGTTTGGACCACCTATCATACACAAATTTGCAGGATATTGACTTTTGAAAGGCATTTTGCCTACATCTAAGTCTTCTTTGATATTGACTGACCAGGCCTACTAGTTCTGCTCATTGAACATTTATTTGACTTCTGTTATTTGTGACTTTATGCACGTTTCACATGTTTGCTGTTTATAAATTGTGAGTTTATAATATGAAATTGTTTGTCAACACATTATTAGCTGCGTGTTGCTTGTGGTTGTTCAGAGATTGAACCTTCAGCAGGCAGAACTTGTGCCCTATCACTTAGCCACTGCCCTCTATGCTGAAGGGCAAGAAGCAGGCTCCCTTTCCACTCTTCTATGCAGACTCAGATCTCTTTATGCTGGAGGTTGTGACCTGCACATGCATCCTGAGTATGCATGTGCAGGCACTACCAATTAACGCCTATTCAGTATTGATGGAGGTTACAAAAAAATAGTCAGACATCATCCAGGCACTTTTAAAGCCCATCAGATTTGATCTACCAGTTTTGACTTCAGCAGGCATCCCTTCTAAATACTGTAGAACCTTCAGCTTCAAAGGAAGTATACCTTTGGATACAAGTTGCAGGATGAAGGCACGCATCAGGGAAGGGATACTGCCTCTGGGGCTGCAGCCTTATCAGCTCCTTAGGGTCCTTTAGGTTGCGCCCAGGCAAGGACAGTCAACAAGACTCCAAGGGTTGAATTCAGAGAAAGAATTTAATTTCTTATTAATAAGAGACTCTCGGTGGTCAGCTCCACGACAAGAGTAAAGAAACACAAATTGCAAAGCTTCTTATACACTTCTTGGGCTCCTTTCCCCCTCCTCTGTAAATGTGCGCACACAAGGGGGTCACAAGTACATATAAGGAAGATCCGTATCCTGTCCTTTTCATAAACACATGATGACTCAGCAAAGCCTTCAATACGACTATGCATCAAGCTAGCAGCTTCCAGCATCAGGCTGGACGTGCGTCCACTGATAAGCCTTTCTCTGTGATCCAGACAAGGTCAGCTCTTAGCCTTGATAGCAAGTCTCACTGTTACATTGCACTTTGACACACAGAGGCATAGAGGCAAAGAGGAAAGCATTTTAATAAGCATTTTAGGAGGAATATTGGGGGGGGCAATGCAAACTATAGGATCAGATCTAGCTCAATAACACAATTGGCAAACCCCTCCCTTCAGGGCCTCCTTGTGAGCTTCTCTGAAGCAACAGGTTGGCTGCTGGAAGGCACAGGTGGCTTGCCTTGGAGACTGATAAATCTTTATGGGCTGGTGTTTCCTTAGAAAGAAAACCAGCTAATTGAGGTTTTGCAAATGCTCTTCCATTCACTGATTCAATCAATTGATCTTTCTGTTCAAAAGGAAGATTATTCACCGGCCACAAGTCTTTAACGGGTCAACATCCCTGCCCCCCCCCGCCCCCGTAGAACCAAAATGACATAAGTAGCAGCTAAATGTCTGGGGGAATGCATGCTCCGTTATAATGAATTGCACTTGTTACCCAAACAAGCGTACCCTTAACAAACGAAAACGAACAATGCTACACTTTATTTACATCATTATAGCCCACAATTGCAGTCAACAGAGATGGAACACACACACTTTCCATTGGAACTCCGACATAAATTACCACCTAGTTCATTGCCAAAAACCCCTCCAGTCTTATAGGACGATAGTGTTTATTTCTTGTGCAGCTCCTCTCATGTGCATGATTTACTCATATTTTATTTAAATATGCCTGAGTGTTTTCAAACAACATCTTGTCCACAGGCACTTGTAACCGAGTGTGAAATATTGCTCAAATGAAGATGGGGGGATGCTTTTAATTTGTCCCTTGCTTCCCAGCATTTACCAAGACATATTCGCCAGGTCACAGCCTTGATGTTGGGTTTGAAGAAAGCAATCAGATGTTACAGAGACAGAGGAAGCTGTCTTGGACCAAATCTGACTACTTGTCCACCTCTCTTAGTATTGTGTAATCCGGGCATAGGGGGCCTGGGGGCCAAATGTGGCCCTCCAAGCTTCTTCATTTGGTCCATGGGACTCTCCTGAGGCCACACATCTCACCCCAGCTGCACCTCCTCTCCCCAGGCCACACATCTCACAGGCCTCACACCCTTCTTTTGAATTTTTCAGCTGGTTGGAATGTGTCCTTAAACTCTGATGGCACCTCTTACTAGCCTGGTTGATGGGAAGAGAGAGTGGTGTGTGTGTAGAAACTAGTCTACTGTACAAAGGTAACATTTATATTAATTGCCCCAGTCACTTTGGGCTCTGGCCCCTTCCACTACTTCCCAGGGAAGTTGCCCTAAAGGGCATGTGGCCCTCTGGCTGAAAAGAAGAGCCACCATCAGTTAATATAGATAATATTGAGCTCAATAAACCAGTGGCTTGATTCAGTAAAAAGCAACTTTTCCTATGTTACTCTGAGCCTAGGACCTTCTGCATGCATATAACTCCCCATCTAGCTCAGTATTGTCTGCACCAGTGGTAATCAATGTGGTGCTCTCCTGATGTCATTAAACGATAGTTCCCATCATCCCTGACCATTGGCCATGCTGGCTGGGACTGATGGAAATTGACATCCAGCAACATCTGAGGATACCACATTGGCTACCCCTGGTCTACACTGCTTGACTGTGGTTCTCCAGGACTTCACCCAGAAGCCTTTCTTGGCTTTAAGTTGAGAAATCAGGGATTGAACTTGGAACATTCTGCATGCAAAGCAGATGTTCTACCACCAAACCATGGCCCTTCCTGAACCAGATCCTTCATGATCAGGACTGGTTGATGTTCGAAGAGGCCAGGGGCAAGCAGCACAGTCCATGGCAGGCACCAAACAGACGTCAAGGAGATAAGAAGCAGATAGGAAATCCAGGAACATCCTGGCTTTAAGGCATTAAGGCATGCAGGAACATCCTATACGGTGGTGAGGTGACTCTATAGAGCAGCTGCTCTTGATGACCAGATGCTCAGGCTAGCCAATACATGAGTCCAGAAGGTCTCCTGTTGACTCTCCACATCTGATGGCCATACGAAAGACAATAGGAAATAGCCTGCAGCATAGAGAACATTTTGCAATTGAACAAATGCTATTCCCCAGGTTATTGTGTTACAGATGGACATTCTGTCTAATGCTATTGGATGGAGCACAAGACCTTCCTTCCCTCTGCTAGGGGAGAAGGACGAGAGAGAGGGAAATGACATTAGTCAACATTTGTGAGTATTTAGCTTCCAATTTCCTGCTGCCATCAATCTGATCTTTCTTAATAAGCTTTGCCAAAGTGGGGGGGACAGGGAGGTGGGAAATTGAGGGAAAGTCACTGGGGGGGAAAGTAATTTGCAGAATGATTTTTGCTTACTAACACTGAGTTATTTGCCAGTGAAGCAATAGGCCTGACTATCTTTCAAGTCACGTCCTGTAGGCAAACAATTTCAGCTCTGAGAAATATGGTGAGTCTGTAGCCCTCTAATGCTCAGTGCCCAAGAGTTGCTAAGGACAAAGAGGACCCCTATCGAGGTCTAAACCAGTGTTTCTCAACCTTTTTTGGGCCACGGCACACTTGTTCCGTTAAAAAAATCACGAGGCACACCACCATTAAAAAAGTTAAAAAATTTAACTCTGTGCCGCCCTATATTATAATTATGACTGTAAGAAACACTTGCCAAATATTGCGTTCCGGCGGGTCAGTGTTGTGTATTGGCGGCCGCCAGGCTCGTTTGCACTGAGCTTTGGGAAAGAGGAGGAGAAATATTGCTTTCCAGCGGGTCAGCGAAGTGTATTGGCGGCCGCCAGGCTCGTTTGCACCGAGCTTTGGGAAAGAGGAGGAGAAATATTGCTTTCCGGCACATGACAATGCAAATCGCCCTTCTCGCCGCCGCACATCGCGGCACACCAGCCAGCGTCTCACGGCACACTAGTGTGCCGCGGAACAGCGGTTGAGAAACGCTGGTCTAAACTATATTTTGAACTATACTGGGACCAGTGAACTTGAGAACCTCCAGGTGTTGTTTGGCTACAACTCCTATCAGTCCTGTCATATTGTCAGGATGAACCAGAGTTGGATTTCAATACCATCTGAAGGTAGATGAGGTGGAATCCAGCAACTATCTGAGCTGAATGGAAACTGGACTCCTATCTGAGGTGTGCCACAAATTAGATACTCTTGATCTACACCGTGCTTATATCTTTTTTTAAAAAAAAAAAAAAGTATAACCAAAATGCCAACGTTCAAGCCTAGAGAGACATCATGCCCATTTCTACTAATATCAAATTCTGAAGAGCTTGAATGATGGCTGCTTTAGGACAGTCAAAAGCAAAGGTGCTCTCAGAGACCACCCTCTCATTCTCATTTTCAAAGGTTTTGGGATGAGCCACCAAACTGGTCTCAAATGTAGCTCTATATACACCAGGTATTCTTCACCAAGGGACTTAATAAGACTCCTTGCCTTGCTCACTGCAGAAACACATGGGTTACCAAAGCACCTGACAAGCACAAATACAAGGCTATCTACAGTGTTCGGCTTGGTGGGTCATATGTACTGCAGGGCATGATTGACACCATCATCATTTCTGCATATCTTAGAGAAGATGGACTATCCAGGATCAGATCACCTAACATCCCAGAGCAGATATGTAGGTGCCAGCTGCGTCCCATTGCTGACAGAGGGGGGAGAGCTTGGAGAGACAGAAGGAAGTAATTGGGCAGGAATGCGGAATGAGGGAGGAGCAGCCTAGTTGCAGTAGAAGCCTGAGCTCTGAGAACATGGAGAAGGAAGCAGGGAGTTCCAGGGGGAAGACACAGACTGACAGTTTAAGCTCGGACCACCTGAAATAGCCCATCCCATGACGCGCAGGTGCGCAAGAATTAATGAGAGGCATGAACAGGAAAGGAAGCGAAGGGGGGCTTTAAATGTGGGAAGAGGAAGGGGCGGAACTTAGACTCGACAGCAGCTAATTTGGAAGCAGGCGCTGGGTGACTGACCTCCAGAGTGATTTGTGTGTTTTGAGCAATAAACCTGAGTTAATTGCTGCCGGAGTTGTCTCGCTTCTGTGGGAGAGACCCAACCATTACAGTAGGGTACAAAAACTGGATCAGAGCCAGTGTCAGATTTAGGTTCGATGAGGCCCTAAGCTTCTGAAGGTAATGGGGCCCTTTATATGTCCAGCTGTCCTTTGTCAACAACAAATTGTCACTGGTCTTTGTGTTGAATATATGCTATATGGTAATTTATGGACCTAATAGGTATCTAAAGCCATTTGCACACATTGCCATGCAACCAGTCCATGCAGAATGTAAAGGTAAAGGTAAAGGTAAAGGGACCCCTGACCATTAGGTCCAGTCGTGACCGACTCTGGGGTTGCGCGCTCATCTCGCATTATTGGCCGAGGGAGCCGGCGTATAGCTTCCAGGTCATGTGGCCAGCATGACAAAGCCGCTTCTGGCAAACCAGAGCAGCACATGGAAACGCCGTTTACCTTCCCGCTGTAGCGGTTCCTATTTATCTACTTGCATTTTGACATGCTTTTGAACTGCTACCAAGTACCAAGCTGGGACCAAGCAATGGGAGCTCACCCTGTCACAGGGATTCGAACCGCCGACCTTCTGATCGGCAAGCCCTAGGCTCAGTGGTTTAACCACAGCGCCACCTTATATAGAAATGAAGAAACCAATGATATTTTAGGGAGCAGGCTAGCAAGCGGGGCCCATTACTTACAGCATAGGAGCCTACACAACACAAAACACGGTGGTAGGGTTTATTTTATTTGCTTTTTATCTTATATTTTGGAAATGTACATCCAGTTGTTGTTTTCTTTATTTTTTGGGGGGTCCCCCAAGAGATTGGTGCCCTGAGCTAGAGCTTGTTTAGCTTATACGTAAATCTGGCACTAATCAGAGCCATGGTGCTAAGGCAGGGAAACATGCAGCCCTTCAGATTTTGTTGGGCTCCCAACTTCCATCAGTCTCAGCCAGTGTCATCAGGGATGATGGAAGGGATATAGGTTCCCTTTCCCTGCCCTACACACATATTTTGTTGTAGGGAGAGAGCCAGTGTGGTGTAGTGGTTAAGAGCGGTGGACTCGTAATCTGGTGAACCGGGTTCGCTTCCCTGCTCCTCCACATGCAGCTGCCAGGTGACCTTGGGCTAGTCACACTTCTCTCTCTCAGCCTCACTCACCTCACAGAGTGTTTGTTGTGGGGGAGGAGGCGAAAGGAGATTGTTAGTCGCTTTGAGACTCCTTCGGGTAGTGATAAAGCGGGATATCAAATCCAAACTCTTCTTCACCTATGGCCCCTTTTCCTGCTGCCAAATTCTTGATCAGCAGGGTTTGTGACCACCGTAGAGTCACAGAATTGCTGAGTTGGAAGGGACCCCAAGGGTCATCTAATCCAACCCCCACAATGCAAGAATCACAACTAACAAATCACTGGCAGATGACCATCCAACCTCTGTTGAAAAGCTCCAATGAATGAGAGTTCACCACCTTTGACTGTTTCGGTGTCAAAAAGCTCTTAGCATCAGAGCTGATTACCCTGTACATCATCAGTGCGGGGGGGGGGGGTCGTCTAGCTGTCAAGACCCAATGAGCTTTCTGGAGGTTCATGAGAACCCCTCTTTTCCATGCAGGTGAGAATGAGAGAGGAAGGAGAGTTCTTGCAGATGAGAGGATGCTGAGTGCTTTGAATGAAGGCAAAATTTAGAGAAAGGTTGGCCTCAGAACTAAATGACGTGGGAATTTCTGATCTGGGGGTGATTTATTCCTGAACACACACACACACACACCGAAAAAGATCCAAAATCATTCTCAGCCTCTAGCAAAAAAAAAAAGTTATAGGGTGTCATTTTGGCTGCTCTGCTCATTTTCTGGAATTGCCTATTTCAATATATCCAGAACTTGTCCCTTGATGACTTTCAGAAAGTGAGTTATGGTACTTAATTGTGTGTTTTTTTCCCTTGCATCAGTCTTTTGAAGGTATGATGGATAGTTCTTTTTCTCTGCTTTTGAACTGGTTGTATTGATCTGTTTTAAATGGGATTTATTGTTTTATACTGCTAAGAAGCATTAAATAATTGCCTGCTTTTCTTGTAAGCTGCTGTCCAAAAGATGGGGTTAAAAAGAAGAAGCAGAGAATGTGAAATAAAATGGGTAGCAGAATCACACGAAGAGATGGTACAAGGCTAGTCTTCTTCATGAGAAGCTGGTTTTTGAAAGTGTGGCGAGATTTTGTCCTACAAAGAAGCATTAAATTAAGCAACGACCCTCCACTTGGTGATAGAGCATGTGTTCTGCATGCAGAAGGTCCCAGGTTCAATCCCAGCATCTCCAAGTAGAGGCGAAGACTACCCCCTGTCTGAAACCATGTAGAGCTGCTGCCAGTCAGTGTAGACAGCAGTGGGCCAGATTGGCCAATGGTCTATCTCAGTATAAGGGAGCAACAGGAAGAGACAGCGATACACAGTTCTTCTCTTCCCAATGTGCCAGGCAAAGCAGCAGCCACCATCTTGAGTTTCCCAAAAATGCCTCTGTAAGATGACATAGGATACATAACCCAGAGGCATTGTACAGACACGGCCATGTTCCAATGGGTGGCCCCAGGGGCCAGGGGGCCAGTCCCAAGAAGTATAAGCCTCTTGACCAAAACACTCACCAAAGGCGAGCAGGTCTGACAGTTCATTGCAGGCCAAACAATCCGGGGTCCAGGCAAGGTGCAGCTCAAAAAGGCAGGAAAACCATTTAGGACAGGCATCCCCAAACTGCGGCCCTCCAGATGTTTCAGCCTACAACTCCCATGATCCCTAGCTAACAGGACCAGTGGTCGGGGAAGATGGGAATTGTAGTCCAAAACATCTGGAGGGCCGGTTTGGGGATGCCTGATTTAGGATGAAGGAGCCAGATATCTGTGTCACTTCCAGCAACTGGAAGACTCAAGAGGGAGGCCTTCTATACTCTGGTCTCATAGCTCATATCCTAGCCACAACTGCTGCTAGTGAAGACGTTTTGGAGATTAGTTGCTCACAAAGAAATCCCTTACTCCCAAGGTAGGTGATGACCCTGGGCCTGTAGACATGTGCTAGGTCATTGGGGTTTTTTGTTCTGGACCAGACCCTTGGGCACTGGCGTTCCTGAGGACAGTGTATGTGCTTGTGATTCTGCCCCTCTGACATATCCAGAGGGTCTTCAGGGGGCCTCCCCCCAAAGGGCCTCTCAAGGGGATCCTCGCCACTGGTTCTACGGGAATGTGCTTACTCCCCAAGGTCTTCAACTTGTGGAGTTTCTGGTTCTTCCTCTGAGGACTCAGTGTCTAGACAGGCTTAGGCATGACAGACACCTAGCGGGGTACTTCTCTTCAGAGCACTAGACCCTTAGAAATCTGTTTTGTGGGGGGATTTTGGAGGAGGGTTGTGTTGGGTTTCATGCCCCCCAGCATTTGCCTTCCTGTGCTAGATGCTGGCCCCAGGTCTGGATGAGATCCTAAAGAGTGTCAGTTCAATCCTACACAGATGTCAACAGTCATACACTGGATATGATCTGGCTGCAAATATTTGTACAGTTTATTTTTCAACAGATACATGTTTTGAAAAACATAATTGGGGAAAGAGGCAGGCCTGATTAAGAAAATGAGCTGTGTTTACATAAAATGGCAGATAATGCCGTTTCTGTTGATTTTAATTAAAGCAAGTGTACCTTTCCAGTCAAATGTCACTGCTAATTTGATTTTTGCTAGCAGGTTCTTCCCAGATAGCAATTTGCTGCAATTTATGTGCAGGAGAAATTTCAGGTTCAAAACAAGCAGCGAAACAAACAGAGGTGTTGTGTGCATGTCCCCTCTTTTCTCCATTGGTTAATGGCAGTTGATTTTTCTATATCCTTTGATAAACAGCGGCGTTTCTTTTCTAACCTACTTCTGGCTGGTTGAGTTTTGCTTCTAGATCTGTCCCGGAAGAATTTCTGAGGCAACATCATGTGACTTGACATGTTTACCAGTCTATGTCTGCATTTATACATCTCTATTTGGCCCTTGGAATTCTTCCCCCAACAACATGTTGTAAGGGCGCTAAGTGGCTTCTCATGAGTAAGAGGCTCCAAACTCTGTAACTGGTTTTTTACAGAGTTTTATTATATACATATGTACAAATCAGAGCAAAAATGTCCATGACCATTCAGTCCGAGTCGGAAACCGGAAGTGCCGCTTGGCGGGAACGCTTCCAGCAAAGGAACTTTGCCGCTCTCAGCCTGTGCTTCTGCTCCCGGCGTTTCTCCCTCCTACGAACCTGGGGTGAAGGGGAGGGCACATTCCCCTCTCCCCCTGAACAGCTCAACTGTTGAGCAGGTTCCCTGACCTCTGATACCTCCCTTTCCACCATACTCTGGTCCGACACCTCTGACCTTCCCCAGCGCTCCTGTGAGCTGTCAGCATCCTCTGCACCCCTCTCCACCGAGAGAGCCTCAACACCACCTTCAGACTGATGCTCAGAACTGACATCCTCCTGGAGCTCTGGCCCTGTTCCACTGGGCTCCGCGCTGATTCCTGGTGGACCCCTGACAAGTCCCCTGCTCTCCTAGGCCACACCTAGCACAGACCCTGCTCAGCTCTCTCCCATATACTTTTGCCTGCCTCAATCTGTTCTTGAACTGCAATAGTGCCTCTTGCATACCCTCAGCTGGAGAGCCAGCATGGTGTAGTGGTGTAGTGGTGTAGTGGTTAAGAGCGGTGGACTCGTAATCTGGTGAACCGGGTTCGCTTCCCCGCTCCTCCACATGCAGCTGCTGGGTGACCTTGGGCTAGTCACACTTCTCTCTCTCAGCCTCACTCACCTCACAGAGTGTTTGTTGCGGGGGAGGAAAGGAAAGGAGATTGTTAGCTGTTTTGAGACTCCTTAAGGGGAGTGAAAGGCGGGATATCAAGTCCAAACTACTCTTCTTCTCAGGGCCGTCTCAAGGATATCTGGCGCCGTGGTTCAAAAATCCCTCCAGCCCCCCCCCACATTCAAAGATCCCTCCGGCGCACACGCACACACACCGTTGCTCGCCCTCAGCAGGCGGCCGCTTCCTGGCAGCCCTCACCTGCTGCAAGGGTTTGGCTAAGCATGTGCACGTCGTGGTGGGCCTTGGTGCTTCGGCAGCTCCCGAAGGGCCCCTCCGGGCAGGCAGCACTCGGATGGGACAGAGGCTCCGGGTGCCGCTCGGTATGGCAGAGGCGGGCGAGGGCAGCAAGCTGGTGCTGGGAGGTGCTGCGCCAGGCCTCCGCCGCGCGGCTGTCTGGCGGGCGCAACGCGGCTGTCACGGCCGCAGCAGCACGGCGCCCCCTGGCGGCCCGGCGCCCTTGTGCGTTGCGCCAGCCAGCCTTGCCTTAGGGCCAGCCCTCCTCCTCCTCCTCCTCCTTCTCAACTGAGGTAGGCAAGTATGTGGGTAGGTAGAGAACCCTCTGGCTTTTGCATGGGTGAAAGTCATATCTACCCACTTATTCCTTGGTGACCCTCCAGCTGGACTGTAGAGCTCATAATCCCTAAACACTGACTATGCTGGCTGGAAATGATCAGAATTGTTACCAAACAACATCTGGAGGGTCACAGGAAAAGCATCAAAGGGGCATCTATGAGGTGCTCACCCCATCCAGTGTTGTTGTTTCTTCTGGCCGTGAAGACTGAAGTGAAAAAAAATAACAAATTCAGAAATGTAACACCTCCCTTCCCTTCAAGAAAGGGTTGGGAAACATCTAGATGTTTCCAGGCTGAAACTCCCATCATCCATCACCATTGTCATCCAACAACATCTGGAGAGACACAAATTCCCCCACCCTTGCTCCAAAGAAATGGATAACCCTCAGTGGTGGACCTACATTTCTGAACTGTCATGGTGGGCCCTTCACAACCAGCAATGAGATCTGGATAACCACTATTATGTTGGGCAAAATACGCACCGACCGAGTGGCAACAGCGGCAGGGTCGACGAAATAACAAAGTCGTCTTCAGTATCTTTGCTTGCTTTTATTTACAATTATATACACCACACTCCTCTACTCCTTTCCTCTCATTTCACAATCCATCACCACCACCACACCCATGAACCATTTGGGTAGCTTAAATACAGAATTCAAAATAGTCAATTACCCAATCACATTACAGTAAGCAAACTCTACCTTCAATTATTCAAATTAGCAAAAGCTCACAGGTGTGTTAATATTCAGATCAAGGTTACAAACACACATCTCTGTGTAGCACCATTGACCACTCAGTCTTAAAGGAAAAACCTAACATATTATTGTCTTCAATGGGGTTGTTCCACGGTAGATCACCACACCTTTACAACATCTGTGCTACTGACTGTCAATCTTTTGGAATTGTTGCAATATATACAACAAAAACATGATCCATTTGAGTCGTGCCACTCAAATGGGGTCCACTAGACCCCCCAATATTAAGCAATGTGGACTAAAGTTACTTCTGGGGCCCTTATGAGATTAGTTTCATAGCCCTCATGGTTACAGCCCTCAGGGACAAGAGAGAGGCCTTTAAATTGTCCCCCGCAGCCTCCTGTCTTGCAAACATTGTTGTGCACTTCTGTTTTCTTTCTGAAATGGCTTTGTTTTGGAGCTGCAATAATGGCTGTTTGCTAAGATCCATCATTTGGATGTGACACTGATGTGCTGCCAGTTGCTAGAAGGCACTTCAGGAAGAAGCACCTTTAAATTCCTCTGCAAATATTGTGCATATAGTATAGTCTGTCCTAAACAGGATGATCCATCAAAGAGGCGGGTGGTCTTCTGGGACATCTGCCAAGTGACTCCTGCGGGGTAAAGTCAACCGGTGTCAATGACTGCTGCTTAATTGGGGCAATGTTAATAAACGCTCGGCTTAATGGAAGCACATTTGTTGTTTGCCAAGAGGTTAACTGGTGCATCCCACTGGAGGTTAGAAATTAATATTTAAAAAATCAGAAGTTATTAAAATAGATGTTGCTGAATAAATGTGAAACCTGATAGGTAACTGTGAGGGACAGGAGCTATAGACTACCCCCTCCCATCTTGACAACCAGTTCTTCCCCGAGCACAAGCGGGAGCGGGGAAGGGGATGAGTCTAGCGGGGAAGCAGGAAGTAGAGGGCAGGGCTCTGACAGGGTCACAGAGCCCCTGCTCCGCCCGGGAGAGGAAGGAAGGGAGAGGGAAAAGGGGAGGAAGGAAAACACGGCTAGGAGACCCCTCCCTCCAGTTCCGGAGCTGCGCAAGAAGAAACAGGGGCGGAGATTGGGGATTCCCAGACTACTTTGTTGGAAAAAGACGCGGGAATCACCATTCCGGGGTACTGACCCAGACTGAGAACATGTACGTTGTACAGCTTCTGCACTGTAAATAGTCTGCACATAATAAAAGTATAAAAAGGCAGCGTGTCAGAGAGTCGTTACTCTAGAGTAGCCGCCAGCGCTCCTGTGACAGTAACCTTAGTTTTGTGTTGTTCTAGCAAAATGATAAGATCTGTTTTAAAGGGTGCTGCAGTAGAAGGGTTTGCTTTTGGGGTGAAATCACATTTCCTTACCATTTTATACTCCGACTCAATATTTCTTATCGTGACCCCCTTGTTATTCTTCTTGTGATACACACACACACACACACACACACACACACATTCATTCCTTCTTGATTTCTTTCACTTTCTTTCTCTTTTTACATTTATATCCCACCCTTACTTCCATCATGGAAAAAGCATGTCTGTGGTTCCCAGGCAGTCACCCTTCCAGCCCTGACCAGACACAGACCTACTTAGTTTCAGCAAAGTGGGAACCTCTTGTGGGCCATCAGCTGGGAGTTAGATGTTTCTAACATATGTTTGGGTATACAGACCCCCCCCCTACGGCTTTCATCAGAAAGTTGAAAGCAAAGACAGGTTAAAATGCATGTATTGATTTGAAGAAAAAATAATGATACTTTGCCTTTTCAAAAAAACACACACAAATGTTCAAGGTGGTTAGCGATTCCAGTCTGCCACTCAGTCAAAAGTGACTATGACATCTAGGAGGGTGAATCCCTACAATCATGTAACGATAAGAGGTGGAGCATCTTCGATACATTCATGTGGAGGCACATAAAAACATAAGGAGAGGCCTGTTGGGCCACATCAGAGTGGCCAGCCTGATGCCTTTGAGAAGCCCACAATCATATCCTCAGCACAACAGCCCTCTCCCTAAATGTGATTCCCAGCTACTGTAATTCAGAGGCATACTATCTCCGATGGGTGGGGGTAGAACATAGCCATTGGGGTCAGTTGCTGTTGCTAGCCACCTCCTCCATGAATTTATCTGATCTGCTTTTAAAACCATCCAAGTTGGTGGTCATAGCAGCCTCTTGTGGGGGTGAATTCCATCATTTAGCTCTGCACTGCATGAAGAATTGCTTTCTTTTGACTTGTAAGCCACTTTGAGATCTTTAGGCAATGAACGACTAACAAGTCTAAATAAGAACAAGAAGAATTTGGTCACATTTAGCAGGTAGATGTAGGAATTCAGGAGGCAGAGTTATCATACTAGATCTATTCAACATCCTGATGTACGAAAGAGAGGGAGGGAGGGAGGGCATACACACACACACATACATACAGAGGTTTCAATCTGTCTTCAATTAGGAACTCTAGGCAGAACTAATTGTCATCACTGTTGAAAATGAGAGCTCCTAAGTGTATGGTGGGAAGTGGTCACTGGAGACCTATAGTCGCGTTTTCTATCATCGTATTTATGAAACTAAAATCCCTCCTGTGCCATTGCCCAAGCCATTGGAGGAGAGAGAGAGAGAGCAGCCCTAAACTAATGGCAGTCATTTTCATCTTCAAATGAAAAGGTGGGCTGGGTAGATGGAGAGGCCTGATGTGACCTGGACAGGAATGGGTGGGGCTGAAAGCCACTCTTCCTGAAAATGAATTGCACCCCCCTGAAGCATTCCACACTCAAATTACATTTCAGTGAATGCTTACAGGCTCCTGATTACACACACACTGCTCCCTAAGAACGGCAAAGCTCACTGCAGGGTTTTGAAAAGAGTGGAAGGCAGCTCCAGCAGAAGAGACTCCTGTAGTGACTCATTTCTGGAGAGGGGGAGCCTCCCTGGCCCACAACATCAGCAGGCAGGGGTGCCAATTTGAATAACATGGGGGGGGGTATGCCTTGCTCCACATAATCGACCACATGATGCAGCGCGCGCACACACACCATTTGGATGGCAATTTGTACATCAATTTTGGGGAGAGCTGCCCCCTCAAATATTTTATTGGGGGGGGGGGCAAAGGGACCTTGGCCCCTAGGAGTTGGCTCCTACGTCAGCTGCCTGCCCTCACTTTGATTTGGCTTCAGGCATCATAACATAGCCAAATCCCACTGACTCCAAGGTATCATCATTATTCATTATTAACACAAAAGAAACTTGATCAGATTTGAAAACAATTTGAAAACTGCAGCAGCTTAAATATCAAGATAGGACAATAGTTAATAATGAAAAGCAGAGCAGAGTAATATATATAAAGGCCACTTGAAACAAATAAATGATGGGGCTACATAGACTTCCGGGGGGGGGGGATTTCACAACTGAGTAGTCACCACTGAAAGGGCTCTGTCCCAGACAGCCGACAGACTAGAAAATTGCCAGAGATAAAAAAAAATTTCAAATTTTGTATATTCTTTGCAGTTCTTGTTTTCCCCATACCATTTCTTTTTCCATTGCTCCAGTTGTATACAGTTATTTTATTTCCTGTTAGAGCTTCACTTGTTTGCTCCTTGCTTCTCATTTTCTCCACCCAGGATTTGATTGTTTTTAATTAGGTGTACATATAGGGAAGGGGGGGATGTGTGAAGCAAGGATAAACCCTGCTCCTCAGTATTTGAGTTGCCTCAAGAGTCCTCATTAGTCATTCGGTGACAATCCTCATTTGTCTTCCCTCTGTTGGTTTTACAAGGGTCATGCATTTGACCTGGAACTACAGAATAATTTACAGTCTGTTTTAGACTGCAGTCCTTTTAACTTTAGGTACATGAAGCAAATCAGTCATGCTTTGTAGATTATTTATATAATTTCCAACCTTGTTTCTTCCATTTCAGCAACAACCATGCTCGGGTCTATTCTAAGCGTCATCCTGAAATTTGCTATCCTTCTTCCCATTGGTATGACAAGATAAGAAAACTCATGAAAAATGACTTCGTAATGCTGTTGCATCCTTAGAACAGCCTTCCCAGTGTGGTGTAGTGGTTAAGAGCGGTAGATTCGTGGGAATGGCGGACATAACATCTGCTCCACTTCAACGGTGTTTTGTTTGTTGCAGCTGCTTCGGGAGTATGCAGCCTCCCCCACCCCTCCTGGGATGCTATGGGAGGGGGCCGCCAAGACTCTCTGTCTGGCCTTCTTCAGGCCACATCCCCTACTGGCACTACTTTGCACCCTTCTTGAGTGCTTTTGCATGATTGGAATGTGTGCAGTAAGTGCAATAAGGCATACAGCAGCAGCTGGTACTTCCAGAAAGAGACATGTCATCATTAACCTCCCCAACACTTGCCTTTTGCTGCTGTCAGCCTCCTCTGGAGGAAAGATGTGGGAGCCAGCAATATGTCAACTAACCTGTATGCCAGTTGTATGTCATCTAGCCTTCCTTCTGAACTGTATTTAATCCAGGCTTCTAGGAGTGCAACAAGACCTGTACCAGAAACTTTTTTGTTGGTTAACCCTTGTTTTGCTTTGAATTTATGTGCTTAAGCCTGAATTATTGTTGTTGTTTTGTAATACTGAATTTATTCTTTGTTCACCAAATAGTTGATTCATTATTATTATTTTTAAATTTACTGGCATGTTCTGCATTTTGTATATTTGTATTTCCAGTGCTCTGTATTTCAATGTTTTGAATGTTTGCTGTAAACGACTTGGGGCACAGCTCATTGTGGGAAAGTGGCATATAAATAAACTCAATCAACTTTGAACTGTGATAATGTCTGTTGTTTGCCAGGATGGAGGATAGAGAGGGGTGTGGGTGTAGAAATTAGACTACCATACAAAGGTGACGATTATACTCTTGATCCATTCACTTTTGACTCTGAATGTCATGCACTACTGACATGTGGCCCTCAGAAGTCTGCCTGGAAGGGAATGTGGCCCTGTGACTTGAAAAGGTTTCCCACCTCTGCTTTGCATTGATGATGTCAAGTAAGTCGCAAGCTGAAGGCAAAATTGAGTGCAATATTTGTTCCTAAGCTATGAGTTGAATTCAGAAGAGTCCTACTCAGAGTATACTCATTTCAGCTTCATTTCTGGTTGTGTACATGCTAGCAGACATTGGCTGGGTAGGGATGTTTTCCTGTATTCAGACATGTTCACATCTTGGCTAGAGACAAATTTGAAGCTGGTTTGAGAAACAGCACATCAAACAGTAGTATCTCATAACAAAGTAGAAGACTTTGCATGCATATGTCATGTGGATGTGAATTAAAAACCATGGACTGGAAAAATCACAGGAATGTGAACAAAGTCATAGTTTATTTTAACTGTTTATTGCATTTATATCCCACCTTTTTCTCCAAGGAGCTCAAGGTAATGTAGGTTAGCCTGACAGGCTGTGAATGGCCCAAGGTCACCTAGTGAAATTCTTATAGCCTAGTGGAGATTTGGACCCTGGTCTGTCAGTTACTCCTAGGTGGCGCTGTGGGTTAAACCACAGAGTCTAGGGCTTGCTGATCAGAAGGTCGGAGGTCCGAATCCCTGCAATGGGGTGAGCTCCCGTTGCTCGGCCCCAGCTCCTGCCCACCTAGCAGTTCGAAAGCACATCAAAGTGCAAGTAGATGAATAGGAACTGCTCCGGCGGGAAGGTAAACGGCGTTTCCGTGCACTGCTCTGGTTCGCCAGAAGCAGCTTTGTCATGCTGGCCACATGACCCGGAAGCTGTCTGCGGACAAACGCCGGCTCCCTCGGCCTATGGAGCGAGATGAGCACCGCAACCCCAGAGTCGGACACGACTGGACCTGATGGTCCGGGGCCCCTTTACCTTTACCTTTACCTTTACCTGTCAGTTACTAGTCTGACACTCTAACCACCTACACCACATTGACTCTCTTACTCATATCATTAACTGGGTTTGCTCAGAGTAGCACTAGCAGTGAACATAATATGTCCCATTGAAAATTATGAAGTGGAATTTGGATTCTGCTGGGCATCTACTGTACAACCAGGTCAGTCTGTTCTCCCATGTTGCTCTTCTACTCTGACTGACAGTGATGCTCCAAAGTCTCAGATAAAAGTCTTCCCCAACAGCTGCTCTGTGGGCCTTTTAGCTGGAGATTTCAGAGACTGAACCTGGGAACTTCTGCCACCAAACCATAAAGTATCGTCTTTTGAAGTTCTACTGCAGAGTCCTACAGCACGAATAACTGTTTCTGACACCCAATCAATGATGCCGGCAGGCAATGAATATTCAACCATCAAGAGAAGCAGCAGCCAATTCGTTAAATCTGGGAATTGTGATATGAATGAATCGTCCCTTTAATTTTTCATTCTTCGGTTTGAGCCACAGAACAAGAAACCCTTGATCCCTGCGATCAATGAAGCTATACAGCTGATATGGAAATGAAGGGAAACAGAGCTCGGTTGAATCAGCATCTCAATGACAGTCAGCCTCTGAAAGGGATTATCAATCATTCGGAGCCTACAACGGATGCTTTCAACAAATATGAAGACCATCAATGTGATGAAAGGGTGGTAGCCATTTTCTTGTTGTGTGGAAGGAAGCTGTTGCCAAGAGAGCACACTGCCACTTCGAGCCTTTCCCCCAACATCCTGACACCTTGTCCCAGTGGTACAGCTAGGCCTGGACCTTTGAGCCAAAGTCCAGAGTCCTGCAACCTAGTCGGACTCCTGAAATGTCCACCCAGACAGCAAGAGATCAGGGCAGGCCCTACGGCCAGGCTGGGTGGCGCAGGGCACCATGGCGCCAGCCCACCAGGAGGGCACTGCGAGCTGTGCCCACCCACTGGCCGGCCGGTCCGCCATGCAGCTGCGCCCACGGCAACCGCGCTGTGCCTGCCCGCCCACCGCGCAGGGAAACGGGGCGGGAGGGCGCCGGAGGGATCCGACGCACCACGGCGCCAGGGGCGCTTAAGACGGCCCTACAAGAGATGTTGAAAGAAGTTGGAGGCAGCATGTTTTGGAACACCAGTTGCTGGGAAGCATAGGAAATGCTAATGAAACAACCCCTGTGTTGCAGGAGGAAGGTGAATGCTAAACATGATTATGTAAAAGTTACAGGTAGGTAGCCGTGTTGGTCTGGATCGAAGTAAAATAAAAAAAATTCCTTCAGTAGCACCTTAAAGACCAACTAAGTTTTTATTTTGGTATGAGCTTTCGTGTGCATGCACACTTCTTCAGATACAGTGAAATGGAAGTTTCCAGGCACTTATGTAGAGAAGGGGTGGGGAGGGGTGGGGATGGGGAGGGGGGATCACTCAGAAGGGTGGTGGAAATGGGTGATTGACTGACTGATAGCTGTTGATGACCGCAAATGACTGCAAATGGTTTTGCATGAAAAAGCAAGGGTTGAGATGGCTGAAGATCGCTTATCATGTATAATGAGATAAGAATCCGATATCTCTGTTCAAACCAGGTCCCTCCATGGTTTTGAGCTTGGTGATAAGTTGTAATTCAGCAACTTCTCTTTCCAGTCTATTTCTGAAATTCTTTTGTAGTAAGACAGCTACTTTGAGATCTTGTATAGAATGTCCTGGGAGATTGAAGTGTTCTCCTACTGGTTTTTCTGTCTTCTGGTTCCTGATGTCAGATTTATGTCCATTTATCCTTTGGCGTAGGGTTTGGCCTGTTTGTCCAATATAGAGAGCTGAAGGGCACTGTTGGCATTTGATGGCATACACAATGTTAGAAGATGAGCAATTAAATAGTCCTGAGATGGTATGTTGGATGTTGTTGGGGCCAGTAATGGTGTTGTCTGGGTGTATGTGGCAGCAAAGTTGGCATCTGGGTTTATTGCAGGCTCTGGTACCAGTGTCCATGTTAAGTCTGGTGGTTGTATTATTGTGGGTGAGGAGTTGTTTAAGATTGGGTGGCTGTCTGTAGGCAATGAAAGGTCTTCCTCCCAGAGCTTGAGAAAGGGAGCTGTCATTGTCCAGGAGAGGCTGTAGATCTCTGATGATGCGTTGTACTGTTTTAGCTTGGGAGCTGTATGTGATGACTAGTGGTGTTCTGTTATTTTCTTTTTTGGGTCTGTCTTGCAGCAGGTTCTCTCTAGGTATCAGTCTGGCTCTGTTGATCTGTTGTTTAACTTCATCAGGTGGATATTTTAGTTCTAAAAAGGTTTGCTGTAGATCTCTTAGGTGAGATTCTCTGTCTGTAGAGTTGGAACAGATGCGGTTGTAACGTAAGGCCTGGCTGTATACGATGGATTGTTTGGTATGTTTGGGATGGTAGCTAGAAGCATGTAGATATGTTTGTCGGTCAGTTGGTTTTCTGTATAAGGTGGTGTCTATATGTCCATCCTGTATTTTTATAGTAGTGTCCAAAAAATGTATTTCTTGCATAGATTGGTTCATTGTTAGGTTGATGGTGGGGTGAAAGTCATTGAATGTCTGGTGGAAGGTTTCCAGGGTCTGTTGTCCATGTGTCCAGATAATAAAAATATCGTCAATGTATCGCAGGTACAGGAGAGGTTTGAGTGGGTAGGAGTTAAGGAAACGTTGTTCTAAATCTGCCATGAAGATGTTGGCATACTGTGGGGCCATGCGGGTGCCCATGGCTGTGCCGCTGATCTGGAGGAACAGGTCATCACCAAATTTGAAGTGGTTGTCACCAAGCTCAAAACCATGGAGGGACCTGGTTTGAACAGAGATATCAGATTCTTATCTCATTATACATGATAAGCGATCTTCAGCCATCTCAACCCTTGCTTTTTCATGCAAAACCATTTGCAGTCGTTTGCGGTCATCAACAGCTATCAGTCAGTCAATCACCCATTTCCACCACCCTTCTGAGTGATCCCCCCTCCCCATCCCCACCCCTCCCCACCCCTTCTCTACATAAGTGCCTGGAAACTTCCATTTCACTGTATCTGAAGAAGTGTGCATGCACACGAAAGCTCATACCAAAATAAAAACTTAGTTGGTCTTTAAGGTGCTACTGAAGGAATTTTTTTTATGATTATGTAAAATTATTAAGACAAAAAGAATCACAATTTATTTTTATGTTCAAAACGCTTCATCCAGAAGGATTGAACTCTGAGTTAGATTTGAATTGTTTCATCTAATTATATTACTTTCAGGATCTTGAGGTTGCATGTAACTTTAAAAATTCCAATAGCCTTGATTAACTAGGGTGTTACCTGTGGTGGAACTGTATATTAAGCTTTTCATTTTCTGCTTCAGGCAGCAGGCGTTACATATGTGTTTGACCCCTGTTCCGCAGATTGTATACAAACACTAAGGTATGTTTTATTTTTGTATTTGTCTGTATATTTTCAATGTCAAGATATTGTGGACTGTATAGACTCGTGTTCATGCTGGCCATTGGCCTTAATATAATGTATGACATAATTAATGATATATATTTATTTGATTTATTTTTTGTAGTTAAAAAACTGAAGAAGACCCAAACCAAAGCAGTATGATTACCTTGGATCACTGTCTCGCATGTCGTTATAGTTTATAAAGATAAGAAACAGATATGTTTCACCCGTTGGAATTGGTCGACGTGTTGCCTCTTTTTAGGGGAAAGCATAGGAAAGCAGAGTGGTGCACCATTCAGATTCTGCTTGCAGGATTCCTATGGGCATCTGGCTGACCATCATGGGAGAAAGATCCTGCACCGGATGGGCCTTTGGCCCGATCTAGCAGGACTCTTCTCATGCTCTCATGTCTAGCAATGCTGAAATCAAATAGAATGGATTTGAGAATGAAGACAAGCAAAAACAGAATGGCTGGTCATATCTAATTGCAGCTTGATCACGCCTGTGGTAAACTTTGAAAAAGCTGCACAAATGTTAAGTAATATGATGCTTGGCAATTGTATGTTAAGCTGCTCTGTGAGCTCTTTTTTTTTTTTTTTTGCCTGAGAAGTGGGATACAAGTGCTCAAAATAAATAAATAAAAATAGCTGAACCTGCAGCATGGAGGCAGAAGCTTGGGAAGTAAAGGTGATTTTAATCTGTTTTAGTCTTTTAACTTTTGTATGTTTTAAAGGATGGTTGTGAATTTTTATCCATTTTAGTCTTTTATCTTTCTGTAAACCACTTTGAGGGTTGTTTGTTTGTTTGTTTGTTTGCAATCAGCCAAGATATTGGAGAGAGGGAGGGAGGGAAGAGAAGGAGAAGGAGAAGAACTAATTGAAGAGGGACCATGGCAACTGTGGTTCTGTCTCAAAATAAAGAAGGGGAAAAGTGATCTGGAGCTGTTGAAAGAGAGGTTGGCTGGCCAATCTGTCAGGGATTCATGTGTTGCAGAGGGTTGGACTAGATGACCCTTGGGGTCCCTTCCACATCTACATGTGGGGAGAGTGCATATAACACAGTGGAAGGAAATTCTCACATGACATAACATGCTGGGAAAGGGGCCTGGCTAAGTGGCAGAGCATGGGAATCCCTGATCTAATAATAATAATAATAATAATAATAATAATAATAATAATAATAATAATAATAATACAGTGGTACCTCAAGTTACAAATGCTTCGGGTTACAAATGCTTCGGGTTACAAACTCCGCTAACCCGGAAGTAGTTACCTCAGGTTGCAAACTTTGCCCCAGGGTGAGAACGGAAATCGCACATCGGTGGCACGGAGGCAGCAGGAGGCCCCATTAACCTCAGGTTAAGAACGGTTTCAGGTTAAGAACAGGCCTCCAGAATGAATTAAGTTCATAACCCGAGGTACCACTGTAATAATAATAGGTCCATCTAGCTCAGTACACTGTTTGACAGGTGCTCTCCAGAATTTCAGGCAGGATTCTGTCCCAGCCCTACCTGGCGATGCTGGGGATCGAACCAGGGACCTTCTGAATGCAAAGCAAGTGCTCTACCACTGAGCTACAACCCTTCCCCCATCCTAAGTGGGTGATTTCTTAGGCTGCAAGGCAAGACAACCTGTACACTTCACTGGTCACATCACCAGCTGAACTAACTGGAGTACCATGCTTTGAAAAGAAATCATTGAGCCATGATAAAAATAAATATGTAGTGTTGACTTAGCATAATCCCTCTTTATTTCATCCAGTAGCCTTCCTGCCTCCACCCCAAGCCAAATTTAATTTAAGGAGCTTACAGAAACTCTGTAATTAATTAGGGTATTCGTTAATTGCATGGGAAACTGTTCTAGAGAGCAGCAACCCAGGCAGTAAGAGCAAAGTGCAAGATTAGCTTGGAGAGGTTTTGCAAGTCCTTCTTAAGATTGGTTCATGCAGTACTGTCTTATAATTATTTGAATTCATTAGCACCAGGTGCAGGGGTAGCCCCTTAGATGGTTTTAGAAGGGGAACAGAGAAGTGCAAGGAGGTGGTGGCTAGCAGCGGCCATTAGTTGTGATGTTCAAGCAATGCACCTCTGAAAAACAACTGCTAGGTGACAAACAGCAGGGAAAGCCTACTGCCTCCAAGCCCTGTTTGTGGGGAAGAGAGAGAGAGAGAGAGAGAGAGAGAGAGAGAGAGAGAGAGAGAGAGGGAATGTAGACATGGACATTAAGACAGGGGTGAGGTTTACACCCTGCTGGTGAAATAAATAAATAAAATTTAAAAATTGTCCAGTAGCACCTTGTTGTTGTTGTTTAGTCATGTCCGACTCTTCGTGACCCCATGGACTATAGCACGCCAGGCACTCCTGTCTTGCACTGCCTCCCACAGTTTGGTCAAACTCATGTTCGTAGCTTCGAGAACACTGTCCAACCATCTCGTCCTCTGCCGTCCCCTTCTCCTAGTGCCCTCCATCTTTCCCAACATCAGGGTCTTTTCCAAGGATTCTTCTCTTCTCATGAGGTAGCCAAAGTATTGGAGCCTCAGCTTCAGGATCTGTCCTTCCAGTGAGCCAGTAGCACCTTAGAGACCAACTAAGTTTGTTCTGGGTATAAGCTTGCATGCACAAGTGTCTCTAAGGTGCTACTGGAGAATTTTTAAATTTATTTTGACTGCTTCAGACCAACGCGGCTACCTACCTGAATCTAGAATCCTGCTTGTGGTTTTATGAGAAATTGTTACTGTTTCATTCTCACATTTTTATATACATCACTTAGAAATGTGAACAGTTACTGTAAGTAGTATACGAGTGTTTTAACCAAATAGTTATCTCCATCTTTACCCTGGCATTTGAAAACGGAGACATGTGTTTTCAGGGCCCATCCTGTCCTTTGATTTATTTTAATAGTTTTTATTTCTGAATTTTCAAATTGTTGCAACCCACCCTGGAACCTGCTGGTGAAGGGCAGGAAATTATTAATAATAACAGCTACCACCAGCATCCTTTGTACATTGTGGCCTCCAGTTTCCCCCTACTTCCTATAGGTAGTTCTTATTTTGGAGTTTGGTGGGTGTAAGAAATAAAAAGGTAAAGGGAACCCTGACCGTTAGGTCCAGTCGCAAACAACTCTGGGATTGCAGCACTCATCTCGCGTTATTGGCTGAGGAAGCCAGCGTACGGCTTCCAGATCATGTGGCCAGCATGACTAAGCCACTTCTGGTGAACCAAAGCAGCATGTGAAAATGCTGTTTACCTTCCCGCCAGAGCGGTACCTATTTATCTACTTGCACTTTGACGTGCTTTTGAACTGCTATGTGCAGGAGCTGAGACCGAGCAATGGGAGCTCACCCCGTCACAGGGATTCGAACTGCCAACCTTCCAATCGGCAAGCCCTAGGCTCTGTGGTTTAACCCACAGCACCACCCACACTCCAAATTGTGGGGTGTTCACTGACTATAATTGGTTTCAGCGCAAACTAATAAATATTGAGACAAAGTCTCTCAGGCTCAAAGGCAATAAAAAGTTAACTTCAGAATAAAATCAGTTTGGCAGATGGAGTACATAAGGTAATTCATCAACACACAGAGAGAGAAAGAAAAATCGCGACTGACATCCAGAAGTCTTCCTTTACCAGGGACAGTCAAGCATGGCTCCCGGTTTTCTGGCGCTCTCTCCTTGGTGTTCTTATTCTATGAATGCCTAACTACCCTGTTTCTCCAAAAATAAGACGTAGCCATAAAATAAGCCGTGGCAGGATTTTTAAGTATTCAAGGAATATAAGCCATGCCCCAAAAATAAGACATAGTGATAGGTGCAGCAGCAATGCCGCCGCAGCAGGAGGAGGAGGAAAAAAATAAGACATCCCCTGAAAATAAGCCATAGTGTGGTTTTTTGAGGAAAAATAAATATAAGACGGTGTCTTATTTTTGGAGAAACACGGGTAGCCTTTGCTATGTTTTGCCTCCTGGGGATTGAAAGTGGGGAGATTGCTGTTACAGGAATCATTGTGCAGAGGATGGAGATAACATTTTCTTCCCCTCTTTTGTTGAAGGCTGAAATGTAAGTGAATACAGTGGAACCTTGGCTTACGCCTGCCTCCGTTTACGAACGCCTCCATTTATGAATGCCGTGGACCCGGAAGTGTTTACATCCGGGTTCCTCGGCGCTCAGATGTGCAGAAGCGACCTGCGCAGCTCGCGCATGCGTGCAGAAGTGCTCTATCGGCACTTCGCGCATGCGCAGAAGTGCGCCTTCGGGGAGTGAACGCCTCCGCGGAACAGATTGCGTTCGCAAACCGAGGTACCACTGTACACACATGGATACACTGGAAGCTTAAAATACAATCCTGCACATGTGTATTCAGAACTAAGGCCAATTGAATGCAATGTAACTTACTCCCAGGCCTGAAGTCACGCTGAAAATCCACAGAAAATTATCAAGGGGTTACAGCCTGATAGAAGGTTACAACCACAGGCATCAACTCCTAGGACCCCAAGTCCCTTCAGTCCCTCCAATAAAATATTTGAGCTCCCCCTACCCAAAAATTGAGCATTGCTGCCTTTCTTTCTTTTCCATGTTTGGACTTTGTTTCCCAATAAGCTCTGTAAACGAACTTGTAAAAACATTGCTGGATGGCAAGAGAGCTGGGATTGGGCAAAATCCTCTGACATTGTTTGTTATGGCCCTTGTGATTGGAGGGGGTGGGGGAGAGAATGCAAACTGCTTGCTACAGGACTTGGAGACACCCAATGAAACTAATTCTTGGAAGATTCAGGACAGACCAAATAGAGTACTGTTTCATGCAGGACATAATTAAACTACAGAAATGGCTTCCACAAGAGATAGTGGTGGCTGCCGTCTTGGATAGCTTTAAAAGAGGATTAGATAAATTGATGAAGCATAAGGGACCCAGGTGGCGCTGTGGTTAAACCACTGAGCCTAGGGCTTGCTGATCAGAAGGTCAGCAGTTCGAATCCCTGTGACGGGGTGAGCTCCCGTTGCTTGGTCCCAGCTCCTCTCAACCTAGCAGTTCGAAAGCACGTAAAAAATGCAAGTAGATAAATAGGAACCGCTACAGCGGGAAGGTAAACGGCATTTCCATGTGCTGCTCTGGTTTGCCAGAAGCGGCTTTGTCATGCTGGCCACATGACCTGGAAGCTGTACGCCGGCTCGGCTCCCACGGCCAATAATGCGAGATGAGCGCGCAACCCCAGAGTCGGTCACGACTGGACCTAATGGTCAGGGGTCCCTTTACCTTTAAGGCTCCACTGATGGCTACTAGCTGGCATGGCTATGTTGTCCCTGAATACCAGCATCTGGAAAGCAAAGGCGAGGCGAGTGCTGTTGCATTCAACTTCTGCTTTCAGGTTCCAAAAGGAATCTGTCTGCCACTGTGAGAACAGGAATCTGGACCAGATGGGCCATTGACATGACCCAGCAAGGCTCTGCTTATGTTCTGATTAGGGAAAGCTGACTCAGTTTTGGTTTCTCTCAGTTTCTCATTTTTCTCATCTTAAATTTATTTATTTATTTATTTCATTTATAGACCTCCTTTTTCTTCCAAGGATCTCAAGGTGATGTACATGGTTCTTCTCCTCCCCATTCCAATCCTGACAACAACCCTGTGAGGTAGGTTAAGCTAGGAGATGGTGACTGGCCCATGGTCACTCATGGCTGAGTGGGGAATTCTCCCGGCTCACTGTCCAGCACTCTAACCACTACGCCACACTGGCTCAGTTCTCTGTATTTCCACATTTTCCTTTTTTTCCTTAAAAAACAAACAAAACAAAAATAACCAGTATTTTAGTACAAGTTTCTATTAACACACCCATTGTTGCAGCGCAATTTGCAGAGCAATTTCCCCAATGCATTCATGGGTGTAGACAGGGGGGGGCAGGAGGGGGCAGCTGCCCCCCCCTAGAAGCAAAAAATTATTGTATTTTACAGACCATAACCAATACTTTGCCCCTCCAAAAACTGAAGTGGAAAGGGCTTTGCTTTAGCAAGAGCAGCTCTCCACTTGCTGGGGGCGGGAACACAGCTGTAACAAAAACACATCAAATAAATAAAGCAAAGTGGCTACCAGTACTTAAGCAGTTAAGACAATGGAGCAGAATATCCCTTCAGGCAAGGTCCACCCTATTCACCCTATTGTTATTCAGTGGGAGTTGTTAATGGGCATTCAGGGATCGCATTAACAGTTCTATTGGCGATTTAATGAGGGTGCAGAGGATTCAATTTGACTAAGGTGGCCCTGCAAGGCTAAAAGGAAGTGAATAAGAAGGGGGGGGGGCTGTAGCTATGATAGACACAGTGATGTTTATAAAAAGCATTGGTGTTCCAGTCTGCCCCTCCTCCTGCATCTGTATACTGTAAATCAGGGGTGGCCACCTCCCAAGAGACTCTGATCTACTCACAGAGTTAAAAACTGGGAGTGATCTACCCCCTTTTGGGGGGTTCAGGTCAAAGCTGTTGAGTTTTTTTAAGGAAGGGAAGCCCTGTTTTGGGGGGTTTAGGTCAAACTTGTTGAGCTTCTTTTAGGAGGGAGGGAGGCCCATTTTTGTTTAGGGCTTCAGGTCATAGTTCAGCTTTTTTTAGGGAGGAGGAAAAATTTGGGTGAGCTTTTTTTAGGGGTGCCAGTGATCTAGCAGTGATCTACCACAGACATCCAGTGATCTACTGGTAGATCACAATCTACCTGTTGGACGTGCCTGCTGTAAATCAAGCAGAGAGAAAGCTGCTTACAAGGCTCCTGTACAGGTGTACCGGTATCTTCCTCTTGCTGCAGAGTTCTAGCATCACAGCGTCACCCAGAGGCACCCACAAATGTGAGTTATCCCTCTCTCTATTTCTTCCTTCCTTTCCTCCCTCTTCCATCCTCAATAAAATACTGGGAGGGGGGGCAGATAAGCCCCACATAGAAAGCCCATCAACATGGGGGGGGAGGACTCTTTAAAATACAGTATTTACCAGTAATTTCTTTTGGGGGGGGGAGGCACCTAGGCCTCTAGGAGTTGGCTGCTATGCCTAGGACAATTCAAGAAAGCAGAATCATGCATATGCTATGGTAATATATCAATAGAATCATGGAATTGTAGTCGGAAGGGACCACAAGGGTCATCTAGTCCAACCCCCTGCAATGCAGGAATTTTTCCCCAATGTGGGGCTTGAACCCACAACATGGTTGAAATATTATGCTGATATGCAGCAACGCCTCGGAGCCGTCGTGACTGCGGCCCTGTCTTGCCTCGCCCTCGCCTGCCCTGCCACCCCCTCTCCCCTGCCCGACCCTCCCATCCTCTTGCTGCAGAGTTCCAGCTTCACAGCATCACCCAGAGGCACCCACAAATATGAGTTATCCCTCTCTCTATTTCTTCCTTCCTTCCCTCCCTCTTCCATTCTTAATAAAATATGGGGGGGGGCAGATAAGCCCCACATAGAAAGCCCATCAACATGGGGGGGATGACTCTTTCACATACGGTATTTACTAGTAATTGGGGGGGGGGAGGCACCTAGGCCTCTAGGAGTTGGCTGCTATGCCTAGGAGTAGGACAATTCAAGAAAGCAGAATGATGCATATGCTATGGCAATATATCAATAGAATCATAGAATTGTAGTCGGAAGGGACCACAAGGGTCATCTAGTCCAACCCCCTGCAATGCAGGAATTTTTTCCTAAGGTGGGGCTTGAACCCACAACATGGTTGAAATATTATGCTGATATGCAGCAACGCCTCGGAGCCGTCGTGACTGCGGCCGTGCCTTGCCTTGCCCTCGTCCACCCTGTCACCCCCTCTTGCCTGCCCGACCCTCCCGTCCTCTCCAGCCAAGCAGGGTAGCCGCCGCCGTTGCCAGCCCCAGAAGCACAAGGTGGCCGCTGCCGCCGCCACGATGTCGCCAGGCCAGCTGGCCCTGTAGCCCCGCCCACGTTCCCACTTTGTGGCCCCGCCCCTGAATGATCATGGCTTGCCCCCCCCCCCCCTAGTTTTGATCCTGGCTACGCCCTTGAATGCATTTGTGTAAGTTATTTTTCCTAGCATATGCATTTTGATGCACGATTCACCCTAGTACCGTGTTTCTCATATTATAAGACATGTCTTATATTTATTTTTTCCTCAAAAAAACATACTATGGCTTATTTTCAAGGGATGTCTTATTTTTTTCCTCCTCCTCCTGCCGCGGCCGGCATTGCTGCTGTGCCTATCACTATGTCTTATTTTCGGGGTATGGCTTATATTCCTTGAATGCTTAAAAATCCTGCTATGGCTTATTTTATGGGTATGTCTTAAAATATGAGAAACAGGGTAGATGCATCTTTGTTTACAGGCCTTACTCTGTGAGGGTAAGCAAAGGTTCAGCTTGGCTCCTTGTGTTGCTGGACAGCCAATCTCAGCTGACTGGCATCTTGTTGCTCTGTCCTTGGTGCTGAAAGGGATGCTAGGATCAACTGCAGCTCAGAAAGCTTTCTCACAGGATGCAAAACTCTGATATGGAAAGTGCTTCTGATTAATGAACTGCATTGATATCAGTGATGTTGCATGTGTGGTGATTCTACATGCATGCTAATTTATAATGCAAATTCTATATGCATGTAGGATTATTGTATAGTCGACACATGTGTGCCACATTTATCCCTCCAGCCAAAATACTGCCAAGTTGGCTCAAATTAATATATTAAATTCAGTACCACATTAAACTGTTTCGTGGCCCTTATTGGCTACTTAGGATTGCTTTTTCACAACCCTACAGTAATAAAAGAATCCACAGCTGGAGATAATTTGCGTGGACAAGCGGAGTACCCCAAACCCCAGGCGACCCCTGAGCGGAATAAAGACTCAAGACAACTTGTTATGGGATTAAAATTGGCCACAACTTTATTAAGATTCAGATGTAGGGAGACCTTGGCTCAGGCATTGGGCGTTTATCCTTCCCAGTCCCCAGCTGGGGATCTGGGAGACTTCAGGGTTACCAATAATGTGTGGGGATTGGGTTGGCTCTGGAGAACATATGTTCAAGCAGAGAGCCCGCCCCCCGTTTCGCTGCCATCGCCGGGGAGAGCAATGAAAACCTCTTGACATATGGCCAATGCCTCCCCTCAAGACCCCTATAACGGGGAACCCTGGTATCACCGCCGCAAAGGGGGGCGTGGCTCACCGCTTCACGTCCCCCCCCCATTTAGGAAGATAGACTAAAGGATTCCACCCAAGGCCTGAAACTGCCAAAGTTGTGATGTTTTGCTATGGGAAGGGCAAAACCTGTCAACGCAGGAAAATTCCTTTCCGGCCCTTCAACAGCGACCTTGATGTAGCAGCGCCCATGTACCTGTGGAGAAGATGTTAACCTGCAAAAGAAGACTTAACTGAGGGAGGGCAGGGTGGGAGAAGCTCTGGAGCTGACTGCTGCTTCCCAGGTAAGCTACACCTTTTGTTGTGTAGGCAGAGCGGTCCCTCCCCTTACCTGGCCAGTCCCCTGGCAACGCCTCCCTAGGCAGGATTGGGCAGTTGACTGAGGTAGGCGGAGACCCCAGGTATCCTGTCAGGGGAGGATGAAGCCAGTCCTGAACTACCAGGAGCCGCACTGGGATCCAGGGTGCTGTGCGCGACCATGCAAAAGTCGCCCCCCATTTGATGTGGGGAGTGGTCATTCCCCCAACATAGCAAACCCAATGCCCATCTGGTTTTGGCTTCACCTATACTTATGATCTAGTTCAGGGGTGAAAAGCCTCCTTTGGCCCAGTGGGCCAGATCTTTATCACCTTATCCAGCTACTTCCCAAACATTGTTGTTGTTTAGTCGTTTAGTCGTGTCCGACTCTTCGTGACCCCATGCACCAGAGCACGCCAGGCACTCCTGTCTTCCACTGCCTCCCGCAGTTTGGTCAAACTCATGGTCGTAGCTTCGAGAACACTGTCCAACCATCTCGTCCTCTGTCATCCCCTTCTCCTAGTGCCCTCAATCTTTCCCAACATCAGGGTCTTTTCCAGGGAGTCTTCTCTTCTCATGAGATGACCAAAGTACTGGAGCCTCAGCTTCACGATCTGTCCTTCCAGTGAGCACTCAGGGCTGATTTCCTGAAGAATGGATAGGTTTGATCTTCTTGCAGTCCATGAGACTCCCAAACATATGACAACATAATAAGTGGGCAACTCCACCAGGGCTGAACTCTCCACTCACTAGCGGATGAATGGAGACTTCAGTCCTACTCTGCAGGAGTTTATTTCACCAACCTGTTTCCTGACAATGTGCTGATAAAGCAGCACCCAGCAGGATTGAACCCCACCCATGAGCTCCCATCACCCTGTGACATCAGCTGATTGGCAGGCAGGTGTGGTTTGGGGGAAATGGCATCATGGGCCAAATACCACAACCTCCTGGACCTTCCTCCAGCAATATCAACTAAATTTTTGGGGGGGAGGGTATGATCTTCCCTAATTTGAATAGGTTCTGGTTAGGATGCTATGGACCACAGTGGGACTGTGAATGTTTTAGGTTTAGATCATTGACAGTGGGGGCATTTCCTCAAGGATATCATCCATTGCCTTACAAGTCTTTCTCAGAAAGCCACATGCAGCTTCCACTCAGCTTCCATTGTGTATCTACCTTGATACGATAATTAAGTCCTGCTTTGTAAAATGGCTACATTGCTGTATAACTGCAGAAGAGTGGTCCCAGCTAACACCACAAACTGACCGTGGCTTAATACCTTCCCCATTTTCTCACCATAAAGGTCAATTGGGGTCACAGTCTTTTGTTAGGATTTGGGGCTAGTGACACAAAGGGAATTTAGGCTGACTAGCATTCGTTACCAGGATGCGGGTGGTGCTGTGGTCTAAGCCACAGAGCCTAGGGCTTGCCGATTGGAAGGTTGGAAGTTCGAATCCCCACGACGGGGTGAGCTCCTGTTGCTTGGTCCCAGCTCCTGCCCACCCAGCAGTTCGAAAGCACATCAAGTACAAGTAGATAAATAGGTACCACTCCGGCGGGAAGGTAAACGGCATTTCCGTGTGCTGCTCTGGTTCTCCAAAAGTGGCTTAGTCATGCTGGCCACATAACCCAGAAGCTGTCTGCAGACAAACCCTGGCTCCCTCGGCCTATAGAGCGCACAACCCCAGAGTCATCTGCGACTGGACCTAACGGTCAGGGGTACCTTTACCTTTTACATCATTCATCACATTTATACTTTTTTCTCAAGTGAGAGCTATTCAGCATTAAACAGTTCTTCCTCCACCTCTTCCTTTCACATAGAGATAGAGACTGACCCAAGGTCACCCAGTGAGCTTCATGGTTGGATGAGCATCTGAACCTGGATTTCCCCAGTCCTAATCTGCCACTCTAACTACTACATCACACTGGCTCTCCAGTGTATTTGCTGGATAACTGACACCTTGGTGTCAAATATCTGAAGGACAATCACGTAGAAGAGGGCAAAGACTTGCAGGGACATATGTAATGGACAGCTTAGAGTTCATTGAAATATGAAGATAAATCTTTTGAAGCTAAGAGGAGGTCTGCAATGGACACAATTAACTGGGGCTGAACTCTCCCTTACTGGGAAAGCTAGCAGGCTTGGAGATAACATAAGGCTAGTCAGTTGGAATAGGCCAACATTCATCTAGTCCAGTATCCTGTTCTCACAGTGGCCAACCAAACGCCTGAAAGCACAACAGAATTCTCCCCAGAACATTCTCTTTGGGTGTCCTAGCTCAGTATTTCCTACATTGAGCAGGGGGGCTGTTCCAGTTTCTATGATTCTATGACCTTAGTGCTTCATAAATAATTGTGTTTGTGTTTCCCCCCCTAAGTGCCAAATTGGAAAAAGAGTAGAAATGAGTCTTACTTATTGCTCAGTAATCGCTGTTCACTTAGTGACGCACAATGGGTTGTGAAGGTAGCTATTTCATCCTGCCATTGATTGCAGGGTTGGCTGTTTGGGTGACATTGTCTAGGAAATTTAAGTGCTTGGACTGACACAACAGGTGGGGAGGCGGAATGGTGGGAATGCGTGTTTACTCGCTGTTTGATGGAGAACCTTCTATTACTCTCGTTATTATGAGGGAGGCCTTTCTTTGGAATCAAAAATTCTGGTGGGGTTGTGCAAAAAGTTTTCCAGAGAATATTGGTGGGTGGAACATTCATAGGGGTGGAGTAGCGTGTAAAAGAGAGGGCAAAAAGGGGCTGGGGGACGTGGAGAAATTTATGATGCCTTTTGAGGCACTTTTCCCAGGGGGGGGGGGGAAGTAACATTTTAAAAGATTAACACTAATACATACTGGGTGGGGGGGGGGACACAAAACTGATGATTGGATTTGTTTTGTGGATAAATCCTTCATTGTGGATTTGTACTGGACCATCTGCACATAATTCTCTGTTCTGCAATGTTCTGCAATGCTTTTCCCAGTGTTGCCACATTATTGTCATGTGTATTGTTGCTCTTGTGCTAAAGCTCAACAAAAGTGGGTTTGAAAAGTGGGATTTCAGCAAGAAGCTATGGGACCTGCGCTGATTGCAAACAAGGCTGTGTATTCATAGAATCACAATCTGATTGGAAACAAGGCCGTGTATTCATAGAATTTTTATCAGCAGCTAAAAAAGCCAATGCGATTCTGGGCTGCATCAATAGGAGTATAGCATCTAGATCAAGAGAAGTAATACGGTAGTACCACTGTATTCTGCTCTGGTCAGACCTCACCTGGAGTACTGTGTCCAGTTCTGGGCACCACAGTTCAAGAAGGATACGGCCTGGAAACGATGCCTTATGAGGAATGGCTTAGGGAGTTGGGTATGTTTAGCCTGGAGAAGAGAAGGTTAAGGGGTGATATGATAGCCATGTTCAAATATATAAAAGGATGTCATATAGAGGAGGGAGAAAGGTTGTTTTCTGCTGCTCCAGAGAAGTGGACACGGAGCAATGGATTCAAACTACAAGAAAGAAGATTCCACCTAAACATTAGGAAGAACTTCCTGACAGTAAGAGCTGTTCGGCAGTGGAATTTGCTACCAAGGAGTGTGGTGGAGTCTCCTCCTTTGGAGGTCTTTAAGCAGAGGCTTGACAGGCATATGTCAAGAATGCTTTGATGGTGTTTCCTGCTTGGCAGGGGGTTGGACTGGATGGCCCTTGTGGTCTCTTCCAACTCTATGATTCTATGATTCTATTCACACTGAACATTTGCAGGCACAAGCAGGATCAAAAGTGGTGTTGCATATTTGCCCCAATCAGATAGGTCTCCTCCTAAAAGCTTCCCTTCCTGCTTTAAATTTCTTTTTTTCATGCTGCTTTGCCTAACCTCCTCCTTCCAGGCCATCAAACCTCACATTGCACAGGAGGAGAGAGGGAGAGAGGACTCAGGAGAAGTTCTGACCATGACTATTTCATATGCCACTGACAAAACTACATAAGAGCCTGCTGGATCAGGCCAAAGGCTCATTTAACCCACCATCCTCACAGCGGCCAACCAGAATCCTGTGGGAAACCAGCAAGCAAGACCTGAGCGCAAGAGTTACACTTCCTCCTTGTGGTTTCCAGCAGCTGGTGTACAGAAGCATTGCTGCCTTCTACTCTACAATGCTATGATTCTATGAATCTGTGGGTTATCTGTAGGAGGTTTAGTAGCGCGGTCATACCCCATTTATGTATCCCTCTGATGCCTTCAGTTTTATATTTTTATATTTTTATGTATCCCTCTGATGCCTTCAGTTTTATATGTTTATCTTTGTATTGAGAAATGTTTTTTTGTTTCTGACTATCGGTCGAATAAAGTAGATTGATTGATTGATTGATTGATTGATTCTTTCTATGAATCAGCCACCCCACCCCAAGGCCAAGTGGGAAAAGGCCTGCAAGACGGGGAGCAGGTCTTCCAGCACTCACAGCCAAGGGGTCTTTCCCCATATATGCCTCTCAGCAGCTTCAATCCACAGAACGCACTGGTACAACATCATGCTCCCTCTGTGCTTGTAAGAAATCAATAGGGAGGGAATTCCTAGACTTTGGAAGGCCCTGCCAATTGCCACCAGACAGGTGAATTCGCTGTACACTTTTGGGCACCTCCTTAACCTTCATCCAATGTCTGGGAGGGGGGGAAATCACACCGTTTTTAGGGTATGTTTTTTCTACTCCAGTGAGATTTTCAATTCATTTTATCCCCTAAACACTGGGAGCCAGAAAAAACACTTACCGTGTTTCTCCAAATAAGACACCGTCTTATATTTATTTTTCCTCAAAAAACAACAACACAGTGGCTTATTTTCAGGGGATGTTTTATTTTTTTATTAAGTATGGTACAGTTTAACCTACAAGGTTAAACTGCCTATCACTATGGCTTATTTTCGGGGTATGGCTTATTTTCGGGGATGGCTTATTTTTGGAGAAACACGGTAGAGACAGAACATTTTATCCCAGAAGGAGAAGGAGAAGGAGAAGGAGAAGGAGAAGGAGAAGGAGAAGGAGAAGAAGAAGCTATTTAAAAGTTGGTGATCTGGACACAAAGGCCTTGACTGGAATTCAACATTCTAATGAAAAGTGATCTAAAGGAAGTTTGAGATTCCTAAGGCACTCTGGAGCCCACCAGCACAGATGGAGCTGCAAGTTCACTTTTCTGAGTCATTCAAAACACACTGACAGAAATTCGTGAATACTTCCCTTTGGCTGAGACACTAGGGAGCGTTTAATCCTGGCAAAGGCAGAGGAAGTGTGTGGTCTACATTTTTTATTATTGCTATGCTTAGCTTATAATGATAAGAAATTGGTGTCACTAGTTAGATCTCTGCAAACCGCTCAGTCCAGCGAGAGTGATGGAGAATGGCCACAAAATCAGGGAAAGAACACAATTTGAACATCCGATTAATCCATGCAGTAACGAGGCTCTGTGAAAAATAGGTGGTGATTTGTCAAGGGTGGCTAGAAATGCTGAATTTGTAATTGGAAGGGCTCTAGAGGGTCATTTTCCCCAAGCTTATATTATGTGACATCATACTTAAAAAGCATGCATGATAAATGTACAACCTGGTTATTGCTCCACACTGCAGAACAAAATGTAGATTGAACTTGTGCCAATAATAATAATAATAATAATAATAATAATAATAATAATAATAATTTATTTTTGTGCCCTGCCCATCTTACTGGGTTGCCCCAGCCACTCTGGGTGGCTTCCAACAGAGTATACAAAAACACAACAGAGCATTGCACATTAAAAACTCCCCAATATAAGGCTGCCTTCAGATGTCTATGGAAGGTTGTAAAATTGTTTAACTCTTTGACATCTGATGGGAGAGCATGCCACAGCGCAGGTGCCATTACCAAGAAGGCCCTCTGCCTGGTTCTCTGTAACCTCATATCTCTCAATGAGGGAACCACCAGAAGGCCCTTGGAGCTAGACCTCAGTTTATTATTAGATGCAATTCAATTAACTATCTAAGTATCAGGGTCTCCAACCTTTCTCCAGCAAACTTTATGTGTGGTGCAGCTGCTGCACCTATTCTCCTTCCATTTTTAGTTATCCATCTAGACCAGGGACTCAGCTATATTAGTGAAGAAAAAGCGCTTTACATGTGTTATAACACTATGACACCAGATGGCGCTATGGAGTCCCATCTTTCGCCAGCAGGATTTCCCTACATGAAGTTTACAACACACTTAACTGAAACACTTTTTTGATGTGTCAAGATCAAGCCCTAAGGTCCACATTCTTTTCTGGGCAACCTTTTGTGGGCCATATGGCAGTGGTTGGATCCCCTGACATTATTGGGCTCCAAATCCCATCAGCCCAGCCAGCTTAGCCAATGGTCAGAGATGAGGGGAGGCCAGCAACATCTGGAGAATGAAGGTTGGAAAAGTCTGCTTTGGAAAGAGTGGGTCAAAATCCATGTTAGGGCAAAAGTTTGGCTCACATCTCCATTCTGTCCCCTTTTTCTTCTTCTGCTCCCTTTCTAGAATTCCCAATGCAAACTGGTAAATGATAAATATACAATTCAGCAAATGGTGGCTATGAGCTACCACCTTTCAAACAGTAAATTTCAAATGCAGATGACTCAGAAGGGGAAATTTAATTTGGGATTTAACAGAGATTTTTCATATAATTTTTTTCTGGCTTGACTCTGCACCATGCATGCACTTTTTAAAAACACACACACACACAAAAACACTACCCTTAATAAGAGTTTCTTTTGCTCACTTTCAGTTCAGGAACAACAAAAAGAACACGATAGGTAGCAGATTCAATGGAACACAAAGCGATACTCTTACAAGGTGTGTGATTCTTTAATAATAAAAATAAAGTTTATAGGAGATATCTCTTCAAACTCCACCTGCTACTTATTAAAAATGTGACCTTTATTAAGATCTCAAGGCTCAGCTGCACAAATACTGTTGCATAAGAACATAAGGAAAGCCATGTGAATGCAGACCATAATCCAGTCTAGGAAGCTCTTTCCCACAGTGACCAACCAGATGCTCCTAGGGATCCCACAAACAGGACCGGGGGGGGGGGGGGGGATAACTCTCTCCCACTGTTGTTCCCGAGTAACTGGCACTCAGAGACATGCAGCCTCAGGTCACGAAAGGAGTGTGCATTAAGGCTATGCACAGCCACCCCCTAACTGTGCAGGTGGGTTCAATCCTGCTGGATGCTGCTTCGCCAGCGCTGAAAGTCTTTACAGAGAGTGGTGAACACAGCACATGATATCATGGGCTGTCCCCTGAGCCAGCTAGATGACATTGCAAGGGATCGTTGCCTTAGGAGAGCGAGAAAAATTCTCAGGGATGATTCACACCCCGGCCAGCACCTCTCTAATCTTCTACCTTCCAGCAGGAGATATAGAAGTATAATCAGTTGCACCAGCAGGCTAAATAAAACAGTTTCTATCTGTCGGGTGTTAGGCTGCTGAACGGAAAATAATATGGTGCAACTGACTTTCGGGGTTGGTGTGTTGTGCGACAAGCACACAGAGTGCAATGAGATTGAGTGGGGGGGCTCCTTAATTTCATTGTACACAGGTTGTACATTGACAATAAAGGTATTATTATTATTATTATTATTATTATTATTATTCCTGCAGGGAAGGCAGCAAGTGGGATCGAACCCACCACTCTCCAGCTTGTGAGCAGAGGGCTCAATCCTGATGGGTGTTGATTTGCAAGTTACTTCCCTACTCTAGGTGACCTGACCTGCAATCTGGGGATGTATCTTCAACGACTCAGCCAAATTGGCCTGGTTCTGTCCAGGCTTTGGGCTTCATCCAATCCAGGCACTCTTGGAGGAAGCTGGCTTTCTAGATCCGTTTCCATTGGCATTGAGGCCCAGTTTTGGCACAGAAAGTGCTTTGCTCACCCTGTATGTTGACCTATGCTGGGAGATTTTGATTTGATTTCACAGAATCACAGAATTGTGTGTGGAGGTCCCCAAAACCACCCCTCAAATAACTCACACCATAGACAGAATTTTTGTTTAATGGTTTTTGGCATGAATTTGGCCACAACTTTTATTGAAATACAAATGTAAAATAAGTGAGTGGTTGCATAGACATTGGTTCTCCAACTGTCACCTAAGGACAGAAATAAACTCGCCTTGTCAACAAGGGGAAACCCTACAGGGGGAGACAGGGAGTCAGGTGCAATAGGCTCTCCCCTCTCCCCTCAGGCTCCCAGGGGCTCATGCGCGGTCCTGGCCCCCGACCGGGGTTATGGACACTGCATAGAGCCCCTGCATTCCTGACCGGAATTTCCCCAACACGCAGGCATTAACTCAAGGGGCCAACACAGTCAACAAGACCCCTAATACAACCACAATAACCAATGCCTAACCGCCAACCTTACAAGTTGTGACTATTTGCTATGCAGTAGGCAAAAACCAGATGGCACCAGCCAATCAGCCAAATGGAAAAATTCCTACCAGGCCCCTGAATAAGAGGCACAGCAATGTCAACACAGAGGCCTAAAAACAGCGGAGGGAGGGTGGGGATCCGAAAACGCAGCCAAAGAGAAAGGGAAACCTTTCTCTTTGGCTTAAATACCCAAGGGGCTGACCCACCAATTTGCAACATACAAATTTGCCCAACAACAGCCAGGGGCCTATCAAACGGTGACCACTCATGCCCCCACCTTTGCAACTCAGGAGTGGTTTGTTAAGCCCCCACCGCAAATCGTGGCCACCATGATGGTGAACCCGCATTACAAGTTGGAAGGGGTTTCTACGCCACTTGATATATAACAAATAAGTCTAAGCGGTGTACAAGCTGCAACAGACAACTTAAACAAAACATTACAAATATATGCAGATACTTATGAAATATTATATTAATTCAAATTTACACACACACACACACACACACACACACACATATATATATATATATAATTATTTTCCTTCTGATAAAGCTCTCTCTCTCTCTCTCTCTCTCTCTCTCTCTCTCTCTCTCTCTCTCTCTCTCTCCCTCTCTCTCTCTCTCTCTCTCCAAACAATCTCAGCCCTGAGCAGCTTGTAATGGAATGTCATTTTTGAAATTAAAAAACAGAGGCAAAAAACGGGGCTTTTTGCTGAGCAATAAAGAAGAAGCAACATGATTAACGTTATAGGTACCTAGATCCTCTTTTCAAACCCCATTAGGTCTCTAATGAAAGGCATCTTGGTTTGAGATGGAAGACAATGTTAATGAATCAACTCCATCTTAGCTACTTTAATGGAAGGATATTAATTTTAACGTGCTGTGATACCAACATGGGTATGTTTCTCCAGTACAGTGGCACATACGCAACACATGCCACACTCTCCAGTTAGCTACATTATTATTATTATTATTATTATTATTATTATTATTATTATTATTATTTCCATTGTTTTTCTTCTTTTAGATTTTTGTTATGCTGGCAAATAAACCTGAATGAATATTTAGACTGCTGCAGAGAATCTCTCCCACCCCAAGGTTCCTAGGAAAGAATCGGGCCTTAGATTTCCCCAGTGACGGTCAGTGCCCATTAGTAGAATTAGTAGAATCTTAGAGTTGAAAGGGATCCAATGGTCCTCTAGTCCAACCCCCTGCAACGCAGGAATCTGAGCTAAAACATCCATGACAGAAGGCCATCCAACCTCTGGTTAGAAACCTCCAAGGAAGGAGAGTCCACCACCTCTCATGGAAGTTTGTTCCACTGCCGAACAGCTCTTACTGTCAGAACGTTTTCCTGAATGTTTATTCAGAATCTCCTTCCCTGTAACTTGAAGCCATGGGTTCGAGTCCTACCCTCCAGAGCAGGAGAAAGCAAGCTGGCTCCCTCTTCCATGTGACAGATATTTGAGGATGGCTATCATATCTCCTCTCAGTCTCCTCTTTTCAGGCTAAACATATCCAGCTCCTTCAACCGTTCCTCATAAGGCTTAGTTTCTGCACCCTTAATCATCTTTGTTGCCCTCCTCTGCACATGCAGAGTGGAAGGCAGGGAGCCCAACAGTAAGTGGAGATGCTATGTGTACTTTCCGTTGGTTGTTTGTTGGTTTGTTTTGTATCACAAAAAAAAACTTTAATAAAAACTAAATAATGAAAAACAGTAAGTGGAGCCAAAGCTGATGACAGGTGGAGCCAACTCCAGTTTTGTCCCCATCTTCCTCCTCCTTGCTGAGTTCTGTCAGGATCCGTGCCCCAAAGCCCTGGGACACCTCCAACCATTGATTGATTAGCAGAGTAGTGGACTTTGGCAGTTTGCATCGAAAGACAAGCCTGCCAGTTTTTCACTTTTTCAAAACAATATGAGGACTGCAACATAGTCCTATTTTGAAATTCACACAAATTTTGCAGTACATAAAAATGCATGCAATGCAAAAAATGCATTATTTTAAGGAGAATGGCTTTGCCAGAATGTGCATTGGGGGGGGGTGCCTACAAATGTGTATAGTAGGAGAACCAGCATCACCTACTTGGAACTCCCTGTCCATTTATATTAGGCAGGCACCTTCACCTTTTTTGTTTTCAGCACCTGCTAAAAACTTTCTTGTTGTTGCTGCTCTAGCAAGCCTTCCCAGACAGGTAATTTTATTGTGTATTGCTGTTGTCGTTTAGTTGTGTCCAACTCTTCGTGACCCCATGGACGCCAGGCACCTCTGTCTTCCACTGCCTCCCACAGTTTGGTCAGACTCATGTTCGTAGCTTCGAGAACACTGTCCAACCATCTTGTCCTCTGTCGTCCCCTTCTCCTTGTGCCCTCAATCTTTCCCAACATCAGGGTCTTTTCCAGGGAGTCTTCTCTTCTCATGAGGTGGCCAAAGTCTTGGAGCCTCAGCTTCACGATCTGTCCTTCCAGTGAGCACTCATTGCATGGATAGGTTTGATCTTCTTGCAGTCCATGGGACTCTCAAGAGTCTCCTCCAGCACCATAATTCAAAAGCATCAATTCTTCGGTGATCAGCCTACTTTAAGGTCCAGTTCTCACTTCCAGACATCGCTACTAGGAAAGCCATAGCTTTAACTATACAGACCTTTGTCAAGATGATTTCTCTGTTTTTTAAGATGCTATCTAGGTTTGTCATTGCTTTTCTCCCAAGAAGCAGGCGTCTTTAAATTTCGTGACTGCTGTCACCATCTGCAGTGATCATGGAGCCTAAGAAAGTAAAATCTCTCACTGCCTCCATTTCTTCCCCTTCTATTTGCCAGGGCTATAGGACCAGTGGCCATGATCTTAGTTTTTTTGATGTTGAGCTTCAGACCATATTTTGCACTATCCTCTCACTTTCTGCCACCAAGAGGAGTTTATTGTGTATAATTGTTTTTAAAGTGCTGGATTTTAATCATATTTTGATTTGTAAATGTTATGCCATCTTGCCTTTAAAATATGGCTTTTCTCAGCATATTTTAATGTATCTTTTTATTCTTCCCTGTAAAGCACTTACAGCCTGTCATTATCAATTAAACGGTGTGTTTGTGTGTGAAATAAACAAACACTCTGTGCTCATGATGGGGCATATTATCAGTGAGATATCAGTGTTAGAAAATAAGCATAAAACGTATTATTGTCCATTTTGCTGAATATTCCCTTCCTTGTTATGCCAGAAAGGGAAAGGCAAATATCATATTTAGGCATTTTCTTGCTCACTTGTCAGTTACCTGAAATGTGGGGCAGGGAGTGGTGTGTTGAGTGCTTCAGAAGCATATGCAGCCTGGATTTGACCCATTATATTTCCCTGATGTTTATATGATTCCTGACATCTTCAATCATTGAGAAGAATAAAATCAACAAAGATGCTGAATCCACAGGTGGTTGTGGGTTAAGGACAAGCTTCTGTAGGTTCAGAGCTTGTTTTATTTTTGAAAAAAAGGTCTAAACCATTTAGTCAGGCAACAGAAGCTAAAATGTTTAGACACTTGCCATCTGAAGAAGAAGAAAATACATTGGTTAGTGTGAAAAAAATGTGTTTTTGAAGTACAGTGTGACCTCGACTTACGAATTTAATCTGTTCCGAATGCACACTCGTAGGTTGAAAACTTCATAAGTCGAGTTTCCCATAGGAAAAGCGGTTTCCCATAGGAATGCATTGGAAATGGAAAAATTCGTAAGTCGAGGAAACTGCATCTAAAAACTCCTAAGTCGAGGAAACCACATCTAGCCGCGAACGGGTTTTCCGTTCAGATGTCGAGAAAAGCGTAAGCGCACGGCCACTTTTTCCGCTCGTAAGTTGAAAATGTCGGATGTCAAGGAGCTCGTGAGTCGAGGTCCCACTGTAATAATAAAGAGATTGGGAGCTTATAAAGAGATCTGTTCAGCCATTATGCCCCAAAAGGAAATACCAACCTGTATAGGGGGCACACATCTTCCCCATCAACACCTTCAGAGTCCTCCACCTTCCTATTTTGAGCATAGGGATAGGGGAGGGATTTGATTTACCGGTAGTTCGCTTTTAAAGGCAAATTTGTTCATTCCAAAAGAACCTGAGAACTAAAACTCAGCCATCCTTTGACATTCACATGTCTCTGAATTTTGCAGTGGAGCTCTCCAGCAAAGTTCAAAGATGTGCTCAGACAAAGATGTGCTCTCCCAAGCCCACATTCCCAGTATGTTCGCACTCCTATCTCAACGACGCCTACGCTGGCTTAGTCGTGTCCAAAGAATGGAGGATGGCAGTATCCCCAAGGATATGTTTTATGGGGAGCTGGCGCCAAACACCAGGCCCATTGGCAGACCAACTCGGTTACAAAGTTTTCTGCAAATGTGACGTGAAGGCTGGCAACACCAACCCTCCCACGTGGGAATCCCTTGCAGACAACCACAGAGCCTGGAGACATACACTCAGGTGGTGGCATCCAGAGCAGTGACCAGAGGAGGAATGGCTGCTGGGAGGAGCGCAGAGAGAAGAAACACCATGGTGCATCTGCAGCAACACAACCAGACGCCTTCCTCTGCCCCAGCTGCAACAAAACATGTCTCTCCCTTATTGGTCTCTATAGACGCAGCAGCCGCTGTAATCTCCCAACAGTTTAACTTCACACACAAAGGCACACTCCCAAGACAGATGGGTGCCAGCAACAAATCTCCAGCCCAGTAATGTGTCCAGAATATGTTAGGTTAAAGCATACATATAAATGCACATATTTGTGAAAAAAACATTTAAATGCCTGTAGGGTTGCCATATTTCGAAAAATGAAAATGCAGACACAAAAGTTGAAGCTTCTGAGCTATTTTAAAGGAATTTTACCAAAATCAACATTTCTGGCATGGGTTGCCATACATTTTCCCAGACCCGGAAAATTGATTTCCTCACCAACACTGTTTCCGAAGGCCAGATCCCAGCAATCACTTTATAAAATACTAGCTGGCCCTGCACGTGTTGCTGTGCGTTAGTCTGTGAAATGGAGAGTAATAGCCCCCCTTCAGATCCCCCTGAGCCTCAGAGTCCCCCTGAGTCGAGGCGAGATACTGTGGAGAGGGCAGGTTTCATCCCTGTGTCTCCCCCCACCCTGTTCTGACCCATTACGTATCCCTGCCCCCTACTCGGCCCCCCACCCCCTACCTCCACTTGGCAATGTTGGGCCTTGTTGCTGGAAAAGGCCTGTTTTCAGTTGGTTTGGTCTTCAACACCTCTGCTGGATGGATGGATGTGAGTGGTGGATCTCATGGTGGAGGTGGGGTTTGTGGCTGTGGTGTAGATTTCAAAGGAAGGGAGGGGATGTACTGTGGGAGGAAATCCACTTGAGGGCGCTGTTTTACTTTGTCGAAAAAGAGGTTTGTACCTGCACAGGTGTGACTTCTGAGGGATTTTTTTTCTAACAACACTCGGGGAGTGGCCTGGATAGTTGTGTCAAAATTTCAGGACGATCGGTCAAGCGGTTACGGAGAAAAGTGGATCCCGCACTTTCACAATTTTTATATTTATATATATATATATAGATGTAGATTATAGGAATCTGCATAGACCCTGCTGATCCAACCTGGGGCCTTGATCTGTGATCCCTACATCAGACAGAATTGCCCTGTGCTACCAGGGACTGACCCCCCCATTCATCCTCATAGCAATTTGGGGAGTGGGGGCTAAGGGTTCTTAAAGGAGATTTTCAACCCTATTTTATAATAAGTGGTATTTAAAAGGGGGAGGTGAGTGCATTAGAGTGGAACTGTGTGTGAAAGCATTGATCCTGTGGGCTACCTCTTCCTGAGAAGATGTGGCTGTCTCTCAAACCTTTTCCCGCAGCTTTCCTGCTCTACCTGCCTCTCCTTCCTGCCTGACAGCCCCGCCCACTAACACCCATGGATCATTCTGCCTCTGTCCAATCACATCATAAATATCGGTGCCTGTGTGTATAGTAGATTCTCTAGTAGATTAGAGAACATTGCACTAAAATGCTGATGTACACAAATCCAGGGTGGATTGACTTAGGGTACATTGACCTTCTTGTGGAACCCTGGATTGGGGCCAGGGGTCAGATGGCTGGCTGTGCACACCCCTAATCTCAACACAAGAATCTTGAACGTAGCCTAGTCCCACAAAAGATCCTAAATCTCCCCCTTCTCCCCATAGTCCTCCACAACACAGTGCAAAATCTCTGGGCCAGGGGCCATGACACATACCAATGAAGTCATCTTCAGAGGTCTCCAGGTCCACCGCCACCATCTGAATTAAGACTGGTGGTGACCTGAGAGAGAGAATTTATCTGCGGTGGCACACCGTTTATAATGGAATTCCATCTCCAGAGAGGCCCACCCAGCACCAACATTGTTATATTTGCAGTTCCAAACAAAGAATTTTTTTGTTTTCCCATGACTTTTGATGTATTTTGAAAGACACTGGAAACTCTGATGTATATATATGCAGTGTATGTAGAGAATAACCTTTGGGTGAGCTTGGAAACCAGCTGCTCCATCCCCCAGTTTTGCAAAGCAGCTTGTCTTTTTTTCTGAGTTGAGCCAGGGGGAACTTGCCCATCACTATTACCTAAGTCTGATTAGGCAGCAGCATGCTAAATGGTCCATTGTTCTGATGCAGAAGGAGGCAGCTTCCTCTATTCACTGCGGCGTGATTACACACATTGGTCTAATTAGTGTAAGAACATTTCTGGAAGCAACTCATCCACTTAGATAGACCTTCCAAAATTATATGTTTGTTTTGATGGCATTAATCTCTGTGCACAGAAATGAAAAGGCACCAGCTGACTTTGCAGGGGGATCCGCTTCTCTGCGCTTTACATCAAATGAGCCTCGCGAACCCCTCTCAAGTCTTGCTCATTACCATTTCAGATGCAAGCAGGGAAGAAAATGGGAACGGCGTAATCCTCATCAATCTCTTGCTCGTGCGCCCCGAACCAAAGGCAGGGAAAACCGATAGAAGACCAAAGTAGCACATTAGAGCCACTCCATAATGAGATGACCTAAACAGAGAGTGAAGGGGAACAGAATTTGTTTCGAAAGGCTCCCTTATGAGGGCACTTTGCACACACGATTTCCTGCCACGTTGCTCTGATCACCATTAGGATGACAAAAGTATTGTTTGTAAGCTGGCACTTTAGTTATCAAAATGGCCCTCGTGCTTGATGGGAGACATCAGGGCTTCATTAATAAATGGCGTTTGATGGTTGGCAGCTAATCCAAACCAACTGAATTGGTTACCATGCGCCAAACCTTCTCAATAGCGGCTGAAGAAACAGCCTCTGCAGATTGATAGGGCAGAGTCTGAGCTTTGGCTGCTTACTGGCTTAGTCTGAAGTTCCCAAGCCCCAATATAAGTGCTCCATGCAGCCAGGAGCTCTATGCAGTCCAGGTTCCTGCTTGCATGGAGCACCTGTGGGGCGGGGGGGGGCATCTGCATCCACAATGACATCCCTCTTCAGTTCAGGGAAGCAGGAGAGGATATATTGTTTATTAATATCCTTTCTAACTTGCGCTAGCAAGTTTCTTTACATAGCAGAGTTTACATTCCCCTTTTTAACATGCACAGCAGATAGCTGGTTGCAGGCTTGTGTAAGCCTCTCACTGTCATACAATTCAGTATTGAATTGTATGTTCTTAATAAGTTCCCTTTGATCTCTCTTAAAAGAATAAAGACATGACAATCCTACTTAAAGTCAATAAAAGAAGTTTACTCACATCAGTTCACAGTTGGATCCCTGAAGGCAGTCTTAGTTACAAATATATACATGTGGATCTACCTTATATGCGGGAATTATCCCAGTGACTGCAGACTAGCAGTCACTGCAGTTCACGCGACGAAAGGAAGATGGAAAAAGAGTGTGTGGCAGCATGCCTTGTCCTTTTGTTACCTGGACGGGTAAGGTCACACCCACCTCTAGTCACATGCAAAAGGAAGGATGTTCCAGCCCAGGAGGAAACAGGAAGTCCACTGCATGTCTACTCTAGGAAAACAAGGAATGTTGTACTTGACTGCTCTCAGTGGATTACATTCCACATTCAGAATTTTGTCTCTGCACATCAACGTTTCAGGGCAGGGACGGTGGAGTGTGGCTCGCAGCATGATCCCACCTTCTTGCACTATGCATCAAAAGGGAAGTCCCAGAACACTGCTTCTCAAACTATCCCCAATCTTCCAGGTACCAGTACCATATTTATGTCATATTATTCAGAAGAACAAGATATATTTAAACATCAAGCCAGCAAAGTCTAATAATGAAGTTTTATTTTTATTTTTTTAGTATACATAAATAATAAAATAGAAAATACAATGGAATCTCGAAGGGAGGCACATTCCAGCACGCAACTGTTGAATCATCGTTTATTAGGAAACTCAGCTACATTGCCTATGGCTTAAATTGATATTATATCAGTGTTTTATTCTTTTTAATCACACTGTGCATATAAATCAGTTCACTAATGCCAGAATGTATGTGTTATCACCGGTACTGTGTTTTCACTATTTTGGTTTCACCTAGTTATTGCTGGCTTCCCTTCTCGTCTTCCTTCTCTGACCCTTCTTCTTTGCACTGTTTCCTTCTGTGCTCTCCACCCCACCCCACCCGCCACCATAGGTGTGTAAATATGTCTGACAATTTAGAATTACACTTTGCATGTCTCATGACGTGGAAGACTGTGCTCCATGAAAGCATACGCCATAATAAATCCATTCAGATGACAGGGGATGCCTGCCGGCTGCCAATCAGCGCTGAGAATAAACTAGGGTGTCTATGTAGCTTGAATAAATCAATAAGCTTGAGACATAACTCCCTGTGGATCGGCAGCTGATGATTCGCGGACCACTGCCAGTCTGTGGACCACCACTTTGATTAGCACTGTCCCAGAAGACCTTTCCGAAATGTTTGTTTCTTGACACTACTGTGACTTGCTTATCCTTTGCCCCTCGGGTGTGCAGGGAGCAGCCTCACAATAAGAAATGGGAGGGCAACCAATGAAACAGGAAATGAACAATGAACAAAGCGAGGACACTTGCTGTCATCAGCATCACAGCTGGCAGCAGCAAATGGAATCCATCACTGGAGGAGAGGCATATAAATCAGAGCAGGAGCGACCGTGCAAGCTGGCTGCCTCTGCTGTGGAACAGAGTGTCTGGGCTTGGTTACATTTTGGAGCAAAGATTGTCTAATGACCCTCGGGGAAGGTCATGGGAAGCGAGGTGCCTATTCCAAATGGTAGCTGTGTGAAATAAGCCACGGAAGGTGGGAGGGAACAAAACAGTAGGCACAAAATACGAAGGGTGTGGAACATTTTATATATATATTTTGCCCCAGGGCCCTAATGCCTTCCAGAAATCCTTCTGCACCCATTCATATAATTGTTGGCTTTGGGCAGTAGGCTCAACCCTCTTTATCCTCCATCTAGTCAAGCATGATGAGAGTTCAAGGGCACATTCCAGCCAGGCAAAAAACACTCAAGGAGGATGCAAAGCAAAGGCAGTGAAGGGTGCGGCCTGAGCAGAACCCAAGGGCCAGGTGAGGAGGCAAAGAGACATGCATTTGTCCCCCAGATCTGCACTGTATGAATCAAAATGGGCTGCTCCATTTCACATGTGCATGTACCGTCACTTGATGCTCTGCAGCTGGGTGTGTGACCTTTTACCATTTGAAGCCCACTGAGTTGGAGGCAAAATCAAAGCTTTGCCTGCTCTATTTTAGGGCCCCCAGCACCCAATAGGCAGCTTGCTTCAAGGCCCATTGCTGATGCCAGGCCTGCCCCCATCACCCCAAGACACTGGCAACCCAGTCTGGGAGCTGCCTGACATTTTAATTATTCCTATGCTTTTAAAAAAATAAATAACTTTTATTTACTTGCATTTAAACGCCGCCTTTTTTCTCTCCCAGGGGCCCAAGGTTGCATATATGGTTCTCCTGCTCCTCATTTAATCCCCACAACAACCCTGTGGTGTAGGTTAGGCTGAGAGGCAGTGGCTGGACCAAAGTCATCCTGTGAGGATTTGAACCCTGGCCTCCCATGTCCTAGTCTGGTGCATTCCAACTGCAGCACCAACACGGGATAATGGGTCATTAAAATGGCAGGCAGATTGCAGCTGCTTGGCCAAGCAAGCAAGCCCCCGCCCTCGTCAAAGGACACTTTGCTGCAAGCTCCTTCCTGAGAATAATTTGGCTCTTTCGCCAGTTGAATCATCAGTTGTTACTGCTAGGCTCGCCATACATCAGGAAAATTCCTGACATGTCCTGGTTTTCAGGTGTAAAAATGGCATCGGGGGGAATTTTGTCAAATTGGCAAAATGTCAGGGAAAACCTGGATGTATGGCAATGCAATGGGGAAAGCAGCGGAAACTCCTGCATTGCAGAAGGTTGGAAGAGGTGGCCCTTGGGGTCAATCCCAACTCTACAATTCTATGATTCTACTAGCTGACCCGGCTGAAATGTATGTTAGAAGGCATCATATTAAGTGAAATTAATTTGCAAATATGTGTATATCAGGAAAACTGAAGAGAAAGATGTGTATATAGGGAGAAATTCGCACTACAATGCTGGTGAACTTTCATGGGGACATTTTCAAGGGGAGAACATTGCAAACCAATGTTAAAATGTAGAGAATCAAATTGAAGATTGGGGAGAAAGCAAAACTGACAGATTCAGTCATCCTCACAGTTCTGAGAACACATGTATAGGATTTCAATGCAAACTGATTTAAATATCCATTGCAGGAGCCTGGAATAGATAGCACTGAGCACAACAATAAAGAATGCCAATTTCTGAAAAAGAAAGATGCTATTTAGCATCTCTTGGGGTTTAAGGGAAAGGGAACATACATTTCTTAGCTATTAAATTTGGCATTTCTACTTGCAAGCAGTGGGAGATCTGCTTTGGGGAAATCAGGGCTCATATATAAAATTGTCGAGGTTTGCATTTGCGAGTCAGCTTCATAAGGTTAACTGGTTTAAACACAGATAATGTTCTTTACTCTGCAATCCCACTACTGTTATTGCAGCATGCCTGCTTGGCGTTCCCAGGTTGTCAAACTGCACATACAGCGAGGACGTCACATATACTTAAACACAAGGCAAAAATGATTTGGGAAAGATGATGGGGAAAACCAACTTCGCTGGTTGATTACATTTCAATGCTCACTTCTGGCCAATCCAGCACTCACTTCTATTGCATTTCACTCAGTCATCTCAAGAGGTGCTGAAAGCAGAGAGATGCATCTCCTTGCCAAAAAGAGAGAAATCATCAACATTTCTGTTTTGTTTGTTTGTTCTGCTCTGTCATCAGGAGACTTGCAGACAGGCACGAAGCAATGAAGTAGTGCAAAAATCTACCCATTTCACTGCCATATATTTCTGCAGTCTTAGCTGTGGAAGATGCTGCAAAACCAGCAAGGCTACCATCATCAATATCCTTTGTGCATCCATCAATATCGTTTTTCTTCTATGAACACCATACCCTGAAAATGTTTGTGTAAATCAGGGATGGTGAATCAGTGGCACATGAAGTGAAGGAATGTAGGAAGCTGCCTTGTATGGAATCAGACCAATGGTCCATCTAGCTTAGCACTGTCTGCACTGACTAACAGCATCTCTCCAGGGTTTTACGTAGGGTTGTCTCTCCGTACCTGGAAATGCTAGAGATTGGAACAGGGATCTTCTGCATGCAAAGATGATTTTCTGCCACTGACACATGGTCCTCCCCCACATGATCCTCCAGATGTGCTGGACTCCAACTCCCATAGTCACTAACCATGGGAGCTGGAGCTGATGGGAGTTGGAGTCCAGCATCATCTGGGGGGGCACAAGTTCCCCATCCCTGGTTTCAAGCCTTTCTCTGTTAGTGATCCACACTGAAAGCTCTGTGCTCCTGAAAGTGTGAGGCCTGCTGTCAGGGTCTGGACTGAAGAGCAATGGTGGGAGCCACCCCCTTCTTCTGAACTTTCCCAAGGGCGGGGGGGCAGTATTGGTTTAGAACAGTGGTTTGCAGGGGGGCATAGTCCAGAGGGGGAAAGCTGGGAAATACTGGGTGAGGAACAGATAGAAGAGGGCACACCAGGAGAGAGAGACAGCTGGCAAATTCAGTGAATTTGGACAGCATTCCTGACCCCCCCCCCCTTCACCTAGGACTAGACAAGCTCTGAGAATGAGAACAGAAAGTGCAGAGGCAACAAGCTCAGATTACCCGATGTAGGAGTGGCATAGATTAATGGGGACGGAGGTGGTAAACCTTAACTGAGAGCAACACCATTTTTAGAGAGATACGCATTCCTTTGTCTCTCACTGTGATTATTAAAGAACTTATCTGGTAAGAACACTCCTTTCATTTGTGATTATATATATATATATATATATATATATATATATATATATGATTTTCCATTTTTAACAGTTTTATAACATTATAATATAACATCATTGTATCCATTGCTCTTGACTTCCCTCCCTCTGTCTTCTGGTTTTTTTTATATCACATTATTATTCCCCCCACATTTTTTACGTCTCCATTCTATTTCTTCCTTCTATTATTAAACACTTTAATCACAAATAGAATGTCTCTTGTTTTCAGCGTTGTGAGTTTTATCTCAGTCCTGCTAGTGTCTTTAGGTGTTTACAATGATTCTCTATATATGATATGAATTTACTCCATTCTCTCTGGAACGTTGGTTGCTCTGGTTCCGGATTCTCCCAGTCAGCTTTGCCAGTTCCGCAAAATCCATCATCTTCGTCTGCCATTCTTCTATTGTTGGTAACTCCTGCTGTTTCCATTTTTGGGTTAATAAAATTCTAGCAGCTATAGTAGCATACATGAACAATTTTTGATCTACTCTTGATATTTCCCCTTCTATCATTCCTAACAGAAAAGCTTCCGGTTTCTTTGGGAAAGTGTACCTGAACATCTTTTTTAATTCATTGTAAATACTGTCCCAAAATAGTTTAACTTTATCACACGTCCGCCACATATGATAAAAATCCCCTTCTTTAATCTTACATTTCCAACAATGCTTATTACTCGTTTCATTTGATCTCCTTAATAATTACTGCCACCGCTGGAGGGATCCGATTCCCCGAAGCCTGACACCTGCCTTGCATCCAGCCTGGACCTCACCTTGTCTTACACCCCAGTTGGACTTTGCCTTGCTGTGCTGTGCCATGGGGCAGGGGAAGAACCTGTTCTGAAGGCAGAAGACCTTGGCTTTGCTTCTTAGTAAAGGTAAAGGGACCCCTGACCATTAGGTCCAGTCGTGACCTACTCTGGGGTTGCGCGCTCATCTCACATTATTGGCCGAGGGAGCCGGCGTACAGCTTCCAGGTCATGTGGCCAGCATGATTGACTAAGCCACTTCTGGCAAACCAGAGCAGCACACGGAAACGCCGTTTACCTTCCCACTGTAGCGGTTCCTATTTATCTACTTGCATTTTGACGTGCTTTCGAACTGCTAGGTTGGCAGGAGCTCACCCCGTCACAGGGATTCGAACCGCCGACCTTCTGATCAGCAAGCCCTAGGCTCAGTGGTTTAACCCACAGCGCCACCTGGGTCCCAATCGCCATCTAAAATACAATGGGAAAGAACTCTGCCTAAGGCCCTGAAGAGCAGCTGCATGTCAGAGTAGACGATACCTGGGTAGACAGAGAGATAGTCTGACCTTGCATTTCTAGCAAGCTCAGGGGGCCAATCTTTATACCTCTACCCATCCCAGATGAACCAGGACTTCTATTACAACAAACTAGCTCCTTTTCTGAGGACTTGTGCACCTTCATACTTTTGACCGAAAAAGAAGGGAAAGGCTATCAACACTGTTTCCTTTGCACGTATTATTTAAATCCTGCCATGCAGCATACAATTAATCATTCCATTTCACACATATCATGGCAGGGTGGGGGAGGAAGTTGATACCCACCAGTGACTCATTATCAAGCGCTATCAGGGCTTTGAAAAGATGCTGGGTAAATTTAGCCTATCATGTTAGTGAGCTGTCATTTTGACAGCAAAGGAAGTGACTGCCAGAAATGAAGCCTTGAGTCTGAGATGTCCACAGGAAGGAAGCTGATTTGCATGTAGGAAGTTTACACTAGAGCAGGGAAGGGCAAGTGAGCAAGAAGGGAAGGAAGCAGGGAGAACTAGGCATGCCTGAGTGATGGAACCATCATGGATTCTGAAATGAACTGACCTGATTCTTTCTTCTCCAGTTGATGTTTTTGTTCATGTTCTCCTTTCAAAAATTGTTTCTTCTGATTATTATTATTAAAGACATTTATTCTAAAACTTTCAATACTGCTTTGTCCACCTTCATGATGTTACAGAATGATCGCTCCAATCCTCAATCCTTTCAAAAATTGAGTTGAATTTAAAACGTGAATTCTGAGACAAACTATATTTTGGAAAGGTGTGTTTCGAGAGAAATTATGTGTTTTTGTCACAGATGCCTCCTTAGGTTGCTCTGTATAATTATAAGTGTGTTCCTTCCATGAGGAGAACATGGCAAGTCCCATAGGTTCAACAGAAATATTGTACTGACATTTAATGTAAAACGGGATTTCCCAATGTGGCTTTCATTAATTCCCTAGGATTGATGGGACTCAGGTGCATCAGGTGAATAAAGGCCTAGGGACTGAAAGAGAAGCTTGGAAAGGGTTTAGAAGATATGTTTATACCTCATAATTGTGTGGGGGGGGGAATAACTAGGAACGTAAGCTTCAGAACTAAAGGGCATGTTGTGTACAGAGTACACCTTCCCTGCAAATGTGGAACCTCGGTATTTAATAATATTTCTTTTTTTACTTTAGCAGGCTCTGTTTCTTAGTTTCATTTTGATGTGAGGATTATGTGCTCTAGTGATCCCTGGACTTGACAACCAGCACAAGCCCTCTGCCCTGGCTTGAACCCCGTCCCCCAGCTGGGACCAGAACAAAGGTGGTGAAAAACCCATAGCCTTCCAGGTATAATGGGATTCCAAACCCCATCAGCCCCAACTAAAATGGCTAGCCGTCAATGATGATGGGACTCATATTCTTTCTGGCCAGGGATTAGGAGGACCATGCACCCTTCTTTACAGAGGACATGGTGTGGTCTGGGGAAAGGGTGTGGGGTGTCTGGGGAGAGTTCTGAAGGACAGATAGAAAGGTCTGGAGGACCACAAGTGGCCCTGGGCCAGAGGTTCCTCATACCTGCTGTAAGCTTACAGTGTTAGCTACCTATTTTGCAACCTGTGTGGGGACAATAGGTTTTTTGTTGGAGTAACACCCTCCACTCCCAGCAAAATAATAATAATTAAAAATCAGTATACAGTGGTACCTCGGTTTGCCGAGGCATTCGCTCACTGAAGGCACGCTTCTGCGCAAGCGCAAAGTGCCGATAGAGTACTTCTGTGCACGCCTTGCACAGATTGCTTCTGTGCATGCACAAGCTGCACAGATTGCGTCTGCGCATCCGACGCCATGGAACCCAGATGTAAACACTTCCGGGTCCGCGGCGTTCGTAAACAGAGGTTTTCTTAAACAGAGGTAGTCGTAAATCGAGGTTCCACTGTACTTAAAATGGTGGTTTCAAAAGATCAGAACACTTTTGGGCAGCTAAGAGTGACAAAGTTGGAGGAGCAATGATCATAGGCAGAGGGAAGTAAGTGCACAAAGCGATAAGAGAAGACAGAAAAACCTATACTAAGCTGTACAAATCCTCCAGACAAACATCGGTGCTTCCTGTATTTACTGTTTCCTATTAAATAAACAGTAAATGTTTAATGAAGCAGGCACAAAAATAATTAGGGCCAAACGAAAATAATCTGTGATTAAATCTTACCTACTACTGCATTGGGTGTCAAATCCACAGTTAATCATGACGTAAAGTGATAGGTGTTAATTAACTATAACCGTGTTTTATTTGCTGCCTGAGATTATCCCATCCAGCCCTGTTTTACTGGGGCAAAGTCCTTGTTAAAGGCAATGCGAATATCCCCCTTGAGTAAAGAGTGATGAATAAGCAAGTCCCCCAGATGAACAGTGGATTAGTTACTTGGAAACATTAATATTAATTAGCGTTCATTATGCCTTGGTGGATAGCTGATTGCCTTTTATTGAAAAGACCTAGCGAAAAGTGTTGATGTTTTCCAAGCCAACCACTAGAAGGGGTAAATGGTAACGTTTTCCAGCAGTATTGTATTGGTAAATGTATCAGTAAATATTGGTAAATACACCAGTAGAGAGGTCAGCAACAGATGGGAAAGTGTAACTCTCTAGCATCTTGGGAAGAGGTATTTTCGATCACCAGTACTGAGATGTGGGAGCCAGTGTGGCATACTGGTGTAGTGCTTAGAGCAAGGATGGAAAACCTGTAGGATTTCAGATCTGATGTCATGGACTGGTTGGATGCAGAGGAATGGTGGGAGGAACCAGCTGAAGATTCACCAAAGGAAGAAGGCTCAGAGCTCGGGAAGTGATGGGCAGAGGGAGAAGACTGGGAAGAGGAGACATCAGAAGCTGAAGAGCTTAACAGGGCTTAGTGAGCTGGGAGAGTCAGTGGCAGAGAGAAGTCCAGAATCAGAGGCAGAAGCTGAAGGAGGTGAGTAGGAGGGGGGAGGCCAAGAGGCCAAGGGGAGGCCAAGAGGCAGAGATGATTCAGGCTGGTGAAGAATAGGTGTTTCCCCCTCCTGCTGAGACCAGATCCCCTCCCTTTGTCTCAAAAAACCAGAAGATGGCTGAAATGGGTGGAGTAAAGACAGGCTGCTGGCAGGCAGTCTCTAATTGCTTGGGGGAAGCCCTGGAGAAGAGGCAACTTAGACATTGGTGTAGCCAGGATTTATTTGGGCAAGGAGCAGGCTTTATGTTGGGGTAGCAGAATTGAGTTATTTGTGATGCAATTGGTTAATTACCGGTAGTTAAGCATTTTTATTTATTTACTTGATTTGGGGGAAGGCAGCTGCAAAGCATAGAGTTGTAGTCCAACATTATCTGGAAGGCACAATGTTGGCTACCTCTACCTTACAGGGTTGTAATAAAGGTAAAAGCAGGGGACCTCTACATAGGCTCTCTTGAGATCCTGAGAGGAAATGTAGAATATGAAAATATTTAGGTATCTTGGTCTCTTGCTACTTGACTCTTCTAGCTGCAGATACCAGGGGATCAAACATGGGAACACAGGAATCTGCCTTATACTGAGTCAGACCATGAAGCTATTGAGCTCGGTATTGTCTACAATGACTGGCAAGAGCTCTAGAGATTTTTCATTTGAGGAACATCCTCAGTCGTACCTGGAAATGCCAAGGATCAAGCCTGGGACATTTGGCATGCAAAGCAGATACTCTACCACATAGCTGCGGCCCTAACGTCTAATAAGAAGCTACCTTATGCTGAATCAGTCCATTTGGTTGACCGAGCTCAGTATTGTCTACATTGACAAGCAGAGGCTCTACCTCTGATCTCATACCCTCCAACATTTCTCCGATGAAAACAGGGGTGTCCTATTCAGTTGTTGTTGTTGTTGTTGTTGTTGTTGTTGTTGTTGTTGTTGTTGTTGTTGTTTTATAGCCCGCCCATCTGATTGACTTGACCCAGCCACTCTAAGCAGCTTCCACCATATATAAAAACATAATAAAACATTAAACTTAAAAAAAACTTCCCCATGCAGGGCTTCTTTCAGGTATCTTCTAAAGGTTGTGCTGTTACTTATCTCCTTGGTTTGGGGATTGCATAACTCCATACTCCAACATTTCTCTGATGAAAATGGGGACGTCCTAAGGAAAAACAGGAAATTCCGGGATCAGATCAGAAACCAGGATGGCTTCTGTAAATCTGGGACTGCCCCTGGGAAATAGGGACATTTGAAGCTTCTGTGATCGATAAGGCTTCTGCCTTCCCTCTCTTCCTGAGTTAAGTTTCCACGCAGTGCATGACTCACCATTTGACTAGCTCATTTTTAGTGTGGTTCAAAATATATGAAAGGAACACACACACTATTCACCACCTTGGGAGAAAGGCTGTGGTTGCAACCCTTGGTCATAGGAATGCCTTTTCCTCCCAAGTGCACAGACTGTGTGCTTATTTTCAGCTGTGAGAGGTTTAAAGGTACACTATGGCTATATCATTATGATTAGCTGCACGCCTCGTCCACATCCACAGAAAGCAGTGGGGGAAATTATATGGAGAGGTTGCTAGGTAACCAAGCAAGCAGCCCCTCACATTTCCTGCTAGCAAGAAGGGCCCTTTGTTGCATAGCAACCATTCACACGGCGCCTTAAATCCCCCTCCCCCTGACACGCAAACATAAGGCGTTTGATAAAGTGAGCGCATCTCCACTGGAAAGGGGAGGCTATGGCTGCTTTAGTTGAATAGATAGAAAGGACCTACACACATAGTATCTTCTTTTTTAGATTTAGGTACTAGTTGAAAAAGGGACCCAGGTGACTTGCTGATCAGAAGGTCGGCGGTTCGAATCCCTGCAAAGGGGTGAGCTCCCGGTTGTCGGTCCCAGCTCCTGCCCACCTAGCAGTTTGAAAGCACATCAAAGTGCAAGTAGATAAATAGGGACCGCTCCAGCGGGAAGGTAAACGGCGTTTCCATGCGCTGCTCTGGTTCACCAGAAACAGCTTTGTCATGCTGGCCACATGACCCGGAAGCTGTCTGTGGACAAACGCTGGCTCCCTCGGCCTATACAGCGAGATGAGCACCGCAACCCCAGAGTCGGACATGACTGGACCTGATGGTCAGGGGCCCCTTTACCTTTACTAGTTGAAAAGATAAAATCCAAAGTGGAAAAGAATTTTAAATTGTTTTTAAAAAGCGTATAGCATTTTATTAGAGTGGGAAACTGAAGATGAAGAGGTCAAATCAGCCATGATTAAATGGGCTCAGGATGCAGGACATAATATTCAATTTGAAAGTTGGGGAAAATTGTGGAAGGTGCATATAAAATTTACAGATTGCATATTATTAAGAGAGAATTTCATGAAAATGATGTACAGATGGTATATTACACCAGTGAAAATGGCAAAGATGTTTAAGAAAGAAAATAACAGATGCTGGAGATGTAAAGAAAAGGAAGGTACATTTTATCATATGTGGTGGGAATGCAAATGCATTAAAAAAAATTGGGAAATGATATATAATGAATTGAAAAAAAATGTTTAAAATGAACTTTGGTAAACATCCTGAAGCCTTTCTACTAGGGATCTCAACTCAAGAACTGCCAAAAGAAAAAATAGACATTATTTATGTATGCTACAACAGCGGCAAGAATCTTGATTGCACAATACTGGAAGATGGAACAAATACCATCAAAAAAAATGGCAAGAAAAAATGATGAACTAAGCAGAATTGGCTAAGCTAACAGGTAAATTAAGACAGAAGGACAAAAAGGACTTCAAAAGAGTTTGGGAACCATTTAAAGTTTATTTGCAGAAACAACAAAATGGACTGGACTCACTGGCAGAGTTTGAATAAACGTTCACAGCTTTATTATAGTAACAGAAATTCTAGAGAATGATAAGGGAATTTACTTTGATACAAAGCAGGACACAATAAACAAAACCAAATAACTCAGTAGACAGGGAGTTGAGGGAAGTCTGAAGGAGGAGAGGGAGAACATTTGTATATATTTTGATGAATGAGATTTGTCTCTTTATTTGTTATAAAACCCAATAAATATTTTTTAAAAAGAAAATAAAAGATAAAAATCCAAGATGCAGTACCTCTGAGCAGGTACAGAGTACATTTTATATACAGTTGCTATCAAAATTATTCAAACCCCATTGCAAATCGGGTTTATTATTAAAATCTGCAGCTTTCAACTGTTTGCAATGAGCAAGTCAAACAGAAGCAATTGAAATAGCTCAGCACAACGGATGCTTCAAGTGGTTTCCCCAAAATGAAGTTAAATTACAAATTATGCTTTGGAGGATCACAAGTTCTGTTGCCTTGAGATAAAGCTTGCAGCCTTAGCAAGACTTTAGATCCAGCCCTCCTGGATCAATCCAAAGTTCTGTCTGGCCCTGCATCCCATTACCCACCATGGCCAGCAAAATTACCCTGGAAAGACCACAAGCAGGAGCCAATTAATTGTTTAATGTGCATTGAAATGGGAAATATATATATATAATATGTCTGTATTGTATAAGGTGAGGCATGGCTGAAAATTTCTCTGAAGCTGAATCATTAATTGAGCTGTATCACGGGACTGCATCTCTGCAGGCTCAGTCACAAGATGATCAATTCAGAATCACACAAAACCAATAGTTTTGCAGGTCTATGCATATGCTAATACAGGAGACATCCATGTTGGGTAAGCCCTTTGTTCCAAGATACAAAGAGAATGAATGTGTGAACCTCATAGCTGTCAAGTTCTCCCCCTTTTTAAGGGAAATTCCCTCATGCTGAATAGGCTTCCTCGCGAGAAAACGGAAAACTTGACAGCTATGCCTCTGCCTCCATGAAACAGCATGAGCCGAATGGAGCTTTTGTTTCAGCTCAGAATACAAGACATTTGTAATCTAAGATATTATGCTTTATGCTGGGACCAGTATAAGAAATTATGCAACTATCTTAATGTAACTTTCATTGTTTTAGGTTGTTTGAAGTTGAGTTCTGTAAGCAGAACTTTTGAACTATATTTTTGGACTGGAGCATTTTTATTTCAATACAGAAGTCAGTTCTTGTTCATCCAGAGACTTCCATATGCACAATGATCATCTCAGTAGAGCCCTCTGTTGCTGTTAAAGGTAAAGGTAAAGGGACCCCTGACCATTAGGTCCAGTCGTGACCGACTCTGGGGTTGCGCGCTCATCTCACATTATTGGCCGAGGGAGCCAGCGTATAGCTTCCAGGTCATGTGGCCAGCATGACAAAGCCGCTTCTGGCAAACCAGAGCAGCACATGGAAACGCCGTTTACCTTCCCTATTTATCTACTTGCATTTTGACGTGCTTTCGAACTGCTAGGTTGGCAGGGGCTGGGACCGAGCAATGGGAGCTCACCCCGTCACAGGGATTCGAACCGCCAACCTTCTGATCAGCAAGCTCTAGGCTCAGTGGTTTAACCACAGCGCCACCTGTTACTCCTTCACTAATGGTGCTCAGGGGCCTATTGTTTATATATAAACTTTATGGGTAGAATTCAACTAGATCCTATGCAGAGAAAACCTGGTGGAATCAATGGCCCTAACTTAACCATGCCCATTAACTTAAATTGGTCTATTCTGAGTGCAGCTGATTTTGAATCCCAGCCCATGGCTAATAAAACAAAAGCCACTGTTCTTTATCTCCTAACAACCCTCAGTACTCTTAACAAACTACACTTCCTGGGATTCTCTAGGGAAGGGCATAGATGTTTAAAGTTGTATGATACTGCTTTAACTGCATAGTGCAGCTGAGGCCATAATCTCAAACTGCCCTTCCATCAAAAGACATATTTCTGGTGTTCTCAAGCTTTGTTCTACGCCAGGGGTTCCTAACAAAATTTTCTCGAGGACCCCTCATCGAGCCGCTATTGTGACAAGGACCCCCATTAATTGACTTACTTGCTTGAACATCAAATGCATTATCTTTCTCTTCATCTGTAGGCCTTTGTAGTTTTAACGAACCACTTTTTAACCAACGGTCCATTTTTAACTAGGCGAACTGTAGCTTCCGCGAAAAACAACGCTTTGATTACAAACACTACTGTTTTGCAAAGAGGCAGCGCGCGCCAGGGAGGAGGGAGAGGAATGGAGAAGACAGGGTACCTGTGCAGTAGCACACAAATGAAGCCGACGCACGCAAAGCATCTTGGGGAGGTGAGCGTTTAGAATGCGTGCGCTGCCTCTTTGCAAAACAGTAGTGTTTGTAAAGCGCCACCTAACGGCATGCAGCAGAACTACTGCCTCTATCTAATTCTAGTTTTGCGCTAGATTCTGCTCATGCAGGAAGCAGCCAAAACAAAAAATCTGTTATCATACGAAATAAATTTAATATATTTTTTATTCTAATAGCATCTTGTGGACCCCTCTGGCATAGCTCGCGGACCCCTGGGGGTCCCCGGACCACCTGTTGGGAACCATTGTTCTACGCAGCTACGCTAAACAAAGACCTCATCACGTACTTTGTAAGCCAGAGAGAGAGAGAGAAATGAAGATCCCATCAAATTACCATCAATGACTCAGTCATGAAACAGTTTATGATCCATAACAAAACAATGGGCTCTCTGCACTGCATTGATTCCACTGTCAATTAAACACCCAAATGAGGAATGAAGGCTGGGGATTCTCGTCAGGACCAAACAGCACATTCCTGACAATGCTTTGCTGTTCTTGAGGTCCGAAGATCTATGTATTCCTATTTTCATCGTAACAGAACCAAAGTGAAATAGCAATGCTGGACATTCAGTAAGGAAGGATTTGCAGTTCAGTTCATGGGGAGCTGGTACAGTAGTCCGTAATTCCTGAAAGTGTGATATCTTTGAAGGAGAGGGACAACAGCTCACACAGAGTGACGGGGCAATGGATTCAAACTACAAGAAAGAAGATTCCACCTAAACATTAGGAAGAACTTCCTGACAGCAAGAGCTGTTCGACAGTGGAATTTGCTGCCAAGAAGTGTGGTGGAGTCTCCTTCTTTGGAGGTCTTTAAGCAGAGGCTTGACAGCCATATGTCAAGAATGCTTTGATGGTGTTTCCTGCTTGGCAGGGGGTTGGACTGGATGGCCCTTGTGGTCTCTTCCAACTCTATGATTCTAAGAGTGCATGCAGAAGATCCAAAAGGTTCAAAGGCCCTCTGCAGAGTTTATTCTAACAGACAGTTGGACATACTTTGTGCAACAGGGGAAATATGCAGTAGGAATTATGTTCCGGGAAAATGAAGTTTCATAAAGTGCTAGGCTATTTTATTTCTTAAAGGTAAAGGTAAAGGGACCCCTGACCATTAGGTCCAGTCGTGACCGACTCTGGGGTTGCGCGCTCATCTCGCATTATTGGCCGAGGGAGCCGGCGTATAGCTTCCAGGTCATGTGGCCAGCATGACAAAGCCGCTTCTGGCAAACCAGAGCAGCACATGGAAACGCCGTTTACCTTCCCGCTGTAGAGGTTCCTATTTATCTACTTGCATTTTGACATGCTTTCGAACTGCTAGGTTGGCAGGAGCTGGGACCAAGCAACAGGAGCTCACAGGGATTCGAACCGCCGACCTTCTGATCAGCAAGCCCTAGACTCTGTAGTTTAACCCACAGCGCCACCTGGGTCCCTTCACTTATATACAACCACTTATATAGTAACTAAATCTGTTTCAGAGAACACACTGAGAATTGACACTGCAGCCTCCAATGCGAGATGGAGCAACAACCTCTCTGTAATGCTCACTGCACATAGAAATGAACATCTTTTTCATTGCTCCTGAATGTCTCCTAATGAGGGGGAGAACATCCTTTTTTAACTGCAATCTGCTTATTAATACCCACAGCGGTTTAACCCACAGCGCCACCTGGGTCCTTTTATTTATTTATTTTTATTTCTTAGTGGTGGAGAAAGCTGTTAATTTTGTTGTTGTTTTTTCAACCTTAAGTTCAGTTTTCCAAATTTCCAAATCATCTCGTGATTTATTTTTTTAAAAAGTCCTCTTGAAAATTCACCAGTGAGGCTTGGAGGACCACATTTGGACCCCACACCAAAGATTCCCCAACTCTGGTGTGGACTAGAAAGAACAGTGATTGATATAAGGCAGTTTCGTGCATCCCTGTTTCAAGTGAATTCATCCTTCTTTCAACCTTTGCACCTCCCATCTTACCTGTGGTAAGAATTACCGAGAGGATGGATGTGGCATATTTTGAACTCTTGAAACTGCTGTATTAAAATCAAACTTAACTTTTTCTTCGCTGTCAGTTCTTCTCAACAGAATCCACCCTCCCAGCCCTGCCCCCAGCTAGGGAAAAGGTTCTCTCCAATCACACCTCTCATCGTTTTTCCAAGACGGGCCTCGGCCTTCTTAGAAATTCTCAGCTCTCACGTCAGCCCTGGAGACATTTCCTTTAATGCCTGCCATTAAAGCTCCGTTTTGTTATTTGCAACGGGTTGCTTAGAGCTCTGCAAACGCTCTGCGATAACAGATCAGCTTCAAATTCTTGGGAGAGGGAATGGAGGCAGGGGAGGGTTGGAAGACGCCAGAAGACGCCTAGTGTATTTTAATTGTACTTGATTATTTTTACCTCTCGGTAGGTTTCAGTTAATTAAGTCCCCTGGAAGCTAGCCCTTGTGTGCTTTAATTAAGCAGAAGTGCTGCAAAAACAAGCAACCCAAATAAGTTCATTAAGAAGAAACATATTTGTTGCCACTTAATTATTCACCAAAGCGTGTTCCTGGAGCAGACAGTAGTGTAGATCTGCTATGATATGGGCTGGTGCCTTTGGTAGCGTAGAGAGGGTTTCGACAATATCTCAGTGCCTAGTAACACTGGCTGGGGCTCTAACCAGGGACTGGGTGGAAGGAACCACAGCTAAGTGACAGCCAGGGCACCTGCTTTGCACAAAAAACAAAAAAAACACACATGAGATCTATGGCATCTCTGGTTAAAAAAGGAGGCGCTTATGTACCTCTTGGAACACACAAAGTCTCTGAGTCCCACCATCACTGCCCACTGCTTCATGAAGTGGTGGAAAGGGGTACTGTATATTCCTGCGTACAAGACTAGTTTTTAACCCAGGAAAATCTTCTCAAAAGTCGGGGGTTGTCTTATACGCCGGGTCGTATTTCTTATACGGCAAGTATATCTCAAGCTCAATATTTTAACTGGGAAAGTTGGGGGTCGTCTTATACGCCCAGTTGTCTTATACGCCGGAATATACGGTAATATGTTTTCTCCTTTGAAAAGTAAAGGTAAAGGGACCCCTGACCATTAGGTCCAGTCATGACCGACTCTGGGGTTGCGGTGCTCATCTCCCGTTATTGGCCGAGGGAGCTGGCGTACAGCTTCCAGGTCATGTTGTTAGCATGACTAAGCCACTTCTGGCGAACCAGAGCAGCACACAGAAACGCCGTTTACCTTCCTGCTGTAGCGGTACCTATTTATCTACTTGCACTTTAACATGCTTTCGAACCGCTAGGTTGGCAGGAGCTGGGACCGAGCAATGGGAGCTCACCCCATCATGGGGATTCGAACTGCCGACCTTTTGATCGGCAAGCCCTAGGCTCTGTGGTTTAACCCACAGCTGTCTGGTCGGCGGGAGGTAGCAGGCCCGCCTGAGGACGTCAGGACCAGGGGCAAGATGGTGGTGTGGAAGCAGGAACAGGGTCTGGATGATGCAGGGCTGAGGGTCCAGCAGCAGGCAGTCGCAGGGTCAAGGAACCAAAGGTTGGGAAGCAGGGCGTTATGGAGGTGAGGGCCCGAGGGTCAAGGAGCAAGGCGAAGGTCCAAGGGTCGAGGAGCAAGGCATCGGCAAAGCGAAGGTCCAAGGAGCAAGGTGAAGGATCAAGGAACAGGCGGCCAGATGCAACAAAGCAGGGATCGTGTTGCTCTGGCAAAGAGCTGAAGGGAAATGCTGAGCTTTTATCCCTCCCAGCTCTTGCCACCAGGTGCAGTGAGTTATCAAGTGGCCTCACCTGAGTGGCCACTCCTTGCTTCTCCAGCACAAGCTGAGGCAGGCCCCAGTCCTGCAAAGCACTACAGGCCCCAGAGCCCGACTTCTGCCCATACTCCTGACCACAGTGCCACCTGCATCCCCTTTGAAAAGTATGTAGAGCCATACTCTAGTAGAGTCACACTCTTCCCGCTTCTTCTTTTAGCTCTGTGTCTTTTCAAGGTTCAGATTAATCCTGCTGGATCTGACTTTTACTCAGATCCTTTGGAAGAGAGAAGGGGGAGGATTCTTTGGAGGGGGATACTGAGGAAAAAATCCAAATGTGCCCACCAGCCTAAAAAAGGTTGGGAGCCCCCTGACTTAAAAGGATCCAGCAGCAACAGGTGAGTGTGTGTGTCAATTCCAGTTTCCCATTTCCTCCCGATATTAAGTTTGTTACAGTTTTGCACCAGTTTCGCAATAAATAAATAAAAACCATGAAAAAAAAATTCACTGCACACTCTTCCTAATATACACATTTTTGCAAGCCATTTCCCCCTAATGAAATACATTCTCATATGCCATTTCTTATGATTAATGCATTTTAATGCACAGTATATGCATTTTTGTACACTTTTTTTAGCCGAATCACAATATTCAGAGTACTGCAAATTTCAAATGATAGTGTAATGTTTGTGTATTGTTTCTGGACGTGTTGCTTAAGTAGGTCTGCATGACAATGTAAAGCGAAATGAATTTCTTCCCCCATCTTTAGTGTCTTTTGGAGTGTGCCCACCCACAGCTCTGACAGAAACAACCCATCAGACCACATCGAAACCATACATTTAAAACACCATGATACCACTTTAAACAGCCACGGCTTCCCAAAAAAATCCTGGGAGCTGAATGGAGAGTTGTTAATTCCTCTCCCAGAACTACAGTTCCCAGAGCTCCCTGTGTAGAGGAATTGATTGTTAAACCACTTTGGGAATTGTAGCTTTGAACATCTGAATAAGGCGATCAATGTGCGACAATGCGATCTTGCTCGGCTAAGTAAGGCAAGAAAAAGAACAATTACAGAAGAATTGATTAAAGCGAGGCCAAATTAAGCATCCTTGGGGTAGGGAAAATGTTGCAGTGTATTTCAATTAACACTGCTTCATACCGGTACTATTTGCACTTAGAATTGAACAACAATGACAATAAAATCCATATCTATTTCGGCAGGTATTTAACACATCTCTGGCTAATGGTGAAACGCAAGTCACTGCTCCTGTATTATATTCAAGGAATTGATTATTTTTTTAATCACAGTTAGCACGCATTTATTGTATAATGGGAAATTGGCATTTTGACCCAAACATGTCTGTTTAGCTATTATTGCTTTAGAAAGGGTTCTTGCCTCTGTAAACTGGCCAGTTCCCCTGTCCTCTAGGGCCAGAGTGGTGCAGTAGCTAGGAGCACATACTGGACAGTCAAGGGTTCAAATATCACCTCAGCTGCCATCTCATGGGGGTGAACTTAGGTGCTATTCTGCCAGACTCTTTCTCATGTGCTCAGGAATAATAACAGCATCCTACTTTACAAGGTTCTTGCAAGAAACATGTCGTGAGAAGAATATAGGAACAGCTCTGCTGAATCCGTCCAAAGCATGGGTAGGCAAGCTAAGGTCTGGGGGCCAGATCTGGCCCAATCACCTTCAAAATCCGGCCCGCAGACGGTCTGGGAATTAGCGTGTTTTTACATGAGTAGAATGTGTCCTTTTACAGTACAGTGGTACCTCGGTTTATGAACACAATTGGTTCCGGAAGTCTGTTCATAAACTGAAGCATTCATAAACTGAAGCGAGCTTTCCCATTGAAAGTAATGGAAAGTGGATTAATCCGTTCCAGACGGGTCCATGGAGTTCTTAAACTGAAGCGTTCATAAACTGAAGCATAGGTGTAATTGGTTCCGGAAGTCTGTTCATAAACTGAAGCATTCATAAACTGAAGCAAACTTTCCCATTGAAAGTAATGGAAAATGAATTAATCCGTTCCAGATGGGTCCGCGGCGTTCGTAAACCAAAAATTCATAAACCGAGGTGTTCATAAATCGAGGTTCCACTGTATTTAAAATGCATCTCTGGGTTATTTGTGGGGCATAGGAATTCATTCTTCTTTTTTCAAAGTATAGTGCGGCCCCCCACAAGGTCTGAGGGATGGTGGACTGGCCCATGGCTGAAAAAGGTTGCTGACCCCTAGTCCAAAGGGTCAGCTAGTCTGGCAGGCTGTTCTTACTGCAGGAAGCCCTGAGGGCTGGACCTGAGGGCAGCAGCACTCTCTCTACCTGTGATTCCCAGCAACGGGTATTCAGAGGCATCCTGCCTCTGACGGTGGAGAACAAACACAACCATGGCAGCTACCAGCCATAGCCAGTCTCCATGAATTTGCCGGTGGTACCAAACACCGGAGAAAATAGCCAAGATGTTTAAAAACAATTCGGATTTGTGTTGGAGGTGTAGAGGAGAAAAAGGATCCATGATACATATGTTGTGGGGTTGTCCAAAAATAAGTAGTTATTGGAATCTGATATATGAAGAACTGAAAAAGCTATTAAAAAGTACATTTAGGAAGAAACCCGAAATATTCTTACTAAATCTGATACCTGAAGAAATCAAATCATCAAAAAGAATATTACTTATGCATGGAATAGTAGCAGCGAGGATCCTGATAGCTAGAAATTGGAAATCAGAAAAAGTACCAAATATAGTAGATTGGCAAACATTGATGGTAGAATATATCCAACTGGCAACAACATCAGCAAGAGTAAGAGGGCAAACAAATCAAAAAGTGAAGAAAGAATGGGAGATATTTAGAGATTATTTACTGAAAAATGGAAAATCGAAATCTCTAATAGCAGGACTGGGTTGAACTTGATGTATAATATACGGAAAAACAGTAAACAGTAAATTTACTCATAAATGTGTGATGAATTAGGAATAATAGAAATTAAAGACGGAATAATTGGAAGAACAACTTTCTTTTTAAAATCTCTATTTTTCTTGTTTTTTTCTTTCTTTTTTTCTTTTTTTGTACACTTTGTCACTATATTTTTTTCCCATGCTTTTTTCAGATTCTGTATGTATTCTTTTTTGAGTATGTGTGTATCGGCGAATCATGTAATGTTTGTATATATTTATTTTAAAACAATAAATATATTTTTCAAAAAAAAAGAATTTGCCTTATTCTAAAGCCATCCAAGTTGATGGATGTTATTACTTCTGCACATGAAGTACTTTGAACACTGGGACCATTCATTCATTCATTCACTTATTCCATCATTCTATCCCTCCCTTCCTCCCAGTGGACCTCCCAAGGCACCTGAGAACAAAGCAGTAAAAGCAGTATATGCGTAAATATTGTGTTCTATTGTGGCCTTTTTCTTTTTTAGCAAGGAGGCTTTGCTACCAATCACTGTTTATTTGTGTATTTCACTTAAGAATGACTTCCCATGAAACATCCCAAAGCGATTAGCAACAAAAGCATCCTAAACATATTGATAAAAGCATCTGCAATAAAGCCATATATGAAAACAGTTTCTGATTCAATACAGTTACACGCTGGGATAAGTCTCTCCAGTCCAAAGCCTTGTTGAAAAAGGAGCATCTTTAGCAGGCACCAAAAGATGATGGGGTTGTGCTTTTCTGATATATAATAGGATGGAGTTCCTACATCATACAGATCAGAGCTCCTGATGAGATGGCATCTGCGGGAGGCAATCTCCTGCAGAAAACACTAAAGTTGTTGTCATTGTTTAGTCGTGTCTGACTCTTTGTGACCCCATAGACCAGAGCATGCCAGGCCCTCCTGTCTTCCACTGCCTCCTGCAGTTTGGTCAGACTCATGTCCGTAGCTTTGAGAACACTGTCCAACCACCTCGTCCTCTGTTGTCCCCTTCTCCTTGTGCCCTCCATCTTTCCCAGCATCAGGGTCTTTCCCAGGGAGTCTTTTCTTCTCATGAGGTGGCCAAAGTATTCAGGATCTGTCCTTCCAGTGAGCACTCAGGGCTGATTTCCTTCAGAATGGATAGGTTCGATCTTCTTGCACTCCATGGGACTCTCAAGAGTCTCCTCCAGCACCATAATTCAAAAGCACCAATTCTTTGGCGATCACCCAGCTCCCACTTCCATACATCACTATTGGGAAAACCATAGCTTTAACTATACAGACCTTTGTCGGCAAGGTGATGTTTCTGCTTTTTAAGATGCTGTCTAGGTTTGTCATCGCTTTTCTCCCAAGAAGCAGGCGTCTTTTAATTTCGTGACTGCTGTCACCATTCTGCAGTGATTATGGAACCCAAGAAAGTAAAATCTCTCACTGCCTCCATTTATTCCCCTTCTATTTGCCAGGAGGTGATGGGACCAGTGGCCATGATCTTAGTTTTTTTGATGTTGAGCTTCAGACCATATTTTGCGCTCTCCTCTTTCACCCTCATTAAAAGGTTCTTTAATTCCTCCTCACTTTCTGCCATCAAGGTTGTGTCATCAGCATATCTGAGGTTGTTGATATTTCTTCCGGCAATCTTAATTCCGGCTAATTTGCCCGAGTGCTAATTTGGTCTCCCATGCTCTACATAGCGGGTGGTTGCTGAACAACTCCAGGCACGCCTGGAAGAAGCAGACCATTTGGATCCCTTCCAGTCGGGATTCAGGCCTCATCATGGGACTGAAACTGCCTTGGTCGCTCTGGTTGATGATCTCCGGCGGGCTCGGGACAAAGGTGAGAGCTGTTTCCTAGTCCTGCTGGATGTCTCAGCGGCTTTTGACACCATCGACCATAACATCCTTCTGGACCGTCTAGAGGGGTTGGGAGCTGGGGGCACTGCCATACAGTGGTTCCGCTCCTTCCTCCTGGGCCGTGTTCAGAGAGTGGGGGGGTGAGTGTTCGGACCCCTGGGCTCTCACTTGTGGGGTGCCTCAGGACTCTGTCCTCTCCCCCATGCTTTTTAACATCTATATGCAGCCGCTGGGAGAGATCATCAGGGGATTTGGGCTGGGTGTTCATCAGTATGCGGATGATACCCAGCTCTACCTCTCTTTCAAATCAGAACCAGTGAAGGCGGTGAAGGTCCTGTGTGAGTGCCTGGAGGCGGTTGGAGGATGGATGGCGGCTAACAGATTGAGGTTGAATCCGGACAAGACAGAAGTACCGTTTGTGGGGGACAGGAGGCGGGCAGGTGTGGACCTGGTGCTAACCTTTAAAGCCCTAAATGGCCGTGGTCCAGTATACCTGAAGGAGCGTCTCCACCTCCATCATTCTGCCCGGACATTGAGGTCCAGCACCGAGGGCCTTCTGGCGGTTCCCTCGTTGCGAGAAGCCAAGTTGCAGGGAACCAGGCAGAGGGTCTTCTTGGTGGTGGCGCCCACCCTGTGGAAAGCCCTCCCATCGGATGTCAAAGAGAAAAACAGCTACCAGATTTTTAGAAGACATCTGAAGGCAGCCCTGTTTAGGGAGGCTTTTAATGTTTAGTAGATTATGGTGTTTTATTCGGGGAGGGGTATAAATAATAATTTTATTTATTATTATTTATTATTTATTATTTATTATTATTATTATTATTATTATTATTATTATTATTATTATTATTATTATTGCTGTACATGATGAGTGGAGAATCATTTTCAGCCTGAGGTCACATTCTCTTCACAGACTAGTTTCTACACACACACACACACACACATACACACTCTATTTTTCATCCAAGAGGCACTATGATGGTTTAAAGATACTACTCAGTTAGACAAAACACTCAAGGAGGATCCAGAGTGAGTGATATGGCCTAAGGAGAAAGGAAGTATCTGGGAAGGATGGGTGAGGAGAGTCTGGAGGGCCAGACAGAAGGGTCTAGAGGGGTGCATTTGACCCACAGGCTTGAGATTGCCCACCACTGCTGGAAATAAACTCACCTCAAAACACAGCAAGTCTCAAATCATCTCTACTTCTGAAGCAACTGACCGCATTGAAAGTGCGATTGGAACTTGCCACTTTTCATAGAAGTGGGGAGAACAAAACAAATTAGGGGCTTCTCCACACTTATCCCATTCTTTCCGGGAACAGCTCCATGTCCAAGCTTTTGGTCCCCCATCCCCCCCCCAAGATTTTCCTGCAAAAACCTGCTCTTTAATGCTGGATCAGAGCAAATGTCAATTCAATTGACATTTCAGGCAGTTGCTGTTTGCTCCAATTGAGGTTTTTTGGGCGGGTTGCGAAGAAAACTGGAGCAACCTCCTTCCCCCCAAAAAGGTGTATGGACAGAACTTTAAAGCACAGACCATGCCTGGAAAGAGCAGGGAAAAGGTAAGTAGGTCTTCATTCAGATACTTCCATCTTCCCGGGCAAGTGCATCATTCATTCATTGTAATGTGATTGAGATGCTTCCATTAGAGAAGAAGGGTGCTTTTCCTTAAGAGCTTCATTGGAAAGAGAACGGCTTTTGCAGATGTGACTGCATAAGAGAAAATTTGTACTGGGTGCACTTTAGAAGGGCATTATTCAGAAGCAAGGTGCGGGGGAGGGGGGGATGAGAGGCATATCTGGTGAAAGAACAGGCAAAGGTTAAACTGGGAGCCTTCCATTGTCCCTTCTACTATGTTGATCTTTTCAAACTTTTGGGTTGGTAGACAGGCACGGTCATGGTAGGCAGAAGGAATATGCAGTCTGTGAAAGTGAGCCCAAGTTGCTTGACCCCGTGATCCCCATCCCTATAAGGGCACCAGGCAGAAAGGCTTAAACCTCTTTGCCATCCCCAGCATCATGTCTACTTACTTTTGTTGGCCATTGCCACCAAAATCATTGGGTTCTTGTTGTGGGAGGGAGAGAAAATTGTGCTGGGGGGAAATGCAGATCCTGAAAGAGGCAATAGTCTGGTCTGGTGCCCAGCGCCTGGTCTCCTCTCTCTTTCCTCTGACTAGGCATGGTGTCTGTAGTGGTGAGCATTTTCAACGTGTGAGGTCCTTCAGGGCAAGGATGTTGGTCTAGCTCAGAGGCTGTAAGTCAGGAGGAAGGTAACCTCAGACATGTGGGTCAAGTGTGCCCCTCCATGTCTCTCCATCTGGCCCTCAGGACTCTTTCAAAGCCACACACCCTCTCCACAAACCATAAACATCACTGGCTTGCTTTGCACCCTCCTTGAGTGATTTTGCCTGGCTGGAATGTGTCTTTGGACTTTGAAAATGTCTCTTGCTTGCTTAGATGGAGGATACAGAGGGGTATGCATTGCACAGAGTTGGACTAGCTCACCCTTGGGGTCCTTTCCAACTCTACAATTCTATGATTCCGTGTGAGAAAGTGTGAATGGAAATTAGCCCACTGTACCAAGGCAACATTTAAATTTGTTGCACCAGGGTTCCAGCAGGATCAGATTCAAACAGTCTCTAGTTTCTGCACCCAGTGGCAGGACCCAGATTAAGTGTTTTATGTGACTGGTGCTGTTGAGTCAGTGTCAAAGTCATGGTTGGTGGCACAGTGGTTTAAACCACTGAGCCTAGGGCTTGCTGATCAGAAGGTCGACGGTTCGAATCCCTGTGATGGGGTGAGCTCCCATTGCTCGGTCCCTGCTCCAGCCAACCTAGCAGTTTGAAAGCACATCAAAGTGCAAGTAGATAAATAGGTACCACTCCAGCGGGAAGGTAAATGGCGTTTCTGTGCGCTGCTCTGGTTTGCCAGAAGCGGCTTAGTCATGCTGGCCACATGACCCGGAAAAACTGTCTGCGGAAGCGGACAAACACCGCAACTCCAGAGTCGCTCATGACTGAAAACTGTCGGGGTCCCTTTACCTTTTTCCTTTAAGGAACAACAACATCATCACATTCTCCCAAGGTGGAAATGTTTCCAAAAAAGAAAAAAGAAAAACATTTCCCAAAGGTGTGGGTAGGTGAGAGACAGAAATTCTGTGTTTTATTCTTAGGCAACTATTTGGCTAGGAATGAGTGGCCTATGCTGCCTCTGTTCCTGAGGATGCTATAGAGTAAAAAGGTACTATATAGTAAAGGGGGACTAGACAAATTCATGGAAGATAATGATAGCTACGTTCTTCCGGGTCGCAGGATCACTGAAAATAGCTTGTGCGCATGTGCAAGCGTCATTTCCGGTGCACTTCCGGGTCAGAGGAGACCCATGCGCATGCGCACAAGCTATTTCCAGTGTTCCTGTGACCCAGAAGTGTGCCGGAAATAGCATATGCGCACGCTCCCGCGCACTCCCCCACCCTTCGGCTCGCTGCGCAATCGGCACTGCAGACACCGACCCAAAGCGTGGTAAGTTTGGTGACCCCTGTCTTAGATGGACCTGTGGCTCTTCTCAAGTTCTTACACAAGTGGAGAGCTAACAGCACCAAGAATTGTTTGTATTCCTAATAGTATGCAGTCATAAAATATTCGTGCAGGGCCCCTAAGCAGGCAATTTGCCTGCCAGGCCCTTTGAGATTTAAATCCCGATACCATGCCGGGGTACAAAAAAAGGCTTTGACTGGGCTTTCCTGATTCATTTGCCACAATACGGTTCCAAGTGTCACTGCATATTTTATCACCAAATTAAGAGGCGTTTGGGCTTGTTGTGCTTTACAGCTTTCCCCAACCCCAAAATGAAAAGCGTGGAATGCTAATTAAAAAAGGAAAATATAGTTAGCCTCATCAGAACGTTTTTAAAAAAATGAACGAGCAGAGTTAATATCACAACAGCATCCATATCGGATTTGTTTTAAGATCTATTACACAGAGACCCTTGGGGGGTGGGGATAAAGAAAGATTATTCATAATGTGTTGGAGATGGCAAATGAATAGTCTAACACCAAGGCTGTTACTTATCCATTGTGAGAGGGCTGCAAGATAATTATCTGGCATTATTTAGAAAGGAATGCTCCCTTTTGGGCGCTTTTAGGGACGCGGGGGTGGCGCTGTGGTCTAAGCCACTGAGCCTAGGGCTTGCTGATCGGAAGGTCGGCAATTCGAATCCCCATGACAGGGTGAGCTCGTTTCCATGCGCTGCTCTGGTTTCGCCAGAAGCAGCTTTGTCATGCTGACCACATGACCCGTAAGCTGTACACTAGCTTCCTCTGCCAATAACACGAGATGAGCGCCACAACCCAAGAGTCATCTGCGACTGGACCTAATGGTCAGGGGTCCCTTTACCTTTCAGCTTCTATATCTTTTCTGTGAATAAATATCTCCAGAAGTCACAGAGTGCATATCAAGTGGATTGCATTCCTTAAAAGTAAATAGCATCATTCTCAAGTACTCAGTGTGATGGCAGAATGCTGCTTGGATACGCTTGGGCAGTTTTCGTACGACTATGAGCAAAGCAGAGGAACACATTGCGCAAATTGTTCAGAATCCTTGAAGCAAAAGGGGCTGGGACACCTCCCCTCTGGTGCATTTACTCAGCAGGAGGCATGGCAGTGGGCCACCCAGATCTTCCTATTCTATGTATTCCTGTTAAGGAGAGGGGTACAGCCTATACTTTACACTTAAAACAGGAATGTGGAAACTGCAGCCTTCCAGGCTGTGTTAACTCCAACTCCCATCAGCCCTAGATAGCCTGATCAATGGTCAGGGGAGCTGGGAGCTGGTACCCAGGGCCACAGGCTCCCATCCTTTTTTTAAAAGTCCCATTTTCAATCCAAAGTGTTTCCTGGCTCCCACTCAGTGGCTCGATACTTAAGACTCTCAGCCTTACCTTCCAAGTTCCGGACTGCAGAATCCGGGACCGGCAGCCATTTGACACCGGAAGTTGCGTCGACGTAACTTCCAGTGTCACTTTGCCCTTCTATGGGCACCAAAAATGGCCACCGCCGGCTTTGAAAGTCGCTTGTACGCATGTCAGGAAGTGCGCCGACGCAACTTCCAGTGTCGCTCCGCCCATCTATGGGCACCAAAAAGGCCGCCGCCAACACCGGAAGTCACGTCTATGCACTTCCGGACATGCGTAGATGCGACTTTTGAAGCTGGCGGTGGCCATTTTTTGTGCCCATAGAAGGGCAAATCGGAAAGAAAAAAATGGCCACCGGCAGGAGAAAATAACGGAGAAAAACAGGAGACGAAGTGATACGGGGGACCACCGGGAAAAGGTAAGTAAAAAAGGGTTTTTCCCGGCGGAAACGGGGTACTTGGCAGCTATGCTCTCAGCTGGGTTGTTAACATTAAACTTATTACCAAGCTTAAAACCACAGAGAGACCTGGATCGAATAAAGAAACTGGATTCTTATCTCATTATACAGGATAAAGCTGGAAGGAATTCTCACCCCTTGCTTTTTCCTGTAGACCATTTGCAGTCCTTAACGGTCATCAACAGCTATCAGTTTGTCAATCACCCACTCCCTCCACCCTTCTGAGTAATACCTCCCCCCCACCATCTGACTATATATAAGTGTCTGGGGACTTCGGCTTCAGTGTATCTGAAGAAGCGTGCATGCACGCGAAAGCTCATACCTATGAAAAACTTAGTTGGTCTCTAAGGTGCTGCTGGAAGGAATTTTTTTATTTTGTTAAGATTAAAGGCTTTGTTTCAAAATTCTCTACAGTGCCTAAACGTAAAAAGTTACAAAACCAAAAAGCACAGCAGAACCCACCCTGGTTCATGACTAGGCAAGATCTAAGATGTTGACTCTACACTTGATGTGGCCCCTGAGCCCTACTTTTGAAGAGTGGGATAGACACCTTCATCCACACAGTTGGCAGCCTGAGGCTCAGAACTAGGCAAGCAAGTGAGCACTGCTATGAGAAGGCTGAATGTGTGAATTCTGTTGACATCAGTGGAGTACCTTGGTTCTCAAACGCCATGGTACTCAAACAACTTGGAAGCCAAACACTGCAAACTCAGAAGTAAGCGTTTCGGTTTGTGAACTTTTTTCGTACGTCAAACTTGCTCTGTTTTGAGTGCTACACTTCTGTTTTGTGTCTGTTTTTGCTATTTATTTTGCATTTTTGTTTTTTGTGGCTCATTTTGTTTTTGCTTTTGTAACTGTGTGGAACCCAGTTCAGCTACTGATTGATTGATTGTGTTACTGCAGTACATTGCTTACTGCTTTCATTTTATGGATCAATGGTCTCGTTAGATAGTAAAATTCATGTTAAATTGCTGTTTTAAGGGTTGTTTTTTAAAAGTCTGGAATGGATTAATTCATTTTGCATTACTTTCTATGGGAAAGCACGCCTTGGTTTTGGAACGCTTTGATTTTGGAAGGGACTTCCGAAACAGATTAAGTTTCAGAAACAAGGTACCACTGTAGTTGCCTGAATGTGGAGAAAAATGGGCCTGCTCATTGTCAGATAGATCCCTCTGTGCCTCCTGCGAAGGGGAAGGCGCCAGCTGGCAAGAGGGCATCATGTTGGCTATCCACCCTTCCTCCAAGCCCTCTCCAAGCATTCCATGTGAGTGCATGAAGAGGAAAGTGTCGATGCAAAGAGTGAAAACCTCGATGGCAATGAATGTGGAGCACACTCTTAATCATGGGTAGAGTCGTCATAGCAATCCAAAGTAGAAGCTGGCTGGCAAATGTGTCCTCTTTTTTGCTCTTCAAAATATGGCAACCCTAGTACTGATGTCAGTCTGTAGGGTTTCCACTATGGTAACAGGAACCCTGATCAATCACCCTGTCACTGGATGCTAGGCTGAGGCATGTTCTAGGGAAGATGTGGCGTCCATATGTGACAATATCACTTATTGCTTATTTATGTAGAATCTTTTATCCCTCTCTTCTTGATCAAAGCCAGGGTTGGGTATTGCCCACAGCTGGATTTTTACACGGCCCTCTTGGTCTCCTCCTGCCTATCAAGTGTTCTGCAGGGAGCAGCTGAGGGGGAGGGGGATTTGATGTTCTGCACCATGTGCAATTGCAATTGCTCCTTCCCTTGCAAGAAGGTCTGCTGAAAGAAGATCAAGAGAGAGGAAATGCCTCAGCAGGGAAGCAATATGCATGCAATTTCCAGGCTGCAATTGCATTTTTAAATTGGTGCCTTTGAATAGCTGTAAGTTCAGGGTGGTTTGCCGTTTAGACCTGTGTTGACATATCCTCCCACATTTCTCCATGAAAATAGGAATGTCATCTTAATATTATTATTATTATTAATAATAATAATGATAAGGTAAAGGACCCCGGACAGTTAAGTCCAGTCGTGAACGACTCTGGGGTTGCGGCACTCATCTCGCGTTACTGGCCGAGGGAGCCGCCATTTGTCCGCAGACCGCAGACCGTTTTTCCAGGTCATATGGCCAGCACGACTAAGCTGCTTCTGGCAAAACCAGAGCAGTGCACAGAAACACCATTTACCTTCCCACCAGAGCGGTCCCTATTTTATTTACTTTGACGTGCTTTCAAACTGCTAGGTTGGCAGGAGCTGGGACTGAGTAACGGGAGCTCACCCTGTCGCGAGGATTTGAACCACCAACCTTCTGATCAGCAAGCCCTAGGCTCAGTGGTTTAGACCACAGCGCCACCTGCGTCCCAATAATAATAATACCCAAGCCATTTGACTGGGTTGTCCCAGCCACTCTGGGCAGCTTCCAACGTATATAAAAACGTAGTAAAACGTTAAACATAAAAAACCCTTCCCTATACAGGGCTGCTTTCATTATTAATTATTATTATTATTATTATTATTATTATTATTATTATTATTATTATTTATACCCCACCCATCTGGCTGGGTTTCCCCTGCCACTCTGGGCGGCTTCCAACAAATACTAAAATACATTAAAATATCACAGATTAAAAACTTCCCTAAACAGGGCTGCCTTTAGGTGCCTTTCATATGATTCCAAAGGATGTATAGTTAGTTACTTATCTCCTTGGCTTGGGCGGGTCGCATAACTCCATACCCTCCAACATTTCTCTGATGAAAATACGTACATCCAACCGTCCGCCGGGCCCCCCACCCCCCAGGAACATTTCTGCTATGACAATAGGGACGTCCTAAGGAAAAGTGGGACATTCCAGGATCAAAGCAGAAACTGGGACAGTTTCTGTAAATTTGGGACTGTCCCTGGAAAATAGGTACAGTTGGGGGGTCTGCATTGATGTAATTTGCATTATGCTGTGACTACCAAATTCTTTTTGCCATTTTCACCGTCAGGGCAGAGAAAAGGTGACAAAGCGTCATGGTCCGGTCGGCGGGCGGTTGAAGCCCAGGCAGAGGAAGTCAGGACCAGAGGCAAGATGGTGGTGTAGAAGCAGGAACAGGTGCAGGGCTGAGGGTCCAGCAGCAGACAGTCGCAGGGTCAAGGAGCAAGGCAGAGGCGAAGGTCTGGGAGTCAAGGAGCAAGGCGTCGGCAAGGCAGAGGTCCAAGGGTCGAGGATCAAGGCGTCAGCAAGGCGAGGGTCCAAGGAGCAAGAGGCCAGATGCAACCGGGCAGGGATAGCATTGCTGTGGCAAAGAGCTGAAGGGAAATGCTGAGCTTTTATCCCTCCCAGCTCCTGCCACCAGGTGCAGTGAGGTATCAAGTGGCCTCACCTGAGTGGCCACTCCTTGCTTCTCCAGCACAAGCTGAGGCAGACCCCAGTGCTGCAAAGCACTACAGGCCCCAGAGCCTGACTCCTGCCCATACTCCTGACACAAAGAGCTTTTACAAACTTTTATTCTCTTTTACAAGCTTTAAAGAAAAATAAATGGGGAAAGATGGTTGCAAAAACCTGAGTGAAGTGAGTGAGTGAGAAACAGCTCTGTGTATGGTTGTATGCATCTTAAAGAGTGTGTGATCTAGTCTGCATGCTACTGAAGGCACCACCTGATAGCTTTCAACCAGAGTTATGCAGCCCTTGGTCTATGCACTGCTCGAGTGGCTCCCAGAAATTTAAAATCACAACATTGCATAAAAGTGTAAAGGTATATTACAACGATGACAGCACCCCAATGTATTAAAATTACAACACTAGAAATACAACAAAATCCTTCCATACAGAGTGAAGCAACAGGCCAAAGTGCCACAATTTAAGCTATTTTAGTTTACAACCCAATTTTCAGCAGGGGAGGTCATGCATATTCAACGGCCAATACCTAGGGTGAGCTCCATCAGATTTACAACACAATGAAGCAGAGGAACCAAGCTTAGAAAGATATCGGGTATTAATAAGCAGATTGCAGTTAAAAAAGGATGTTCTCCCCCTCATTAGGAGACATTCAGGAGCAATGAAAAAGATGTTCATTTCTATGTGCAGTGAGCATTACAGAGAGGTTGTTGCTCCATCTCGCATTGGAGGCTGCAGTGTCAATTCTCAGTGTGTTCTCTGAAACAGATTTAGTTACTATATAAGTGGTTGTATATAAGTGAAGGGACCCAGGTGGCGCTGTGGGTTAAACTACAGAGTCTAGGGCTTGCTGATCAGAAGGTCAGCGGTTCGAATCCCTGTGACGGGGTGAGCTCCCGTTGCTCGGTCCCAGTTCCTGCCAACCTAGCAGTTTGAAAGCACCTCAAAATGCAAGTAGATAAATAGGAACCGCTACAGCGGGAAGGTAAATGGCGTTTCCGTGTACTGCTCTGGTTTGCCAGAAGCGGCTTTGTCATGCTGGCCACATGACCTGGAAGCTATACGCCGGCTCCCTTGGCCAATAATGCGAGATGAGTGTGCAACCCCAGAGTCGGTCACGACTGGACTTAATGGTCAGGGGTCCCTTTACCTTTACCTTTAAGTGGTTGTATTTATCAATACCGTATTTATTGATACCGTAAGCTGAAAAGAGGGAGCTGGATCCCCCATGCATTTCCAACACACCAGAAAGAAGACTTGAGACAGACAGAATTTTTTGATTTGATTTTTTGATAGCTTAGATTTCTTAAAATGTAACCAAACAGAGCACCTGCTAACCCACCAAGTTGAATATGAACAGAAACAAACCAGTCACCCCCACTCCCACAACACATTTTAAAAGGGCATCGGATGTCAATCAGCCAAAGGCCTGGTTGAAGAGGAACATTTTTGCCGGCTACCTAAAGGTGTTTAATGAAGGCACCCAACCTCCCTGGGGAGAGTATTCCACAAATGGGAAGCCCACTCCAGAAAATAGTCAAGGAAAGTGTGAAGCAAGTCCGGTGAGGGGTGCGGCTTGGTGAGAGTCCTAATAGCCAAATAGAAATATAGCTTGTAGCCCTCTAGGCCTGTGGCATCCCTAATGTGGCATCCTTGATTGGTCTTAAAGGTCCCCAGATGAATGGGGAGCCACTGCAGAGAAGGCCCATTCTTGTATTGCCACCTTCTGGACCTCTTTTGGAGGAGGCGCGCAAAGAAGGGCTTCAGAGGATGATCTCAGGGTTCATATGGAAAGAGGCGGTCCTTGAGATATTGTGGTCCTGAGCTGTTTAAGGCTTCATAGGTCAAAATCCAGTATTTTGAATTGGGTCCTCTAGCCTAAAGGAAAGCTGTTTGAGGAATCTCATGCACACATTGCGTAACTGACCCCTCCGAAGGAGCGAACAGTGGTGTTGAATCAGGCAGGAAATTTTGGAAAATATATATATATGATAAGAATTTGAATTATGGTGCTGGAGGAGACTCTTGAGAGTCCCATGGACTGCAAGAAGATCAAACCTATCCATTCTTAAGGAAATCAGCCCTGAGTGCTCACTGGAAGGACAGATCCTGAAGCTGAGGCTCCAATACTTTGGCCACCTCATGAGAAGAGAAGAATCCTTGGAAAAGACCCTGATGTTGGGAAAGATTGAGGGCACAAGGAGAAGGGGATGACAGAGGACGAGATGGTTGGACAGTGTTCTCGAAGCTAACAACATGAGTTTGACCAAACTGCGGGAGGCAGTGGAAGACAGGAGTGCCTGGCGTGCTATGGTCCATGGGGTCACGAAGAGTCGGACACGACTAAACGACTAAACAACAAAGAATAATATTGGAGAAAACTGGGTATTGAAACTTGCTTAACCTAAATCATATATCCCAGTTTCCAGCGGCCCTTTAAAGTACACTTCACGCAGAGTATATGCAGTCAGAAGTCGACCTGGCTAAGAAAACACCACCAAGAGCATAGGGAATTATCTCCCTCATATGAAACCCCTTACTAGCTGCACACTTGTAAAAGTATACAGATGAAAATACAAACGGTTGGGTTTCTTTAACTGAAAAGCAAACTGACTCAAAAGAGACTTTAAACTAAAGATAAATGCTTTCTCTCTTATCAACGTTATCTACCCACATTCCAACCTTCGACCCATTCCAAACCTCCCACAAACTCCCACATAACTCCCATTAAACTACCCGAGAATTAACAGCAAACTAGCATTATAACTAAGCAACTCTCATACTAAGATTCAGCTAAGGAATCTCTTAAACTGAGAGTCTCACTTATTAAGATTCAACTTGGAATCTCTTAAACTGAGAACAACTGAGAATAACCTAAGTATTCTCCAACTAAGGTGCTGATCTCACTGAGAGATACAGTTCTCCTAAGAGATATATTCAACTGAGTGATCTACTAAGAGATGAATCAAACTGAAAGATCTAACTAAGAGATACAGAAGGCTTTCTGACAGAGCCTTATATACAAGGAGCAGAGCCCACACCTGTGAGCAATTAACAGAAACACCAGCACCTGTTTCTCTTAAACAGACAGTATTTACATTAGACCGGCTCTAAAGTAACTTGACTTTTCAAAAAATCCAACAGGAAAGAGAGAGCCAGGAAAGCAGGAAGGTTGGACTACCTTCTCCTGGAAGATGCCGCCTTGACTTTTTCATGGGGTTTTCCCCCGTCCTGCCTGCCTCTCCTTCCTGCCTGATGCCTTTTACACCCACGAATTGCTCTGAGGCAGCAAACTTAACCCATGCTTTAAATATACAGTGGGTGTGCACAGCCTCTGAAGTTTTGATGAAAAAGCAAAATAAATGTTAAGAAATGAAATACTGAGGCATTAGCATTCAGAGCAGCAACGTTCCTTTTGACTTTTTGGAAAGTGTACAGACCCACCGTACATGTTCCGAAACTGTAACATCCGTCGTTGGATTGGCTGAACTTTAAAAGGGGGCTTTCATAATCTTTATTTACCTTCGAGAGACACATTTGATATGGATTGTTTCTTTCTCACGTTCACCTGCCCTTTAAAGATATTACTTGTGATTGATGATTACCGCAAGGAAATGTAAATTCATCAGATTGGGGGAAAAGTCAGGTTGACTGCATGAACAGCTGATTAAAACGTACGCACACAGCAATATTACCCAGTTCCCAAACAGGCCATTCTGTGCCTAGCTGTTAAAGTTAGCACTAAGCTCTCCAGAGAAGCCAGTCTCCTCTCTCCAGCAACTGCCACCTGGCATTGGTCAATACATCTAGGCATAGGCAAACTCAGCCCTCCAGATGTTTTGGGACTACAACTCCCATCATCCCTGACCACTGGTCCTGTTAACTATGCTTGCCAAGCTGTAGCAAAGCAAGAGAAGGGAAACAGGACCACTCCATTAAGCACAGCAACTTTGGGCTTTCTCTCTTTGAACTTTTCCACCGCAGCCAGACATTAGAGAAACTTGTATCCAAAAACTTGTGCCTGAATTTGCATATCTCCTCCTTCCACCCCATACATGTTCCTTTTGTGCCGTGTCTTCTTAAGATTGCAAGCCTGATGCAGGCAGGGTCTGTCTGTTTTATCTATAGGAGCTTTTGGCATAGCTGCCAAGTTATCCCTTTTTTTAAGGGATTTTCCATTATGCTGAATAGGCTTCCTCGCGAGAAAAGGGAAAACTTGGCAGCTATGGCTTTTGGGGGATGGTGGGGTATGAAGAATTGGATTATTATAGAACAGACATAGGTTGGATGGCCATCTGACAGGGATTCCTTAGCTGTGCACTGCAGGGGGTTGGACTAGATGGCCCTTTTTGAGTGCTTTCCAACTCTACAATTCTATGATTCTAAGACATGCATATTTTTGAATCAGTCTCAAAAGAGATCGGCTTGGTGTGACAACGCAAAGCACTCGATAGTCATGGGAGAGGTTTTTTATCTTTTTACATAAGTGTTCCATGTGGTGTTTTTAAAAAAACAAATAAGCAAACTTTTCCAATATCTGCTTGATTTGAGGAGGGTAGGATGGCTCTGTTGCACATCCGGAGCTACATTCCCTTGGTTATGCACCCATATTTTATTGTGCTTTCTTGATAAATGGCTCTGGGTGTTACCTTGACAAGAAACACAAATAATAGCCGAGCAGAGTGTGTGCTCTGGAATCACATGCTGCAGCTATTTTCTGCACCGTTTCAGACTGCAGGTAGTAATAGATTGCTTGTTTCGAGAGTTTTTCTCAGAGTGGGGTGAGGTGGAGGTGGTTATTTTAAAAAAAACAACACCTTATCCCTGGCATACTCCCCTCCTCTTTTGTACAGAGTATTGCTGTTTTGTTGGGGAGGGGGGGGGTGTTTCAAGGATGCTTTGAAACATGTGGTGCCAACACAGGGTTGTATCCATTGTTAGACATTGCAGCCACTTTGCTGTGTTAAAAACTGTGCTCGCTCTGCTTTTCAAAAGGATGGTACAGGGGGCATGGTGCTTGTTGAATCAATGTCTTAGTTTGCATTTTGCTATGCATCTATACCTCTCATGTACCTGCTACACCTTATAACCTGTGCCTTGTCCACATACCTATCTAATTTACGCTTTCAAGCCTTTGGCAGGAACTGAGCTGCAAGTTCAAGTTTTTTTCTGCAGCAGTGAGGGCCAGGACATTTTCCCTCTGACTCCACCCATAATCACCAGCATAGAATCATAGAGTTGGAAGGGAGAATGAGGGTTATCTAATCTATTCCATGGCAGTGCAGGAATCATTCTCCCAATGTGGGGCTCGAACACATGACTCTGAGATTAAGCAGCTCATGCTCTACCAACTTGTTCCTGTGGCCCTGGGAAAGCTTCTCAGAAGGGAGGCTAAGAATGCCCTGTTTGGGCATTCTAAACCCCACCCTTCCATAGCTGCCAAGTTTTCCCTTTTCTCGCGAGGAAGCCTATTCAGCATAAGGGAAAATCCCTTTAAAAAAGGGATAACTTGGCAGCTATGCACCCTTCACCCCGTGCAATTATATTGTAATTGCATAAGCGGGAGCAGAGATGAGCAGGCCAATTCTACTGCCCATTGACCAACTCTCTGCCCTCCATAAATGGGAGGCAAATGTCTGGAGTTGGGGACCTGTTGCGCTTGTGTAGGCACTCTGCATTATTCAGAACCCTGGAAGATAATGTCCTAGGAGAAGAGGCTCCCCCTTTCCAAAAATATCCCTATTATTCATGGAAGCTGAAAGGGAGAGTAACAGGTTGTGCAGGAGTAGTCCAGTGGTGTGAACTGGTATAGTTGCATGCCACCTCAATCTCTGGGCAGTGTGAGATTCCAGGGTTTCCAGACGCTTACATATTTGCTTTAAAAAGAGAATGGGGAGCCTCAAGTCTGTGGGCCAAATATGCACACAGAGAGACCCAAACTACTCTATATAGCCCTCAGGATTCTTCCCCAAGCCATGACCCTCTCTCCACGACACATTCCTCATCCGTCTAGCTCTGTCAGTCCTTTTGTTGTCTGGAATGTGTCCTTGAAACTTGGCTTGCCAGGGTGGAGTTTGTGTTTCTGTGTGTGACTGGAGTGTAGCCTGCTGGAAGAAAGTCAGAGCTCTATCTGTTGCCCTACCCATTGTGCTGTGGGTTAAACCACAGAGTCTAGGGCTTGCTGATCAGAAGGTCAGCGGTTCAAATCCCTGCAATGGGGTGAGCTCCTGTTGCTCAGTCCCAGCTCCTGCCCACCTAGCAGTTCGAAAGCACGTCAAAGTGCAAGTAGATAAATAGGGACCGCTCCGGCGGGAAGGTAAACGGTGTTTCCGTGCGCTGCTCTGGTTTGCCAGAAGCAGCTTTGTCATGCTGGCCACATGACCCAGAAGCTGTCTGCAGACAAACACCGGCTCCCTCAGCCTATAGAGCGAGATGAGCGCCGCAACCCCAGAGTCGGACACGACTGGACCTGATGGTCAGGGGCCCCTTTACCTTTACCTCTCCTATCACTCACATCCAGCCCCCGGAAGATTGGTTCGCGGGGAATGTGAAAAAAGGTTCCCTCCTTTAGAAGCAGCGCGAAATTGTTCAAGGCAGAGAAAGAAGAAACAAACGACAGGGTTATTCTGGCCAAAACCAATCTGGGGCTCCAGCATACATTTAATAATGCATCTAAGTTGCACACATTTCAACCATAAGCCTTACATCCTTGCAATGGGAAGACAAGGCTGATGTGCCTTTTAGAGGCTGGTAAACAAGAAAGCACCAATAGCTAATTGACTGATGATGGCTGCAATTATCCAGACACTCCTGTTCCTCCTCTTAATATCATAAACACTACAGACACCCTCTTTAGGATGAGATGGCTTTGGAGTTTGACTGTTTCCAAATATCCTCTCCTCCACTGCCCACATTGCAATTCTGTTCCTGAGTGGAACAAGTCGAACAGGAAGCTAATGAATCCAACAACCAACAGTATTTAACTGGGTTCCTCCTTCTTTGGCTGGTGTTTCCTTCTGATCTTGTAGAGTGAAAAATTCACTCAGCGAATAGTTAAACTACGGAATTCGGTTCCACAGGTGGGCAGAGTGGATTCAAATGGAAAAAAGGAGATTCCAACTAAATATAAGGAAGAACTTTCTGACAGTAAGAGCTGTTAGACAGTGGAATGGACTGCCTCAGAAGGTAATAGACTTTATTTCAATGATTTTTTAAATTATGATTCCTGCATTGCAGGGGTTTGGACTTGATGACTTTGAGGTCCCTGTGACTCTACAATTCTATGAGTCTATGCAGTGCTATTTTTCTATTTAAAAAAGGAGGTGCCGGAACTCACCATGAACACCTACCTTGTTCTCTTATAATGGCAATGGCGCCCACCTGAGAAGTGCCAGAATTGAGTTCTGGTGACTTCTGACTGGGAATATTGGAAGCTAGTTCCCTACGGCTTGTCCTTGTCATCAGAAGTGAGTCAGAAATGCATCTCTGCTGGCTTCAATAAAGTTTTCGTTGGCCTTTGGTTTTAACAAAAAATAACAGAACAACCCAGGAGATGGAAGCAAAATGTCATTAAAACTATAAAAGTGGCATTTATCACAGGTGGAGCCCGATGAGTCATGCCACAATAGGAGCAGACCGTTGCCCCCAGGTTCTCCTAAAGGGAGCCTCTCCACCAAATTAGTATACAGAAGGAGATTTCTTCAAGCTCAATTAAAAATCTTCATCAAGCCCTCTCGGTCATGAACTATGGATTGATTCAAACTTCAGCAGCCACCAATGAATGTGAGGAGGAATTAAAGAACCTCTTAATGAGGGTGAAAGAGGAGAGCGCAAAATATGGTCTGAAGCTCAACATCAAAAAGAACTAGGATCATGGCCACTGGTTCCAACACCTCCTGGCAAATAGAAGGGGAAGAAATGGAGACAGTGAGAGATTTTACTTTCTTGGGCTCCATGATCACTGCAGATGCTGACAGCAGTCACAAAATTAAAAGACGCCTGCTTCTTGGGAGAAAAGCGATGACAAACCTAAACAGCATCGTAAAAAGCAGTACAACGCATCATCAGAGATCTACAACCTCTCCTAGACAATGACAGCTCTCTTTCTCAAGCTCTGGGAGGAAGACCTTTCATTGCCTACAGATAGCCACCCAATCTTAAACAACTCCTCACCCACAATAATACCACCACCAGACTTAACATGGACACTGGCACCAGAGCCTGCAATAATCCCAGATGCCAACTTTGCTACCACATACACCCGGACAACACCATTACTGGCCCCAACAACATCCAACATACCATCTCAGGACTATTCAATTGCTCGTCTTCTCACATTGTGTATGCCATCAAATGCCAACAGTGCCCTTCAACTCTCTATATTGGACAAACAGGCCAAACCCTACGCCAAAGGATAAATGGACATAAATCTGACATCAGGAATCACAAGACAGAGAAACCAGTTGGAGAACAATTCAATCTCCCAGGACATTCTATACAAGATCTCAAAGTAGCTGTCTTATTACAAAAGAATTTCAGAAATAGACTGGAAAGAGAAGTTGCTGAACTGCAACTTATTGCCAAGCTTAAAACTATGGAGAAACCTGGTCTGAATAAAGACATTGGATTATTATCTCATTATACCTGATAAAGCTATCTTTAGCCATCTCACCCCTTGCTTTTTCCTGTAAGACCAATTGCAGTCGTTAACAGTCGTCAACAGCTATCAGTCAGTCAATCACCCATTCCCACCACCCTTCTGAGTAATACCCCCTCCCCACCCTCTCACTATATTTAAGCATCTGGTGTCTTCTGTTTCAGTGTATCTGAAGAAGTGTGCATGCACACGAAAGCTCATACCAATGAAAAACTTAGTTGATCTCTAAGGTGCTGCTGGAAGGAATTTTTTTATTATTTTTTGTTTCAACTACATCAGACCAACACAGCTACCTACCTGAAATTAAAAAGCAGAGACATCACCTTACTGACAAAGGTCCGACCGTACAGTTAAAGCCATGGTTTTCCCAGCAGTGATGTATGGAAGTGAGAGCTGGACCATAAAGAAGGCTGATCGCTGAAGAATTGATGCTTTAGAATTGTGGCACTGGAGGAGACTCTTGAGAGTCCCATGGACTGCAAGAAGATCAAACCTATCCATTCTGAAGGAAATCAACCCTGAGTGCTCACTGGAAGAACAGATCAGAAGCTGAGGCTCCAATACTTTGGCCACATCATGAGAAGAGAAGATTCCCTGGAAAAGACCCTGATGTTGGGAAAGATGGAGGGCACAAGGAGAAGGGGACGACAGAGGATGAGATGGTTGGATAGTGCTCTCAAAGCTACTAACATGAGTTTGACCAAACTGCGGGAGGCAGTGGAAGACAGGAGTGCCTGGCATGCTCTGGTCCATGGGGTCACTACTAAATGACTAAACAACAACAACAACAACAAATGACTGGAAAGCAGGCGTACAATGTGTTGTTCCCCATCTAGGGGTGGCAAAACATGAGTTCATGCCACTTCAGCCAAAATCAGGACTCTGCCATGACTTGGTGTGCTCCCATTGGCTTTTGAGGTCAGCTGAGTGTTGTCAGGCCAGTGCTGCCACTAACAGGCAACCATCCTTTACATAACAACATAGACTGACCAGTGAACAAGGCACTGGAGGTTGGCCACTGGTGGTCTCGTTTCAGACAGCTCCACCTCCTCAGTCCCTTACACAGAGGAAGAGGAACCTGTGGTCCTCCTGGCTTAAACTCCCATCATCTCTGACCGTAGGCCATGCTTGTTGGGTCTGGTGGGAAGGCCAAATTTTTCCCATCCCTGCCTTACACTGATTAAAATGAAGCCACTGGAGATCCTTCTTTAATTATGATATATTTCCGGGGGGGTGGGGTGGGGTGGGGGCTGGTTGAGAATCCTCAGGTGCCTTTGATACCTAATGAAAATGAACATAAGGCATACCAGGCATGCAGAATAATGCCTGTCTGTGTTAGCAGCTTTTTAAATATTGTTTTCCTCCTGAAACCTCAATTTTCCTGTTAATTATGGCTGAGAGCTTCTGTGCAGATTGATAATGAATGGCGCATTGATTCAGAACCCCCTGTTTAATTCATACTAAGAGGATTCATAAAGCGATGATCCATTAAAACAGGCAGATAAACTGCCAGGTACATTTACTTATTTATTTATTTAAAAATGTACACCTACTTTGGATTTAAGGAGCTCTTTTGCTTTTTATTTGCAAACACTTGCTATTATCTGTTGGTTTCCCCCCCTCCCCGACATGTTTTTATCTAAACATAATTTACAGCTTAATTAAGTTACGGAGCCTGGTGCATCAGGAGGAATGGTGTGAAGCACAGTCTTGGGAAGGGGAAAGAAGCAGGCGATGAGTTGAACACAAACACCACTGCCTCACGAGGAATGAGTCACACGCCCAAGAGGGTGGAATTTGCAAAGATTCCTGAGGATAGAAATACTTTACTCTCACGTATCACAGCTTGACAATACATCTGGGTTCTGCAAGGCTAAGATTGTTTGTCTTCCAACAATTCCAGCTTCAAGCATGGGTCATTAGCAGAGTCGTCATAACCAGTGTATACTTAAATTGATAGCAATTTTCCAAGGAGAGGCTCAGTTCAGTTCCTAGCCTTCTAAAGGGAGGCTCAGTTCGGTTCTGTGTGATTCCTAGCCAAATCCAAAGTACTGATTTTGACCTGCAATGCTTTTTACAGACCCCAATATCTTCTGGAATGCCTCTCATGGTATCAGCCTACCTGGACCTTTCAATTTTCTTCTGACGCCCTTTGCTAGGTCCTTCCTCTGAGGGAGCCTCAATGAGTGATCACAGTGATGAGCCCCCATCTGAGGAATTCCATCCCCAGAGCTGGTCAGCCTAGTATCTCCGCTGACAACTTTACATTTCCGAGCACAATTCAAAGTGTTGGTGCTGACCTTTAAAGCCCTCAACCCAGTATACATGAAGGAGCGTCTCCACCCCCATCATTCTGCCCGAACACTGAGGTTCAGCACTGACGGCCTTCTGGCAGTCCCCTCATTGCGAGAAGTGAGGTTACAGGGAACCAGGCAGAGGGCCTTCTTGGTAGTTGCACCCGCCCTGTGGAACGCCCTCCCAGCAGATGTCAAGGAAATAAACAGCTATCTGAAGGCAGCCCTGTTAGTTTTTAATGTTTTATGTTTTATTGTTTTATTGTGTTTTTAATATTCTGTTGGGAGCATTTAAGAGTGGCTGGGTAGGCCCGGCTAGATGGGTGGTGTTTAAGTAATTTATTATTATTATTATTATTATTATTATTATTATTATTATTATTATTATTATTATTATTATAGCACCTGGTAGAGACTTACCTTTTCCCCAGGCATCTCACAGACTGTGCTGATTTTGCTCTACTAATTTTGCATGATGCCAAAGTAGCTATTTTTGGGGGGGGGTGTTTTGATTGTCTGTGTGTGTGTGTGTTTCACAGAGAAATTCCCTCGGCATAATTGTCATTTGCACTCTGTGGCTATTTGGCAGTCTCATTTGACTGTGAGCAAATCATGCACAGAAGCCAAACTGAGCTCACTCAGAATCATAGCTGCCAAGTACCCCGTTTTCCCCGGGAAACCCCCGTATTTTCTTACCGTTTCCCGCAGGTGTCCCGAATGGCAAAATACCCCGGATTCCCCCGGATTTTGGAGCTCCTGCTGGCAGCCATGTTCTTCTGGTGCCGCGCCGGCACCAGAAGTCGCTTCTACGCACTTCCAGACATGCGTAGAAGCGACTTCCGATGCCACTGTGCCCATTTCCAAAATGTCTGCAGCGCCAGAAGTCACTTCTATGCATTTCCGGAAGTGCATAGAAGCGACTTCCAGTGCCGCGGACATTTTGGAAATGGGCACAGCGGCATCGGAAGTCGCTTCTACGCATGTCCGAAAGTGCGTAGAAGCGACTTCCGGTGCCGCAGCGCTGCTGATCCTGGATTTTTCAATCCGGAACTTGGCACCTATGCTCAGAATTAGTTCTGCTACCTCTCAGTGATGTCATCATATAACATCCCTAAACATTTTGTGAATCTTTGTAGTTTTTCCATTTACTGTATTTATTTCCCTCCAATCTGATCTGAATAAAATGCTGTTTTTTTTAAGTCAAAATGAGAGTACCCATATACATTATTATTTTTGGGGGGGGGAGCACTGGCTATGTAATACCTTCATAAATTCCAGGAAGAGAACCACACAGAGAAGAAGTGGTGCCAGTCCAGACCCAATTGGTGCTGTGAAAAGCTTTTCTCTTTGGATTATGGGATCAGAGCTACCTAAACAGTGTAGAAATTTATTCATGTATGCAACTACAGCTGCAAGAATGATATTTGCCCCAAAATGGAAAGAATAAGGAGGCCCGACGAGAGAAGAATGGCTACAGAAATTAATAGGCTATGCAGAAATGGCGAAACTTACCGGAAAAATAAGAACTCAAGACAACAAACTTTGGATTGGAAATGGCTTATTGAATATTTACAAAGGAAATGCAAACAGATTAAGGCATAAGCAGGATTACTGTAAAATCTTGTAGTTTCTAAAACATATATTTAAACAGAGGAGCAAAAAAAAGAAAAGTTGAGTCAATTTGGAATATATAGGGAATGATGAAAATAATTTAAGGAACTGCAGAAAGAGAGAGAGGGAAGTTGATGTTTGAAATGTTAGAATTATTGTTGAAATGTATATTTGTTATAAATAAAAAATTTAAAAGGAAAAGAAAAGGTTTTCTCTCCCACCCATCCCACCCTGAGAACACAAATTAATTGTTGTTCCATTGTTGCTCCACTGATACACATAACATTTTACAAGGACAGGAGGAAACACCACGGACAGAATAATTGCTACACACAGGAAGAACAAGGATATAGTTTGAGTGCCTCACTTGTAGTTTTATAAATCATTTAATGCATCAACACAAACAGAAGTCATTAATATTGCAGTTGATGTATAAGGGATTATTATTATGACCGGAATGTAATTGAAATTAATAAGATTTTCGAATGCAAAAATAAAGAAAATCCATCAATTCTAGCACGTGGGGGGGGGGCGCACCTAAATCATACAATTTGGTATTTGAATGACTGGCATTATAAATTGGTATTGTTAAAATGAGGTTATTATTGGATTGCAATTGAAAATTAATAAAAATCATTATATAAAAAAAGAGAACACAAATTCAGGATTCCGTAAGTGCTGCCCAGATATTACAGGTGTGGCAGATGAGCAAGCTAGCTGGTACTTAAGGGAGTTGGAATTTTTTCCCCTGTTGGAGCTGGACAGAGTAGCCATCCAGATGTGATGACCAGCAAAATCCCCCGCGGTGTCATGGTCCCGCGAGGCGGTGGGACTCTTCTGTTAGGGATGGCGGTTATTCATAAAGCCCTGCTTTGTGTGCTTCATCTTCTGCATTTTCTGTCTTTCTCCTTGAAATCCACAGCCGATGGGGAGGGTCCAGAGATACTCCTGCTGCTGGCGGTCACCTTCCCGGCCAAAGGCAGCCAGTTCCTTTGAGGGCCCCCACACACACACAATGAAATGAGCGCAGCTGGACAGAGCATGTGGGGCTGGGGATGGAGAGTGTTTGAGGCTCAAAGGGCTAACAGTGGGAAGCTGTGCCAGCAACTTTGGGGGTGTCAGGGACTTTACTTTTTGAAATATGTCAAGCTTAGATGATCGAATCAGCCAAAGGAACTGGTTTGGTAAGCTTGCCTTCATACATTCTGCTCTCACAGATACAGGATCCCAAGAATTGGAAGGGACTCAGGGAATCATCTAGACCAGTGATCTAGGATTGAAGCTGTTGAGCTTTTTTCATGATTTTACCCCAAAGTTGTTGAGCTGTTTTTTTAGGGTTGAAGTTGTTGAGGTTTTTGTTTTTAGGATTTTACCCCAGGAAATAAACTGTCACAGGGGCCGGATTAGGCCCCCGAAAAACCACTTCTGCATTCCCATGGAGGTGGTGTTGTGGGCTGGCCCCGAGCGAACTCTCGTGATGGGGCTGAGAGCTGCTCAGCCCCCTCGCGAGGTGGGAGTTCCCGCCTCCGTCAGACCCGGGCCACCCAATAGGGTCAGCCAGGAGGCGGAGCTTACTGTTTTTTAAACCGGCCGGAGGCAGGAACTCAGCCTTTCCTGCCCCGGCTCCCAACCCGATCGGATCCCAACCCAAACAGACTTTGGGCATGCCTGATCTGGACTGACAACACACACGACCTCTTAAACTCCTAACCGTATTGTCTTCACTGACCGACCTGCCAGAGTTTCAGACAGGGGGTCTTTACCAGGCCTAGCAGGAGAGGACAGGCATTGAGCTTGAGACCAGGGCCAGATTTAGGTTTGATGAGGCCCTAAGCTACTGAAGGTAATGGGGCCCTTTATATGTCCAGCTGTCCTTTGTCAACAACAAATTGTCACTGTTTTTGTGTTGAATATATGCTATATGGTACTTTATGGACCTAATAGGTATCTACAGCCATTTGCAGATAACGATATATTTTTTTTATCAAAGTAATTGTTGAACTAGGGACCCAGGTGTCGCTGTGGGTTAAACCACTGAGCCTAGGGCTTGCTGATCAGAAGGTCGGCGGTTCGAATCCCTGTGACGGGGTGAGCTCCCGTTGCTTGGTCCCAGCTCCTGCCAACCTAGCAATTCGAAAGCACGTCAAAATGCAAGTAGATAAATAGGAACCGCTCCGGCGGGAAGGTAAACGGCGTTTCCATGTGCTGCTCTGGTTTGCCAGAAGCGGCTTTGTCATGCTGGCCACATGACCTGGAAGCTATACGCCAGCTCCCTCGGCCAATAATGCGAGATGAGCGCGCAACCCCAGAGTTGGTCACGACTGGACCTAATGGTCAGGGGTCCCTTTACCTTTACCTTAATTGTTGAACTGGAATACAATTATGAAGAAGTATATTAATAGTGTAATACAATTAAGAAGAAGTATATTGGGGTGGGGGGCAAGAGAGTGAGGCCCTAAACTATAGCTTGTTTAGCTTATACGGTACATAAATCTGGCACTGCCTGAGACCTTCTGCATGCAAAGCACATCCTCTGCCCCTGCTCTACATTCCTTCCCGATAGCATCTGTAGGACCACCATTGAGGAACGCTGCTCTGTAGAGCCTCATCCATTCATAAAGACCTGTTACCTTTTCCTGACATGGCTCTTCTTCACCCAACACATTGCGGAGGCAACATCAGAGGCCCATCAGGCAGTACCCCAAGCTCCCACTATAATGAAGCCGTTAATGGTGTCTTAATTGTTCATTCCTTCTAATTTTCCTCACCTGTCAGGTGCTTTCAAAGGCAGTGTTGTGGCATGGCAGATGAGTAAGCGGGCTTCTTAGATATGATCCCCATGCTTTCACATCTTTCAGTACAACCGTGGATAATATACTAGTTGTGGGAATTAGTGGATGCTTAGCTTACGTTCTCATTGAATACATCATGCCGCAAAGAAGAGGACAAAGAGCTGGCCGGGGATTGAACCTAGGACCATAGCTGCCAAGTTACCCCTTATTTTAAGGGATTTTCCCTTATGCTGAATAGGCTTCCTCGCGAGAAAAGGGAAAACTTGGCAGCTATGCCTAGGACCCTCTGTATGCAGAGTTGCTCTACCACTCATCTGTGGTCTTTTAGGAATGGCAATTTCAGGGGCAGTGATATTAGGTCTAGTTTACTTTCCATGAAGGGCACTAAAGGCACTCTTGGAGGAAATTGATTTTCTAGATCCATTTCAAGCAGGGGGTTTTGGCGCAGAAACTGCTTTGGTTGGCCTGTATTATGACTTCTGTCGGAGGGGGGGTGGGGCTTTCTCCTCTGCAGTGGCCTTTGATTGCCACTTCAACCACCAGGTAAGCTTGATTTGATTTTCCCCTCGTTCCCGATACAGTGGTACCTCTGGTTAAGAACTTAATTTGTTCCGGAGGTCCGTTCTTAACCTGAAACTGTTCTTAACCTAAAGCACCACTTTAGCTAATGAGGCCTCCTGCTGCCACCGCGCCGCCAGGGCACGATTTCTGTTCTCATCGTGAAGCAAAGTTCTTAACCTGAGGTACTATTTCTGGGTTAGTGGAGTTTGTAACCTGAAGCGTTTGTAACCCGAGGTACCACTGTATAGACCTTCACTCCCCACTTCATTGTTTGCAATGAAAATATTTATTCTGCCCTTTCTCTTAATTTAGATATTCACTCGCCCTTTCTTCCTGGTGGTGATTATGGGGGAACTATTGTGTGGTTTGCCCAGGTACAAAAATATATTGGGCCAGCCCTGAGCAAGACAGGACAGGACTTATTAATGAACACATGCGAAACTGGTATGGACTAGCAACACAGTGAGCCATCCATTCTTACAAGTCAGAAGCCAGCACTGGAGAATATCATGGGATATAAGATCACATCAGAGTGCAGGGAGACCCCATTACTCAAGTAAAACTCATTAGGAACAAGACGACTTGCCACACTCTCTCCTGACCAGGAGGAGCCAGTGGCCAGCCTGGTGGCCAGAGTCAATCCAGGGCCTGGAGGCAGAGCGGGCCTGCCACTGACGCAAGGGTTCTGTTCTGAGAGCCAGTGTGGTGTAGTGGTTAAGAGCGGTAGACTTGTAATCTGAGGAACCGGGTTCGTGTCTCCACTCCTCCACATGCAGCTGCTGGGTGACCTTGGGCTAGTCACACCTCTTTGAAGTCTCTCAGCCCCACTCACCTCACAGGGTGTTTGTTGTAGGGGAGGAGGGGAAAGGAGATTGTTAGCCACTTTGAGACTCCTTCGGGTAGTGATAAAGCGGGATATCAAATCCAAACTCCTCTTCTTCTTCTTCTTCTTCTTCTTCTTCTTCTTCTTCTTCTTCTTCTTCTTCTTCTTCTTCTTCTTCTTCTTCTTCCACGTGCAAGGGCAAAATTGTGTAAAGCCAGAAAACCCCCAAATCCACCTACCTCTACCTGCCCAGAGCAGACCTTGCCCTCTGCCTTGCTTACAGGGCTCTGGGAAGGTTGTGAGAGTGTCCCCACGGCTCTCATGTGACTTTTCCAGAGTCCAGTAAGTGAGGCACTCCCATCCTTACCAGGATGTGAGAAGGATGAACAAGGGCTCTGGGGAGCTTCTGTGACCTTCCCAGACGATGGTAAACAAGGTGGAGGGCTTAAAAAGCACTTTCCATCACAGGTTTTCCCCTTCCTTCCTTCCTTCCTTTATTTACTTGCCGTGCACCTAATGTCGTGATCATGTGAGTAAATGACACCTGGTTGCTGCCCCCTTGAAGTTCACTGAGAAACTGTTACCTGCAGTCCAGTGGCTCACTATCGGGGACAGCCGAGTAGAAACCTAGTTGCTCCTAATGGGTACTTGGAGGAAGAGTTGGGGGAAAATGTAATGAATATCTTTAAATTATATAGTGATCAAATGTCTAACAGCTTCTCTTAAAATTTAGCATGTTTTCTTCCACTGCTAAGAATAAAAAGTGGCTGGTCATTTGAACTCAGGTTTTTCTTTTTTTTAAAGACACTTCTATGGCAAAGCCTGTGAACACTAAGCAAACTTCCAAGTCTTAGAGATTTATGTACAGTACTAGAGTTTATGGCTGTGCCTTGCATGCCTCTTCCTTAACAGGAAGGAAAACCAATACCTTACCATGACATGCCTCGTGAAGAATTGTATTCTGAAAGCATCTCCTTCTTCCCCTCCCCCCAGAGATGATTTGAAAATCTTCACAAGCTTACTCTGTTGCAATCCTGTCGAGAAATATACGCCACCATGTAAAGAGGTGTGACAACAAGGGAAGGCCAGATGAGAAAGTATCACATCAAACCTCTTCATCAAAATGTTGGCAAAATCCAAAGGGCTTTTCAGCAAAAAGATATGATGAATCATGAGTGCCCAGCCAACTCTCTGAAATAAAGACTATTGCAAAATCCTAAGAGCTCCAGTAGCAGCTTGATAGTGCCTCTGATGATCTGGATAAGAAAGAGGTACAGTGGTACCTCGACTTACGAATGCCTCGACTTATGAAGGTTTTGACTTACGAAGTCGGCAAACCTGGAAGTATTTTCTCCGCCTGCGCAGAAGCGGCGTGCGCGGTCTGTGCATGTGCAAAGCACAAAATTGCACTTCACGCATGCACAAAATGGACACTTTGACATCTGAAGGTTTCAACTTACAAAGAGCGCCGCGGAACGGATCGCCTTCGTAAGTCGAGGTACCACTGTACATGTTTTTCCTCCTGTTTGGAGAAACTCCAGTGAATTTGGTCCAGTAGAATTTCAAAGTGGCTCATTTGTACCAGGGAAAACTCCAGGGAAAATGATCCATCAGGTTGTACCAAGAAAAAGCTGGCTAACCAAGGGGCCTAATGGCTGGTCTCTAGCACCAATTCCATGGAGTCATTTTGCAATTCATTTTTATTAATGAACATAAGAAGAGCTATGCAGGATCAGACCAAAGGCTCATCTAGTCCAACAGTGACTAAGCAGATGCCTATGGGAACTCCACAAGTAAGACATGAGTGCAATAGAAATCTCCCACTCACGTTTCTCTAACAAATATTATTATTATTCAGAGACTTAGCAGCGCTGATGCTGGAGGTAAGATATTATGATTCACAGCCATCTGCTTCTGTAGGTCAGCTGAGAAGCTCAATAGAGTTTCACGATCAGTGGTGGACCTGAAACTAGAACAAGTTACAGGTAGGTAGCCGTGTTGGTCTGATGTAGTCAAAACAAAAAATAAAAAATTCCTTCCAGTAGCACCTTCGAGACCCACTAAGCTTGTCATAGGTATGAGCTTTCATGTGCATGCACACTTCTTCAGAGTTCTGGGTAACCACTGTTAATCTTTTACAATGGGGTTGTTCCATGACAGATCACTTAAAAAAAATTAACTACTACATCTCAGTTCCTGATTAAAATAGTGGTACTGGATTATCTCACGTGCCACAGTCACTGGTGTGAAGAAAAATTTTCTATGCTTTATAGTTCACATGCCACCTTTACAGCATCTCTGCTACTGACTCTCAAACTTTGGGATTTATTCAATCTGAGTTGTGTGACTCAAATTGGGTCCACTAGACCTACAAAATTTAAGGAGTGTGGACTGAAGTCAGTTGTGGAGGTCCTCTGGGATTTTGAGCCTTGAAGCTTAAGCTCCATTAGTTTCGCAGCAGATCTGCCTGTGCTCACGATTTAACACTATATAACTGAAGGCTCCTAGATATCAGGATATCCCAGACTGCCTTCCTACCTGCATCCAGTTCAAGGGGTGGCACTGGCTATTAGTCTCCTCCTTCATCTCAGTGTTGCCCTTATGGAAGTCAGCAGGCTGGAAGATGGTGGCAAAACTGGAAGTAGGTGACTCTGCCTGACATTGATTTGGAGTCCATCTGCCCTTGGCTCCCTGCTTTCTGTCTTCCTAGTCTCAATGAGAAACCAGCCAATGGGAAGGTACTTCTTCACACAGCACATAGTTCTACTATGGAAGTCGCCCCCATGGGAGGCCTTCAAAAGAGGATTCCTGGACGCAAATGATATCAAAGGCTACTAGTCATGATGATGATGATGATGATGATGATGATAAATTATTTATACCTCGCCCATCTGGTTGGGTTTCCCCAGCCACTCTGGGCGGCTTCCAACTGAATATTAAAAACAGTACAGCATCAAACATTAAAAACGTCCCTAAACAGTTGTCTTCTAAAAGTAAAATAATTGCTTGTTGCCTTGACATCTGCTGGGAGGGCGTTCCATAGGGCGGGTGCCACTACCGAGAAGGCCCTCTGTCTGGTTCCCTGCAACCTCACTTCTCGCAATGAGGGAACCGCCAGAAGGCCGTCGGTGCTGGATCTCAGTGTCCGGGCTGAATGTTGGGGGTGGAGACGCTCCTTCAGGTATACAGGACCGAGGCCGTTTAGGGCTTTAAAGGTCAGCACCAACACTTTGAATTGTGCTCAGAAACGTAAAGGGACCCAGTGTAGGTCTCTCAGGACGGGTGTGATGTGGTCCCGGCGGCCACTCCCAGTCACTAGTCTAGCTGCTGCATTCTGGATTAGTTGCAGTTTCCGGGTCACTTTCAAAGGTAGCCCCACGTAGAGCGCATTGCAGTAGTCCAAGCGGGAGATAACCAGAGCATGCACCACTCTGGTGAGACAGTCTGCGGGCAGGTAGGGTCTCAGCCTGCGTACCACATGGAGCTGGTAGACAGCCGCCCTGGACACAGAATTAACCTGTGCCTCCATAGACAGCTGTGAGTCCAAAATGACTCCCAGGCTGCGCACCTGGTCCTTCAGGGGCACAGTTACCTTATTCAGGACCAGGAAGTCCTCCACACCTGCCCGCCCCCTGTCCCCCACAAACAGTACTTATGTCTTGTCAGGATTCAACCTCAATCCGTTAGCCGCCATCCATCCTTCAACTGCCTCCAGGCACTCACACAGGACCTTCACCGCCTTCACTGGTTCTGATTTGAAAGAGAGATAGAGCTGGGTGTCATCCGCAGACTAATGAACACCCAGCCCAAACCCCCTGATGATCTCTCCCAGCAGCTTCATATAGATATTAAAAAGCAGGGGGGAGAGAACGGAACCCTGAGGCACCCCACAAGTGAGTGCCCAGGGGTCTGAACACTCATTCCCCAACACCACTTTCTGAACACGGCCCAGGAGGAAGGAGCGGAACCACTGCATAACAGTGCTCCCAGCCCCTCTAGACGGTCCAGAAGGATGTTATGGTCAATGGTGTCAAAAGCCGCTGGGAGATCCAGCAGAACTAGGAAACAGCTCTCACCTTTGTCCCTAGCTCGCCGGAGATCATCGACCAGCACGACCAAGGCAGTTTCAGTCCCATGGTGAGGCCTGAATCCCAATTGGAAGGGATCCAAATGGTCTATGACTATGCTCTCTGCCTCCATGGCATAGCTGCCAAGTTTTCCCTTTTCTCGCGAGGAAGCCTATTCAGCATAATGGAAAATCCCTTTAAAAAAGGGATAACTTGGCAGCTATGCTCCATGGTCTGAGGCAGTAATGCTTCTGAATGCCAGTTCCTGGAAACCACAGGAGAGGAAAGAGCTCTTGTGCTTGAATCCTGCTTGCAAGGTTTCCTAAAGGCATCTGGGTGGCCATTGTGAGAATGGGATGTTGGACTAGATGAGCCGTTGGCCAGAACCTGCAGGATCTTCCCGTGTTCTTATGTTTCCCATTCCTTGCAGCAGGTTGGACATGGCAATCTGTATTCATAGGATGCATTTGAAGGCAACAAAACTATACAGTTATTTTTTAAACATTAACTATCGCATTAGATCCAGCAAGTCGATAAAGTGAGAAAAGAAACAAGGGCCTGCTCTCTCCCTTCCGATAATGTCCTTGATATTCCCTTTGCGAGTGTATTCTCCTATTCTCTTTACTTTACCTTATCAACCCTGCTTTATAATAGCAAATAAATGCACCTCTCTGAGATTATTGGCATGCCATAAAATAGGGAGCTGAGGGAGGGAGGAAAGCTGTGTCTTGAAATTTGTGGGGTTTCAAATAAATAGGACAATCTCTGCAGTTTCTGCGACTCCTAAAAACAGCTGTGACACTCGTTATCTGCAGTCACATAAACACAGTTTATCAATGCAATTACAGGGAGGGAAAAAAACATTTCTCTCTCGGCTTTCTCAAGGATATAAAAAAGGCAAACAGACCGAGGAAATTACCTGGATAGAAGCTGAAAGCATGCCCAGTGGGAGAAACAGGATATTAGTGTGCTGTGCTTAGCGGCAGTGGCTGCCACACAAACAACTTCAGGTAAGGGTGAGAGGATTTCTGCCAGCATATTTCCACTGCCATGAGAATATAGGAGGCTGTTTTATAGTGAGTCAGAACTATCTGTCCATCTAGCTCCATATAGTCTACACCAGGCATCCCCAAACTTCGGCCCTCCAGATGTTTTGGACTACAATTCCCATCTTCCCCAACCACTGGTCCTGTTAGCTAGGGATCATGGGAGTTGTAGGCCAAAACATCTGGAGGGCCACAGTTTGGGGATGCCTGGTCTACACTGTCTGGCAGCTGCTGTCTGAGATTTCAGACCCAGGTCTCTCCCAACCCCACCTGAAGATGCCAGAGACTCAACCTGCAAAGCAGATGCTCTTCTACTGAGCCACAGCCCTTCCGCAAGAGACAAAGGGTCAGAAGTTCACTGGCAGTTTGGAAAACTGCTGTAAGACCCTCCCCCCCCCCCCCGTTCCTCCTCTGAGGAGACCATCAGCCACCAGGTCTGGGCAGAGCTGAACTCTGATACCTTCCTACACAGGAGGAACCAATGGCCAGTCTATGCAGAGTCAATTCACAGCCTGATGGTACTTTTCCAAGAATACGCCACCTGCAATTCCCTGGTCCATCACATGCGGCAGGTGTCCACGGATCCCAGAAGCTGCTGATACCTGATTTTCACTGCTCCTGCCTTCCAGTTTAACTAGGATAATTTCTAACAACATTTCTGCATTTGGAATAGGTGCAGTTAGCCATAACTGCAAGGAACTGCAAGTTCCTTGTTTGCATATTTTCGCCCCACTACATTACCAATGTATGTGAACATTGATCTGCCGAAATGCATATATTTTACAGAATAGCAATGCTTACTAGGGCTTGCTGATCAGAAGGTCGGCGGATCGAATCCCTGTGACGGGGTGAGCTCCCGTTGCTTGGTCCCAGCTCCTGCCAACCTAGCAGTTCGAAAGCACGTCAAAATGCAAGTAGATAAATAGGAACCGCTACAGCGGGAAGGTAAACGGCATTTCCGTGTGCTGCTCTGGTTTGCCAGAAGCAGCTTTGTCATGCTGGCCACATGACCTGGAAGCTATACGCCGGCTCCCTCGGCCAATAATGCGAGATGAGCGCGCAACCCCAGAGTCGGTCACGACTGGACCTAATGGTCAGGGGTCCCTTTACTTTTAATGCTTACATATTTTGAACATGTTTGTTTGTTTGTTTGTTTGTTTGTTTGTTTGTGTGTTCCCATTGCATGTTCTCCAGTGCCTGTTATGGCACAGTATATTCCTTTTTTTTAAAAAAAAAAACACATTCTGATATTCAATACAAAGTGAAACAGCTCATTTAACAAGCTTGCAGACAGGATTTGGGTACTAGAAACAGCCTTCTTAATGTGACACCAAAACTTCAGAAGCCAGTGGCAGTCCTGCAAAGAGCCTTCTGACTTTTATCTGCTTGCGTTGACAAGATCGTGTAATGCTCTGCAGGCTTACTCAGATAGTGTAGCCGACTCTAAAAACATCAATACACAAGGAATGCATGTGTTGGGCTCTGAAGTGTATCATTTCAAAAGGGAGCCCCCGCTATTCCATTTCTGATGGCTTTATTTGCAAACATGTTCAGTAATCAGCTTACATTGCAGTAGCACTATTACTGCTTAGAAATTTCACCATGCCGAACAGCTGCATTCTTTTATAAGCTTCTCAGAGAAGCAGCCAGCTTTCTTGTTACAGCCCTTCATCCTACATAGAAAGAAAAAAATGAGTAGGCAAGTTGGGGGTGAAGAAGAAAGAGGAAAAAGTATGAGGCACACCCAGCAGTGGGTCATTTGCTTTCCCCTGAAAAGGTGGGATACCCGTGAATTTCTTCTTATCTGAATTTCATCCTTCATGTTGGGGTTGCAACATGAACGAGGGTTGTGTGCAAATGGTCCTCTTGAATTTCTCCACCCTTAGGATCGACCTCCTTTATTCTTTTAGTAGGACCATCCCAATTAGATTTACAAGAAGCCACGGTAAAATGGAGAAGTGTTTTGTCAGAAAGCAGAAGACACACAATGAATCCTACAGATTGTGTTTTGTCACAAGATGGCACTTTGTCAGCAAATTACCCCTGGAATAGCAGTGGGATCCTAATTTGGGCCTACTTTAGGTAAACCTTAGTTTAATAACATCCATTATATCCAATTTTCATAAATTGGATCTATTTACTTCTAAAATTACAAGGTTCTTTTTCTACAGCGGGTGACAAAAAGAAAAATCTATTAGAAAAATGTATTATGAGTCATTTCTGCTCTCGAATGAGCTGCTGTTTTTCTGGAAGTGGAATTAGCAATCTCCAGTGTTCTATCTTTACATCTGAGTTTTGTACAAAACCCTTTGGAACAGCAGTTTGCCACAGTATTCAGCTCATAGGGATGGGTGACACTTATCAACTTCAGTTTCCAATCCTAAATTCACTTCTCCACATTTCCTTTTTTTAAAAAAAAATCAACCTCATGAAAATCCATCAGCATTTTACTGTGTTGCCATTGTTGTTGTTATTATTAATTGCCTTCTAAGCCACTATGTTGAGATGATTTACACAGAAGATAATTAAAAACAATTAAACAAATGGAAAAACAAATGCAAACACATTTAAAATAAGTTTTTGGGGTTCCCATTTTTGCTCATTTATTCCATTCAGGGTTGGAGCATGTCTTTCCTGCCTAATCATTGTCTTTCCTGCCTAGGCATTGTTAAGAGCATGGGTAGGCAAACTAAGGCCCGGGGGCCGGATCCGGCCCAATCGCCTTCTCAATCCGGCCCACGGACAGTCCGGGAATCAGCGTGTTTTTACGTGAGTAGAATGTGTCATTTTATTTAAAATGCATCTCTGGGTTATTTCTGGGGCATGGTAATTCATTCATATTTTTTTCTTCAAAATATAGTCCGGCCCCCCACAAGGTCTGAGAGACAGTGGACCGGCCCCCTGCTGAAAAAGTTTGCTGACCCCTGCATTAAGAGGAAAGTAGCAGGGGCCAGTGGAGGCAACCAATTCTGTGGTAGCTGCCAAATGCCCTCCCTTTCCGCCCGCCCCAAAAAACCACCCATAATGCTGTGCAAGAACATTCCGCATTGCAGGTGGGTAGAATCTTGGCTCCCACTGGTGTTTGCTTCACACCAAATAGCAACAGGGAGAGACACATTTTAAAGGGTGCGGAGTGGGTCTCAAAGATCAATGTTCACTCGAAAATGAAAGATTAGCTAACAAAGAAGGCACCAGATGAGTGCAGTTTCAACAAAGGAGGCCCTGGGACAAACAAGGCAATTGTGATTGAAAATGAATGCAATCCTGGTTTTGTTTTTTTTTAAAAAAGAACTTGTGTACTGCCGCTGAAGACATGATTGTGTTATTTCCAACAGACAGTAGACAATTCATGCACCTGGTATATATTCCAGAAGGAATTATATGTTGTTCTGGCAGGGCAATTTGCACGCCATTGGTTTTTATAGCCCTCATTCATGGTGACTACATTGATCCTTGCAGAATGGATTTTCAGCATCCTTCCATCACTGTGCTTGAGCTCTCCAGGATTTCCCCCACTTCCTTATTGTCATGTTTAATTCCACGCTGTCAGGTTTATTTCATCTTAATTGCTGAGAATTTTGGTGGAAACAGCTCCATGGCATCCTTCAGGTTGCGGCTATGCAATTTTAAAAATTGATTATTTGCACAGGGACATCAAACAAACATGGAGACACACACAACCGTATATCAAAATCACCATGGTATACATCTTGCAGGGTGGGGAGTTGGTAAGGATATAGCCGGCCAGAGGGGGAGGGAGAGAGAGAAAGAGAGATTCCACACTGCTTCTCAAGAAAAGTTACAGAGTAAAGATTAGTATAAAGACCACAATAAGAGCCCTGCTGGTTCAGATCAAAGGCCACTTATCACAGTGTTTTGTTTTCCCCAGGGGCCAACTGGAAACCTGTGGGAATCCCACAACTGGTAAGGTAAAGGTAAAGGGACCCCTGACAGTTAAGTCCAGTCGCAAATGACTCTAGGGTTGCGGCGCTCATCTCGCTTTACTGGCCGAGGGAGCCAACGTTTGCCTGCAGACAGCTTCTGGGTCATGTGGCCAGCATGACTAAGCCGCTTCTGGCGAAACCAGAGCAGCACACTGAAATGCCGTTTACCTTCCCGCCGGAGCGATACCTATTTATCTGCTTGCGCTTTGACGTGCTTTCGAACTGCTAGGTTGGCAGGAGCTGGGACCGAGCAACGGGAGCTCACCCCATTGCGGGGATTTGAACCGCTGACCTTCCGATCAGCAAGCTCACCACTTAGTGGTTTAGACTGATGTTGGGAAAGATTGAGGGCACAAGGAGAAGGGGACGACAGAGGACGAGATGGTTGGATAGTGTTCTCGAAGCTACGAACATGAGTTTGACCAAGCTGCGAGAGGCAGTGGAAGACAGGAGTGCCTGGCGTGCTCTGGTCCATGGGGTCACAAAGAGTCATTCGCGACTAAACAACAAAACAGGTTATATTTATTAAATATAACAACTTGAGGATCTGAGAAACAAACTGATTAGTAAGATCCAGCCAATGTAAGCAAATCAAATTAAACATGGGCAAGGTTTGTTACTAGATGGGAGTGATTTCAACCCCCATCACCTGGGCAAGTTAACAGCCCCACACTGTATATGTGCAATAAGGTTTCCCAAGATTCCTTCCTCCCTAAAGTGTGTTCACCCTGATATATCCATCAGGGATGCCCACGAGTCAACACTGCCTCAAATCAGTGCTGCATTCTTTCTGGAATATTCTGCACAGATTTACATGTCAATTAGTCAAACTGAAGGGAAGGCACTCCAACAGACAAACACCCAACAGTTTGGAGTAGGTGAAAAAGAAAAGACCCAGAGACAAAACAAAACAAAACAAAACAACAATAACAATAACAATAACAACACCTACTCAGCCCCTGGAAAGCAAATGACTAGCCTGTGGGTCCACACTGCAAAGGTGGAGGGGATGCCGGATAAAGGGGAAATAAGAGAACAGAGTGGCACAGGTTAAAAAAAATCTGTCACCACCTTCAAGCCATAACGTTCTTCCCTAGGGAGATACCATTTCACCTCCATTCCACCCCACTCTGCTCTGTTCTGCCCTTTCCCCGCCCCCTTTCAGCACCAAAACGACACGTGTGTCAGTGGTTCCGCAAGTGCTGATTGCATGCTAGTGGGGAGAGGCCCGTATTTGTAATTGTTTAATTTTTGCATGTTGCAAGCCATCTTGAGCATGGTTTTAACTATGGAAATGCTGCCTACAAATAAAATGATGTGTTTATATATGTATGGTGTATTTGGGCATTTTTGTTTTAGGTTTTTTTTAAAAGCAAACTGATGCAGAAATTATACAAAACTGAACTTAAATTGGACAAGCTGAGAAACTGAGATTGATAGATTCGCCCATCCCTAAAGGTGAATGGTTGAATGATACCGGTAGTCAGGGAAGGACCCGTTTCCTTCTTTAGACTTCACATGATCTCATCTTCTTTTCTTCTTTTCAAGCACTTGTTCTAAAAAAGGGGAAAGGAAGGTACTACCCATATTATAGAATTCTTGGTCTTCGTTCAGGGAACCAGAGGCCTTGTTAAAGATGTTGAACTAAAGAGCTACTAATGAGGAAAATGCTGAGAAGTAATTGAGCAAATTGTTTTTCAATCTGATTTGATAAGAATAGTACTGAGTCCTGCTGTGGTACATTTTGCATCTTGAAAGAATCCTGCGGCATTAAACTACACACAAAGTGTACACAAAGCCTACAGTGTGGTTTCCGCCCCGCCCCCTCCCGCCCCCCACGCAAGGGCAGCCATTACAGTTTGGGGTGGATTAAAAAAGAACCACTTAATCTCCCGGGGCATTTTGTGGACAACTGGGCAGAAGAAAGCTTTAGGCGTGAGATAGATGCCTCTAGATACAAAACCTGCCAAATTGCAGCCACATCAGTCCAGGGGGCGTTGTGCTATGTACTTTTAGAATTGATTAGAAAGTAAAAGGGATTCGCTTTCCTTTATATACAGTGGTACCTCGGGTTAAGAACTTAATTTGTTCTGGAGGTCCGTTCTTAACCTGAAACTGTTCTTAACCTGAGGTACCACTTTAGCTAATGGGGCCTCATGCCGCCACATGATTTCTGTTCTCATCCTGAAGCAAAGTTCTTATCCTGAGGTACTATTTCTGGGTTAACGGAGTCTGCAACCTGAAGCGTCTGTAACCTGAAGCGTCTGTAACCTGAAGCGTCTGTAACCCAAGGTACCACTGTACATGCATTGTTTATATTTAGCTATCCCACCTGGAAGCCACAATTATGAGAATCGCAAAATAGCAGAGCTGGGTCCCCAAGGGTAATCTACTCCACCCCCTGCGATGCAGGAATCACAGCTAAAGAATCCCGTGTTTCTCCAAAAATAATACACCGTCTTATATTTATTTTTCCTCCAAAACACACACTATGGCTTATTTTCAGGGGATGTCTTATTTTTTTCCTCCTCCTCCTCCTCCTGCCGTGGGCGGCATTGCTGCTGCGCCTATCACTATGTCTTATTTTCGGGGTATGGCTTATATTCCTTGACTGCTTAAAAATCCCGCTGTGGCTTATTTTATGACTACGTCTTAAAATAGGAGAAACAGGGTCTCTGATGAGCCATTGTAGAGAAACATGGCAAATCCTCTCCTCTGATTGACAGCAATAGTTGTCACTTGGAAATAAAATTACTCATCCCCCTCCCCACAAATTTTCCTTGTGTGTTGTTGTTGTTGTTGCACTCTTCATCTGTAGATCTCAGGGCGACTCACAACATCAAAATACAAAAGAAAAGCACAAAATACACAATAAAAGCAAGAACCAAAAAACCCCACAAACCAATAAACCTTGCAAAGGTTTTGCATATGAAAAGCTCCACCCATCACCTACCCCACTCCACACACAACTTGGCATTTCCATTGCAATTAGGGAGTGAGACATAGTTTTTCTCTGGAGATGCATGCTTTATGTGCACTTTTGCAGCAGAGTTTAATTTTTGCTTTACATCTAAGTCTTTGCGATACCCAATCTGTCCTATTGCACCTCATGGGAGCACTGCATCACTCTGCCACAGCACAGATCAAGTGCACATTTATCAGTCACAGAGTAGTAATAGTTCTCTGGGAAATCCCACAAAGCCATGTAGAATGAAGCAAAACAACAGAGGCAACTTGTTCTGGTGCTTCATTCTATGTCACTCATTGCAGAGGAAATGGAGCAAACCAGGAGAGCTGAGCAAGAGGTTTTCAACCTTTTTTGAGTCCACAGCTCCCTTGGCCAACTGCATTCTTTCTGCGGCCCCCACATGAGCCCAGTAACGTCACCTTTTGGCTGCAGATCTGGCAGCCTCTCCCTTTTTCAAACACTCTCCCTTGTGGAGTATTTCCTCAGCCTCCTCTCTTCTCCCCTCTCTTTGGGAGTCCTCTGGGCAGGCACTACTGCCGCCTCTGTCTCTGAGCTTCCCCCCCCCCCCTGCCCCAAAGAGAGCTGCCTCCTCACACTGCCACATAGGGGCCTGGGAAGAGGATGCCCCCAAGTCTTAGTGGCCCAATGGACAATGGTGAATGTGAGGCCAGCACCTAACCTTGGGAGGCAGCAGTGGTAGCAGTGGGCACTGTTTTTTTATATATATATTAAATTTTTATTAAATTTACAATAGTAAAAAATACAACAATACAAAAATATAATAGAAATAAAGAAGAGAAAGAAAAAGAAAAAAGAATAAGAAAAACACAGAATTTAATTACCTAATCTTAATCTCTTCACATTGAATATAGGGACCTCCTCGGGTTCCCACCCACTACACTTCCTTTCCAATTTACAATTTAGCAATTTCCAAAACATTTTGATTAACATTATCTAGAAATTATTTTGCTTTTATCTAGTTTACTTAATTTCTATTTCCACAGCTTCTTTATATCCTGTACCTAATCTTAATATACCACTTTAGCATATTTTTTAAAATACAATTTTAAATCTTTCCATTCTTCTTCTGTCGATTCTTCTCCCTGGTTGTGGATTCTTCCGGTCATCTCAGCCAGTTCCATATACTCCATCATCTTCATCTGCCACTCATCAACTGTTGGTATTTCACGAGACTTCCAATTCTTGGCTAATAGAACTCTTGCTGCCATCATGGCATAAATAAAAAGTCACATTTTTTCTTAGGAATCTCTTTGCCAACAATGCCCAGTAGAAAGGATTCTGGTTTCTTAATAAATGTGTTTTTCAACACCTTCTTCATTTCATTATAAATCTTTTCCCAGAAGTCTCTTACTACTGCGCACGTCCACCACATATGATAAAAGGACCCTTCCTCTTTCTTACATTTCCAACATTTATTATCATAGTTATGATAAATCTTAGCTAATTTTACTGGTGTAAGATACCATCTATACATCATTTTCATTATGTTTTCTCTTAAAATACTACATGCAGTAAATTTTATATTTTGTTGCCAAAGCTTTTCCCATTCCTCCATCATAATATTATGCCCAACATCCTTTGCCCACAAAATCATAACATTCTTTGTTTGTTCATCTTTCGTATGCCACTCAAGCAGTAACTTATACATTCTGGAAAGTACTCTCGTTTTAGGTTCCAACAGTTCTGTTTCCAACTTTGACTTCTCCGATTGAAAACCAAGTTTTCTATCGAGTTTGAATACTTCATTAATCTGATGGTATTGGAGCCATTCATCAAGTTTATGCTTTAATTGTTCATATGTTTTTAACTTAAATTGGTCTCCATCTTCTATCAACATATCTCTATATTTTAGCCAACTGGTTTCCATATTAAGTCTTTTAAAGGCCTTAGCCTCCAAAGGCGAAATCCACTTGGGTGTTTTCCTTTCTAAGCAATCTTTATACCTAATCCATACAATGATTTTCTGATTATATTATTTTTGAAGCCTTTGTGAACCTTCACTTTATCATACCATAAATATGCATGCCATCCAAACGCATTATCATAACCTTCTAAATCAGGGGTCCCCAGACTTACCGGGCTTCGGGCCGGTGCCCGCCGCGCCGACCGCGCGGCGGGCCGGAGAGCAGGGGAGTGCGCGCGCAGCGGGCCGTTTTTTTTCGGGGGGAAATCGCCGAAAATCGCTTGTGCGCATGCGTATGGGCCTCCCCCGACCCGGAAGTGCATCGGAAATGACCTCTTCCGGGTCGGGAGAGGTCCATACGCATGCGCACAAAGGATTTTCGGCGATTTTTTGCCGATTTCGAAGATCGCCGCCGTGCTGCGCGCCGTAAGAGCGGGCGGCGGCAGCGGGCGGCGGGGGTCGTCGCGGGCCGGATTGGGCGGCTAATTGGGCCGCATCCGGCCCGGGGGCCGTAGTCTGGGGACCCCTGTTCTAAATCTAATACATCAGTGTTTTCTAACATAAACCATTCTTTCATCCAGCAAAAGGCAGCTGCTTCATAGTAAATCTTAGCAGTGGGCACTGTTGGGCCTGCAAGATGGAAAGGCTACCCTTCAGCACCGGGCACTCAGGTCCCAGGCAGGTCTTGCACACAGTAAGCACAAGAAAGACCAGCGCAGTGCCTGCCTGCCTGCCCAGCCTCCTACTTGTCTGTCTGTTCCCAACAGCAAGGGCTGGCAGACTGGCTGGGCTCCCTCACCCACGTGCTTGCTTCCTCGGAGGCTGCCTCAGTTCCTGCCAACCAGCACCCTCTGGCCAGTCCTAGAGGCACCATTTGCCTGCGGAGCTTGTAGCCAGGGCTGCTGCAACAAACAGCTGCACAAGCCTTTCAGAGGCAGAGACATGAGAGGGTATCAGAGGAGGGAGGGAAAGAGGGGCAGAGCCTAGCGTTGCGCACAGCATCCCTGACCATCATTCAAGGCACCCCAGGGTGCCACAGCACACTGGTGGAAAACCACTGGTCTCTAGGTGAAGAAGAAGGACCATGGACAGCTCTTAGTCAGTGCTTATCCATGCACATCTGCACATGACAGGTGTACCGTGTTGTGGGAAGAGATGCATTAGAATTCAAAGAACCGGAAGCACATATTCCAGTTCTGGAATTATTTTTCAGAATTTGTTCTAGAAAAACCACAGTTCAGGAGGATCACAGGGTTAGACTCTTGTCAGTTTCGCTTTCATGTTTCCCCTATTCTTAATCTCAGTTTGCCACATTTCCATGGCAGTTTGCCATTTTTTAAAAAAATGTTGTCGGAAAATTTCATCAATATTTTAATGTATTTTTATAACACTTTTCTATGTTGTTTGCATGGAAAGATATGTATTTTTCTACACACTCCGCCCTGATAAATGGTTTTCTGTACACATTTTTTTGAGGGGTTGGAGAACTGCATTGAAAAATTTGGAGAAGTGTACATTTTGAAGGGTACCTATGTTTTGGTTTGTGTGTTGTTTTGGGTCGTGGAAACTAGTTAGGTTTGCATGGAGCACTCAGGAAGAATGAGTATGTGGGGAGTCTGCAGGAATTCAGACCACTGGAGAGAGAATTTCTAGAGCAAAAGAAAGGGAAATTCCACCCCCTCCCATTATCTCAAAAAGAAGATAAGGAAGCACAACAAAAGCCCAGCACCCCACTCTTGAGAAGTTCACCAAAATTTTCAGAAAAATGGGTAAAGTACAAATTATACATTCAAAAATATAGTAAAGGTGCACTGACTTTGGTAACATTCGAATGAATTTGAAGATTTGGAAGGAAAAATTTTAAAATCAAACAATGAACTTTGATGCATTAAGAGGAAAGAACGTACTAGATAAGTGTTTTAAAAAACTAGGTAAAGGGACCCCTGACCATTAGATCCAGTCGTGACCGACTCTGGGATTGCGCGCTCATCTCACATTAGAGAACTATACTGGGTTAAATACGTTCGTCTAAGTCTAAAGAAATACATCAGGAATTGGCAGGAAGTCTGTTAGGAAAGAAATAAATATAGGAAAAAATGGATAGGCCATCTTTCTTTTTCACTATTTTCTTCTTTATCTACTCTCACCCCTTTTTTTGTTTTTAGAGCATAATACATGGTATAACCAAAATGATGGGAATAAAGGGGAAAGGGGTGGGGGGAAATGGGTGAGAAAGGAAGAAGAAGAAGAAGAAGAAGAAGAAGAAGAAGAAGAAGAAGAAGAAGAAGAAGAAGAAGAAGAAGAAGAAGAGGAGGAGGAGGAGGAGGAGGAGGAGGAGGAGGAGGAGGAGGAGGAGGAGGAGGAGGAGGAGGAGGAGGAGGAGGAGGAGGAGGAGTTTGGATTTGATATCCCGCTTCATCACTACCCGAAGAAGTCTCTAAGCGGCTACCATTCTCCTTTCCCTTCCTCGCCCACAACAAACACTCTGTGAGGTGAGTGAGGCTGAGAGACTTCAGAGAAGTGTGACTAGCCCAAGGTCACCCAGCAGCTGCATGTGGAGGAGCGGAGACGCGAACCCGGTTCCCCAGATTACAAGTCTATCACTCTTAACCACTACACCACACACACGAGGGTGGGAGGTGGGGAGAGGGTGGAAGATAATTGTTTTCTTGGGTCGATGTGTGGAGGTTGATTGTATGACGTATTTTGTATTCTGTATGGATATGTGTGTTTTCTTTTTCTGTTTTCTGCAATGTTTTCTATATATTGAAACAAAAATTTTAATATTAAAGAAGAGAGAGAAGTTCACCAAAATTTTGCCTTCCATCTTAATAGCTATTGAACAAAGTTTCTTTTCTCATTAATTGGCGGGGGGGGGGCGGACTTCGGCACAGCACTAATCCCAGGCTCTTGATTTAAAAGATATATTTTATACAATTATTAAATTAGATGCCTAGCAGCAGCAGGGCTAATAATGGATGGCTTACATTTTCAGGCTGAACCTGTGTTCCCCCAATCTGTGTAAGTAACATTAATCAAAGTTCCTGTTTTATTGATCTTGTGGAAAGAGTTGGGGGGGGGATAAAACATGGAAAGGGCCAGCTGATGTCCTTACACTGTAAAACTTTCATCTCCCTCATGAGGAAAGGATATATTCTTGTGACTGTAAAAACAAACAAACAAGAAAAACCATACCGGTAGGATTTTATTTATATTTTTTCTGAAGAATATCATCTCTAAAATCTCTACTTGCTAGCCTAAGAGCCCATGTGCTAGTGGAGGGAAGACTTTTAAAGTTGTGGAACAGAGGCATCGAACAACAACTTGGCTCTTTTTGTTCAATGGGTTGCACATCAATCTTTGGCAATGTACCCAGGGCTGTCTTTAGCATATGCGCCGCCAGGGTGCAAAGATCCACCCAGTGCCTCCAAATTAACTTTTATTCTGCTTATGTCACTATTATCATTTGATAAATTGTGCTCACGCCTGCATGGCTGCAAAAGGAGTTTTTTTGTGTGTGATCTTTGTTTAAAACCAGCTTTTCAAAAGAACACCAAGAACACATTGGGAGTCAGTGTAAAGACTCCGTGCGTGCGCTTATGGTCGTAGGGAGGTGTCTGAAAGATGAGACAGGCGGGCTTTTGCACATGCGTGGGACAGCCATCTCGGGCAGCCTTTCATTCTGGCAGCAACCTTATTTCTAAAGGAGTTTGGAGGGCCCTTGCAAGTGTGCATATACAAGCTCTTCTTGGGAAGGTTCCGGAGCTTCTGCACGCTCCCATCGCCAGATAGGCACATTCTCTGTCTGTCTGTCTCTCCCTCTTTCCTGTCACTCCGCCTCCTTCCAGCTTTGGTGAGCGAGATTTTCCAAAGAGTTCTCCCTGCAGCAGCATAAGCTTAGGTGGCAGGTTCAGCGCCGGGCGCCTGATGCACCCCCAGAATTTGGTGCCCGGGTGCCCCGCACCCCTTGCACACTCAGGTAAAGATGGCCCTAAATGTACAGTGGACACTCAGGTGGTGAATGTGATCCATGCAGGGTGTACATTTGCAACCTGCAGCATTCGCAACCGGCGCCTGCACTTCTGCGCACGTGATTGACCGTTTCTGTGCATGCTCAAAGCACGATTTAGCATTACTGCGCATGTGCATGCACCGAACCCGGAAGTAACCCATTCCAATACTTCCAGGTTCGGCGCAGAGCGCAACCCAAAAAGATGCAACCTGAAGTGGACGTAACATGAGGAACTTACCATGTTTCTCATAAAATAAGACACCGTCTTATATTTATTTTATTCAAGAAAATAAGCCTATGGCTTATTTTCGGGGGTGTCTTATTTTTTTAAAAAAATTACCTCCTCCTCCTGTCACGGCTGCTGCACTGCTGGGCGCTTTGTTGGCGCTTCAGCAGGGCACGCTGCTGGGTCCCGCCGGGTCCGGGCTCCACGTGGCGCGCGCTGCAGCTCTTGCCGCGTCCCGCGGAGGGGCAGCAGCATCCGGTTCCGTGCGCTGACAGGCATCTTCCTCTCCCATGGCGCCATCCAGACCTGCTCCCACCAATAAGGGTTATTTTGGGGGTATGTCTTATCTTTTTTCAACCCAGGAAAATCCTGCCATGGCTTATTTTCCAAGTGCGTCTTATTTTATGAGAAACACGGTATGTTTTCCCTTGCAACAATGTCCTGCCAGTGCAACTAGTATACTGCTAAGTGTCTTTACATTGGTCACAACCCATAGTAAGCTGAAATTGCATGTGGATGCGCTCTCTCTCTCTCTCTCTCTCTTCACACACACACACACACACACACACACACACACACACACACACACAAAATCAGTTTGCCATTTATTAGGGTTGCACAGCAACCACAAGACTCAACTTGTATCTGTAGTGGATAGAAGCAGCCTAAACTATTTTGGCTCCACTTTAGGTCATTAACTCTAGGCTTTTATAAGGAGGGCAGCTATTACAAGGAAAGCCAGCATTTGGCTGAAGTTGGAGGAAATCCCTCCTTGCCGCAGTGGGGACTGGGAAAGACTTTACACAGAATTTAGGCAATGCAGACACTCTGCGCAATTAATAGAGACATCAAGGCTGGGACATAACCAGGAGTTTCAGGTAAGCCAGGAGCTGGGAACCATGGGGCAAGCCAGGCGACAGGAGGAAAGAGTAAGTGATGATGCAGGAAGGCAAATCATGTTGCTCAAGGAAGAATCAGCTGGAACAGGAAACCCTTTTATGCTCCTTCCTGCCCACAAGGATCCAATGGCCAGCTTGGGTGGGTGGAGTCAGTCCAGGGCCTGAAGGAACTGGCCTGAAAAGCTGCCACCTGCATTTCTGGGCTCACCTTATGGAGGAGTTGTGCACAGACCCAGCAGCTCCTGGCAAGGGCTCAGAAGGGGTGGGTAGGTGGGCTCAGAGAGCAAAGCAGGGAGGCAAGTGATCACCATAGCACTTGGGCCTTATGTCTCAATCTCAGCTTACTTTTACATGAGAGCAAAATGAGAAAGTGCAGCCAGGTGTGTGAAACTGGCTGTTTCAGCACAATTAAGGTTCACGCTGCTCTTTCTGGATAAAGATGGATGGTGCTCAGACCGTGTCCAAAAAATTAGTGGGTGAGCGAACAAAAGCCACCTTAATTGTATTAAGAGTGCACCGTTAGTGCCCTGTTAAGTCCTCGGATTTTGTTTTTGAAAGAATTAATAGCTTTAATGTAGAAATAAATTGCTCCATGCTTCTCCTTTTGTTCTCTTGCTAGGAAGTGCTCCCAAGTGTAATTGCAGGAGCTAATTACCACCTTTTGTTAGCGGAAAACATGGCCGAGCTGGAAAAGGCGGGGGAGCAGTCATATTATAGTTTAAAGGAAGGTGAGCTTCCGATTAAAGTGTGTGATGCCTCCACCTGTTAATACTTCATGTAGCAGCAGTAGCTATCACCCCTGACCAGGGCTGACCTGGGGAACACCTGACCCATATCCACCCCCAAATCATTTCAGAGGCAGGGCTAATGTTAAATTAGGGCGCTTTTTTAATTTAAAAGAACCCTAACTAAGCATATGGTCGGGGGGGGGATATGCTTGGTTCCCCGGAATGAACTGCAGAGAGCAGGAAAGCCATTTCTGCTGGGTGGTGTCTCACCGGTGTAGTGAGAGCCAGTGTGGTGGTGTGTTTAAGAGCGGTAGACTCCTAATCTGGGGAACCGGGTTCGCGTCTCCGCTCCTCCACATGCAGCTGCTGAGTGACCTTGGGCTAGTCACACTTCTCTGAAGTCTCTCAGCCCCACCCACCTCACAGAGTGTTTGTTGTGGGGGAGGAAAGGAAAGGAGAATGGTAGCCGTTTTGAGACTTCTTCGGGTAGTGATAAAGCAGGATATCAAATCCAAACTACTACTACTACTACTACTCCTCTTCTTCTTCTTCTTCTTCTTCTTCTTCTTATTATTATTATTATTATTATTATTATTATTATTATTCACCAGCATGTTCTCTGCAGGCAACATGCTGAGGACCCAGACCCCTGGAGCCATCCAATGAGCAAAGGATCCTATCCTGCTGGGATCCCATTCCCTAGTGTGTTGCTTGCAGTGAAGTAGAGATCACTTTCCACACTCAAGTTGCATCGTTATGGTTAGCATGGTAGGTTTTAGGGCTGGGGTTTCTCAATGATATTTATTACAGCTAGGGAGGTAGGGAAGGTTTGAAGGGGGCAAGTAATAATTGGTGGGAGTAGTTGATGTTGTATTTCACCTAGACTGGGTTCACAAAGTAGCTTTCCCCTGCATCAAGTGGGAAAGGGTGGGCGCCACCACCGAGAAGGCCCATATGTGCAGCCGGGGTGCAAAGATTCACCCAGCGCCCCCAAATTTAGTTTAGCCCTCAAATTAACTTTTATTATGCTTATGTCAGACACCACAATTACACCTTATCTCTTGTTGACGAAAGAAGGGAGGAAAAAGAAACAAACTTTTTTTATTTGCACATTTATTTACAATACATTTATACTTAAGTATACATTACCACCACACGTAACATAATATTTTGATGTAAGAGTTAATTTTGCAGGCACGGCACCGTTGTGAATGACAAGCGCCGTCGTTGAGTTTGACAAGCGCCACCGCTGATGTGGCGCGTCTTTGGTAAATGAGCTCACAAAGTCGAAAGTCCTTTAGTGACACAGTAGGTATACATTTCAGTAATACCTAGGTATATATTTACTTTGTTTTTCTAGCTTGATCAAAATTATTTATTATTTCATAACAGGTAGATAGTTAAGAGCAGGCTTCCTCAACCTCGGACCTCCAGATGATTTTGGCCTACAACTCCCATGATCCCTAGCTAGCAGGACCAGTGGTCAGGGATGATGGGAATTGAAGTCTCCAAATATCTGGAGAGCCGAGGTTGAGGAAGCCTGGTTAAGAGCTTAGGCGACTTCAGTGGTGGGCACCTGGGGGCCCCCAGAATTTGGCATCCGGGTGCCCCACACCCCTTGCACCTTTGGGCAAAGACAGCCCTGCAACCCTCATTCAAAACAGCCTTAAGGCAGAACAGGTGAACCTGTGACCCTTTAGGTGTTGACTCACATGGCCAGCAGAGATCATGAGAATTGCAATCCAACAGTGGAGGGTATCACATTGGCTAACCTGCACTAGAGATTCAGAGAAGGTTCCGTCCCAGCCCTACCTTGAGATGCAGAGGATCAAACTTTGGACCTTCTGCATGCAAAGCACTTGCACTCTACCAGTGAGCTACACACTTCTCCAATGGGCACTTGGAGGAGAGATAGATAAGAAAGAATTACGTTAATGACCATTGGCTTTTTCCAGGAAAGTAGCAATGAAATCTACCCTAGTTGCAATACGCAGAGATTTAAAGCTGAGCGAACGCCACACTTCGTATCGATTTTAATTTGCATTTTAAATAAAGCCGGTGCTCTCTTGAAAGATAGCAGAAAGGAGAGAGCCCTCCCAATCCAAAGTGTAATTTTTCATTAAATTCCAGGAATGCAATACTAAATATTTTTGGCCAGATACTAAATAACATTGACCGTCATGCTTAACAGTGAATTTCTGCTTACCCAAAGCAGAACGAATTGAGATATTTTGCTGCCTGTAAAGTCCCTCATTGAGAAAGTGAGAGAATGCAGCCATTTTACTTGCATATGTTGGAGGGGTCCATGGGAGACAGAGGCCACCCAATAGGAAGGACAAGACGGAGAAAAGTTTCCTTGCTTGGCAGAAGAACAAAAGAACAGAACTCAACATTTATCCATATCTTTGGGGGCTTCTCCTGATTTCATTCTCTAAACCATCATATCTAAGCTTAGAGATGGATGAATCTATCAATTTCAGATTCTCATTTTTCTTTAGTTCAATTCTCCACATTCAACATCAATTTGCAATTTTTTTAAAGTACTCATGAAAATTCACCAGCGTTTTAGTACAAAATTTTCCTAATAGAGTGGTACCTCTACTTACGAATTTAATGCGTTCCGAATGCACATTTGTAAGTCGAAAAAAAATTGTAAGTCGAATCCCATAGGAATGTATTGGGAGAAAAAAATAATGCTTTTGAATTATGGTGCTGGAGGAGATTCTTGAGAGTCCCATGGACTGCAAGAAGATCAAACCTATCCATTCTGAAGGAAATCAGCCCTGAGTGCTCACTGGAAGGACAGATCCTGAAGTTGAGGCTCCAATACTTTGGCCATCTCATGAGAAGAGAAGACTCCCTGGAAAAGACCCTGATGTTGGGAAAGATTGAGGGCACTAGGAGAAGGGGATGACAGAGGATGAGATGGTTGGACAGTGTTCTCGAAGCTACGAACATGAGTTTGACCAAACTGCAGGAGGCAGTGGAAGACAGGAGTGCCTGGCGTGCTCTGGTACATGGGGTCACGAAGAGTCACACGACTAAACAACTAAACAACAACAACAGTGTGTCACTGCTCAGCCTATTCTTCTCCAAGCTAAACATACCCAGCTCCCTCAAGCATTCCTCATCAGGCTTTGTTTCCAGACACTTCGTTGCCCTTCTCTGTCCACTTGTCAATATATTTCTTAAACTGTGGTACCCAGAACAGGACACATGATGGAGATAAGCTTCTTTTTGCTGGTAGTTTGCAGTTAGAAGTTGCCTGCCACCAATCCCTTAAAAGCATAGCCAATGAATCTAAAAATAAAGAAGTCAATTCACCCTTGTGAGTCCCCATAATGGATGGTATACCTAATGGCTTCAGTGAGAAAGAAAATAATTTGAGATTAAAGAAGGGACCCGATAAAGGCGGCATTTTTCTTGGCATTAAAAGCTCTGCTCCATGTTAATGAAGATAACCGAGGACAATGGATTGCAAGGCAGGAAATGAAGGCAATTTTTATCGAGATGCCACAGCTGGGAATATCTTATCGCCGTCAGAAAGGTACCTGGGTGCACATGGCGTACAAGCAATTTACTGATTTAATTACAAATGGAGACGGCTTTCAAATTGAAACCAAAAAGCTTTAGAGATGTGGATATTCGAAATCTTCACTTTGAAAAGAAATTAAGTGCATCGGGAAAGACAGAAGTTAACAGGTCTCTGATGTGAGCTGCTTTGAAAATGGATTATTTGTTTCTGTGGTGAACCAAGTTGTCCATGGGAAACTGCCTTATACCAGCCAAGACTATGCTTCTATTTGGCCCAATATTGTCTAGTAAGACTTTCCCGGGTCTTGGACAGATTTATTTCCTATAATCAACCACCTGATCCTTTAGGACAGTGGATTCACTCATAATTGGTTGGTCCACATCCATCCCATCACCATCTTGGCTGTGAGTCTTGGAAGACCTGCTCCCTCCCTGCCTTGCAAGCCTTTTCCCACCTGGCCTATGAGAGTCACTGACTGACTGACTATCCTGATTCCAGCTACAAAAGCTGAGGGTCTTGGTTTCCTGAGAACAAACCACCAGGGTGATTTAAGACGGGAGTTTTGCATAGAACTGATGAAAGAGACAAAGAAGAGGGTGGAATTTGTGGATCACCTTGTGGACCATGTTTGAGGCTTTTGCATTTTTACCTCTAACCACACAAATGGATAATGTTTCCCCCCCCCACCCTCTGTAATAGAGCAAATATAGAAGATTTCAGTCATGTAGATACAGTACTGCTGTGTGCAATTCATCATGGGTTATTGAAAGCTGGATATCTCCCGCCACTGGGTGGGGAGCAAAATTGCCCTTGAAAATCAATGGAAAAGTCATTACATTTGTAATTTAGTGCTTTGATGCAGCTACAAACTAGCCTGTTAAAATGATTACTGATAGCGAATAAGAAACATACGGTGATTGCAGCTGGTTGCAGATGTCTCTGCTTTGCTTTGTTGTTTTTAGTTGTAAAGAGTTTTGTTGGTGGGAGTGTTGGAGTAGGCTACAGAAAATCCCTATGCTTTCTAATGGGCAGACCTGGAGAAGAGACCCTCCCCCACACACATGCATTTCAGCGAGAAGACCTGGCTAGGGTTGCCAGACTAGATAGAGGACAAGACTCCTGTGCCTTTAATTGCCCTGCTCTCTTTTGAGTCTGGAAACCTTAAAGAGAAACTAGCAGACTCTTTGTTTAATTTCCAAGCAAAGGGTCTGCTGGTTTCTCTCTAAGGTTTCCAGACTCAAAAGAGAGCAGGGCAATTAAAGGCACAGAAGTCCTGTCCTCTGTTGAGTCTGGCAACCCTAGACCTGGCCCCTTTTGTAGGGTATGTTAGATGCTCAGGGAGGAACACTGCTAGATGCTCAGACTCCCTTGCCTCACAAGCCCTCAAACTGAGCTGTTATCTGCAAAGGAAGATTTAGCTCCATGTAAGACTGACGCTCTCACTTCCATACATCACTCCTGGTGGGCGGTGTGTACAAAGGGCAGGGAAGTGTATGGGAGTGAGAGCTGGACCATCAAGAAGGCTGATCGGCAAAGAATTGATGCTTTAGAATTATGGTGCTGGAGGAGACTCTTGAGAGTCCCATGGACTGCAAGAAGATCAAACCTATCCATTCTGAAGGAAATCAGCCCTGTGTGCTCACTGGAAGGACAGATCCTGAAGCTGAGGCTCCAATACTTTGGCCACCTCATGAGAAGAGAAGACTCCTTGGAAAAGACCCTGATGTTGGGAAAGATTGAGGGCACTAGGAGAAGGGGACGACAGAGGACAAGATGTTTGGACAGTGTTCTCGAAGCTACAAACGTGAGTTTGACCAAACTGCGGGAGGCAGTGGAAGACAGGAGTGCCTGGCGTGCTCTGGTCCATGGGGTCACAAAGAGTCGGACACGACTAAACAACAACAACAAGACTGACGCAGCTCTAGTTGCTCAGCCCCTTGTTTTTGTCCTCAGAGATGCTGAGAGGGTTTGCTGCCCAGAGGGGACACCAAGAAAACATCAAGAATGATGGCAAAAGTTGCCTGAATAAAGCTGTACAAATTTGACTATACCTGTATATCAAATCTCCTTTTTATGTATTTATTATTTATCTAGAAAATCTATAAACAGCTTGATTACTTTTGGGGGGGGGTGGAAAGAGCTAAACAAATAAAATTACAGGTTTTAAAATGGCAAAGATCCACAAACAAAATGAAAAGCAAATACGCATTAAACACCGTTATGAAAAATGAAGAGCAGAGCCATTAAAAACAAAGATATCAAAAAACAAAAAGATATCAAAAAAGCTCATACCTATGACAAACTTAGTTGGTCTCTAGGGTGCTACTGGAAGGATTTTTTTATTTTTTGTTTCGACTACGTCAGACCAACCCGGCTACCTACCTGTAATCCAAAAACAAAATATTGGTAAGTGCCATAGCTGCCAAGTTTTCCCTTTTCTCACGAGGAAGCGTATTCAGCATAAGGGAATTTCCCTTAAAAAAAGGGATAACTTGGCAGCTATGGTAAGTGCAGTGCATTTTTCCGGGGGTGGGGGGTGGGGATACAGGGGTACACATACCCCTAGACTTTTTTTAAAAAAAGGAAAAAAGCACTGGGTAACTGAATCATGTGTCTGGATAGACTCACTGAAACAAAAAAGCTTTTTGGCAGTTGTGTCTGCCTAATGTTAATAGGACAGAGTTTCAATGCACAGGTGTTGCCACAGGAAGAGACCAACTGCTCACAACTGCAGAAGTCAGTTTTGAATGTGATCAGATTTAGCACATCTTTCGTAAACCACATTGAATGCTGCTTGGGGCTATAAAGAGGGATATAAGTTGCGGTCGCACATCAACTGCATGATTCATTTTAGACCTCAGTCTGGCCCATTAAACACAGCCCGTTTTGGTCTAAGGTGCTTTGCAGGATGGCTGTTTTCATTAGGGTTACATCTGAATCTGCTCCAACGTGTGTATGTGCGTGCATACACAGAAGAAGGAGAAGGAGAAGGAGAAGGAGAAGGAGAAGGAGAAGATCAGTTTGGCTCATATTTTAATATGAGCCTACCTAATTCACACAGTTCAAAGTGTAGCACTCCCTTGGAATTCTCACTCGGCATTGCCACTCTCCAACAAGTGGGTGCAAGAAATACATTGAGTTAGGAAAAAATGTTTTCCATAATGTATATATTAGTCAAAATAGTTATATATTCTAGGAGAAATTTTCATGAGAAATTTTTTAAAAAAAATTGCAAGGAAATTAAGGAATCTGGAGAACTGAACTTAAGAGGAGAAACAGAGAGAATCCAAATTTGGCCGATCCATCCATCTCTCTGCAGCCACAAAGAACAAGAGACACTATTCCTATTAATGTAATTTCTAAGAGTGCTTGCCATCAAACTTAAAAGTTAATCTCTCAGCAAAATTGAAAAACTTTTATCTAATTAATTATGGAGCCAAAACATGGAAATTGAAGGAGTGCTAAGGGTAACCATTATTTTTATATACATATAAAACACTGCCTCCCTCCAGTCCTCAAGGAAAAATCCAATTAAGAGCCTTATTAGCTCTATTTTGCATAGCTAATTACATCCAACTCTAGACAAAACATCTAATCACCAGTTTATTCACTCCGAGTGGCTTGCAACATGATGAGGAATATTTCAGAAGAATGTATATCAAGGGTTTAGAAATACTTTTAAACATTACATAAAATGCAAATCCATCCTTTTTAATCAGCAGTGAAGACCAGACTGAGCTAGAGAGGGGGGAAATTTTGAGAAAGGGAGAGAGAAGATACTTTGAGAAATGGATCTTGCATCTGTTACCATCCTATCTCAAGCCTGTTTTATACCTGCTGTGGTTAAGGTCCTGGGTCCTTCTGCAGAAAGAGGGCAGATGAATGCACTCTGGGAATCTTGATGGCGTTCCCCGCTCATGCAGCAGCAAGACAATGGGTGCTATTTTTCTTTCTGACTTTGCAAATGTAAAATGAATTTTCCAGCAAAAGGCTGCATAAGAATTTCCTGGAGTCGCATTACAGTAAACTAATGCTGGGATTTTGTATTGCTACTGTCAGGTTAAAGAAAGAAAGAAAGCTACCTAAATGTGTGTGGAGCAGAAGACTAATGCTTTTCATCTCCTTGTTTTGCTGCAAAGCTATTGCAATCCTGTACATTCCTGCTTATTTTGTTGGACAAATGAAATCATCTACAACAGGCATGGGGGAGCCTTTGGTCCTCCAGATATTGCTGAAGTCTAGCAACGTCTGGAGGGGCCATAGATTCTCCACACCTGTTCTACAATGTTTCCGTCCCCTCAAGTCTGAATTCTGTTCAGGTTAGGACACCAGCTGTGGTGGGTTGTTAGAAACAGCTTAAGAACAAAGGCCTCTGGCATTACACATCCACCCTCCCTTTCTCCAAATAATGTGTGCATGTGCATTGGTGGATATAAAGGCAAGGCAAGCTGGAGTCAGCAGTTACTTATTACTCGCGTTACTGATTACTGAGCTGGAGATATGATGCTGTGTGTAGTACTGAATTGCACTAAGTGAGTGGACCTCTCTGAATATTTGGATCTCTACAATTTAACCTCTAACTGTACTTAGTAGAATAGTTTGTGATGCACCAACATTTCTTAAATTTATGTATATAGTGTGTTTGACTTGCCCGGTGTCTTGGGACAACAAACACTTCACACTGAACTGTGTGGGCAAAGGGTTTTCTTAACCATCAACTCTGGAGAGGCTGACAACTGGAGAGCAAGCAGGCTCTGATGCTCTACTGGACTACTCTTTTAGAGTGGTGCCTAGTCTGCGGATCACACTGGTCAAGGTGCAATATCCTAAGACAGGGGTTCCCAAACTAAGGCCCGGGGGCCGGGTGCGGCCCAATCGCCTTCTAAATCCGGCCCGCGGACGGTCCAGGAATCAGCATGTTTTTACTTGAGCAGAATGTGTTCTTTGATTTAAAATGCATCTCTGGGTTATTTGTGGGGCCTGCCTGCTGTTTTTACATGAGTAGAATGTGTCCTTTTGTTTAAAATGCATCTCTGGGTTATTTGTGGGGCATAGGAATTCGTTCATATATTTTTTCAAAATATAGTCTGGCCCCCCACAAGATCTGAGGGACAGTGGACCGGCCCCCTGCTGAAAAAGTTTGCTGACCCCTGTCCTAAGACAATCAAGCAATCCAATTCCTTCTGTTCTATGTTCTTGTCCCATTCCCCCTCCCACCGCTGACCAATGCCACCAAATTGTCACCGCAGGACTCGTGACAGTAATTCTCCCTTCATTGTGATTCTGCAGATTGTGATCCCCTTGGGTCATCTTTCTCCAAAGCTAAAAAACCTCAGCTGCTTAAGCTTCCCTTAAAGGTTACCATCCATCCTTGTCAGGGTTCCCCCCCCCCAACTCAGCTGGCATTTCGAGCCATGTGTTCCCCAAGCAACATTTCAAAGCTGTGTTCTTGCAGCTTTACAGCCTGACTCAAGACCCCCATAACTCTGAATGCATTCCTTTGGCCATTTGCATGGTGGATGTGTGGCCAATGACATGCTTGACATACACACATGGTCAGGTGGAGCCTTCTAGCTGCACAGTGTCCTGGCACAATACTCTTGGGAGTGGCTCTTTTTAAAGAAATGAATTGGGACAACTGTTTTATTAAAATCTTTGAGGAACAGATTGCAAAAAGCAGTGGGTTCCTAATTTATTTAAGTAAAATGTATTATACCGCAGTAAAAGCCTTGTAAGTGGTAGGCAAAAAATAGTTTTTAAAAAATCAATAAAAACAGTTAAGAATATTTTTAAATAATTAAAATTCACATTAAAAGATATTAAAACGTATCCACATCTGCATGTCTGGATAGGCTTGTCTGAACAAATCTGTTTTAAGCAGGAAAAGAGCACCGTGGAGGCAGCTGCCCGATGTCAATAGGCAGGGAGTTCCAATGTGTAGGTGCTGCCACACCTAAAGATCAACGTGTTGCAACCCAATGAGTACTGTGTGGTACGTGTAACAGGGTCAGTTCAATTGATCAAAGCAGTCAAGTTAACCCAGAACGTAAACTGGTCCCAAGCCTTTAAGGGCTTTACATACCAATAGTGACGCATTTCACTTGGTTTGGTAACAAATCAGATCTCTGAGCAGAGGTATTATACACTGACAGGGTCTTACTCATGTCAGCAATTGTGCTTCAGCATTCTGCAGTAACTGCAGTTTCCAATTCAAGTACCATTACTAGCTCAAGTGAAAAAGGAATACTTAGTGGTAAAGCATCTCTTACATGCAGAAGGTCCCAGGTTCATTCCCCAACATCTCCAGGGAGGGATGGACAAGACTCCAGCCTGAAACCCCTAGAGCAGGCATCCCCAAACTTCGGCCCTCCAGATGTTTTGGACTACAATTCCCATCATCCCTGACCACTGGTCCTGTTAGCTAGGGATCATGGGAGTTGTAGGCCAAAACATCTGGAGGGCCGTAGTTTGGGGATGCCTGCCCTAGAGAGCCTCTGCTAGAAAGCACAGGCAATACTGAGCCAGCTAAAGCAATGGTCTAACTCAGAACAAGGCAGCTTCCTAGGTTCCTATGGGTGTGTGAAATAGCAAGAAGCAGGCAGCTAAAGATTGCAAGCTGCAAAGACAGGCTCAGTAGGAAAGACTGTGGTGCTGGAACTCAGAGTTTCAAAGATGATCATGGCAGTTCAAGCAGAAGGTTGCCCCTTTGCCCCTTCCTGGTTCTCAGCCAGGCCCTCCTCCTAAGCAGGCTCACCTGTACTATAAGCAATGATTCTTCAACATCAGCTTTGTTGAACTGCTCATGTTGTGCAGATGCCTGATGATCGTCTTCCAAAAGCAACTACTCTATTCCGAACTTAAAAATGGAAAGTGCAATGTTGGTGGTCAACAAAAGAGGTTCAAAGACACTCTCAAGGCAAATCTTTAAAAATGTAGTATAGACACCTACAGTTGGGAAACCCTGGCCTGCGAGCGTGCCAATTGGAGAACAGCCTTTACCAAAGGTGCCATGGGTTTTGAAGACGCTCGAACTCATGATGAAAGGGAGAAACATGCTACAAGGAAGGCATGTTTGACAAAGCCTCACCGTGATCAACTCCACCCAGAAACCTATGTCCCCAATGTGGAAGGACGTATGAATCCAGAATTGGCCTCCACAGTCACTTACGGACTCATTGTTAAAACCGTTTTCATGGAAGACAATCTTACTTGGCTACGAGTGATCACCAGAGAAGAAGACTCTGCCTGGCACACCAACCCCTCTGTTTCTGCAACCCTGAGGGTGACGAAGGATAACCATGTAACCGGTGCATAGAAACACCCATGCTGGTAACCAGAACATCTGAATTTGATGTCTTCTATGGGTCTCTGACAGTGTGGGAGGGTCTTCTGGGGAATCTTGCTTCCCTAGCCCCTTCTCCAGCGAGACTCCATGTCTCATGTCACAGAAGGACCAAACTCTGACAACTCCTAAGGAAGATGGTTGTAATTTTAGCAGCGCATCAGCCATTTTCCTATGCCCAGGAGCTCCAATAAGTCCTAATTGCCTTTTACAACTTCCAGTCTCAGCCTGCTTCAAGTTGCATGGAGGTAAACATTTTGTTTGCTGCTAAACAGAAGGGGGAGTTGAACTTCATGCATCACCACATCAAATTAACTGGAGGCAAGCCATGAATTATACAGATAGTTTGTAATTCATTTTCTTCACATTGTAAAGCTAATTAAGGGTTATATTTTTCCCGGTGAACTCCATAATTACACGGACTTATGCTAACCAAGCATTTCATTCCTGGCCAATCACAAGCTCCAGATCAGAGTTAAAAGTTAATGGAACTCCATGGGTTCTGACAGTAGCCTGAACTGTAAAATTAATGACCAAGGCCGCCAGGTTATTGGGGATCCAAGACATATACTTTTCTTGTTGGAAATAAATAAGCTTCTATGGAGGGCAACCTACCCATGTAAGGCTGGGAAGGGAAAGCACTATGGGTGCCTCTAGACCAGCTATGGCAAACCTTTGACTCTCCAGGTGTCACTGAACTACAACTCCCATCAGCCCTAGCAAGCATGGCCAATAGCCAGGAATGATGTGAACCATATCTAGGGAGGCAAAGATTCCCTGCACCTATTCTAGACTGTCAGGGTTGTGTCCAACTAAGTACAATTCATAGCAGACCCACTGAAATTAATGAACCTTAGCTATGTCTAAGGGACGCAGGTGGTGCTGTGGGTTAAACCACAGAGCCTAGGGCTTGCTGATCAGAAGGTCAGCGGTTCGAATCCCTGCGACGGGGTGAGCTCCCGTTGCTCGGTCCCAAGTCCTGCCAACCTAGCAGTTCGAAAGCACATCAAAGTGCAAGTAGATAAATAGGTACCACTTCAGCAGGAAGGTAAACAGTGTTTCCGTGTGCTGCTCTGGTTTGCCAGAAGCAACTTTGTCATGTTGGCCACATGACCTGGAAGCTGTACGCCGGCTCCCTCGGCCAATAATGCTAGATGAGCACCGCAACCCCAGAGTCGGTCACAACTGGGCCTAATGGTCAGGGGTCCCTTTACCCCTTTACCCTTTACTCTGAGTATGATAAACATTGGATACAACCCATCATATTTTGTGGGAGCAATTCAACTTTAGCTGTAGCTGGTGAACCAGATGGAGCTAGAAACAGGCATTAGGATTTGTACCCAAGCTATCAGAACGTAAGAGTTCGACTGGATCAGACCAATTGACAATCTAGTCCAGTACTCTGTTTCCTACAGTGACCAATCAGATGCCTCTGGGAAGACTGAAAGCTGGGTGAGAGACCTCTCTCTTTGTTTCTTCCTGCAGTTAGTATTCAGTACCAAGCTCCAAGTCAGTAGGATGGAAGGGAAATCTCTGACTTTTTAAAGTTGGAAAATGGAAAGATAAGCAAGGGAACGCTGTTCATTGAAACAGAGAAAAGCATAATTTATACATACTTATGTTGTAGAGGAGGGGGTTGGTGTTCTTTTTCTCTTTTCAATTATCTTGTCATCAGTGTTATGGATGCACATTATAGGTTTGTAAAGAACTAACCCATCCTTCTCTTGACACTGATTCCTGCCACCGCTATTCCAAGTGAGTGATATTATTGCAAGAGTACAAGTGATCTCCCCCCCCCCCCCGCTTTTTTTAATGAACTGAATTCTTATTGCTTATTTAGATCCTCTTTCAACGTAAATCATGGAGAGAAAGTAATCGAATTGCAGGAAACAAGCCAGTTGAGAGTTTTAAATGTGCCCCTTTACATGGAAGTCTATTTAGAGTCCAGGACAATTCTTTCTCCCTTTACTGCCATGCTACTCATCCCCCATCAGATGCGACTCATTCTCCAATACATTATTTAAACAATAGGATTCAATTGCACCCTCTCTTACTCTTTCCATTGGTACAGCAAATTGGGTATATATACAATCGTTTTCAGCCCAAACCCTTTTATTTAATGTTTGTGAGCTATACATTTGATTGTTGGTTGTGGATTGGAAAGAGGAACCTCTGTCCAGGAGTAGGTCTAGATTATTTTTTCTGGTACACAGTATAGCTGTCAACCTTCCCTTTTTTTGCTGCAAATTCCCTTATTCCAGCACCGTTTCCCGCTGCTATCCTGGATTGTTAGATATACCGTAGACTGTCTCCAGGACAGGTGAGGCTGCTGATCCCTAATTTTCAAATCCGAAAGTTGACAGCTATGGTACACAGTCAGCTTTTCTCTCAATCAATGGAGGCTGTTGTCTTTGTCCATGGAGTTTTCTTGGCAGGGATACTGGAGTGGCTTGCCGGTTCCTGCTCCAGGTGGATCACGTTTAGTCAAAACTCTCCACTATGACCTGTCCATCTTGGGTGACCCTGCACGGCATAGCTCATAGCTTCTCTGAGTTATTCAAGCCCCTTCGCCATGACAAGGCAGTGATCCATGAAGGAGACATCACCTTGCCGACAAAGGTCTGTATAATTAAAGTTATGGTTTTCCCAGTAGTGACGTAGGGAAGTGAGAGCTGGACCATAAAGAAGGTTGATCGCCGAAGAATTGATGCTCACTGGAAGGACAGATCCTGAAGCTGAAGCTCCAATACTTTGGGCACCTCATGAGAAGAGAAGACTCCCTGGAGCAGACCCTGGTGTTGGGAAAGATTGAGGGCACAAGGAGAAGGGGACAACAGAGGACGAGATGGTTGGACAGTGTTCTCAAAGCTACGAACATGAGTCTGACCAAACTGCGGGAGGCAGTGGAAGACAGGCGTGCCTGGTGTGCTCTGGTCCATGGGGTCATGAAGAGTTGGACACGAGTAAATGACTAAACAACAACAACAATGGAGGCTGGTCCATTAGCATGAATGTGGAACTGCCCCACCAGCTTCAATCTACCCTTTGCCTGCCCCCACCTACCCTGCCTTCTTAATTACATCCAGTCCATGACAGACAGAGTCAACTAATTCTAGTCCTCCTCCCAGGCCCCAGTAACTTGAATTAGTTGGCTCTGTCTGTCATTGGCTATGGCTCCCACTACTGTTGACCTTTCTGTGTTCCATCTTTGGCTCTTATTCTAATAATGGGAGATCTAGGCTGGTCTCCGTATAACGTACCTCAATGGTTTGTTGTGGAGATTTAAATGAGAGGCAGGAGAACCACATACACTGCATTGAGCTTCTTGGAGAAAGTGGAATGCAGTGTGTGTGTGTGTGTGTGTGTGTGTGTGTGTGTGTGTGTGTGTGTAGAAGCAGCAAGCAAGCCCAATTCAGTTTTGCTGAAGGCAAGATTCAAACTGGGGACTCTGAAGCCCATGCACTCCAGCATCAACACTCAACAGCTCTTTCTGCAAAGCAAATTTACAATCTTTCATCATCATTATTACAGTGGTACCTCGGTTTACGAACACCTCGGTTTACGAACTTTCGGTTTACGAACTATCCTAACCCGGAAGTTAGTAAACCGAGGTGCCGGAGGTCTACTGAGTGTCCGATGCCTTCGGGGAGGCCGGGCCTTCGCTCCGATGCCTCCTGGATGCCCGCAGCGAAGGCCCGGCCTCCCCGAAGGCATCGGAGCGAAGGCCAAACCTCCCCAAAGGCATCGGAGCGTCGGATACCTTCGGGGAGGCTGGGCTTCGCTCCGATGCCTTTGCGGAGGCTGGGGAGCCGCGAAAGCGGTCCCCGGCCTCCGCAAAGGCATCAGAGCAAAGCCCCAACCTCCGAGCCGGGACTTCGCTCCGATGCCTTTGCAGAGGCCGGGGACCGCTTTCGCGGCTCCCAAGCCTCCGCAAAGGCATCGGAGCGAAGTCCCGGCTCCGATGCCTTCCGGAGGCCGGGGAGCGTTTCCGCGACTGGGCTGTGCAGCCGCGAAAGCAGTCCCCGGCCGGGGACTGCTTTCGCGGCTGCACAGCCCAGTCGCGGAAACGCTCCCCGGCCTCCGGAAGGCATTGGAGCGGCTTCACTACGATGCCTTTGTGGAGGCCGCGGAGCACTTTCGCGACTCTCCCCGGCCTCCGCAAAGGCATCGGAGTGAAGTCCCGGCTCTGATGCCTTCCGGAGGCCGGGGAGCGTTTCCGCGACTGGGCTGTGCAGCCGCGAAAGCGGTCCCCGGCAACCGGAAGCCAGGGACCGCTTTCGCAGCTGCACAGCCCAGTCGCGAAAGTGCTCCCCGGCGTCCGCAAAGGCATCGGAGCGACTTCGCTCCGATGTCTTTGCGGAGGCCGGGGAGCACTTTCGCGACACTCCCCAGCCTCCGGAAGGCATCGGAGCCGGGACTTCGCTCCGATGCCTTCCAGAGGCCGGGGAGCGTTTCCGCGACTGGGCTGTGCAGCCGCGAAAGCGGTCCCCGGCTTCCGGTAGCCGGGGACTGCTTTCGCGGCTGCACAGCCCAGTCGCGGAAACTCTCCCTGGCCTCCGGAAGGCATCGGAGCCGGGACTTCGCTCCGATGCCTTTGCGGAGGCCGGGGACCGCCTCCGCAAAGGCATCGGAGCGAAGTCCCAGCTCCGATGCCTTCCGGAGGCTGGGGCTTTGCTCAGATATCTTTGCGGAGGCCGGGGACTGCTTTCGCGGCTGCAGCCCAGTCGCGGAAACGCTCCCCAGCCTCCGCGAAGGCATCGGAGCAAAGCGGTTAATCCGTTCTAGGGGGTGTTTTTCCTCGTCTAGAACGGATTAATCAACTTCCCATTACTTTCAATGGGAAAGTTCACTTCGGTTTACGAACACTTCGGTTTATGAACAGACTTCTGGAACCAATTGTGTTCGTAAACCGAGGTTCCACTGTATTAAGCAAGCCTGCAGACTTGGCTGATGAAGGCACATTTTTCCATTTCACTTTTTAAAAGCACAACCAGGCGCCATTTCCAATGGATCTAAGTCAAAAGGGTAAATCCAACCCACAGCATATTCTGAGTGCCTAATTGTTCATAGTAAGGCACTGCAGCTCCTTCATACAGGAAGGTTAACTTCATAGGCACTTGCTTTTAAAAAATGCAAAAGAGGGCCTTTGAAATCCTTTGCTCCTTTTCACATGACAAAGGGCACAAGGCATTCATTCTGCTTTTGTTGCCTCTAATTCAAGGGAATGAGGTCTCACCTTTGGACATCACAGCAGCCTCAGGAGTTCTGATTAATGCCTTCACACCCATTGATTAATGCAGTTCAGCTTCTCTGTCTCCCTAAAGCAAACACTCTAACAGGATGGTCTCTGTTAGAAGAGCTTACAGCCTTTTTAGAGCAGTTAATAGTTTAAACAGTAGACTTTTCACTTCCACGCAGCCCATCTTTGGCACTGAAGTGCAGCTTTTACAGGCCAGCCTTCTGCCAACGCACTCAAAGCGGTTCACTTTGCAAAGCAGCAACAACTTAAAACTTAACAGAGGCAACACAAAAGTGGAAAGGGAAGAGGAAAATGAAGCACATTTAAGATACTGTACAATGGCTACAGGAAGCAGTTCTAAGAGGAGAGGAACCAAATAGAAGTAGATGATGGAGTGGTCCTTCCTGCGGTCTCACCTCTTCCTTCAAGGCAGCAATGTAGAATGACTGCTGGTAGAGACAGTTCTGGGGCAGGAGGTGCCAAACATCTCAGCTGAGTCAAAGGAAGGGGCCTGCCACTTGGAGGAATCTTCTTCAGGGGGTGACCTGGAGCTACTGGAGACAAGCATCACGAAGAAGGAGCCTGTATCAAGGGCCTATATGAGGCAGATTAAAGGGATCAAGGGTGCCCTCATGGAGACATGGCAACCCAACCTCTTTCTCAGGACATGGAGAACTGGAGGGAGATGCCAGCAGTCAACGAGACACTGACAGGCGCAGGCTCAGCCAGATACCAGCTGCTGAAGTGCCTGGCTGTGGAACTAGGACTCCTTGGGAGTAAAGGGAAACTTGCGATCGGGCTGCTCCTCACAAGTAGACCAAATTGTCAGACTACCTGCTCTGGGTGGGACTCTGAAGGCTCAGGTTCACAAGCCTTTAGTTCCAGGCACAGAGCTCTTTCCACCCTAAATTATACTGAAAATAAATTCCTAAATATTTAAATTTATGTACCCTCCAGTTTCCATGAATAAAGTTTTCGACTCCTTGAAAATATCAGTACTTTGGACTTGGTGTGGTTGATAGACAGATGATTAAAATGGCAATAAGTCACAACAATCTTTAGTGCCCTCCTTAAACCCACTCTGGAGTAAGAGAGTAGCCCCGCATCATCTGCATAGAGAAGTAATGGACAACGATAATCTGCTATACGATGGGCGTGGATAAATTTTTGTGAGTCGGCTAGTATACTAAACTCCATAATCCAGCCTATGGCTGACAAACCAGTTGATTTACAGCTTGCCTGGATTCTTCAAGATGTGGATCCTTATATTACTCTACAGGTTGCTAAATTCCTAACAGCCATCCTCTCGTACAAGAGACGGAATGGAATGTCAGCTGATTATTGATAGTTATAAGAATTTTCTAAGATGACATCAGATATTGATTTTAGCGTAGTGCCTAAATTTTAATCTTAATCTTAAACTTTTCTTTTTTGAATTAATATTTGTCCTTGTGAGCTGTGAATTGTGTTATATTATTTGTGGCTTGCACGAGTCCGCTGTTTTATTTGATTTGATTTGTTTTGTTGTGTTTTATGATGGGCGTAAAGCTGAATAAACATCTTTGCTTGCAAGCCTTTAGTTCCAGGCACAGAGCTCTGGAACCGGGTTGTTGACCTGTGTAGCCCTGGCTATCTAGCTGGCAGGGCTGTATTTGGACTTTGTACCAACTCTGGACCTTGTCTGTTATGTTTGGACATCTGTGATTGGACATCTAACTGCCATCAGTTGGATTCTGGAACTGTCCCTTGTAAATCGTCTGCTGCTGTGCCTGTACATAACTGGAAGTAGGACAAAAACCATGCGGTTTCACCAGTGGCAGCTGGCCCATTAGGGCAAATGGGTCACTGCCCCACCCAACTCAGTGTACAGTGGTACCTCGGGTTAAGAACTTAATTCATTCTGGAGGTCTGTTCTTAACCTGAAACTGTTCTTAACCTGAGGTACCACTTTAGCTAATGGGGACTCCCGCTGCTGCCGCCGCTGCGCAATTTCTGTTCTCATCCTGAAGCAAAGTTCTTAACCCGAGGTAATATTTCTGGGTTAGCGGAGTCTGTAACCTGAAGCATCCGTAACCTGAAGCATCTGTAACCCGAGGTACCACTGTTCCCTCAACCAGTCCGCACCTGCTTCTCTTCTTGCTCACATCTAGTCCAGGGGGCAGTGGTCCAGGAGGCAGTCAGCTTCCCCCTCCCTAGACGCAGCATTGCCTTTATGGAACTCAGCAGGAAAGAGGAAAGGGACAAAACTACAATTAGCTGCCTTTCATCGGCTCTGGCTTCAGCTCCTGTTGGGCTGCCTCCCTTTCATCCCACCAGTCGCAATGGGTACCAACCACTCCTGTGCCCCATTTCTCCTTCTGAGGCACTGTTGATTCTGACGGAGGCTGATGGGGCTTGGAGTTCAACAATATCAAGAGGGCAACAGGATCTCCCACTCTTCATGTAGCTGAAGGGTGAGCAAGGCAAATGCTGTCTGAATATGTCAAAAGATGGTTTCTTCTTATCACAGGGTGAGAGATTGTGAGAAGAGAGGGATGAGCCCAGGTAAGAGCTAGGAGGGCCTGCCTTCCTCTGTAGGGGATGGAAGTTAAGATATAGTGATGAGGGAGGATCTCGTAGTTTCTTTCGTTTCTTTCTTCCCTTTATTTCCTGTAGCTTAGTTTGTGGTTGGTTGGTTGGTTGGTTATTGTGAAAAGTTCAATAAATCCCTCCCACCCAAAAGCTGGTTTCTTCTTTGCTTCCAATAAGGAAGCCCTTGTAGAAGGCAAGGAGTATCAGTTGACTTGCTCTGATTTATTGGAAAAAAGAGATTTCCTTGGCTAGTCACTCTGCGTTTCCCCACTTTGTGTGGTAGAATGCAGGTTATATCCCAGATCTTCAGAGGTCACTCGATCAATACCTACTTTGAGCTTGGGTCTTGACAACTTCTTCCAGCTAGAGCATCAACTTCCATCTCTGATTGTATAAAGATGGTCAATCACAGCTGGTAAGATCAAGAGTTTTCAGTCTCATTTCTTCCTCTTTCCCTGCTGGTGAGTGATAATGCCAGCACAAACAGAACTGGTTGTATCTGCCCTGTGACATTTCTGGAAAGACACATGGTGACCCAAGCAAGTCTGTGGTGGAAATCACCTTGAATTCTTTGCTTCAGTAGACAGGGATTGTTAGGTGTTGAGAATAACTGCAGGTTCTTGACAATGTCAAGATGTTCTCAGGCTGATCTGAGTTCCTGGATGTCTCATTTTAGAAGCTAAACATCACTCAATGGCAGGAGACCAGCATACCCAAGGGCAGAGGAGAACCTAGGGGTTGGACAGCTTGGCCTCCACCAAGGGTGCTGTCCCGGGGAGGGGCGTAAAAATCATGCCTCTCTCACCGCCTTGGTGGGGGAATCCACACACTGGTGTGGTCCATCACAGCAGGCCTGCAAAGCCCCTTCCCCAGTTGGCCGAGGCTGGTGGAAGAAGAAGAAGAAGAAGAAGAAGAAGAAGAAGAAGAAGAAGAAGAAGAAGAAGAAGAAGAAGAAGAAGAAGAAGAAGAAGAAGAGTTTGGATTTGATATCCTGCTTTATCACTACCCGAAGGAGTCTCAAAGCGGCTAACGTTTTCCTTTCCCTTCCTCCCCCACAACAAACACTCTGTGAGGTGAGTGGGGCTGAGAGACTTCAGAAAAGTGTGACTAGCCCAAGGTCACTCAGCAGCTGCATGTGGAGGAGCGGAGATGCGAACCCGGTTCCCCAGATTACGAGTCTACCGCTCTTAACCACTACACCACACTGGTGTAGTTAGGTAGTTAGGAATCCCTGCGAGGCTGCTTGACCCTCCACCCTAGTACCCTCCACTCCCCCTGTTTGCCCTGAGAGCAGCCTTTCAGCAGATATGGTGGCTGAGAAACATCAGACAAGGCTCTTTATTTACCACAGCTGAGTCACTTTCCCCTGGTTTCTTTCCCACCTTGATCAGTTTTCAGTGTGCGTGCCACTGCATATTTACGCCAGAGAGCAAGGGGCATTGACTTCAGTGGGGCTTACTTCTGAGTAAAGTAAACTCCGGGGTGCAAGCTCGAAGTTAGTGCCTTTCTGCTGGCGCCTTGTCAAACTACAAAAACTTGAAAATTATGGAATCCACTCCCTTCTCAAATATGGTTGGCATCAATTGCCTTTAGTTCAGTGTTCTTTCACCTTGGTTCTCCAGGTATTGTTGGGATACAGAAGTTCCTACCTCTGGCTTACTAGATTTAGGCTGCAGTCCTGTATGCCCGCTTTCCTGTGAGTAAGCCCCATTTAACTTGACAGGATTTACTTTTGAGTAGGATTGTGTTGTTAGATGCCCTGTTTAAGAGTCATTTGTGATGATTGAATTATGACATTTTTTTCTGGAGATGGGGAAGGAGGGTGCCAATACAGCTCTTTGCCAGGGGCACAAGGAAGCCTAGGCATGCTTCTGCCCAAGAGATCAACTTTCATATCAGACCATCCTGGAATGTTAAGTACATCACTTAATCCAGGGGTCAGCAACCTTTTTCAGCTGTGGGCCGGTCTACCGTCCCTCAGACCATGTGGGTGAGCCGGACTATATTTTCTTTTTTGTTTTTTATAATATATTTATTGATTTTATAGCAAACAAAAACATACAAAATACAAACAAAAACACAAAAATAAAATTCCAACTTTCTATATCTTAGTTCAAATCTAACACTGTTGACTTCCTCCTCCAACTGCGTTACATTGTAAATCATTTTTAGTAATTTCTACATCTTGACCTTAAACTTATTTTCCATTTTAACTAAGCCTTTTTATATTATATTATTGTAACTTAACATATATTTCAAATCCTTTTCCAAACTTATAACTACATCTAAATATATTTACTCCTCTACACTTTATATTTCTACAACCTCTCTGTACCTCCTTCACTTCAATTAATTCTATCCAATAATATGCTTATTCTTTAAATAAACTTTAAATTTATTCCACTCTTCTTCCACCGCTCTTCCCTCTGATCCCGGAGTCTCCCGGTTAGCTCCGCCAGTTCCATGTATTCTATCATCTTCTTCTGCCATTCACCCACCGTTGGTAATTCTTCATTCTTCCAATTCTTGGCTATTAAAATTCTTGCTGCTGTTGTGGCATACAGAAAAAAAATAACATCTTTCCTCGGTAATCCATCTCTAATTATCCCAAGTAAGAAGGCTTCTGGTTTCTTAGTAAATGTGTTTTTCAACACTTTTTTCAATTCATTATAAATCTTTTCCCAGAAGTCCCTTACTTTGGGGCAAGTCCACCACATGTGGTGAAAGGTTCCTTCTTGATTTTTACATTTCCAACATTTATTATCATGCTTGTGATAAATCTTAGCTAATTTTACCGGTGTAAGATACCATCTATACATCATTTTCATCATATTTTCTTTTAAAATATTACATGCGGTAAATTTCATATTCTTCTTCCACAACCTTTCCCAATCCTCCATCGTGATATTATGTTCCACATCATTTGCCCATTTAATCATTAAAGATTTAGTTAACTCATCTTTCGTATGCCATTCCAACAGTAAATTATACATTTTTGATAAATTCTTTGTTTTACATTCTAACAATTCTGACTCCAATTTTGACTTTTTCATTTGAAAACCAACTTTTTTATCCATTTTATCCATTTCATTAATTTGATAATACTTTAGCCAATCATTAACATTATTTTTCAGCAGATCATATGATTTTAATTTAATCTGTTCTCCTTCCTCTACCAAAATGTCTTTGTATTTTAACCACTTGGTTTCCATATTCAGTCTTTTCAGTATCTTAGCCTCTAAGGGTGAAATCCACCTGGGTGTTCTTGGTCCCAGCAAATCTTAATATCTAATGCATACATTATACAAGGATTTTCTAACAATATGACTTTCAAAACTTTTATGAACCTTAACTTTATCGTACCATAGACATGCATGCCAGGCCGGACTATATTTTGGGGGGGAAATGAACAAATCCCTATGCCCCACAAATAACCCAGAGATGCCTTTTAAATAAAAGCACACGTTCTACTCATGTAAAAACACTAAGGCAGGCCATACAAATAACCCAGAGATGCATTTTAAAGAAAATGACACATTATTTCATTTTTCTGTTGGAAGCCGCCCAGAGCGGCTGGGGAAACCCAGCCAGATGGGCGGGGTATAAATAATAAATTATTATTATTATTATTATTATTATTATTATTATTATTATTATTATACTCATGTAAAAACACACTGATCCCCGGATCGTCCGTGGGCCGGATTGAGAAGGCGATTGGGCCGCATCCGGCCCACAGGCCTGAGGTTGCCTACCCCTGACTTAATCCATTACCTACATCTGGCTGCCTATATGCTACAGAGACAAATGGTGCTTGCATTGACATACAAAGTCCTATAGAGCTAGATACCTGATGGAAGGCTGTAGTCATATAGACCTGTCTGTATTAAGTGGATGGTGCCCCATTGAATGTGCCAAAACTGCCTGAAATTTTTGTGCTGCAACACGGGGAAAGGAATTCTCAGTTCAGGTGCCCCAATTATGGAATCCACTCCTTCTCAAATACGGTTGGCATCAATTGCCTTTAGTTCAGTGTTCTTCCACCTTGGTTCCATACCTGACAAGTTGCTGTCGGAGAAATAAGGGACCGGGCCGGAAGTAGCAGGCCGGCAGTAGCGCTGCCGCCATTTTGGAACTGGGTGGAGCATGCTCAGAAGTGACTTTTGATGCTGCTTTGCCCAGTTCCAAAATGGCTGTCGCTCCAGAAGTCGCACTGCAGCCATTTTGGAACTGGGCAGAGCAGCATCAAAAGTCGCTTCTGAGCATGCTCCGCCCAGTTCCAAAATGGCCACCGCGCCAGAATAAACCGGGGGAAAACAAAAAAATCTGTTTTTTCAGCTAGGAACAGCTGGAAAAACGGGGATTTCCCGGGGAATACGGGAGACTTGACAGCTATGCTTGGTTCTCCAAGGTGGAGATACAGTTGGGATACAGTTCCCATAATCTCTGACCATAGCTTCAGCTGTCTGAGGATGATGGGAGGTGTAGTTCAATAATGCCTGGGGACTCAAGGTTGAAGAACACTGCTTTAGCTTGGGGTGTGCCTTCTTATCCAATCTGTTTCTACCTCTCTCTGTCTTTCTCTCTCCAAACTCTCCTTGTCCCACTGGAAACGCATTGTTATTCACCTCAGTTAATTCCTCCCACCCATTATTTCTGCTGACTGCTCCTCATTACTCAGCATCTTGTAGAGAGCATGATTGCCTGTCACAACTGCTCACTTGAGAAGCCTTGCAGCCTTCTCCTTAATTTGTTCCACCAAGTCAGGAGAAAAAAGAGAAAGAGAAGTGGTGCTGAGGTCTCTTCTTTGACGTGGCATCTCTTGTTGCTCCATGACACCAGGTGCTAAGATGAAGTCAAGCTGTGCTTTATGCTTTCAGAAGAAGGGACGTCAGCTGCCATCTCTGACAGATGCTCTTTGGGTAGCAGGCTAATTTACATCTTCAGAGGGTTAAAAGCATAAAAAGCAAAAAAAAAAAATTAAAGAGAGAGAGAGAGAGAAGAAGAAGAAGAAGAAGAAGAAGAAGAAGAAGAAGAAGAAGAAGAAGAAGAAGAAGAAGAAGAAGAAGAAGAAGAAGAGTAGTTTGGATTTGATATCCCGCTTTATCACTACCCGAAGGAGTCTCAAAGCGGCTAACAATCTCCTTTCCCTTCCTCCCCCACAACAAACACTCTGTGAGGTGAATGGGGCTGAGAGACTCCAGAGAAGTGTGACTAGCCCAAGGTCACCCAGCCGCTGCATGTGGAGGAGCGGAGACGCGAACCCGGTTCCCCAGATTACGAGTCTACCGCTCTTAACCACTACACCACACTGGCTCTCCAGTGCTGATTAAACCTCTGCTGGCGTTTTGCAGGCTCCCTTTAGGAACTGGGCATGTTCCCATGTGCCTTGCAGCATCGAGACTTTTCATAACTCAAAACAAGGTGAAAATGTGTCCTGGAGGACAAGTTGGCAAACTTTTTGTATGACAGTGGGAAGACTTAGAATTTTGAGAAAGTGTATGCGTGCTCCCAGTACGTTTCTAAGTACAATTCAAAGTGTTGATGCTGAACTTTGAAGCCCTAAATGGCCTTGGCCCAGTGCACCTATAGGAGCGCCTCCACCCCATCGTTCAAGCCCGGGCACTGAGGTCCAGCTCCGAGGGCCTTCTGGCGGTTCCCTCACCACAAGAAGTGAGATTACAGGGAACCAGGCAGAGGGCCTTCTCTGGTTCCTCTGCCCCTTCGAAATCCAGCTTGCACTTCTCGGTCCACATACTGCTTAAGCCTCACCTGTCCCGGGGACAGTCTACGGTATATCTAACAATCTAGGATAGCAGCAGGAAACAGCGCTGGAATAAGGGAGTTTCCCACAAAAAAAGGGAGGGTTGACAGCTATGGTCTGGGTGGCCACTGTGGAAACAGTGCTGAACAAGTTGAGTCTTTGCTGTGATCCAGCATAGCCCTCCTCATATTCTTGGGAGGAACAATACTCCAAGTCTAGCAGCAGCAGCAGCAGCAGCAACAACAACAACAACAACAACAACAACAACAACAACAACAACAACAACAACAACAACCTAACCAAAAGCTCTCAATATTTTACTCAGCAATGCAAACTTTAATATTCCAGAGTTTGGGTTTTCATATTGTTTCTGGGAATGCAAATTAGGTGGTATCAGCATATGCACAAGGGGCAGCCATTTCTCTGCTGCGCTACCTTCAACTCATGGAAGAAGCTATCATTTGCAAGACTCTTCTCAAATAAGGGGGGTGGGTGTTTCTCTCACACCCATGGGTGCGGAGAAGGCAACTGAAATTGCCTGCATCGCTGGGTCCCTTTCTGGTGGAAGCACAGGCTGTCAAACACTTGAGCAACTTCTGGAAGCAGACAGGCAAAGTGGTTGTCGTGATGACCTTTCTGTGCTGGAATCTGACAGACATTTTCCTCCCCGATTGAGATAATCCTTCGGAGCGGCTGAACTGCCAGCGCATCTTTAACTAGCTTCTGCCGAGCGTTATCAGGTATCTGCACCTTTTGCTCAGACTAATAGTTTGAAAACAAAGAAGCAACTCACTGTGGAGACGCTTGGGTGAGAAAGAGGCTCTCGGAAAGTCTGCAGGCACTGAGAATTAATGAATGTACTGCCTTTAAAATAAAAAAATAAATAATAGCATTGCCCCATCCAGGTTTCTCAAGGGCAGAACGGAAGAGATGAAGATACAGATCGATGGGAGAGAAGTTCTTAAGTTCAGAGTGGTTTTGACAGTTGCAGTGTCATCTGCGTCAAGCAGATCTGCTCTGTTTCGCTCTGGAAACCATTCAAGAAAATGGGATTGTTTTGCTGGAAACTATCCAGAACTCAAACTGGTTCTCTGGAGTTTCACCTGTGAATTATTCGAGGGATGCTGTCACATCATCCCAACATAATGGGGCACATGAGTCTGAGGCCCTCAGATATCTTCCTTCTCATTCCTCAGTAAGATTAGGAAAGTAAGGGGACAGCAGGGGCCAATAGGGACCCACGGTGTCAGGGGTGTCAGGGGTGAGGCACCTGTGGGCAAGGCCCATGTGAATGTGCTTGCCCCTATCCCCAGTTTTATGCTTTGTGTGTTCAGGTGAACATAAGAAGATGAATCAGACCCTTGATCCATCTAGTTCAGTATTGTCTACACTAACCGGCAGTGACTTTACAGGCTTTCCAGCAGGAGTCTTTTCTAACCCTGGCTGGAGCTCCCAGGGATTGAACCTGGGTCCATCTTGATGTAACACAGGTGTTCTAGCACTGGTCAGTGTCCCTGCTCCTGATGATTGCTTGAGATTTCTCATAAACTACCTTCAATGCTTCGCCAGTGCAGCCTGAGATTGCATAATGAGTAGCCATTTCCTTAGCACGTACGCAACAACCTACTATTCACTTGAACCATCCTTGCCTGTCTCCAAAATACAGATGCAATTATATAAATGCTGCAAAGGCATTTCCTTATGGAGAGAGAAAGAGATGTTGATATTCTATTCCCCCCCCCCTTTTGCAGGCAAACGCTGCCTATGTAACTGTTAGAACAGGGGCCCGCTCAGCATGAGCTACAGATCTCAGATTAATCAAGTTGATGAGGCTTTCTGCAGCCTCCAGGGAGATCTGAGCTGTCACGGAACAGCAGGCCCGTTTCAAACCACTCTAGAGGAACCCTAAAATACACAGTTTTCATGCTGACATTCCATTTGTCAAAGTCGTTTAAGAGAGCACTACCCAAGAAGTAACAGCCGGGCTGCATTGCATTTGAAAGAAGCTACCCCCCCCCAAAAAAACCCAATACTTCTAATTGGCAGCAAAACATATTTACTCCCCCAAAATTATCATGAATAGAGATCCATTCCGTGTAATTAAAGCTGTGGTTTTCCCAGTAGTGATGTATGGAAGTGAGAGCTGGACCATAAAGAAAGCTGATCACCAAAGAATTGATGCTTTTGAATTATGGTGCTGGAGGAGACTCTTGAGAGTCCCATGGACTGCAAGAAGATCAAACCTATCCATTCTGAAGGAAATCAGCCCTGAGTGCTCACTGGAAAGACAGATCCTGAAGCTGAGGCTCCAATACTTTGGCCACCTCATGAGAAGAGAAGACACCCTGGAAAAGACCCTGATGTTGGGAAAGATTGAGGGCACAAGGAGAAGGGGACGACAGAGGACAATGTGGTTGGACAGTGTTCTCGAAGCTACGAACGTGAGTTTGACCAAACTGCGGGAGGTAGTGGAAGCAGCGGCGTAGCTAGCCACCTGGCTGCCCGGGGCGGCAAACCCGAAGGCACCCCGCCAGGGGGCGGGGTGTCCGTTGTGCATCATGGCACATGCATCATGGCGCATGGCGCATGCATGCACAGGAGGCATACGACGCTGCGATGCAGCAAACCCCGAGAGCAAGCCGCGGAGTGAGGCAGTCTCGCTTGCATCGGGGCTTCTCCTCAATGGCGGCGATCACACTGTGCGGCTGCGGCAGCAGCAGTGGCCGTCGGAGGTGGTCAGCCTCGTCCAGCCTGCTGCCCCCCGTCCAGCCTGCTGCCCAGGGTGGCGCGCGCCCCCCGCCCCCCATTACTATGCCACCGAGTGGAAGACAGGAGTGCCTGGCATGCTCTGGTCCATGGGATCATGAAGAGTCGGACATGACTAAACGACTAAACAACATTTAGCTACTATTTTTAGTAGCTAGCCAGAAGGTACCCAGAATTTTGAAAGTGAGGTGATCCAATCAAAGATTGGGGAGGGGCATGACTTGCTGTGGCTTTGTAGTGGAACAGTCCAGCACAACACTCTCCTGGCCCTACCTGAAAAGGCCAGTGATTGAATCGGCACCTTCACTGTGCAAAGTAGATGTTCTTGTGTTGTGCTACTGCTCTTCAAGGACTTGGAAAAATGGGACCTGCAGCCTGAGAATTCTCTTGTGCTTCCTTTGGCCTTTTGGAGCACTTCATATAAAATGAAAATGGTGGATAGGGATTAAAGAAGGCATCATTTCCCATTCCACCCTATATCCATCACAATTGACACATGATAATATCGCCATGGCAGCTATCTGTAAACAAACAATAAACGCCCATAAAAATGGCAAAAGTAGTTTCTTTCCCAAGTAGGTTTTGTCTTAAACAATAGCAAACAAAGTAAAAAAAAAGGTGTTCACTTGTAATATATCCGTGGTCCAGTGCTAATTTCTTCTCTTTCCAAAATAGATTTTATCTTGAACAATTGCAAACGGGGTAATAAATAGTCCACTTGTGATACACCAGTGGTTCAGTGCTCGGATGTCATTCCAGTAATCCGACATTTCGTCGCTAAAGAGCTTAGTCATCGAACTTTGTAGTAAATAATATACAAGAGAAGAAAGTATGTAAACAACTGGGGTTTACAGGGGTATATCTCTCCCCATCTGCATTTTTCCATCGGGAGGAGCATAGAAAGTGGATGATGTCAGCTACTGAAGGACATCCTGCTTTAAGTCATTTACATAAAACCTATTTGGGAAAGAAACTACTATTGCCATTTTTATGGATTTTTATTGTTTGTTTACAGATAGTTGCCTTGGTGATATTATCTTGTGATGATTGCAGTAGTCATTGTATCGCCACCCTGTTCATTGTTTTATATAGTATTCCTCACACACAACACAGTTTCCATTCCACTGCAATTCATCTTCTGCCCAAAGCTACGTTACTTGTCTCACTGTCTGCAGTGACAGAATTATGTGACTCATGTACTTAATTACAGAAATATGTTGTCATATTATTCCACCCCATTACTCAATGCAAACCATGCAAGTTATAGGGTGGGATCATAGTTAATTGCATTATTATTTGCAGACTGAAAGCAACAACAGTAAATACCAATTCTTTTGCTGGACTGAACGGATTTCTGTTCCAGACATTGTCTGCGTAAATGAACACTGGCAATTTCTGCCCCAATTTCCCTTTTGGTTGGAAGTCTCTGAAAATGCTAATGTTGGGCACCGTTGGGGCAGTGAACTTGTAGACAGACAGCTACAGTTCTTGGGGTAGTTAAACAATCAATCCTCCTTCCAAGGACACTCCAGAAATTGTGGCACTGCGGAGGAGGCTAGCGGGTCTCCTCATAACTCTTAGCACCAGTGCTATTTTTCTATAAAAAGTTCCTCAAATTATACTTGAGTCATAACGCAAAGTGGGTATTATTTAGCATTATGGAACTAGGCGCCTATTTAACGAGTGGAATCAATCATAGGAGAAGAATGCTATTAAAGGATGGGAATGTTTTCTTTAAAAAAAACACAAAAACATTTCTTTTAAAACCTCCATGAATGCTTAGTTAGAAGATGGCTAATTAGAAATATTTTGATAGCTATTTTCTTGTCTGCATCTGTTATTTCAAATTTGATCCCCCCTTTTTTTACAGCTCCTTCCTCACCAAAGCATATTTTTTTTAATTAAAAAAACTTATTTTTTACCATTTTTAATTCCTTTTTGCCCTGCTTGCATTTGAGCAAAAGCCCAAATAACAGACAAACAGGTATTCGTACAATTTCGTGATAGTGGTCCCTCCAGCTTATGCTGCAGGTTATGTGAAAATGCAATCAATAATATACCTATCTCTATTCATATGGTGAACATATGAAAGAAAGCAAGGGAATCAAGATTAACATTTTTGTATGATCCACCATGCATTCAACATATTAGCAATTACTGTAGCATTTTCTTTTCTAAATACGTAGAAATAATATTTATGCTGTATTCATGTTCCACTTCTGCATTGATGCTGTATGATGTTTCTGTTCTGGTATTCTCCTTCTCTCTTCCCTTTCTTATTTTTCTTCTGTAAATTTTTTCCTTTTCTTATAATTTTTAAACTTCAACAAAAATTATATGGCGGAAAAATGAAGCCCAGTGGTGATTGTCTCTGAGCCACATGCCCACATGACAAAACATCCTTTCTGGGAAAATTACCCTTATTGAAGAAGACATGCAGCAAGGCCTTTGGAAACATGGTTTAGCCGAATTGCAAACCTCTCTTTTAATTGGCTGTGGCAGTGTTTTCTGCTGTAATGAGGAAGGCTAGAGAATATAAATGAGAGGTGGCTGCTCTGTAAGGTCAGCCAAGTTCATTCAGGCCAACACTGAATTACTCAGTCCTTACCGATTGGCCTGACCTCAGAACCCTGTGATGAGTTGATGACCCAAAACTGAATGAATGCTATTACAAAATCAAAACAGCCGCTAACCATGCAAGAGGGAAGATCACACTGAAAAGGCCAGCTGGGCTAATACATATGCAGGAAGGTGTCTGGATGTAACAGCAATTCAGATGTTCAATTCCAGCCATCACACACACACGGATGGAAGCTAAGAGACATCTTTGCAGAAGCATGATGAGCAGCAACAGGAACAGTTAAGAGCAGGGAGAGACATTTTTGACTTTGACCACCCAGCTGCCTGGCCTGAGCTGTGGGCAGCAGTCTAGAGAATCAGGAGCTGCGATAGCTATCATCAGGATCAGCTCCAGGGCTTCCCTCAGGTCAGCCAGTGTGAGAACAGGATGCTGGACTAAATGGGCCATTGGCCTGTTCTTGCTTTATGCTTGGAGTTGAACTATGTTGGGAGAAAACATGTTCAAATGGAATCCTAGCACTTTAGGAAAAACATCTCTTTGAACAAGGCTTGCTTTTCCGCAGTGAAGGGTATTTGTTTTATTGATGTGGAAGAGAATGCAGCTATTCCGTCTTCCATTTGCACACTGAAGTGGTTTGTTGCTAGGGGAATGGTCCCTAGCAACACTGCTGCACGGAAGAACCTGCAGGATCACATAGATGGACCGTCTGGTCCTCCGTCCTGTTCACACAATGGCCAACCAGATGCCTGTGGGAAACCCACACATGAGACCCCCCCAGAGCAAGAGCACTCTCCCCTCCTATGGTTTCTAGCAACTAGTATTTAGAAGCTGCTGCTTCTTCCTCTTTGGTGACCACTCGTAGCCGAGTAAGATTGTCTTCCATAAACACGGTTTTAACAATGAGTCCGTAAGTGACTGTGGAGGCCAATTCTGGATCCACACATCCTTCCACAGTGGGGACACAGGCTTCCAGGTGGGAGTTGATCATGGTGAGGGTTTGCCAAACGTGCCTTCCTCTTAGCACTTTTCTCCCTTTTGTCCTGAGTTCGAGTGTCTTCAAAGCCCACAACACCTTTGGTAAAGGCCGTTCTCCATTTGGAGCTCTTGCAGGCCAGGGTTTCCCAGTTGTCAGTGTTTATACTATGGTTTTTTTTTAGATTTGCCTTGAGACAGTCTTTAAACCTCTTTTGTTGACCACCAGTATTACGCTTTCCATTCTTAAGTTCGGAATAGAGTAGGTGCATTGGAAGACGATAACCAGGCATCCGCACAACATGACCGGTCCAACGAAGTTAATGTTGAAGAATCATTGCTCTGACACTGGTGGTCTTTGCTTCTTCCAGTACACTGGCATTAGTTCACCTGTCTTCCCCAGTGATGTGTAAAAATTTTCAGAGACACCATTGATGGAATCTTTTGAGGAGTTGGAGATGGCAATTCTAAGTGGTCCACGTTTCCCAAGCATACAGTAAGGTTGGTAGTACAATAGCTTTGAAAACAAGCATTTTGATTTCCCTGTGAATGTCCTGGTCCTCAAACACTCTGCACTTCAGTCGGGAGAATGCTGCACTCGCAGAGCTCAGGCGATGCTGGATTTCGGCATCAATTTAGAGGCATTACCATGGACATTGTGTCTAGTAGCCATGGACACCCTTTGCCTCCATAACACATGGTCCAGCTCTTAGCTGAACCTAAATCAACCTAAATAGCCACACCACCCATATGGCTCTTAAGTGTTCTGAAAGACAGTCACCACCAGAAACAGACTCTGTCCCCGCACACATACACATGGCTGGCCATTGGATTCTCCTGGACAGGGAAGAGAACAGGTGAGTCCTTGTCTCCAGCTGAGCTGCCTGTGAGCAAGAAGCTGCTGCTGACCCAGAGGTATCCAGGGTTATGCTTTTGTGATAGATTATGCATGTTTATCCAAGTGAGCTTTTGGAGAGAGGGTGTTTTGATGTTTCTGTTTTGGACTAAATATATTTCAGAAGGCTAGCGGTCTGAGGAAAGCAGGATAAGTGAATGTTGGAAGCTAAAGGTGAGACCCTTCTGGGTAGTCCTGGCACTGTTGCTAAGGGGCTTGGGGTGCTCTGTTCATTGTGATTGTCATTTGCATGCTGCTTTTTCATACATCCATGCACCCCAAGTGAATCAAAACAGCAACACTACAGTAAAACTACGGATCAATACATCATTACAATAGGCAGTGTAATGCCAACAAATTTCAAACACAATTTGAAAATGCAGGGAAACCATTCATTTTGATAATATTAACATTTTAAACTCACTGCCAAAGAGGCAGTAACCATCATTAAATCACAAGAGAAGTTATACACACACACACACACACACACACACACACACTCACTTAAAGAACACACAAGAACAAGGAAAAACAACAGAACTGAATGAAAACTAAAATTAAACATGCACACATACGAAGGACAAATTTATGTTCTTTCATTTACATTCCTTGGAAATAATAATAATCAATTTGTTTTATTTATAGATATCAGGATATTGTCTTCAAGGTCTTATGATATTCTCACTCAAAATGGAAAAGTTACTAAGAATTCAAAATAGTATCATATTTTATAGGAGGCATTTGAACACTGTTATCATCATTAATAGACAAAATAATTTTTTGCCACGTAGTTGAAAATAAATCTCTCTCACACTCTTTTTTTTGTGTTCTCTAGCATATCTTGATTTCTGAGTTAATTTTTCATCAATAGCTATGGACCAGACTTGATTACACCATAAATTCTTATTTAGTCCCCATAATATTTCCATTTCTTTCAATAACCATCCTGGCAGCTATATAGAATCAATGAGTTGATATTATTTATGTTCAAATGTTAAACCAGTCAGGTACTTATTTTACTTATTTCTTATTCCCATTTACAAATGGATTGCCATAAAATATCTCAAAGTGATTTTGCCATTAAAAAAATGCAGTAATTACAGGGTTTCATATATAAAAGCAATTGTTACCCCCCCTTTTTTTAAAAAAAAAGTTACAGACACTTTCCTATGTAAACAGCTGAAAACAATTTCACATGTTAAAAAAAATCCAGCTCCAATACAGATGCCTCCAACTAAGTCCTACTCAGGGTAGACCTATTGACTTGTGCCCATCACAGTGCTAAGCAACTGTCCCATCAAGGCAAGTTTCTCCACTTGTACAATATGACATTCCCCCCCCCTGCCTCCCTCCACATAGTAAGGGCTCAGAGATAACTCTGTCTGAAATCTTGGAGAGCCATTGTTAGTTAGTATACACAGTACAGAACTTTATGGACCAATGGTATGACCAGTGGCGTAGCAAGGTCAGGTGGTACCCGGTGCAGAAAATTTCTTGTCACCCCCCCCCCCACACACACACACATACACATTGAAATTATTACGTTTTTGCCTGCAAAAAAATGGTTTGACTTTATTTCACACTCTCACAGACGTTGAGTGCCGCACAACATTTTGTCACCCCCCTCAGAAGTGACACCCAGGGCGGACCACATCCACCTTGCTCCACCCCTGGGTCTGACCCAATATAGGTCACCTTCCTATGATCTCATGCCTGCCATCCCTGCTACTGGCTGACCCCTTGGGTCCTGGATTCTGACTCACCTTAGACCAGGGGTGCCAACCTGAATAAAATATTGGAAGGGGGAGCAGGTAAGCCCTGACCTGCATAATCAATCACAAGTCTCGGTGCACACACACCATTTGAATGGCAATGCCCATCAACTTTGGGGGGCTCTAGCCCCATCAAATATTTTATTGTGAGAGCCTAAGAGACCTCGGCCCCTCAGAGTTGACTCTCATGCCTCAGGCTGCAGCTAATGGGCCGGCCCCAAAGGACAGGAGAGCAGTACCGCAAAAAGGAAACAAACTAGAGCAAGGAAGCTTCTGAGATTGCTCTGGAAACCACTGGTGGGCCTGCTGCAAGCCAGCCCTCAGCTACTTCCAGGCAACTTGAGATATTGGAGTTACATGCCACTGGCTCGTGAAGAGTTTTGATGGATTGCAGGTGATTATGAGATGCAGTGTGACCGTCTTGATCATGGGGACACAGTGAATGAAGTCTATATTAAGATGGATCTGAAGGGAGTTGAAGGACCGGGGACGACTCTCCCAGCGTTGACTAATGGACCTTCTGCTGACGAGCTCCTTGAAGAGCAGAGAGGGAAGGGGGCATAGCCTTTGCACGCAGAAGGTCCCAGGATCAACCCCTTGCATATCCAGATGGAAAATATAAAGTGGCAGGCAATGGGAAAGGCCCATCTCTGCCAGAAAGCAGCTGCCAGTCAAAGTAGGCACAATTGGGACAAGTGCCTTTGTGTAAGGCACACTTCTGTGATTGCTCTTGTGGGTAGCTTTGTTTGTTTGTTTGTTATTGTATTTACCCCCCCCCCTTTTCCCCAAGGAGCTCAAGCTGGCACTCACATTTGTCCTGCTCTCCATTTTATATTCACAACAACCCTCAGAGGTAGGTTAGGCAGAGAGGCAGTGACTGGATCAAGGTCATCCAATGGACTTCCTGACTGAGCAGGGTTTTGAACCTCGGTCTCTCCTGCTATTTGGTCATCTGGTGGGATTTTATTTCCTATGCTTCAGACGCAGATGCTCAACACTCACTATCCATGATAGCGCTTGAAAATTTGGATGCCTTGGTTTATGTTGGTTTGTCACCATTTCCTTCTCTTATATATGGTATAATGCTATATAAGGGACCCAGGTGGCGCTGTGGGTTAAACCACAGAGTCTAGGGCTTGCTAATCAGAAGGTCAGTGGTTCGAATCCCTGCAACGGGGTGAGCTCCCATTGCTCGGTCCCAGCTCCTGCCCACCTAGCAGTTTGAAAGCACATCAAAGTGCAAGTAGATAAATAGGAACCGCTCCGGCGGGAAGGTAAACGGCGTTTCCGTGCGCTGCTCTGGTTCACCAGAAGCAGCTTTGTCATGCTGGCCACATGACCCGGAAGCTGTCTGCGGACAAACGCCGGCTCCCTCGGCCTATAGAGCGAGATGAGCACCGCAACCCCAGAGTCGGACACGACTGGACCTGATGGTCAGAGGCCCCTTTACCCTTTACCCTTTACCCTTTACCCTTTACCCTATAATGCTATATAAATACCTTGGTACTGCACTTTGGGGTTGTTAGCAATGGTCATTACATCACTATAAAATAGTAGTAGTGGTCATAATAGCAAAGGGTTTTCCGAACCTGTGTTAAGTGCTTGCAACCTTTAGCACCAGCCATGTTGTTGTGTCATCATAAACAAAAGACAAGCTGCACACCTTGTTCTTGCTCAGTGTTGCTTTGCTTGAAAATCCTTTCATCTCCACCCAATGCTTTCCTGCAACCTTCTCCAGAGCTCCATTCCCAGAGTTGTTCTTTCAACTTGAGAAGCAAAATACAGTTCAGGGAGGTTATTCCACAGAAAGACGTTGCTGCCTGTCTCTCGCCTTACACTGCACATATTTTCTCTGCTGCATTTTTTCCCCTGGCAAGGTCAAAAGGAAACAAAACCTGTATGAATCTTTTCTTTTCTTTTTCAGAGACAGAGCATTGCTTTGAAGGCAGATGAGATACACTGCCAAAGGCAGCTCATGCCTCTGTTTCAATTGCGCCAATTTCATTTCCTTCATCTATTCGTTTTATTTGAAGAAGAAGAAGAAGAAGAAGAAGAAGAAGAAGAAGAAGAAGAAGAAGAAGAAGAAGAGGAGGAGGAGGAGGAGGAGGAGGAGGAGGAGGAGGAGGAGGAGGAGGAGGAGGAGGAGAAGGAGGAGGAGGAGGAGGAGGAGGAGAAGGAGAAGGAGGAGAAGGAGGAGGAGGAGAAGGAGGAGGAGAAGGAGGAGGAGGAGGAAGGAAGGAAGGAAGGAAGGAAGGAAGGAAGGAAGGAAGGAAGGAAGGAAGGAAGGAAGGAAGGAAGGAAGGAAGGAAGGAAGGAAGGAAGGAAGGAAGGAAGGAAACCATTTTCCAGAAGTACTGGAAGCTCATCCTTTAGGGCAAATGGGAGACCACCCTTTGAGCCTCAGTCTGCCCTCAGCCAACCCCAAGCAGACCAGGGAGTGTTGTGAGCCTTGCAATCCAAACTGGCCCAGGATTGGGGTGGCGGCTGTTGTCAGATGTGGAAGAGAAGGAGGAGAGCCCAAAGAATGCTGCCGACTGTGAGCAGTCGAGGAAGAAGGAAGGAGGCGCCACTCTATTGCACTTAGAGGCTAGGGTAGGGGACATAGCCCAGCTGGCTCCCTGTCCCCACCCGTCGATGGAATGAAGGGATTCCTTAGCAATGGGAGAGGGTTTCAACCAGCCAAATAGGGAGGCTGGTCAGCTGGAGGGGGAAGAACCAGAGGAGACTGATCTCTGTCCTATCACCAAGAATTTTCATGTCTTTGGTGATCTGTACCTGTAGCCTGCCTTGTATTGTTGTAAGCCCTGAATATAGCCTTTATCGGCCCAAGAGCCTCCCTCGTTGCACTGGGGACAGGAGCTAGGCAAGGGGTGACACTGCTTGAGAGCTTGCTTCTCCTTAGTCTCAGTGTTACCCTTGTAGAACTCAAGAGGATGCTAGAATTATTTGGCAGTCTGAACTGGCTCCATCTCCTGTTGCCTCTACACTTTCTGCCCTACCAGTCCCAATGAGGATCAACCACCACTGCCCAGAAATCAAATGGACTCACTCACACAGACCAGTCCAAGAACCTGCTATGAACATCCAACCGTCCTCTTTCTATAAAGGCTTCCCCATTCACTTTCATATTGGGGCACATACAGGGTATGTTTGCACATACAGGAATTTCATGTCTACACTGAAGCCCAGGGTGAGGCTCTGATCCAGGGAGATGCAAAGGATTTTATCTCTGCTGATCACACACTTCTAATCAGAGATGTGTTAGAATTTTACCATCCTACCATCGCAGAGTTAGGAGGGAGCCCAAGGGTCATCTAGCCCAGGCACCCCCAAACTTCGGCCCTCCAGATGTTTTGGACTACAATTCCCATCTTCCCCGACCACTGGTCCTGTTAGCTAGGGATCATGGGAGTTGTAGGCCAAAACATCTGGAGGGCCACAGTTTGGGGATGCCTGATCTAGCCCAATCATCTGCAATGCAAGAATCACAGCTAAAGAACCCCTAACAGATGGCCATCCAAACACTGTTTAAAAACCTCCAGTGAATAAGAGCCCACCACCTTTTGTGGTAGTCCATTCTACTGTCAATCAGCTCTTACCAGTATTTCCTTTCTTGTCATTTGAATCCATTGGTTCCGGGTCCTACCTTCTGGAACAGCAAAAAAACAAGCTTGCTCCATCTTCCATGTGACAGCCCTTCAGATATTTAAAGATGGCTATCATACCACTTATCCATCTTCTCTTCTTCAGACTACGCATACCCAACTCCCTCAAAAAATAAAAAATTCATTCCAGTAGCACCTTAGAGACCAACTAAGTTTGTCATTGGTATGAGCTTTCGTGTGCAAGGTGACTTCTGTTTCAGTGTATCTGAAGAAGTGTGCATGCACACGAAAGCTCATACCTATGACAAATTTAGTTGGTCTCCAAGGTGCTACTGGAAGGATTTTTTATTTTATTTTTTGTTTCAACTACATCAGACCAACATGACTACCTACCTGTAACCAACTCCCTCAACCATTCCTTGGAAGATTTGGTTTCCAGAACCTTTATCATCTTGGTCACCTTCCACTGCACGTGTTCCAGCTTATCAGTATCCTTCTTAGACTGTGGTGCACCGAATTGGACTGGAATACTTCATAACATCTCCTGGTGTAGAGAATCCATGGTCAGGCTCAGTGGGTAGAGTCACTTCAAGAGCTCCTCTGTTCTGCCTAGGACAAGGGAAGACAATGTGGTGCCCTTCAGATGTTAATAGAATACAACTCCCATCATCCCTGAGCATTGACCATGCTGGCTGGGCTGATAGGAGCAGGAGTCCAATAACATTTGGAAGGCTACCGGTTCCTCAACCCCTGCACACATGCTTGCGTTTGGCTGGGGAGGGGAAGAGACTCAAGGGCCAGATAGAGAGACCTAAGAGGGCTGCCCTTCCCCTTAGGTGCTACACCCCTGCTGTAACCCAAGAGTCAGTGTAGAAATAGGATTCTTCTCCTTCTCCTCCTCTTTCCTCTCTGAAATTAAAAAAGGTTCCATACAAAGGTCTTCTCTGCACTTTGAGCAGATTTGGCCTCCTCTTCCCCCTGCAATATCTCTTTCCTCTTGCTAATATGTAGTCCTATTCATGTCCTGAATACAGGCAGCCAGAAGGATTTGTGCAAATGAAGCCAGTTTATGTGAATTTACTAAATCTCCATAACTTTGATCTGCTTTTAAGATTCAGAACGTCAAAGACATTTGTCAAAGACTAATATTGCCTCTGGTTTAAAGCAGCAGAGGGTAAAGATGGAGGAGAATTGTGAGAGGGAAGGGCCTGGAAATGAGATGACCCAAAGGAAAGGGAATAAAAGAAAGGGCTGTTTATGACACAGAAATCCTCCTAACTCCACTTAACTGAGAGTAAGCCCCACTGAATAGACATGCTTGGTATTCTGCTGCAAATAGGCATAAAGAAAGGTAAAGGGACCCCTGACCATTAGGTCCAGTCATGACGGACTCTGGGGCATAGCTGCCAAGTTTTCCCTTTTCTCGCGAGGAAGCCTATTCAGCATAAGGGAAAATCCCTTTAAAAAAGGGATAACTTGGCAGCTATGCTCTGGGGTTGCAGCGCTCATCTCATGTTATTGGCTGAGGGAGCCGGCGTACAGCTTCCAGGTCATGTGGCCAGCATGACTAAGCCGCTTCTGATGAACCAGAGCAGCGCACAGAAGCGCCGTTTACCTTCCCGCCGGAAGGTATCTACTTGCACTTGATGTGCTTTCGAACGTGCAAATAGGCATATCCTCATCTACAGTATTTCTGAGCCTCCGTCAAATGCTGCTGCAATATAAACCCAAGTTTTTCCACACCATCACAAGAGATAGAAACTGGATTAAACAAACCAACAAAAGTCTTTGTTTGGTTGGTGTTTTTTAAAAAATAAATACATATATTTTAATTAACGATTTTCTTGGTTTCGTATACATCGTTTGCATGCCCAGCTTCCTGTAAAGCTCTTTTACATCATAAAAAGGTAAAGGTAAAGGGGCCCCTGACCATCAGGTCCAGTCGCGTCCGACTCTGGGGTTGCGGCACTCATCTCGCTCTATAGGCCGAGGGAGCCAGCGTTTGTCCGCAGACAGCTTCCGGGTCATGTGGCCAGCATGATAAAGCTGCTTCTGGAGAACCAGAGCAGCGCACGGAAACACTGTTTACCTTCCCGCTGGAGCGGTTCCTATTTATCTACTTACACTTTGATGTGCTTTCGAACTGCTAGGTGGGCAGGAGCTGGGACCAAGCAACGGGAGCTCACCCCATTGCAGGGATTCGAACCGCCGACCTTCTGATCAGCAAGCCCTAGACTCTGTGCATTAACCCACAGCGCCACCTGGGTCCCTTCTACATCATAGACCATGTAATTGAGCAGAAGCCCACAAGGTAGGGGAGAGAAGCTTTGCTCAAATAATTAATACCAGCAGCCTCTGATATTGATTTATACCGTTGGTATTCCAGGTGGAATTACCCATTGTGGGTTATTATGCTGCAATGTATTCAACATTTGGGACCGAGGGATGAAGAAAAGGAAACCCAAGGAGCAGCTCATTTGTAACATTTACAACCCAAAAGGTGTGGAGAGGTGCGTAAGGAAATGGGGCATTTACAAATGAAGAAAAACAAGGACCAGCCACAAGTGGAATCCCTTGGAATGTAACGTAACACAGCAGCAGCAAACATTTTAATACATTATGCAGCAAGGAGAACTGCTATTCTTTGCTCTTCAGAATTAATCTAAATGCAGAGAAAGAGGGAGGATTTCAAATGTATCTGTAACATAGTCCTCTGATACTGTTCAACCTTACAGCAAACACCTGCCTGGGCCAGATTAAAGCAGCAGCAGCAGCAGCAACATCCATCTGTTACTGACAGGTCTGATGCGGGACTATTATTTACACTGCCCACCTCGTAAATCAGGCGGCCCGGCTTCCAATCACAGAAGAGCTGCCTTTTAGATAATTTCTTCCTAGTTTGATACCATCCTAACCATGCCTACCCAATCCTACATGTTATTTCAAAAGCAAGCTCAAATGAATCATAGGATTGGAAGGGAGACCCAGGGTCACCCAGTCCCAAGTCCCGGCAATGCATGAATGATAGCTAAAGGATCCCTGACTGATGGCCATCTAACCTCTGTTTAAAAAGCCGATTCCCCTCGTAGGGAGTCGACGTTGCGGGCAGACCATGAGCCTGACCCATGCATACAGGGCTTGGGTAGCTCTGTGTCACAGGGAGTTCCTGCATCATTTCATATTGGCCAGTCCGATCGGCCAGGGGGGGCGTGGCTTAACCCATTTAAACAAGCTGCGGCCAGGCTCTCGCTCTCTTTTACCTCACTCCGGATTGTGCAGTTCTCCTGCCCTGCCTTCCTAAGGTTAGGTCCTTATCCTTTGACCTTGCTATGGACCTCGGTTGGTCGCCTGTTGAAGGGGCCTGGTAGGAATTTTTTCCACTTGGCAAATTGGCATCAGCCACTTGGTTTTTCGCCTAAAGGTAAAGGGGCCCCTGACCATCAGGTCTAGTCGTGTCCGACTCTGGGGTTGCGGCGCTCATCTCGCTCTATAGGCTGAGGGAGCCGGCGTTTGTCCGCAGACAGCTTCCGGGTCATGTGGCCAGCATGACAAAGCTGCTTCTGGCGAACCAGAGCAGCGCACGGAAACACCGTTTACCTTCCCGCTGGAGCGGTCCCTATTTATCTACTTGCACTTTGATGTGCTTTCGAACTGCTAAGTGGGCAGGAGCTGGGACCGAGCAACGGGAGCTCACCCCGTTGCAGGGATTCGAACCGCCGACCTTCTGATCAGCAAGCCCTAGACTCTGTGGTTTAACCCACAGCGCCACCTGGGTCCCTTGGTTTTTCACCTACCTCATAGCAAATCGTCACAATTTTGTAAGGTTTGGTGGTTAGGCATTGGAGCATTCAGATGGAGGTGAGGGAGGTGGTGACCATCACCTACCCCAGGGGTCCCCAGACTTACCGCGCAGTGGGCCGGTGCCCGCCGCGCCGACCGCACGGCGGGCCGGAGGGTAGGGAAGTGCGCGCGCAGCGGGCCGGAGGGCGGGGGAGTGCGCGCCGTGCGCATGCGCACACGCACACGGGCGGGGGAAAAATCGCCGAAAATCGCTTGTGCGCATGCGTATGGGCCTCCCCCGACCCGGAAGTGCATCGGAAATGACCTCTTCTGGGTCGGGAGAGGCCCATACGCATGCGCAAAAAGGATTTTTGGCGATTTTTTGCCGATTTTTCCGATCGTCGCCGTGCCGCGCGCTGTAAGAGCGGGCGGCGGCAGCGGGCGGCGGGGGTCGTCGCGGGCCGGATTGGGAGGCCAATTGGGCCGCATCCGGTCCAGGGGCCGTAGTTTGGGGGGCCCTGACCTACCCCTTCTATTTCAAGGGTATTCTGTAAAAGGGATCCAGGGAGTGTGTCATCTGCCCAAAGCCCAGACAGGGGACAGGGCCATAGCACGACCCCTATCGGTGACCCTGGGGGAATTACTGGTGGTTAACGCTTCGTGGGTTGGTGAATGCTTCTCTCTGTGAGGGAACCTTCCCGGACCCGCTGAAAGAGGCAGATATTAAACCGCTTCTTTAAAAAACCATCTTTAGATGCGGTCAATATGGCCAACTATCGCCCAGTCTCAAATCTTCCATTCTTGGGCAAGGTGATTGAGCGAGTGGTTGCTGAACAACTCCAGGCACACCTGGAAGAAGCGGACCATTTGGATCCCTTCCAGTTGGGATTCAGGCCTCATCATGGGACTGAAACTGCCTTGGTCGCACTGGTTGGTGATCTCCGGCGGGCTAGGGACAAAGGTGAGAGCTGTTTCCTAGTCCTGCTGGATCTCTCAGTGGCTTTTGACACCATCGACCATAACATCCTTCTGGACTGTCTAGAGGGCTTGGGAGCCGAACACATCCTCCTGGGCCGTGTTCAGAAAGTGGTGGTGGAAGATGAGTGTTCAGACCCCTGGGTTCTCACTTGTGGGGTGCATTAGGGTTCTGTCCTCTCCCCCATACTTTTTAACATCTACATGCAGCCACTGGGAGAGATGATCAGGGGGTTTGGGCTGGGTGTTCATCAATATGCGGATGATACCCGACTCTACCTCTCTTTCAAATCAGAACCAGTGAAGGTGGTGAAGGTCTTGTGGGAGTGACTGGAGGCGGTTGGAAGATGGATGGCAGCTAACAGATTGAGGTTGAATCCTGACAAGACAGAAGTACTGTTCGTGGGGGACAGGAGGCAGGCAGGTGTGGAGGACTCCCTGGTCCTGAATGGGGTAACTGTGCCCCTGAAGGACCAGGTGCGCAGCCTGGGAGTCTTTTTGGACTCACAGCTGTCCATGGAGGCGCAGGTCAATTCTGTGTCCAGGACAGCTGTCTATCAGCTCCATCTGGTATGCACGCTGAGACCCTACCTGCCTGCGGACTGTCTCACCAGAGTGGTGCATGCTCTAGTTGTCTCTCGCTTGGACTACTGCAATGCGCTCTACGTGGGGCTACCTTTGAAGGTGACCCGGAAACTACAACTAATCCAGAATGTGGCAGCTAGACTGGTGACTGGGAGCGGCCGCCGAGACCACATAACACTGGTCTTGAAAGATCTACATTGGTTCCCAGTACTTTTCCGAACACAATTCAAAGTGTTGGTGCTGACCTTTAAAGCCCTAAATGGCCTTGGTCCAGTATACCTGAAGGAGCGTCTCCACCCCTATTTTTCTGCCCAGACACTGAGGTCCAGCGCCAAGGGCCTTCTGGCAGTTCCCTCGTTGCGAGAAGCCAAGTTGCAGGGAACCAGGCAGAGGGCCTTCTCGGTAGTGGCACCTGCCCTGTGGAATACGCTCCCATCAGATGTCAAAGGGAAAAACAGCTAACAGATTTTTAGAAGACATCTAGAAGACATTTAGAAGGCGAAACGGATTGCCTTTGTAAGTCGAGGTACCACTGTATATGGTTAGGGAAAAGTGATATGCATTTAAATGAAATACTGTAAACAAGTAAAACAGCTATGTGATTTAGCCCCTCCAAAGCTCAATGTGGGTAGTTGGAAGTCATGAACTCTCAAGAGAAGTATTTATGAAAGTTAGGCCTGGAAAGTAGTTAGGCCATGTCAAATTGATTAGAATTAGTTTGACCCTTCACTTTCTGCATTTCATTCTCTTATACAGTAAATGAAGGGGAGTCCATAACATTCAAAGCTGCTTGTTCCACAGTTGAGTAGCTCATGCAATCAAATCAAAAGTTTTTTCCCTACAATTCCCAGGATTCTTTGGGGTAAGTCTCTTAGTCCCTGGTAAATGACTATGGAATTGCTGTCTAAAGCACGGAGCTGAGAAAGTGGGAATTTGAGGCAGATGTACCCTAAGGGCTCATCTCACATGCAAGCAAGTGTAAGACTAGCCAAGCAGCTATTACCGATATTCCCTCAACTATTTCCAAACATTCCTGCATGTCGCCAAAGGGCAGTGCGCTTACGCATCCCCCTTTGGTAGATGCCTGAAGCATGCTGCACCCCCCAAAAAGGAGAGCTTTTTAATTAAAAAGCTTGCTCTTTCATGCAAAGCTATGCTAGCAAAATTGATATGATTAGAAATGGAGAAGTGGTCATTCTTTTTCCTTGCCCCTAAATTGCCCCTTCCCCCTAGCTTTTCCCCAGCAGGTTTCCAAAGGTGTGTGCAAATGTAACCTTTCAATTCAATCCCTGGGTTAGGGGCCAGTAGATCCATTTGGAGTGTGGTTTGGAGCACTGAAATGGTAGTTGGGAACCTCCAACCCACAAGCTGAATGCAGCCCTCTTGATCCAGCCCACAGCAGTACAGTGGTGCCTCGCAAGACGAATTTAATTCGTTACACGAGTCAATTCGTTTTGCGAAAAATTCATCTTGCGAATCACAGTTTCCCATAGGAATGCATTGAAATTTCTTTTTTTTGCCCATAGGAACGCATTAATTAAATTTCAATGCATTCCTATGGGAAACCGTGAGTCGCAAGATGAATTTTTCACAAAATGAATTCGTCTTGCGAGTCACCATCCGATCACCATCAGATCGCAAAACGCATTCATCTTGCGAAAAATTCGTCTTGCAGGGCATTCGTCTTGTGAGGTACCCTTGTATTTCAATATCATGCCTTTCTGGAAACTATGAAAACATCTCTGCAACAGTGCAGAGAGGCACCAGTAGGAGAACACAGAAAGAGGAAGATGTCGTCATCTTTGGGTCAGGGGGACTAGCCCTTTAAGAACCACAATCTTTTGGCTGAGGGGGTTGAGTCTGGGAAGGGTAGGTTGGATCCATCCATGGTGCTGCAAGCAATGGGTTTCGTTGGTCTCCATGGGTACCAGATCAGCATGCGTGGATTTCTTCTAATAAGAAAAATGAGGGACAAGATTTTAGCACCCCTTGATTCAAATTTAGTAAAGCCACCTTAGCAGGGCGCTGAGGTTAGCCAGTGGGCCAGTTGGCTATCCCCGATCTGTAAAACTGCTCTTTTTGGTGATCACAGTAATTGTAAATACAGTACCTTTCACACAGCAGCCTTCAAGACAATGACGTGCCGCTTCAGCTGTGAGGAAGAACAAGAAAATCTTGAACATGAGCAGCTGCAGTATATCCTTCATCTCACCGACAACCCTTTGAGAGCTCTTTGGATGCTTCTGATCTTGGAGATTTAGAATCTGCACTGAATGAGCTAATATATGCACAGCTCACTCTGAGAGCAGTTAATTTATTTGTAGGTGTCACTAGGCTTAACAAATGCAGACAGTCTGAGCCTGGATGAGCCTTGGGATTCTCTCTGTGTGTGAGAGAGAGGGGGCGGGGTGGAATATTGTGTCACAGCTGAGCTTTAAACTCACCTTCCCAGTTAATTAAACAAGCATATGTTGTACAAGGTCAGGAGAGATAAATTGTTCGTGCAGGTGGAGAACTTGCTCAAATTGGTGCCTGAATTGGTGCATAGCTACAGGTATCTCTACATAGCTACAGGTATATCTCTTTTTCTGCCACTACTTTCTAAGTATTTACTTTTTAAAAAATGTGCCAATACTCTCCCATTTAAATTTTCTGGTAGAAAATAGTCCATTTCTTTACAAACAAAAAACACACACTTTAATTGTGGCAATATAGATATTTGGTGACCACACCCTTATCCTGATCATTGCTTTTGTTTCCCCTACTACAGGCATGGCCAAACTTGGCCCTCCAGCTGTTTTGGGACTACAACTCCCACCACCCCTAGCTAACAGGACCAGTGGTCAGGGATGATGGGAATTGTAGTCCCAAAACAGCTGAAGGGCCAAGTTTGGCCATGCCTGCCCTACTGTAACTTCCCCCACCACCTCTTCTTCCGGAATGAGTCACATGGAAAATCCCAGGGACATATAGTGAATGAGAAGATGTCACAATGCTTCATAGTCAATCAGATTTAGCGACGTTTGTGATAGTACCATCTATTAAGGGCAAACATCGCCAACTGACAGAAGAGCAAGAGAGAGCAGTGCAGATGGCTTAGGGAACATTGCCAACTTTGGACGAAGAAGAAGAAAAAGAAGAAAGGGGTGGGGCTTTTTTATTTTTGCCCCAAATACACTTAGAGTAAGAAGTTTTGGGCTCAGAAATACTTAACTAGCAACTTCCCTGCCAGGACCCAGGGAAGCTGTGGGGATGGGGGGTAGTGGGAGAGGCAGGGAAATGCTCTGAAGCAGTCCGGGTATAGGGGTGGGTGTATCAATCTAATTCCAGACCATGTTGCATCATTCAATCATAAGTACATTCTGTCCCATCAAAATAAAAAAAAGTTTGTCATTGGTACGAGCTTTCTTGTGCATGCACAGTTCTTCAGATATATATGTTCAGATCCTGTGTGAGTGTCTGGAGGTGGTTGGAGGATGGATGGCAGCGAAAAGATTGAGGTTGAATCCTGACAAGACAGAAGTACTGTTTTGGGGGGACAGGAGGCGGGCAGGTGTGGAGGACTCCCTGGTCCTGAATGGGGTAAGTGTGCCCCTGAAGGACCAGGTGCACAGCCTGGGAGTCATTATGGACTCGCAGCTGTCCATGGAGGCGCAGGTCAATACTGTGTCTGGGGCAGCTGTCTACCAGCTCCATCTGGTACGCAGGCTGAGAACCTACCTGCCTGTAGACTGTCTCGCCAGTGGTGCATGCTCTAGTTACTGTATATACCGGCGTATAAGGCGACTGGGCGTATAAGACGACCCCCTAATTTTCAAGTTAAAATATAGAATTTGGTATATACTCTAGCCCTTTTTTGGCAGGGAGGGGAGGGGAGGCTGTCTTCTCCAGCACTCAAGTCTGCAGCTGGGGAAATGGTGGTTTGTTTGTTTGTTTGTTTGTTTGTTTAGTTATTGAGAGGGGAAAAGAAGCCATAGAGAGGAGAGAGAGATAGAGAGGCGGAGACATCGAGGCTGGCTGAGCGAGCAAAAGGGGAAAAGAAGCCATAGAGAGGAGAGAGATAGAGAGGCAGAGACATCGAGGCTGGCTGAGCGAGCGAAAGAAAGGGAAATAGAAGCCATAGAGAGGAGAGAGAGAGAGAGAGAGAGAGAGAGAGAGAGAGAGAGAGAGAGAGAGAGAGAGAGAAGAAAAAACACAACAATAGTAACACTACAAAAAAGAATAAAAACACAGAATCAAATTGCTTGTTCCTTAATCCCTTCACATTGTTTGTAGGGACCCCCTCGGGTTTCCCTCCCTGTGGTCCTTTAGTAAATTTATAGTTAGCAAATTCTATATCATTTTAATCACTTTATATATCTTATTTTTTAACTGTCATCTCACATATTATAAATTTCCACAGTTCATTTACAACTTAATTTCTATTCTAATATATTACTGTGCACACAATCCTGAGCTAGATGGACCAATGGTCTGCTTCGGTATAAGGCAGCTTCCTATGTTCCTACTGCAATGGTTGAGGACATGCTTTGCATGCAGAAGGTTCCAGGTTCTTCAGAAGGACCAGGTTTGCTTTCAAAGCCTACCTGGGCCATCTCTGGCCATCACCTGGGTGATGCTGTAGTATAGCAAGAATGGAGCCAATAGCTCCCTTTGGCTGCTTCAGGGGAGTAGGGAATAAGACAGAGTTGAGGAACGATGATTCCCATCAGCCCCAGACAGCACAGGGGTGATGGAAATTTGAGTCCAGAAGCATGTGAAGGACCACAGGTTCACCAGCCCTAGAGTAAGGTACCAGGAGTCTGCTTCCAGATTCCTTGTATACATCATGAGAACAGAGCCGTAGCTAGGTGATCTTGCACCCCTGGCAGAACTGTGCAGATTGCGCTCCTTAGGGAATGTGGCACAGAAAAAAAATAGGGAAAAACAATGCCCCCCACATATCATATAAAGACCCTCTATTTGAAACCTTGCCTGCGCCCCTGGCAGGGGCCTTCCTCACCATCCCCTAGCTATGGCCCTGCTTGAGAATAAGTCTCCCATAGGAGCATAAGAAGAGTCTTGTGGTATCAGGCCAAAAGCTCATGGAATCCAGCATCCTTTTCTCACAGTGACTGAGCAGGTGCTCGTGGGAACGGCACAAACAGAATCTGTGAACAACAGAACTGTCCCCTCCAGCAACTGGTATTCATCAGCATACCACCTCTGTCTGTGGAAGCAGAACACAGACAACAGGATTGGCAGCTCCTGATAGCATTGCCCTCCATGAATTTGTCTAATCTTCTTTTAAAGCCATCCATGCTGGTGGCCATCTATGGAAGCGAGTTCCATGCACTGAATGAAGAAGTCCTTCCTTTTGTCTGTACAGTGGTACCTCTGGTTAAGATCTTAATTCGTTCCGGAGGTCCGTTCTTAACCTGAAACTGTTCTAAACCTGAAGCACCCACTTTAGCTAATGGGGCCTCCTGCTGCCGCCGCGCCGCCAGAGCACGATTTCTGTTCTCATCCTGAAGCAAAGTTCTTAATCTGAGGTACTATTTCTGGGTTAGCAGAGTCTGTAACCTGAAGTGTTCGTAACCTGAAACGTCTGTAACCCGAGGTACCACTGTACTGAATCTTCCAGCAGTCAGGTCCATGGGATGTCCCTGAGCCATAGTGTTATGAGAGATGGAGAAAAATGTTCCTCTATCCACATGGAGTGTATGGGGTGTTAGGGGAGGGCTAGTACTTCTGGTGGGTGACACGTTGTGCTCCTTTGGCGGTAGTTTGCCCACCTTTGCTCCCCACCCTGCACTCAGCTCTCACCTGTGGCTCCTAGAAGCTGTCAGCGTGCAACAGCAACCACAACCCAGGACATGGCTTCAACTGGGTGGCTAAACCAGGTGACGGTAGCCGATGGGTCTCAAACCCTCGCTGAGTTAGGGACTTCCCCTGCATGTGAAGACAGGCTCTGGCAGACCAGACCAAGAGTGTTTCCTACGGACCTTCTGGACCAGAAGATGTTTTTTGCATGTGCTGTAGAGGGAAGTGAGGGGCAGGTGGGGCTTCTCCACCTGGGAAGGTAGCTCATTTAGGAAAAGAAAACTCTGTTCCTGAACTCCTCTACCTTGTGGGATATTTTCATCAGAAGAAAAGTCTAAGGAGTAAACTGTATACGTATCTGGAGTAGAATCCCTAAGGCAGTTGGATGGTGCCTTGTCCTTTTGGCAACTCCTGCAGTCAAGCTGGTGCCCAATGTATTGCTCTGCTTGCCTTTGGACCACATCAGTGAGGCCAAGGGTGGGGGATCTTGTTGTCTGGGCAGCCAAGAATCTCTATGCACACTGCCCAGGCTTTCACCCTGGGAAGGTCACTTCACTGCTGCTAACACAGCGGTTTGACTTTACCCCCAGAAACACACACCACTGTCTCTCGAGACAAATGGGATGCCAACAATCCACATGTATGATTGTATACACTTTTATCATGTTAGCTTTTACTAGCCTTGGGGGGCCACAGGTTTCCTGCCCCTGCTATAGAACATGTTTGTGCAAACAAAACCCCAAGTGAACTGGTTCCAAGGTGCTGGGATCTCAAAAAAGCAAGAAAATAACCTGCCTTAAATTGATCGTGCTTTAAAGAAATCGTAATTTAAAATGGCTTGCATAATTAAATGAACTTGTGGACAGGCAATATTGCACTGGCATTATAAAGGAACTGTAATAACAAAAATATTTGTAACTGCAATTGAAGCTCATCTTTTTCCGGTGCTTCGTGCAGCTCACACAATTCATCTGCTTGTGCTTCTCCCCCAATCGCCTGCTGTCAGAACGAATTTGAATATTATCCATCAGCTTGGGCTTCATTAAATGGAACGAATTTGTTAAAGTAGCTTCATCAGTTCACAGGTTGATCTCCAAGGTGAGAGGCGTGATGGAAGAACAGGAGACCTGTGGCCTTCCAGACTCCATCATCCCCGCCTATTGGCCATGCCGCCTGGGCCTGATGAGAGTTGGAAACTAGCAACATCTGGAGGGCTAAAGATTCCCCACCCCTGGCTGAATGATTCAGACACGGTGGTCCAAATCCCTCTGCACAGCCCCCTCTTGAAATAACTGGCGGCAGATGGAGTAAGAACAGCAGCCATGTGCAATGTGCAGCCAACTAGTCAGTTTGGTTAATGGAGCTAAAAGATTTTCATTAACTAAGTTTTGATTCAATTTGATTTATGATTATATTTCTATGCCGCTTTACATTCAAATGAAGCCTGAAGAGGCTTACAAAAATAAATAACAATAGCATGGTAGAACTAATGCACCACAAATTATGTAGAATAATTAATAAATCATCGGTAAAACAGTATGGCAGCCTAAGTCAGAAGAGGAGTTTTTCACAAATTTCATTAAAAATAGCTCCAAAACCACTTTGGGCAAAACTAAAAATATGGCAACCCTACCTATAACTGGCTCTGCTGAGATGAGTTCCAATAGTCTGATGCAATATAATGAGCGCTCACAGCTTCCTTTGTGGGCGCCCTTTGGGGGACCGTGCGCAGCACCTCGGGCCACATGAGACTCACCAGCTGGCTGGGCTGGCCCGCCTCCCTGTGCTAGTAATTGGGGGTTCCCGCCAAACCCCAGTTAGCCTTGGGCGGAATCCTTTAGTCTCTCTTTCCTATGAAGGAAGTAGATACCCTTCAGATATAGATAAGATCATCACATACCTACCCTCGCAAGAACAGCCAAACATGTTGAGCAGTGGGTAAGACAACTCATCCTTGCAGGGACAACATTCCTAACCAAGTAAGCAGTTACACAGAGCCCCAGACATGAGCTGATAACATAGAATCAGAGAATCAGAAAATCTTCATAAAGTATACGTGTATGTTGAAAAATATTCTCTCATATTAAAGAAAGGAGTTGAGTTGGAGGAGGCCATGGGGAAGGGGCCATCCAATCCAACCTGCCAGGCAGGAAACACCATCAGAGTATTCCTGACGTGGCTATCAAGCCTCTGCATGGAAACCTCTAGGGAAGGAGAGTCCACCACATTACCTGCAGGCAAATTCCACTGCTGAACAGCTCTCGCTGCCGGGAGGTTCTTCCTGACGTATGGGTGGAATACTCTTGTAGTTTGAATCCATGGTTTGTGTCTACTTTTCTGGGGTAGCAGAAAGCAACCCTTCACCCCCTCAACCTTCTCTTCTCCAGGCTAATCATACCCAGTCCCCTAAGCTGTTCCTCAAAAAGGCACTCCTTAAAGATAGGAAAGGAATGCTAGTCAGGCTACATTTCTGGGGCCCCCAAGCCATGACTCTCCTATGGACAATATATGAGCTTGTAAAATAATATAATAAGGAAATACTTTGCCCCATCATCTTGCTTAATGGGAATTTACAAGACCCCCGCTGTGAGGGGCCTCCGGCTTGCCCAACGCAAGGCTGGAATGTACCAACGCAGCCAAGGCTGGAATGTATCAACGTGGCACTCCAGAATGGAGGGGTAGGACTGCCCCACCCCACAGGAACAAGAGTATACAATGTAGCTACAAACTCAACACAGTGTGTTTGTGTGAATTTAACACGCATCACCTTTTGCTGTGCTTGCTTGCACAGCAAAATAAAAGCTCTTTTCTCTGAAAAACCCAGTGTCATTTGACTCCTTTCTTCCTCCACGGTGGCCATGTTGGACTAGGCTCTGGCTGGCAGCCTACACCTAAATGGGGGGGGCACATGAAATGGTGATTCACACCCCCACCCCCAAGCGGTGGCGATTCCAGGGTCCCCTCTTGAAGAGGTTTGTAAATTGGGAGTCATTGGCCATACACTGAAAGGTTGTCAGTGAACTCCCCTGTGTTGCAGGGATATGGGGTGGACTGCCTGCATACACAAGTGCCTTGCAGTGCACCCTCTCATAAATAAAAAGACATATTCTACTCATGTAAAAACACCAGACAGGCCCCACCAATAACCCAGAGATCCATTTTAAATAAAAGAGCACATTCTACTCATGTAAAAACACCAGACAGGCCCCACCAATAACCCAGAGATGCATTTTAAATAAAAGAGCACATTCTACTCATGTAAAAACACCAGACAGGCCCCACCAATAACCCAGAGATGCATTTTAAATAAAAAGACACATTCTACTCATGTAAAAACATGCTGATTCCCGGACCGTCCATGGGCCAGATTGAGAAGGCGATTGGGCCAGATCCGGCCCCCGGGCCTTAGTTTGCCTACCCAGGCAGTAGGGCCTACTTTCATAAGCAGCACAGTGCATCAGATTTCCTCAATAGGAAAGGGAGCTGAAATATACTCGGAGTCGAGAGTGAATTTCATGCTCTTTATTCAGCTCATATTCATCAAGGAGAAGAAGAGAAGACGAATGGCTCTTTTCCCAAAACCATCTGCTTATATACATTATTTACACAATGGGCCTTGCGTGATTGGCTACTTCAGGGCTACACCTGTGGGCCAATTATATTGTGGATTGACTTCTGCCTGCAGCCTGATTGGCTGCTCCTACAGGCCAATCAGGTAGCAGATTCACTTCTGCCAGCCGCCTGATTGGCTGCTCCAGCAGGCCAATCAGGTTGCGGATTCACTTCCACCTGGAGTTGGATTGGGTAGCTCCCGCTGATTCTGAATCCTATTGTTCTAGGATTCAGCTCAGTACATAACACCCCTCCCCTCTAAGTTCCAGTCCTGCCCGGGAAGTTGCATTCGTAGTCCCCAAGGTCTGCTGGCCGCCTCCGTGTGCGTTGTGGCCTGGGGTGTTCCTTGGTCAGGGGTTCTGGTTCTGGCTCGTGTTCCGAGGCTGCTGGCTGTGCCAGGGCTGTCTGGTCTGGCGCCACTGAACCACTAGGTTGTGACTCTGGTTCCGGTGTCCTTCCAGCCTCGGGGCGCCCCTCTGTGCCTACTGCTTCTGCTTCCCCTGCCCACCCCTCTCGCTCTACAGGCCTCACTGCCCTGCTGTCCCCTTGGGACCCCTCTGTCCCGCTCTCCTCCCGGGTTCCTCCTGGGAATCGTCGCCGTAGCTGGTCGCAGTGGCGGCGCCAACATTGCCCCCCTTCCGTTAGTACCTCGTACGACACGGGACCGGTCACCTTGGTGACTGTGGCGGGTACCCATGCTGGGCCTGCCCCAAAATTCTTTGCATACACTGGGTCCTGGGCCACAAATGTCCGGGGGTTCCTGCCTTTCCCCACCACTACCTCATCCTGAGCTCTGTCGGGGTGAAGTCAGTCCAGTCTAGTTGCAAGGCGCCGGCCCATGAGTAGTTCAGCTGGGCTCCGGCCCGTCGTTGTGCTTGGGGTGCTGTGCTGTGCTAGAAGAAATGCGGCAAGGCGGTATTCCCAGTCCCCTTGTGTTATGCGGCGGAGGCTGTCCTTGGTGGTCCGCACCATGCGCTCCGCTTGGCCATTGGTGGCAGGGTGGAATGGTGCTGAGCGGATGTGGCGGATGGCGTTCTGCGCTGTGAAGGTCTGGAACTCCTCTGACGTGAATGCGGTTCCATTGTCCGAGACGAGGGTGTCAGGGAGCCCGTGGGTTGCAAACAGCTTACGTAGTACCCGGATGGCTGCCGCCGTAGAAGTGGACGGTACCAGTGCGACCTCCAGCCATTTGGTGTAGGAATCCACCACTATGAAGAATGTTTTTCCCTGGAAGGGGCCAGCGAAGTCCACGTGCAAGCGTGACCATGGATGTCGGGCGGACTCCCAGGGCTGGACTGGGGCCCTTGGGGGATCCGGGCGGGATTCTTGGCAGGTCTGGCAGTGTTGGACCCAGGCCTCTATCTCTCTGTCAATCCCCGGCCACCACACATAACTCCTGGCAAGGGCCTTCATCCTCACTACCCCTGGGTGTGTCTCGTGTAGGGCTGTGAGGACCCTTTTGCGGAGGGGCTGGGGAACAACAACCCTGCTTCCCCATAACAGGCACCCCTTGTGGGCCGACAGTTCATGTTTGCGGTTTGTGTAGCCAGCGAATTCTGGCCCGGGGCTGCTGCTGGGCCATCCTCGCCACACCCAGTCCAGGACCCGGGAGATGACCCTATCTTTTGTGGAATGGTGCGCAACTTCTTGTGCCTGAATGGGTCGGTCGGGAAGCAGCTCCAGGGTCATAACCTCTTGCGCAGGCGCTGGGTCGGGGCCTGTTTCTGGTAGTGGTAGCCTGCTGAGTGCGTCTGCGTGGCCCATCGCCTTCCCAGGGCGGTGGATTAGTGCATACTGGTAGCCGGCAAGGAAAATTGACCACCTGAGGACACGTGGAGACAACACTTGGGGGGTCTGCTTCTCGGGGGCAAACAGGCCAAGCAACGGCTTGTGGTCAGTCACTATGGTAAAGGGCCGCCTGTACAAGAAATCATGGAATTTTTTTACGCCCTTCACGATTGCCAGACCCTCCTTGTCAATCTGTGAGTAGTTTCGTTCGGCTGCAGCAAGCGTCTGGGAGAAGTATGCCACCGGCACCTCTCTTCCATCCGGGAGTTGGTGTCCCAGGACAGCGCCGATGCCATAGGGAGAGGCGTCGCATGCCAGCACCACTGGCAGCCTCTCGTCGAAGTGTGCCAAGACCGAGTTTGAGACGAGCAAGTCCTTGACTGCCTGGAATGCGGCCCTTTGTCGCTGGCCCCACACCCAAGGGGCCCTTTTATCTAGGAGTCTGTGTAGGGGCTCCGCTACCGCTGCCTTTTGGGGAAGGAAGGCATGGTAAAAGTTCAATAGTCCCAAGAATGACTGAAGTTCGGGCTTGCTCTTGGGCGCTGGGGCCTCACAAATGGCCCGTACCTTGTCACCGGTTGGATGGACCCCTTCTGCGTCCACCTTAAATCCCAGAAAGTCCACCTGCGGCACTCCCAGTAAACACTTTTCCCGCTTCACCTTGAGGCCCGCCATCTGGAAACGGTGCAGGACGGAGCGGAGGCGGTCCTCAAATTCCTCTGGTGTGGGCCCGGCGATCAGTACATCATCGAAGAAGGGGGTGACGCCAGGAATCCCTTTAAGGAGAGAGTCCATTAGATTCTGGAATATGCCTGGTGCCACGCTAACGCCAAATTGCAGCCGCTTTACTCTGAATGCCCCTCTGTGCGTCACAATCGTCTGAGCCTCTGCTGTGGCTTCGTCCACAGGCAACTGTTGATACGCTTGGGCCAAGTCCAGTTTGCCAAAGATTTTTGACCCAGCCAGGGTGGCGAGGACATGGCTGACCACTGGCACTGGGTATGCATGGGCCGTGAGAGCCTTGTTTATGGTGCATTTGTAGTCTGCACAGATGCGGACCGAACCGTTAGGCTTGACGGGTGTGACAATTGGAGTTTCCCAGGGGGCGTTGGGCACCGGCTCCAGCACTCCTTGCTCCACGAGCCGGTCCAATTCCTCGTCTATGCGGGGTTTCAGGGCGAACGGGACCCGGCGGGCCTTGTGCCTGATGGGTCGTACAGCGGGGTCTAGCTGTAGGGCAATGGGGGGTCCTGTATATCGTCCCAATGCCCCATCGAAAACCCCTGGAAACTCTTTGCATATGGCGTCCACGTCCACTTGTAAGCTAGTGCGGTTCACCCCGGTAACGGCTAGCCCCAGAGGTCCAAACCATGCCAGTCCCAGTAAGCTAACGTAGGGGCCCTTAACTACCAGCAAGTCCAATTGTTGCTTTCGCCCTCGATATTGCACCCTGAAGGTCCCCACCCCCATTGTAGGGACCTTACGTTTCTGGAAGTCCCGGAGGGTGAATGGGGCCGGCCTTAGTTTGGGACCCCCATTAGGGCACAGTTCCCTTAATGTTCGGGCCGAGATTATGGATAGAGTTGAACCCGTGTCCAGCTCCATGCGGCATGGGGCTCCCTCTATCTGTACCTCTATATAAATTTTCTCTGTGCTGGGATGGGGCAACTGGAATACCTGGTAGTCCGTGATCTCCGTCGAGTTGCCTTGGTGCATGGTGCCGTGTGACCTGGGGCTCCTGGGTCGGTCATCTGATGCTTGTCGACGGGTGAGTCGAGCCCGACACACCCGGGCGATGTGTCCCAATTTTCTGCACTGCCTGCACTCTGTGTTGCGGAAACGACAGGTCCTCCTCTCGTGGTTCTCCCCGCAGCTTGCACAGTTCCCTCCTTCTCGTCGAGGCTGCTGTGGTGTGTGTGCTGCTTGAGTGCGCCGCTGTACTCAGTGTACTTCCTCCCTGTCAGATTCGGATTCGTCAGTGAGGTCTTCGTGGTAGACCCTCGGTTGGGATGGCGGGGCCGGTCGTGCCTCTTGCGTTGACCTCTCGGCGGCTTCGGTTGCCAGGGCTTCCTCCAGAGCAATCTGGAACGTGAGGTCTTTTTTGGCGTAGAGGCGTCGTTGCAACATCTCGTCCCTCAGGCCACCGACGAGGCGGTCACGAAGCATGTTCTCCAACTCTGAGAAGTTGCATAACCGGGCGGCTTGGCGGAGGGAGGTCACAAACCCAGTTATGGTTTCCCCCGGGGCTTGCCGCTTTGCGTAGAAGGCATTTCGGCAAGCTACCACCGAGGGCTGTGGTGAAAAGTGCTCCTTCAGCCGTTCCATTATTGTTTTGTAAGAGACGGTAGCGACATCTCTAGGTGCAAGGAGAGCCCGGGCGATTTCAAACGTCTCCTCTCCACAGACGCTGAAGAATGTCGCCCTCTTCATGGCATCGTTGGTGACTTCTTTCGCTTGCAGGAGGAAGTTGAAACGGGCGGCGTACCCTTCCCAGTCTCCTGATGCTGGTTTGAATGGCAAGAAGCTGCTGTCGGTTGCCATTCTGGGTTCCTTGGGTCCTGGAGCTGAAGCCTGGATGCACGGTGCGATGCAGCGGTGCAGCAGGTGGCGGTGCTGCGGTGCAGTGCGTGGTGGCGGTCAGCTCAGCAGGATCCCACCTTCGTCGCCAGTGAAATATACTCGGAGTCGAGAGTGAATTTCATGCTCTTTATTCAGCTCATATTCATCAAGGAGAAGAAGAGAAGACGAATGGCTCTTTTCCCAAAACCATCTGCTTATATACATTATTTACACAATGGGCCTTGCGTGATTGGCTACTTCAGGGCTACACCTGTGGGCCAATTATATTGTGGATTGACTTCTGCCTGCAGCCTGATTGGCTGCTCCTACAGGCCAATCAGGTAGCAGATTCACTTCTGCCAGCCGCCTGATTGGCTGCTCCAGCAGGCCAATCAGGTTGCGGATTCACTTCCACCTGGAGTTGGATTGGGTAGCTCCCGCTGATTCTGAATCCTATTGTTCTAGGATTCAGCTCAGTACATAACAGGAGCCCTACTTCAAAGTGGAGGGGGAAAGAAGGCAACCGGCTGCCGCTGCCATGGGTGCCTAGATTTATTACTGCAGGGGTGTCTCAGAACAGCTGCTTGGAAAGAGCAAGTGAGTAAACCAGCTGCATATTTTGCATAAATCCCCAACATTTCAGCATGCTGCAGCCAATCCTATTGGCCAGGGACCATCTATATTTCCTGGTCCCTCTCCATGGTAAATCATTATACCAACAGGCAGGGACAGGCAAATCTGTAAGTTTCGGTTTCTCTCCATTTCTCATTTTTCCATTCTTATGTTCAGATCCCCACATTTCCGCATCAGTCTGCTACTTTAAAAAAGAAAGAAAGAAATCCTTGTGCAAATCCATCAGCATTTCTGTGTGAATTTCCCCCTTTTATATGCAGTTTTCCCTGATATACACATTTTTGAAAAAGCCATTTCCCCCTAATACAACACATTTTTGTATGCTATTTTCACATATGTGTCTGCTTTGGTGCAGAACTGCATTGCAAAATTTGGAGGGCAGTTGTGTTTGGGTTCGTGTATTGTTTTGAAAAGGGAGATTAGGTGGGTTTCACTTTAAACACGAACTGAATCAAACTCCGCCTGCCAGCCCGCCAGCCCCGTGCAACATTGTAATGTGGAGTGCACGCTGTTCAGGAGCCCAGCTACAGTCAGGGCCGGCTCTAGGCCCGCTCCCGGTGGCGCGGGGCGCCAGGGTGCCAGGGGCGCCGCTGCGCCCGCTGAGAGGCGCGGCTGAGGCTGCCCCAGGTGCGCCTCCGCTGTTTAGCAGCTTCAGGCCGTTCTCCGGAGGTGTGCGGGCCTGGGGCCGCCTCCGCTGTGCGCAGGGGTTTTGCAAAAGGGGGCGGGCAGTGCCCCCTGGCCCAAGGCCGGCCCTACGGCAGGCTGGGTGGCGCAGTGCAGCTGCGCCCACGGCAGCCCCCCTGTGTGCGGCACCCGCCCGCCGCGCTGGGAAACGGGGCGGGGGCGCCGGAGGGATCCGGCGCGCCAGGGCGCCGGGCATGCTTAAGACGGACCTGGCTACAGTCATTTACCATCCCTTCCCCCCCCCACCCCCAAATAAGCCAGTCACTCAATGTTTCACAGACCCTTTAAGGGCTTAAATCTTGTGCTTCCCCAACACCTCTCATCAGTTACTCTTGTACATGGGTAGTGCTGCTACAGAAGGAATATTGTGTCTTATTTTTGCCTTTGGGGCATGTGCATTTTTCTGGGGTGGAGTGGGAGAGTAAAATGCAGAAACAAAAGCAAACAAATTTCTCACAAACAAACAGAATAGTTCCTGTACATTTTTGCCTTATATATTAGGTTCTACAAATGCTAGAATCTTGCTCAATCATTATTATTTTTTAGCTGGGGATATGGAGATTATGGTTCATCCAGAGGGCAACTGCCTCCTTCCTTGACCACCACATACCCCCATGCTTTGGGACCAGCCAGAAGCTTTGAACAACCCATGTTAAATAAGGAGAGCTAGAACATATCGCTTGGCTGGTTCCCTAATATTCATCTCTTGACAGGGTGGACTTTGCTTTTACTCAGCCACAGGCATGAGCAGGGGGTGTGCTGGATGTGCCCAGACATAGCCTAATGTTTTAAAAACTGGGGGATGTGGTGAGGAGGAGAGCGTATGGAGCAGCAATCCAGCTTTCTCAGCTGCTGCAACCTGCAAGGAAGTGGTAGATGGGAGAGACAAAGGTGGAGGCGAAGAGAAGCAGGCAGAGAGGGGCACAAGCAGAATTCAAAGGTTGTGATGGATTTGCAGTAGAACCTCTGTTTCTGGAAGAAGCAGTGCAATGATTGGCTGCAGCAGTGACAATAACTCTCTCCTCCTCCCTTGCTGGTGCCGTTGGACCCCAGACACCACCATCGCTTCCAGAAGCATATGCAAGCAGGTCCATTGCAGCCTTTTTCTTCTGCCTGCATCTGCCTCTGTGTCATGGTTCTGCCTCTGTCTGAGCTCTGCTGGCTACCCTTTGTGGAGATGAGTGACTGCTTTCGTAGCACACAAGCAAGGAAGAGGAGGATCTAGCCTGCCTTTGGCCCTCCAAAACTCCCCAGCCTCTGGTCAGTTTGGCATGGGTCTTTTGCTCTGCAGGGAGAATCTCTTGTTTCGTCTTCTTGGCCACTCTTGCTGAGAATGTTTTGTTAGCTTTTTGCCTCCTTGCCTCTTCCTTATCCTTATTTGTCTGTCTTGTCTAAATGGCCTCGGTCCAGTATACCTGAAGGAGCGTCTCCACCCCCATCGTTCTGCCCGGACACTGAGGTCCAGCTCCGAGGGCCTTCTGGCGGTTCCCTCGTTGTGAGAAGCCAAGTTGCAGGGAACCAGGCAGAGGGCCTTATCGGTGGTGGCGCCCGCCCTTTGGAACGCCCTCCCATCAGCTGTCAAAGAAAAAAACAGCTACCAGATTTTTAGAAGACATCTGAAGGCAGCCTTGTTTAGGGAAGCTTTTAAAGTTTAATAGATTGTTTTATTTCATTTTTCTGTTGTAAGCTGCCCAGAGTGGCTGGGGAAACCCAGCCAGATGGGCGGGGTATAAATAAATTTGTTGTTGTTGTTGTTGTTGTTGCTGCTGCTGCTGTTGCTGTTGCTGTTGTTGTCATTTCCCTCCTTCCTTCCTTCCTTCCTTCCTTCCTTTGTTGAAAATAGTAGTAGTAGTAGTAGTAGTAGTAGTAGTAATTCCAAGGGTGCACACCCTAATGAAATGCGCTGCACACATGCCTATGTGCTCAGCACAGAGATTTTGCTCCTCCAGTCCTAGCACAAACAGTCAGAAGGGTGGGAGTGGTGGAGCAATAAATAAATAAAACACACACACTGCCATGTACTTCTGGTGTCATTGTGCTTCTGTGACTGCATGACAAACATTCACGTCAGAAACTGCTCTTCCATTCTCTTCCTAATTACCTATGGTGGCTGCTGATTCTTAGAAGAATAATGAGGAGGATTTTGCCGATGCGCATTGCCAAGGCTGCAAAGTCTCAAATTTTGCCTGGTGAGAGATTTTGGGTTATTAAAAATAAAACATAAGAGAATGATTTGTGATGATGGGGGAAACTTTATTTTTCTCGCTCTCTGCCTCACATTAATTTGAACAGTGCATGGCAGGGCTGGGGAACCTGTGACCCTCCAGCTATTTTCAGACTCCAACTCCCATCATCCCAATGGTTGTGTTGGCCGAGGCTGATGGGAGTTGGAGTCCGGCAACAGCTGAAGCGCCACTGGTTGCTACCATATGCCATGGTCTAAAGGTTACCTAACTGCACTACTGGATAGGAAAGGCTGATTTCTAAATAGGAAGAAGCAGGAAGGCATGCCTTCTGTCCTAGAAGCTTTACCCACAATCCCTGTTGGCTATGGTTACCCAGTGGCAACTAAAATACACTTTTCCCATGCTCAGGTCCCCTTCTAATTGCTAGAGCCAATTTGTGTATACAGTCATACCTCGGTTTAAGTACGCCTCGGTTTGAGTATTTTCAGTTTAAGTACTCCGCGGACCCGTCTGGAACGGATTAATCCACTTTCTATTACTTTCAATGGAAAAGTTCGCTTCAGTTTATGAACGCTTCAGTTTAAGTACTCCGCGGACCGTCTGGAACAGATTAATCCACTTTCCATTACTTTCAACGGGAAAGTTCGCTTCAGTTTATGAACGCTTCAGTTTAAGTACTCCGCGGACCGTCTGGAACAGATTAATCCACTTACCATTACTTTCAATGGGAAAGTTCGCTTCAGTTTATGAACGCTTCAGTTTATGAACAGACTTCCGGAACCAATTGTGTTCATAAACCGAGGTACCACTGTACTAGGTAACCTAATGCAATCTACTAAGTACCGCTCCCAGCTCCTGCTATGTATTTTGGGAAATGCTTTGTCCATTTGTTCTCCATAGGTTTAGTCCCAAAACTTGGCACACAGATTCCCGAGGCAGGGGCAGCAGTCTTCTTCGATGTTTGGATGCCAGCCACCATTTTGAACCAAGATGGTGGACTGAAGTGGGACTTTGACATGACTTTTAGCTTAGTTTTAGCCAACTCAGCACAAGAGTTCCTGAAATGTGGTTATAGGGCGACGTCTGGGTGCCAGGTGCCATTTTGAATCAAGCTGAAAGACTTCGGCATAGGTTCTGCTTATGACCTATGAACCCCTATACTTCATTTGATTTAAGTACGCTTCAGGTTAAGTATGCTTCAGGTTAACTACGGACTTCCGGAACCAATTACACTCATACCTCGGGTTAAGTACGCTTCAGGTTGAGTACTCCGCGTCTGGAACAGATTAATCCACTTTCCATTACTTTCAATGGGAAAGTTAGCTTCAGGTTAAGTACGCTTCAGGTTAAGTACAGACTTCCGGAACCAATTGTGTTTGTAAGCCGAGGTACCACTGTACAGCAATTTGTGCTGCAGCATTTCATAATGGCATAAGCGTTTTCTTACAAGACTTTACTAAAGTGCTTGCTTGACACATTCTTATCCTGGTGTCAGTGTTCCATCTTGTATTCTTTCCCTCTGTCCCTCCCTCCCTCCGTCCCTCTGATCCACTGGGGAGAAAAATGTAGAATGAGGCATGACCTTTTTTTCTCCTGAACCAGAGTGAAAAGGATAGAGAAAGCTGGTGAGGGCAATTAAGGAAAGCTCTTGCTCCAGCAAATTTCTGGGGCTCTGTGCATATCTAGGACCTATACTGCCTCATGATCAGCCAGAGTGTGGGTTTAATAAGCACGAGTTCACTGCTGCCCCACAAAGCAGGTGCAGGACTATTTGCACAGTGCCACAAAAAAAAACCAGAGCACATTGCACCTGTTCTGTACACCATTCACACTACCTGCTTGTTGCAGAAGCCAATTTAAAGTGCTGGTTTGGGCACTGAAAGCCTTTCCCAACCTGCAACTTGTTGGACTCCAGCCTCCATCAGCCTCAGACCATATGGCTGATGGCCGCAGAGAACGGAAGTTGGTGTCATGCCGAGCCCTGATTTGCTGCCAGACACTGAGTCCTTGGAGGATGAACCAGACACCACACAGCTTGGGGATCTTGAGGAACAGGCAGGATCCCCTGGCACCACTCCTGAAGACCCCAAGATTCTTTGGCTGAAGCCAAGACTTTTAAGTGGTACCACTGTGCTTTAAATGCATGGTTTGAATTGATACAAAAAGTATGTATGTCTAAGGCTATATTAAGAAAAAAGTATTGATCTAATCATTAATTACAGGAGTGTATGCAGTATATGCTATGGTTTTCCCAGCAGTGATGTATGGAAGTGAGAGCTGGACCATAAAGAAGGCTGATCGCCGAAGAATTGATGCTTTTGAATTATGGTTCTGGAGGAGACTCTTGAGAGTCCCATGGACTGCAAGAAGATCAAACCTATCCATTCTGAAGGAAATCAGCCCTGAGTGCTCACTGGAAGGACAGATCGTGAAGCTGGGGCTCCAATACTTTGGCCACCTCATGAGAAGAGAAGACTTCCCTGATGTTGGGAAAGATTGAGGGCACAAGGAGAAGGAGACGACAGAGGACAAGGTGGTTGGACAGTGTTCTCAAAGCTACCAACGTGAGTCTGACCAAACTGCAGGAGGCAGTGGAAGACAGGAGTGCCTGGCGTGCTCTGGTCCATGGGGTCACGAAGAGTCGGACGTGACTAAACAATGATACAACATGCAGTATATATATCATTACGTGCCATTTTAGTCTAATGCAGCAGAGGGAAGTTCTTCTGTAGGTTTCTAGATTATTTCTCAACAATGCAGCTGATGATGCCTTAACGGCAAGTAATAAGGCAACACAATGATCTTTATGTATTAGTGTTCTGTTTGAACTTTCGTTAGGTTTATGGTCTGAAGGCTCATGATTCATCCACCTTGCTGAAGTTAAACAAGCAGTGAGGGTTGGTCCATTAGAGCAAATGGGGGACAACCTCAGCCAGTCCAGGGGGTGACCTGTCAACTTTTCCCTTAGTCTCATTGTTGCCCCTTGTAGAACTCAGCAGGAAAGAAGATGGGGATGAAACTTGAATCGGATGGCACTGTCTACGCATGCTACTCCATTTACCGCTAGGCTCCCAGCATTCCACCCTACCAGTCCAGAAGTGGTAAGGATGGAAAGATAAGCCTTATCTCCTATGACCTCTCATCTCAAGGAGCTACCTGTAACTTCCTGCTAAGGAAAGCAGAACTGCTAAGCACGAAAAGATATGTCTTTGGTTGGGGCAACAGTGGCATTGAACTATTCATGTTAATGGCACGCAGTGCTGATCCAAATCAGCAAAAGGACAAGCATCTGAAATTGCAATATGCAGCAGCCGAAAACAAAGATGAACAAATGCCAGCGAGAAAAGGGTGCTGAGTAGGTCAGATCATATTAAAAGACAGAACATAAATCAAAGATCAGGGTGAGGGGAGAGAAAAAGGAAAGAGACATCAAGGAAATTACTTCTCCCCCCCCCCCTTGATGGAAGAATGAAATCTAAAATCTCACAGAGCAATTTCGTTTGAAGCAGCAAGCCTCCCTTTCTTGCAGTCCAGTCCAAATAAATCGGTGCTCTTTGATTTAAGGCTCATGTTGATCCCGTGATTAAATGAGCCTGCAAGCCTGGCTTAGATGTGAAGATAGACTAAGGTACATTCATGAGAACCGCAATTGTTTTACGGTTTTAACCATGCCCCCAAAGCAGGGATGGAGCGAGCATTTGATTGCGGGCTGGGGCATGGGAAATGATAAGCCCTTCCCAATTCAAAGAAGCATGACCCATATTGAGTTGATCCAGAGCCACACAGGTCTGGATCCATTCCTTGAAGTGTGTGAATATGTTGGGTCTTGAAACAAATTAAGGGCGACTTTACAGTCTAAAGATGGTAGGGAAGGGCATAGCTCAGCGAAAGAGCATATGTATGTTGAGAGCCCCAGATTCAACCCTGGCATCTCTAGGTAAAGGCAAAAGGTAAGACAGTTAAGTCCAGTCAAAGGTGATTATGGGGTTGTGGTGCTCATCTTGCTTTCAGGCCGAGGGAGCCGGCGTTTGTCCTCAGACAGCTTTCTGGGTCATGTGGCCAGCATGCCTGAACCGCTTCTGGCTCAATGGGACCCAGAAACACCATTTACCTTCCCAATGCAGCGATACCTATTTATCTACTTATCTACTGGCATGCTTTTTAACTGCTAGGTTGGCAGGAGCTGGGACAGAGCAACGGGAGCTCATCCTGTCGCAGGGATTTGAACCACCGACCTTCTGATTGGCAACCTCAAGAGGCTCAGTGTTTTAGACCACAGCACCACCTGCCTCCAGTCCAGGTAAGACTGAGGCACAAGCCCTGCCTAAAATCCTGTAAACCTGCTGCCAGTCAGTGCAGGTGACACTAAGCTAGATGGCCCAATGGTCTGTCTCCATATAAGGCAGTTTCTTATATTCCTAGCAAGCCTCAAACTTCTGTACGCACAAATGCTCTAGTTAGTAGAGCATGAGACTCTTAATCTCAGGGTTGTGAGTTTGAGCCCCATGTTGGGCAAAAGATTCCTGCATTGCAGGGGGTTGGACTAGATCAGGGCGGTCCAACACATGGCCCCAGGGCTGCCTGTGGCCCTTGAGGCCTTTATGGCAGCCCTCAGCAACATTTGACACCCCTTAGCCTAGCCCCTACGCTGCCTGTCCAAAGCTGCGTAAGCGAGACGCTGGGCTTTGGGAAGGAGATGCAAGGCTCTGACAGTGTCCACGAGTCCTCCCACCTCCTTCCCAAAGCGTATTTTGCACTTACCCAGCTTTGGGAATAAAGAGGGAGGGCTCTGGGACCCTGCCAGAGCCTTGCACCTCCTTCCCAAGCCCGGCTCTTCGTTTAACTGGCTTTGGGATGGCAGCACAGGGGGGGCATCAAATTTTGGCCTGGCTCCATCTCCCTGGCGGAACAAGGCAGTGTGCAGGCCATGGGTTCTGTTCCAAAGTACTGTCGTGGCCCACTTGGTATGAGAAGTTGGACTGCCCAGGACTAGGTGACCCTAATGGTTCCTTCCAACTCTGCAATTCTATGATTCTATGAAAGCACACACAAGGCATGGCAAACAGCACATATGCTAGGTGCCCTGTCTATTCTTCCCTCCCACCCTTTCTTCTACAGGTGCCACACAATAGCACTCTGCATTTGTAAGAACTCGGTTTTTTAGTGTGGCAGCAGCTACCCTTCAGAACTCCCTGCCTATTGATATCAGGCAGGCATATTCAATGAACTATTTTCAGCACTTGCCAGAAGACAGATTTTATGCTTTACTTAACACCTGGGTGGAATCTAGACACATATTAAAAAACGTTGTGAAAATGCTTTAAAAAAAAGTTTTGGAAAATAGATATTGAATTTGCCATAGCTCACTATCTCCATCTAGTGTCACGTTTGTATAATACACTTTACAACACACTTAAAACGTTTTATTTGCAGTTGTATAGTTCCAGGTGTGAGGAACACTTTTCAGCCTGAGGGCCACATTTTCTTCCAAGCAACCTTCCAGGGGCCACGTGCCAGTGGTGGGCAGTTGCCAAGGAAAAAATTGGGAGAGCAACAAATGTAAATGTTACTGTGGTACAGCAGGCTAATTTCTACTATCATCCATTTTCCCCACACCCTGCACTGCCCTTTTCTATCTTCCATCCAGACAAGCAAGAAGTACTGTATTAAAATAGTTTAAGGATGCATTCCAGCCAAGCAAAAACACTGGCGGTGAAAAGCAAGGACAGGTGTGGCCTTAGGACAGCTACAGAGACCAGATAGAATCGTCCAGTGGGCCAGATTCAGCCTGAGGTTCCCTACCCCTTCTTTACACTGAGGAATAGTCTAATTAAACATTCCTGGCAGGGCCAGAATTAGGTTTGATGAGGCCCTAAGCTACTGAAGGTAATGGGGCCCTTTCCATGTCCAGCTGTCCTTTGTCAACAACAAATTGTCACTGGTTTTGTTTTGTTTTGTTTTGTGTTGAATATATGCTATATGGTAAATTATGGACCTAATAGGTATCTAAAGCCATTTGCACATAACAAAAATGTGTATTTTATCAAAGTAATTGTTGAACTGAAATACAATTAAGAAGTAGTATATTAATAGTGGATTGGGGGGGGGGGCAAGAGAGTGGGGCCCTAAGCTATAGCTTGTTTAGCTTATATGTAAATCTGGCCTCTCTCAAAATAAGGAAGGACAATTGAGAAATGATTGCCTATGGTGAATCCACAACAGATCATGGTTGCATTCTCCCACGACTAAAGCGGGGTGAGAAAAAGGAAGATGGGAATACTTGTTTCCATAAAAGCTTTCATCAGTTAAACAGCTTTAAAAAAAGGAATCATAGCCAATTCCTTGTTACTAAGCTAGGGAACAGGCACATTCAACAATGTGCAAACCTCCTTCTGTTGCAATGATATGTTTCCATTGTAATGGGTGCAGAAATCACTGTCCTTTTGCAAAATGTGGGGTTTAGCTGTGACAAGTTTCCCATAGCAGAGAAAGCCAGCTAAAAAAACCGCCCCCACAAAACCATCTAATCCAGGCATCCCCAAACTGCGGCCCTCCAGATGTTTTGGCCTACAACTCCCATGATCCCTAGCTAGCAGGAGCAGTGGTCGGGGAAGGTGGGAATTGTAGTCCAAAACATCTGGAGGGCTGAAGTTTGGGGATGCCTGATCTAATCTAACATGTTGTCAAGGCACTTTGCAATGTTCTATTCTTCCTTTCTTTATGGAAGAACCATGAAGCTGAAGTACCGGTAGGGTCCCCCAGCCCTGCCACACTTGTCACGCCATTGTGGCATGTCACACCCTACCACTGAGTTAACGTCTTATGAGATTAAAGTCAGAAAGCAACATTATTGTTCCATGCATAACATGGTCTCAATATGTTTGTGGTCCAGCAGTTGTATTTTTGACACATCCATCCATTGCTATGGGATATTGAGTCTATGGTAATGTTCTCCAACCCGGAGCCTCCCAGATGTTTGGATTACAACTCCTGTAATCTTTAACCATGCTGGCTGGGACTGAGGGAGTCCATCACCATCTCGAGGGCACAAGATTGGGAAAGGCTGTTCTTTGTTTAGAAAGCAAATCTTCATATTCCACAAAAACAACTCTGGTTCATACATTTGGTCACTGCCACCCGCAGCTGAAGGTATCAAACTGGGAAAGTGTTCTAAAGCTGTCCAACTTGGCGGCAAGCAGTCAGAAATTCTCTGCGCTAAATCACAATAATGGAATTAGCTTTGAGGAAATTGACAAATGCTTCCCATGAATTCCCCAATGGCATCACTGTTTTTCGATCTCATAAGGCCAGAATGAGAGTAATGAAATTTGCCACCAAATAAGTCTGCTGATGGATGAACCAGGAACACATCCTTACTTTCACGTTGCTTGGGGTGTAGTGGTCTTGGAGAACATAAAAAGAGCCCTACTGGCCAAAGGCACATCTAGTTCAGCATGTTGTTGTTTAGTTGTGTCCGACTCTTCGTGACCCCATGGACCAGAGCACGCCAGGCACTCCTGTCTTGCACTGCCTCCTGCAGTTTGGTCAAACTCATGTTCGTAGCTTCGAGAACACTGTCCAACCATCTCATCCTCTGTCATCCCCTTCTCCTCATGCCCTCAATCTTTCCCAACATCAGGGTCTTTTCCAAGGATTCTTCTCTTCTCATGAGGTGGCCAAAGTATTGGAACCTCAGCTTCAGGATCTGTCCTTCCAGTGAGCACTCGGGGCTGATTTCCTTCAGAATGGATAGGTTTGATCTTCTTGCAGTCCATGGGACTCTCAAGAGTCTCCTCCAGCACCATAGACTCTTGAGAGTCATGGATCAATGCCTTGTCGTGGTGAAGGGGCTTGAATAACTCAGAGAAGCTATGCCATGCAGGGCCACCCAAGAGTGACAGGTTATAGTGGAGAGTTTTGACTAAACGTGGTCCACCTGGAGAAGGAACTGGCAAGCGGTTGAGCATACAGTCCTCATAATGCCCAACCAGATGCCCATTAGAAGCCCACAGAGAAGACATAGGTGCAATACCCACCAACTGGTATTTAGTGACATAATCCCTCTCCACCCCCCTGAGGTCCTGCTCCGGGGACCTTCTGGCGGTTCCCTCACTGCGAGAAGTGAAGCTACAGGGAACCAGGCAAAGGGCCTTCTCAGTAGTGGTGCCTGCCCTATGGAACACCCTCCCATCAGATGTCAAAGAAATAAACAACTATCTGACTTTTAGAAGACATCTGAAGGCAGCCCTGTTTAGGGAAGTTTTCTTATATTTTATCACATTATATTATTTATTATTATTATGTTGGGAGCCAGTAAGAGTGGCTGGGGAAACCCAGCCAGATGAGTGGGGTATAAATAAATTATTATCATCATCATCACCACCACCACCATCATACACAGTCATGATAACTCAAAGCCACTGACAGCCTTGTCTGCTATTAATCTCTCCAGTTACCATCCACGTTGGTGCCCATAACTACATCTTGTGGCAGTGAATTCCATACTTTGACGATGCATTGTACAAAGAAATATATCCTCTTGTCTGTCCTGAATTGGAACATCCAGCTTGATTGGCTGTCCACAGGTTCTAGTAATTCAAGGGAGGGAGAAAAACTCTTGATCCACATCTGCTACATCATGCACAATTTTATACACATTTATCATGTCCCCCACTCACTTGCATTTTTCTTCTAAAATAGACCTAAATGTTGCAATCTTTCCTCATTGGAGAGTTGCCCTAGCCCAGGGGTCAGCGATCTTTTTCAGCAGGGGGTCGGTCCACTGTCCCTCAGACCTTGTGGAGGGCCGGACTATATTTTGGGGGGAGAAAATGGACGAATTCCTATGCCCCACAAATAACCCAGAGATGCATTTTAAATAAAAGGACACATTCTACTCATATAAAAACATGCTGATTCCCAGACCGTCCGTGGGCCAGATTTTGAATGTGATTGGGCCGCATCCGGCCCCCAGGCCCATCATTTAATCCTCACAACAGCCCTGGGAGGTAAATTAGGCTGAGAGACAGTGATTGGCCGCAAACCACCCAGTGAGTTTCTTGGCTGAGTCAGGATTTGAACCCTGTTCTCCCAGGTCCTAGTCTGACACTCTAACCACTACACCACACTGCCTGTCCACTCCAGACATGGGACGAACAAGCAAACATCAGTGATTTCCACTGCATTTCTGGTTTTGGTAGGATTCTATGAGGTCCCTATCTGGAAACAGCCCTAGTTGCCCTTTCCCAGAGGCGGAGCTAGCTGTTCCAGCAGCTGTGCTGTGCACCCGGGGGCAGGGCTAGCCGTCCCAGGGGGCAGGGCAAGCGTCCCTGGGGCGGGGCAAGTGCCCTTGGGGCGCTCACCACCCCAGGGGGCACCACAATGTCACCCCCGGTATGTCACCCGGGGTGGACTGCACCCACCGCACCCCCTTCCTCCGCCAGTGCCCTTTCCTTGAAATTGGGCCATGCCAAAAGGCAAAATACCGTTTCCCCAAACTCATACGGAACGTTTTCTTTTTAGAACTCTTAACTCAACTGTACTTAACATTTTCCTCCACCCCGTTTCATGGCTCTGGCGGTAGTAGCTCCAGATACATACTGGTTCAGTTTTGTAGCACCCATGGCTCTTTCTAAGCTATGGAAACCAGGCATGCATCACTACAAGACAAACTCAAGGACTCCTGTTGTTTTTCTTCTGTTTATCACAGGAGCTATGAAGCCTAGAAGGGAAGACAGGGAAGAAAATGAAGTTGGTAACCTGATTACAGAGAGGAGGCAATGTGAGCTCCAAAAGCCCTTCAGGAATACGAGGTATCTTATCCGATACAGTACCATAGTGAAATGTGGAATATACAAGTCACCTCAGTGGGGATTGTGGGGTGGGGCAGAGAAAACTTTCCCACACTATATAGACAGGAAGCCTCTAGTTCCATGGCCCGGAGCTTTTTCAAAATTGAAAACAATACAATTTGTCAAAGACTTGCCGTTTGTACTGTATTAGGGGCTTGAGGACAGCCACCAGTCACAGCTTTCAAAGCACTTGATGAGGGATTACACAGCTATCTTGTTTGATGTTTCAATTGATTTCCCCAGTGCTACACAACCAGGAGATTTTCCTCCTGCGTGTTGCTGATGGGATTAATAAAGACCTCCTTCTCTTGGTGAGTTTCTTTCTCCTCTGTATTGACTCCTAACAGCAGAACAAAATCTGTTCAAGTTCTTATTGGTTTTTTTAAATAAAAAAAGTGGCTTATGCCTCTCTGCTACACTAACATAGACCTAGATTGATGCTTTTCAGGGCTTATACTAGGGGTGTGAAGCAGCTCCAGTCAAATCCCAAGCTGAAGCAGTCCTTTGGAGGGGTTCTGCGTTTATCCGTGCTGAAGAGGGATCTCTACAGGGTTTGCTAAGGCACTACAAGTTCCCTTGGAGCCGTTTGTGACACCTGGGTGGCTTGAATGCCAAAAAAGTGGTACAGATAAGTGTCTTCTAAAAGCAAAACCAAGATCTCTAACCTTACCAAATAAAGTAAATGCCAAGATGGAGATGAGGAGCTGTAAGGTGGGGTGGGCTCCATTGTGACTGAGAGGTCTTCCTTGTAAATGGAGGGAATGACTGTGCTCAGACTCTTCAATTCCAGTGCTTTGGGGAAGAAAAGAGAATCCTCTACAGTTCTCTCATCTCTAAAAGCAACTTTAAAGGTGTCTAGCACAACCCCCGCCTGGACCAATTTGTTTCCAATTTGCAAATTCCCTACCTGTGGCACCTCTCTCATGCAGGGCCGGCTCTAGGTAGACCCCCGGTGGTGCGGGGCACCAGGGCGCTGGGCCGGTAGGCCGGGCTCTGCGCGGCTTTGCCGCGAGGAAACCATGCTGCACCCTGCAAGGGCGGGGGCGCCGGGGTGATCTCCGCCCCTCAGCGCCAGGGCGGCCGACCTGCTTGAGACTGCCCTGCTCTCATGTCTATTATTTTCAGAAGAATTGCTCACAAAACACTAGAGTAGATTAAGTGCATTCTTTGTTCTCAACCCCCAAACTGTCAAGGCTGCCCTTGCTAGTAAACCACTGCAGCTATCCTTCTGAAATTTGTTAGACTTCATCCCATAATAAGGGGGAAACACGTGTGAATTTAATCAAGTTCTGTAAAAAAAATAATTAAAGTTACAGATGTTTATTTTTAACCAACAAATAAATAAATTTAAAGGTACTCAGTACAAAGGAGACTTTGCCTGTCATTTGGTATGCTTAATCCACTATTGAAAGTTTAATGTGCCTGCAAATTTCATCCACTTCTATCAAAAGGGGTGTATGGCCAGGTTTTTTTTTTACAGTGGTATCTCGGTTTATGAACACAATTGGTTCCGGAAGTCTGTTCATAAACTGAAGCGTTCATAAACTGAAGCGAACTTTCCCATTGAAAGTAATGGAAAGTGGATTAATCTGTTCCAGACGGTCCGCGGAGTACTTAAACTGAAGCGTTCATAAACTGAAGTGAACTTTCCCATTGAAAGTAATGGAAAGTGGATTAATCCGCTCCAGACGGGTCTGCGGAGTATTCAACCTAAAGCGTACTTAACCCGAAGCATGGGTATAATTGGTTCCGGAAGTCTGTTCATAAACTGAAGCGAACTTTCCCATTGAAAGTAATGGAAAGTGACTTAATCCACTCCAGATGGGTCCGCGGCGTTCGTAAACCGAAAATTCGTAAACCGAGGTGTTCATAAACCGAGGTTCCACTGTATTTTGCAAGAGTGAATAGAATAAACAGACTCTACCTCAGACACTGAGCCAAATTGGGCAGCTTTCAAAGCCCTTTGGGGGAAAGTAGGTTGTTTTCCAAACTACCAAACCAGAGTCCAAATTGCATATTGTGGCTGGTGCACACACCTATTCTATACCAGCCTTCCCCAACCTGGTGTCCTCCAGAAGTTGTTGGACTATAATTCCCATCATCCCTAACCATTGGCCACACTGATGGGAGTTGGAGTCCAGAACATCTCGAAGACACCCAAGTGGAAAAGGCTGCTTTATACTCCCTGATGACTCTTTTCCATGGTGGTTTGTCTGTAAAGGAATATCTCTGTGTCACATAGGTTTCTGGGCATGTCCCAGGGTTCACTCCAAGCACAACCCATCTTGTTGACATTTCTGTTGCCCTGTCTAAACTAGCACCGTGTCAAGTGTATAAATAGTTGGGGGGGGGAATAAAACGGAATTTTGCAGCTGTAAGTGCAGAAGAAAGGTGCAAAGCCATGGGGGGCATATTTTGAGGGTGTGATAGTAGAAAATCTAACAGTGGTTCCACTAGCTGCCTCCCTTTGCCTAATGACAGGGCCACCCATGGTTCCTCCAACTAATTCAGCTTACCTAGTGGCCCCTTCAGGTGCCACAGTAATGAAAGGTGTAAGGGGTAAGAATTCTCCAAAGGGAAGTGGCAGCCATGCTTCCAAGCTATCAATTTATTTCTTTATTGTACCTAAGGAAGCCCAATGAATCAGTACTGCGCTTTCACTTCCAGAGGCACCATCCACTACTTCTCCCACTCCATCGTACAAAACAAATAATAAAAATGGGGGGGGGGGGTATCCTCACCTGACACGCTCCTCTTTAATGATGCCACCAGTAAATTATCCCCAAAGTTGCTCACATTGGAAAGAGATGCTTATTAGACACCCACTTCAATTAATCCAATGCAAGCACATTTGAAGATGAGCTTTCTCCATTAGCATTGTAATAAATTCAGGCTGCAAACCCTGTAGACTATCTGGGGGAAATGCCATTATTCATTTGTCAGAACTTTGCCAGGCAACATATGACCACCGAGAAATGTGCCTCCTGCTTTGATGGCTTTGACGGTAGCTTCCGTCACCCGTTCTTGTCTCCCGTACACCAGACCTCACTTACTATTCTCAAAAAAGAAAAGAAAAATCACTGAGTGGAAAATGAATGGCCTGCAACCAAGACACTTCAGCTACACAGCCTACTGAATACCCATTTCCCATTGTCAGTTTTCCTGCTCATTAATAAGATCGTTAAATGCACCCATAATTGTTTTGCCCGACAATTGGAAGACTCTTGAGTATCCACAGCAAGGGGGCCAAGAAAGCAGGGAGCTAAGGGAAACTGCGTAGCTTCCATTTATTTTAAACGAAAGGCAGAAATCAGGACTGCTTTTCCAATTAGCCTGGGAGATCTCCACTGAACCACATTTTATCGATTCACTTCATTTATTCGTCTTCAAAAACAAAAAGGGGTGAAAGCTGGCTCCCCAAAGTTTCAAATTTCATAAGCAACTCCAAATTAAGACTTTTGCAATATGCTTCATGCCTTTGAAAACTGGCCCAAGACTTCAGGTGGTAGAAGATGCTTGTGCCTTCTTGTTAACAGGTACGACCGCAGCAATGCTGGGTCATCGGTAACAGCCGGGTGAGTTAGGGTAGCACAGGCTTGTCCAACTTCCAAGAGACTGCGATCTACTCCCACTATTAAAAAAATGGCGGTGAGCTACCCACTGGATTGACCAAAGTTGTTAAACTTTTTGGGGAAATCAAAGTTGTTGAGCTTTCTTTGGGGGGGGGGTTGGAGGGGTCCCGCAATCTACCACAGGCACCCCACGATCTACCAGTAGATCACGATCTACCTGTTGGCCATCCCTGGTAGCAGAATAGGTGAGCCAGGGACCAGGAGATATGGGAATAGCCAAGGCAGGGTTGAAAGATGAACTAGGAGGCAGAGTCGAGGGTCAAGCCAGAAGTTAGAGTTCAAAGACTAGCCAAACAGGCAGGAACACACCAGAGTTCAGAAAGACCTTATTACTTGAACAATGCTCAACTGGGCCTTCTTCCTGTCCAGGAGGACCCAGTGGGCAGACTAGGGGGCTGGAGTCAGTCCAGGGCCAAAAGGTACTTCTTTGAGAAGTTGCCACCTACAGTTCTGTTGCTCACCACGCCAAAACTGAAACACCCATGTGTGTTATATGTGAAGAGTTCTTGGATTGGGACCTCTCGGTCCCAAGACCACAGCAGCTGCCTGGGTTATTGGGCAGTTCTCAGACCCCTTCCTTCATCTCCCCTTGAACCACAGGAGATGGTGAGCCAGGACTTGGCTGAGATCCAGGAAGAGGTGGAGCCTCCTTCTCCTCCCTAATTGCCCAGTCTAAGCTGCTTCATTGCCGAAGGAATAGTTTCAAGCTCCAACGTTCCCCACCTGAACCACGGAAGCAAACATTGCCATTACAAATTTGGTGGTTGCAGCTATTTGCCCTGTGGGCTCCCATCTGGCAGACAGGTCAGCCTGCAGTGCCTAAATCCGAAACCCAGATCTCGTTCATAAGTCAGTAGCCAATACTAGTTCCTCTTGTCCGTTCTTGAGGTGTCTAATTCAGGGGTTGGGAACCTTGAGCCAGGGAGCCAAATGTGCCCCCCTGGCCTTCTCTGCTTGGCCTTTGAGATTTTCTCCCAGGCTGCCTTGCTTTGCACCTTTCTCAAGTGTTTCTGCCTGGCTGGAATGTGTCATCGATTCTGATGATGCATCTTGCTTGACTGGATGATGAAGCAGGGTGCGTGCATCATGCTCACATCTACAATAGTAAAATGTGCATTAATGCCCCTACCCACTTTTGCCTTTGGCCCCACCCACCACTGGCATGTGATCCCCAGAGGGAAATGCAGCAGCCGTGGGGCTGAGAAAGTTTCCCCAGACATGGCCTAATTGACCACGCCCCCATACCCTCCAACATTTCTCTGATGAATATAGGGAAGTTCTATTTAATAATAATAATAATAATAATAATAATAATAATAATAATAATGTATTTTATTGTATTTTAGTATTCTGTTGGAAGCCGCCCAGAGTAGTTGGGGAAACCCAGCCAGATGGGCGGGGTAATAATAATAATAATAATAATAATAATAATAATAATAATAATAATACCACCCCACCCATCTGACTGTGTTGCCCAGCCATTCTGGGTGGCTTCCAAGATATATTAAAACATAATAAAAGAACATTAAACATTAAAAAATAAACCCTTCCCTATACAGGGCTGCCTTCGGATGTTTTCTAAAGGTTGTAATTTACTTATCTCCTTGACTCGGGGTTGCATAACTCCATACCCTGCAACATTTCTCCAATGAAAATAGGGACATCCTAAGGAAAAGAGGGAGATTCCAGGATCAAATCAGAAACTGGGACAGCTTCTGTAAATCTGTGACTTTCCCTGGAAAATAGGGACATTTGGAGGGTCTGTGCCCCTTTTAAAAAATAAAATAAAAAAATTACACCCCCATCTTTAATGTGGGGTTAATCTTGTGCATCTTATAATCTTGTACATCATCACAAGTGCTCAGGGCATATGAAATCGTAATGCAAGCAGAGGGGCTTTGCTACTTTATGGTCTGGCAAAATGACATTTACAAACAGGCAGAGTTATATTATTTGGTCAGTTAATTAGCCAGTTGAGTAACTGCTCGCAGATTACTGTCCCCAGAGATATATCAGAGCTTGCAGCAACATATGCCATAGATTGACTTTTCATTAATGAATGAAAGGGATTTATTTTAGTGTTCAGAAACTGTTACTCCTTATGGATCCAAGGGGCAGGCAATGTGTATTAACTGTCAACATTGGCAGGGCTGGCCCAACCCTGAGGCAAGGTGAAGCAACCACCTCAGGCAGGAGGGTCCACAGAAGACAGCAGATTCCAATATCAATCTTCCTTCCCGCTCCTGTTCCTGATGTAGATCTCCCCTCGCCCCTTATTCCCTGGCAGGGAGGGAGTGTGCGTTATTTTGGGGTCCGCCTGAGATGCCAAAATGTCTTGGGCCAGAACTGATCCCCAGAGTAGCCAATGTGGGCCTCTGCAGATGCTGTTGGGTCTACAGTGCACATCAGCCAGTGTGGCCAATGGTCAATAACCATGGGAGTTGTAGTCAAACAACCTCAATATTATACCACATTGACTCCATCTAGTCTGAGTCTGGAAATCCTCATAGCGCTTGGTTTCCAGATCCTTGAACATCTTAGTCACCCTCCTCTGCATGTGTTCCAGCTTGTCAACATCCTTCCTAAACTGCGGTACCCAGAATTGGACACAATATTCCAGGTGTGGTCTGACCAAGGCAGAATAGTGGTACTATTACAGTGGTACCTTGATTCTCAAATGCCTTGGTACTCAAACAACTTGGAACCCAAACACTGCAAAACCGGAAGTAAGTGTTCTGGTTTGCGAACTTTTTTCGGAAGCTGAACATGCTCCGTTTTGAGTATTATGCTTCCAGTTTGAGTGCCACACTCCCGTTTTGAGTGCCACACTCCTGTTCTGAGTGCCACACTTCTGTTCTGAGTGCCACACTTCTGTTCTGAGTGCCACACTTATGTTTTGAGTGTTACGCTGAGATCTGTCTGTATTTGCTATTTACTTTTGCATTTTTGTTTCTGCAGCTCTTTTTGTTTTGCTTTTGTGACTGTGTAGAACCCAGTTCAGCTACTGATTGATTGTGTGACTACAGTACATTGTCTATTGCTTTCATGTTATGGATCAATGGTCTCGTTAGATAGTAAAATTCAGGTTACGTTGCTGCTTTAGGGGTTGTTTTTGAAAGTCTGTAATGGATTAATCCAGACATCCCCAAACTTCGGCCCTCCAGATGTTTTGGACTACAATTCCCATCATCCCTGACCACTGGTCCTGTTAGCTAGGGATCATGGGAGTTGTAGGCCAAAACATCTGGAGGGCCGCAGTTTGGGGATGCCTGGATTAATCCATTTTGCATTACTTTCTATGAGAAAGTGCATCTTGGTTTTGGAACGCTTTGGTTTTGGAACGGACTTCCAGAATGGATTAAGTTTGAGAACCAAGGTACCACTGTACTTCCCTTGATCCAAGCACTAGACTTCTGCTCTGCGCTGTACAACTGCTCTGTCACTGAGCTGTAACCCCCACTCATCACAGGAGGGGGGTGGGAAGGAAATAATAATAAGAGCCAATGGCCCTTCTAGTCTAGCATCAGATGTTTCCCTGCAGACAACCAGATGCCTATGGGAAGCGTGGAAGCAGGATTCAAGCACAAGAGCACTTCCACCTGCTGTGAATGTCAGCAGCTGGGATTCAGAGACAAACTGCTTCCTTTATTTTTATTTTTAGTCAGCTTGATGTAACACAGAAAATTCCTTTGCATTACTTCAGAAGGAGTATTACTCCATATGGAGTTTGCATTTTGTGGGACACAAGGTTTGAATGTCTCCATGGCAACAGAGCATCAGAGGGGAAAGACAAAGCCCAAACTGAAAATATTTAATTATGAAGTGAGTGCTTTGTGCTTTTGTTTACAGGGAAACAACAGAACTCCTCTTGTGGGCTCTTAATATCTTGGGGGAAAAAATATATACAGTAAAGCCATTGCACAAAGCACAACAGATATTATCAACAAATCCAATTGCCAATTCCTATGGTAATTTTAAATTTATTCATTTCTTTCTAGAGCAACATTTATAAAAGTTTATGGGATGTCTTGCTCGACACCTCTTGGGTGTTAAGATTAGTAGATCTCTGACTAATTTTGAATCTATTGTATTGAATCAGAGGCACAAAAGGACAGGTCTCTATTATTCATGCAGTGCTTTTAGAGCTTACCATTGGTCCCTGGGCAGGCCTTACCTTTTCTTGGGAGGAGGATTTGAATAGAGGAATTTGAATGGAAATCACTGCGGTCAGCTAAGCATTAGAAATCTGTTTCATCATATAAGAGGGAACGTTTCCTCAAAGTTTTGCTCAGACAGCATTAGGGTTGCCAGACTCAATAGAGGACAGGACCTCTGTGCCTTTAATTGCCCTGCTCTCTTTTGAGTCTGGAAACCTTAAAGAGAAACCAGCAGACCCTTTGCTTGGAAATTAAAGAAAGGGCCTGCTGGTTTCTCTTTAAGGTTTCCAGACTCAAAAGAGAGCAGGGCAATTAAAGGCACAGAAGTCCTGTCCTCTATTGAGTCTGGCAACCAATATATGATAAGCTAGTAGATCTGCTAAAACCATCTATGGCTCGGGTTCCGGTAATGAATAGTAATCATTTCCCTCATAAAAAGTGGTTCGATGAGGAATGTAGACACTTTAAGAGCCATCTGTATAATGAATTCTTGGCATATAGGGCATCAAATGATCCCGTGCCTAGTAGTCACCTTATGAACCTCAAGAGAAAATATAAAGCTCTATTAAAGGATAAGAAGCTTGCGGCAGAAAGAAACAACTGGAACAACCTTCTAAAAGCTGCAGAGAATAGAAATCCCTCCTCCTTTTGGTATCAAATTTCCCAATATCTGGGCAGACCGTCGATAAGGATAGAACCCCAAATTTCAGCTGACACCTGGGAGAGCTTTTTCGCTGATTTATATGCAGCCCATGCTGCTGGCGGAGAAAGACCAGATTTGGCCCCCATGCCTGAGTGGGACCCCGTTACCTACTCTGAAGTGGAAACACTTATAGACCAATTTAAGGCGGGCAAGGCACCCGGAGATGACCTTATATCCATTGATGTTATCAAAGCTAATAAGGATTGGTGGTGCCCACTCCTAGCAGCACTTTATACTCATATAAATAAAACAGCGAAGTTCCCCCCAAGCTGGAACTCAGCACTGATTGTATTAATACATAAGAAAGGGCCGCGTACTGACCCGGCCAATTTTAGGCCAATCAGCTTGCTGAATGTTATCGGGAAGATTTACTCAAGGTTTCTGCTCAATAAATTAACGATCTGGATGGAGAGCAATAATATTATCACAGAGGAACAAGCGGGTTTCCGCCCTGGAAGATCGACAACAGACCAAATTCTAATCCTGAACCATCTGGCCGACAAATATGCTGGCAAAGGCCTAAAAGCCCTCCATGTCGCCTTTATCGACTTTAAGCAGGCCTTTGATCTAATCCCCAGGAACCAGCTATGGACAAAACTGGCAGCGACGTCTATTGACCGCCGCCTCCTTTTGCTGATTATGAATCTGCATACAAATACCTTCCTGAGAATTAGGCTAGATGGCAAGGGGCTAGTCTCTAATCCGGTTGCCACCACTAGAGGGGTAAGACAGGGCTGCTTGCTTGCCCCTGCCCTATTTAATTTCTATATTAACTCACTAGTGGCCCATATGACCAATGCTGCTTTCCACCCGCCAAAATTAGCAGGTAGAGCCTTGAATGTCCTCCTGTATGCGGATGACGCCGCCCTTTTAGCTACCTCCCCCATTGGGTTAAGGAGGATGCTTCGAGCTCTTCATGAATACGTGACCCAACACGAGCTCCATCTTAATTATGCCAAGACCAAAATAATGGTCTTTGCTGCTCGACCAAAACCTAATTTGTGGTCAATTAATGGTATTCCCATAGAGCAGGTTAGTTGCTTCAAATACCTGGGTCAGATAGTTCGATCAAACAGGTCCTTCTTGGCACACAGAGAATATATAGCCGCAAATGCTTCTAAAGCAGCTCTGTTGATTAGATCCCTGTACTCCAAGAAACAGGCACAAACAGTGGATGTTGCCCTGAGACTCTTTAAAATGAAAGTTCTCCCACTACTTTTGGTGGGCATTGCCTTGGGTACGCGTAGGGACTTTGTAAGATTGGAATCCATCCAATCACAATTCCTCAGGGCCATTCTCAGGATCCCCCCTTCTGTTGCGGGTGCGATCATGAGATTGGAGACCGGTTGCCAAGCCTTTACGTATGTGGCCCTGAAAGCGAAATTATGGCTATGGCTCAAACTATGTTTCAGACCGATGGGTTTGGCCCCCCTGATTCTGAGGGATAATTTTAAATCTCCATGGGAAAGGGAAGTGGTAGAGGAAGTGCAAAAGTGCGGTCTGTCCTCCCTTTATATTGAGTCCATGACGTTCAGTCGCGCTAAAGCGATGATTGCTCAGAGATTGGGGGATATCGCCAGACAGGAGGACATAGCCCGCGTGAAATCTGGGATGTTTTTAGGGGAGCAGGTGTATCGGTCTGCACCAGCCCGTTACCTGGCGGATATCCACTACGTGGAATACCGCAGACTACTTACTGCGGCTAGACTGAATGTCCTTGATTCGGCGGTTTTGAGGGGAAGATTTGGAGGAGTCCCATATGGTCAGAGAATGTGCCATTGTGCCTTGGGTGAGGTAGAATCCACAGGACACATTCTACTGAGTTGTCCCTTTTATAATGATTTAAGGCAATATCTTATAGACCCGTATTTATCTCAGTTTAGTTCCCGACCAAGAGAACGGCAGGCAGCATATTTGCTAAACAAGCCCACTGGGAAAATAACCTTCTCAGTGGCTAAATTCCTTTTCCTGGCGCTCAAGTGTCGGAAACGTATAATCGAATGTCTTGATGTGGGTTACCTGTAGGAGGTTTAGTAGTGCGGTCATACCCCATTTATGTATCCCGCTGATGCCCTCAGTTTTATATTTTTATGTATCCCGCTGATGTCTTCAGTTTTATATTTTTTATATTTTATGTATCCTCCTGATGCCTTCAGTTTTATATGTTTATCTTTGTATTGTGAAATGTTTTTGTTCTGACTATCGGTCGAATAAAGTATATTGATTGATTGATTGAGTCTGGCAACCCTAGACAGCATTGTACCTGTGCAGATGTCTCACATTGCAACACAATCAACACAGGATTTCTGGAGGGGCTATGGGACTCAGAGTTACATTCTTTCTTTCTTTCTTTCTTTTTTTAAAAAATAGTTTTTATTGAATTTTACATAAACAGAAAAAAGAGAGAAAAAGAAAATTTTAAAAAAGAAATACAAAAATACAAAAAACAAAGATGACAATATTATCACATCTTGTCTCTTCAAACTTGTTCACTTCCCCTTCTTACAGTCCTTGTTAATAATTAACTCTTACCATTTCCAGATCTTAGCTAAACATCATAGAATTACGTCCTATCTCCCAATTCATGACCTTGTTCTTAAATAATTCTTATTCATTTTATATAGAAAAGTGGAAGAATTAACAACGATAAGATTATAGCCAAAGTATATAAGCTGCTAGGTGAAAAAGAGCAGGAAGAAGGAAAAAAAGGGAAATGGTTAGTAAAATGGGAACAAGATCTAGGCTATGAAATTCCATACGAAAATTGGAAAAAAATTTGGTCAAAAGATATAAACGTTACTGCTTGTTATACGTTAAGAGAGAATTATATAAAGATGCACTATAGGTGGTATATGGTTCCGGAAAAACTGGCCAGGATAAATAAATCTCTAAGTAACAAATGTTGGAGATGCAATGCAGCTCCTGGTAGCCTTTTTCACATATGGTGGACATGCCCGATGGTAAAAAATTTCTGGGTAGTAATCCATGAGGAGATTATAAAATTACTAAAAATTTCATTTGCAAAAAAAGCAGAAATGTATTTATTAGGTATTTTGAATAACAACATACCGAGTGAAAAAAAAAAGTATTTTCTTGTATGCTTCAACGGCTGCAAGACTGTTAATAGCCAGCAATTGGAAGAGCACCAATATTCCATCTAAAGGACAATGGGTCGATAAAGTGTGTGAGTATTTAGAGCTGGCTAAATTAACGGACATAATTCATCAAAAACCTAAAAATAAAGTTAGAAAACAATGGGAATGCTTAAATGAGTACCTGGGGAAATTTGGCAAGGGGACCAAAATTCGGTTGTGCCTTGAATGATCTTGCCGGATACGAGAATCGGAACTAGATGATTTGCGAATTGTTAATGTGATATAATTATGTTATCTATAAAAAGACAGGCTATATATCACGGATGTAACTGTACGAAGAAGCGGTGGAAGTTGTAACCTACCTTGTCGGACATTAGCTTTCTTTTCCTTTCCTTTTCTCTTCTCCTTCTTTCTTTTTCTTTTTTCTTTTCTCTTCTCTTCTTTCCTTTCCTTTTTTCCTCTTTTTGTCATTTTTATCGTTTTGTGTTATGGTAATATGCTTAGATTACACAAAGGCAACGTTTGTTATTTGTTATTGTTTTTATTCGTATAAATCAATAAAGGTGTTTTTTTATAAAAAAAAGTGGAAGAATAGAAAGAAAAAAAACCAAAAAAGAAAGAAAGAAAAAGAAAGACATAATCATATTATCCAATTTCTAATCTAAACATTTCGGACTTCCTCATTTCCCCTCCTTGAGTTCCTTATTAATAACTAATTGTTGCAGTTTCCAAATCTAGAATTACATTCTTTCTCCCAATTTAAAACTTCTTTTTAATCCTTTACCCTTCATACTTCTCTTTACCTTTTTTACCCAATATTCTCTACCCCAAAATATTCATAATTAATTTTCAAAATCTTTCCCCCCTTTTTATTCCCACCCTCGAAACTAAATCTGCCCCCTTTCCTTGGAATCGGTGTCTCCAGAGATTTCAGCCAGCTCCTTAATACTTTCCAAGTTCAGACCATGTTTTATCCACCTATAAAAATCACCCCAATTCCTCCTCACCCCACTCCTGCTCTGTCCCAGTCTAAACTTTGCTCAGCCCTCCCCCCCTGCTGTATTCCCAACATGTTATCTTCAATCTCATTCTCTTTCTGCCCCCCCCCCACCTGCTTCCTTCTCCCCCTCTCTCACTAGGGTAACAACCTTTTGTTTTTCCCTTTTCTGGGGGACTTTTGAATCAAATCTCTTCCCTGTTCCAGCACTCCCACTGGTGAAACAGTGATTTCTTCTTCCTCTTCTGTCTCAAAATTCAATTCTGTTGGTTCAGCAATCTTCTCTCCCGTAGTTATTGCATTTCCTTCAGGATTGCAGTTCTCCTCTGTCATTTCCAGAATTTTCCCTAAAATCAAATCACAGCATGTGTCTTCTTCTAGACCTTCCCCATGTCCTTCTTCCTCTTCTCCCTCTTCTTCCTCCCTGTATTCATATGGATCATCTATTTCAAAATTCAGTTCTATTAGTTCATCAGTCCTCTCATCCATGCTTGTTGCAACACCTTTAGGATTGCGAATCTCCTCTGTCATTTCCAGAATTGTTATCAAAATCAAGTCCCACTGTGTACCATTCTTCTCACAGTCCAGAACCTTCTCTTCCTTCCTATTGGTGCTCTCCGCCTCCATAATTGTGGCAGAGCAGGAAGTGGCATTGTTGTTGTCCTTGTTTTATATTTTCCAAATATAAAAAGAATGAAGTCCCGTCTGAACTGGATCCAACCTCTATTTCTTTACTTTTTCTCTTATTATTCAGTCTCAAATTCAACACTGAGTAGCCTTGAAATTTATTTCTAAAGCTTCCTCTTTCACTTGTCTGCAGCTCTCAGTCTCAGACTCAACAGACAATCACATTCCTTTCTATTGTGACACCATAAAGACGGCTAGCCGGTCCTTCCTTTGACCCTTGACCTGACTCCAAGTTCACAGGGGGGGGGTTCCCCTTGTCGAATCACAGTCTTCTGCAGAGATTTATGCACACTTTCTCTTTTTCCCTTACTCTGCATCAGGAAAAAAGTTTTTGAAAGAAAATTTCTGAGCTTTCCATAGCTTTACTGCATCGTCCATTACTCAAGTGTGTGTGTGTGGGGGGGGGTGACTTCCCTTTTAAGCCTCCTCCCAACGCCGATTACCCAGTCCAATTCACAAATTTTTGACTTACTTGATCCAAATCTCTTCTTTTTAAAGGAAAGAATCCGCCGCTTGCAGGCTGTAGGCTTGGAGCTTTGCTTCGTGGAGGTAACGTTGGTGCTCAAAATGGCTCCCACGACTGCAACTCCGCTGGCTCTCGGGGCTCTTACGAGCTTACCGGGCAGCGGGGGAGTCGCTCCTGGAGCTCTGCCGAGCTTTTTTTTCCCGGGGCACTCGACCCGGGGTTCTACGGGTCTACAGCTAGGATTTCAATAGCTCAGCAGTTGAAAACCTTGAAAAATCTGAGGCGCAGCACACCTCAGATTCCATCTTATCTGTCTTTTCTTTCTGTCGCAGCCCACAGATTTGCCTTCATCAAAGCAAGATGTAATGTCTTCCCATCCAATGTCCTGGGGCACAGGTTTTCCAAAGGTCAAATTTCAGTTTTCTGCATGTGTGACAACAGAACAATAGAATCCCTCTACCACATACTGTTCTGTTGCCCCCTGCATATGCCCGCTTGGGCTAGAATTTTGTATGGTCGGCCGAGACCACATAACACTGGTCCTGAAAGACCTACATTGGCTCCCAGTACATTTCCGAGCACAATTCAAAGTGTTGGTGCTGACCTTTAAAGCCCTAAACGGCTTCTGTCCAGTATACCTGAAGGAGCGTCTCCACCCCCATCGTTCTGCCCGGACACTGAGGTCCAGCACCGAGGGCCTTCTGGCGGTTCCCTTGCTACGAGAAGCCAAGTTACAGGGAACCAGGCAAAGGGCCTTCTCGGTAGTGGCACCCACCCTGTGGAATGCCCTCCCACCCGAGGTCAAAGAGAATAACAATTACCAGACCTTTAGAAGGCATCTTAAGGCAGCCCTGTTTAGGGAAGCTTTTAATGTTTGACGGATTTCTGTATTTTAATATTTTGTTGGAAGCCGCCCAGAGTGGCTGGGGGAACCCAGCCAGTTGGGCGGGGTATAAATAATATATTATTATTATTATTATTATTTTTATTATTATTATTATTATTATTATTATTTTCTGGAAATCATGGACAAGCTGCTGGAGTCCCAATTAACATACCTGCTGCAAGATGATGATTCGACCAGAACACGATACTTGATTTCAGTTCTTTCTTACAAAGACTTGATACTTGATTTCAGTTCTTTCTTACAAAAAGCAACATAATTTACTTTACGATTACTGATATCAAGTTACATCATTCGAGTAACCTTCAGATCTGATTAATGAACAATGAAGGCCTGCAATGTGCTAACATTTTAACCATAGCTAAAAGCCCCACAAAATTACTTGAAACGTTTAAATATGTTGTACATAAGTTCCTTGTATGAGGGGCTGATTTTGTCTGATTGTTCTGATTGTTTCATGTTTTTATTTTGTCTGGTTTTATGTATGACGGTTTTATACTGTTTTATCCTTGTTTGCTGTGTATTATGGGCCTATGGATGAAATAAAGTTTATCTATCTATTTATTTATCTATCTATCTGAGGCGCAGACAGAGGGCAGGGCCAGAAAGTAGGAACGGAGTGCAAGGAGTCTTGATTTTAAAAAATTACAATGCTTTGTGCGTCCATGTCTAACCTTGCTCCTTTCTAAAATTTGTGTGTGTTTTCTTTTTGTTAATCTACCAAGGAATAAAATCAAATCAGGATTAAGGGGTTTTCTCAGGATGGTGTGTGCTGTGTCCCATTGGTGTAGTATTGGTGGAAATACTCTGTTGAGGGGGGTGGCAAAAAATGGGGGGGTTGCGGAGGGTCGGTTTGGGGGGAGTGGAGTGATTAATGTCCCTATTTTCACCTGAGGAATGTTGGAGGGTATGTGATGGGTAGGTAAGAAACTGGATAAATCATCATTGCCACCACCATCTCTTACAGTTGACTATGCTGGCTGGGGCCGATGGGAGTTGGAGTCCGGCAACTGGAGATGGGGGCAGGAGTGTCGCTGGGAAAGGGGTGTGGCCTGGGAAGAGTCTCGAGAGCCAAATGGAGAGGCCTGGAGGTCCACATTTGGCCCCCAGGCCCAAGATTCCCCAGTCCAGCAGACTCAAGCAAGTGGAGTAGATAGAGAGGGAAAGCAGGGATGTGGGGACTCTCAGTGTTGGGGAGTGGCTTCAAATCTGAATACGGATTGGTTCAGAAATAAGAGGATCTCTTCCCTGGCTTTGGAGGAAACAGCTTGGTGTTTTTTTTCTGAACCGTTCCAATTTGAGCCAGGAGGCCTCGCCCATCACTGCTCTGCTTCCCCTCGGAATTTCTTCTTGCTCAGCAAAGTGGGGAACTGAAAAACACTATGTGGATATATTTCATCCTCAGATGCCCTGGAGGTTGAACTAGTCCGCCCACATACCAAACATGGTATATTTTTCAAAGTGGAAGGCAATATTCTTCAGCATATGACATGAGCAGCAAATGAAAGGCCCAAGGGCAAAGGGTGATTTATTCTTAAGTAAACGCATAGTTTTGGCAGGATTCCTTAATGCAAAGAGGCATCGTTGCCCCAGCTCTCTGCCAATGTTTGCAAATCACCTAATCCTACAAGCCTTAAATAAAGAATGAAGTCCTTCAGCGACAAGGAAAAGTGCAGCTACCCTAGCGAAGGGGCGACGTTATAAGAGTAGCGGATTTCCATCCCTAGGACATTTGTGCAAAATTATTGGCTGCATAGAACTCAGCTAGAGGTCTAGTATCACAAGACAGTGCTCCAACCCCAACCCCTCTAAACCTGGATATTTTCTCCCATTGCCTCTGCACTCGGGAATATCCTTCCCTCTGCCATATATGTGAAGCATCATCAATTATTTGCTTCAGATGTCTTGTAACGGGGTGGTTTGTCTCATTTCTTTGCTTGCTCTTGCTTCTTCTTCCCTTGTTTTGTATGAACTGAGCCGATAACGCCACTGGCTTTGCGTAACAGAAAATAAGGGGGCAGGGAGGAAATCTAGCATAGTACCGGTAGTAGTAGTAGTAGTAATAATAACACCACCTTTATTGTCATTGTACAACCTGTGTACAATGAAATTAAACGAGCCTCCCCTCCCAACACTCAATCTCTTATTGAACAACACACCACCTCGCAAGTCAATTTTGCTATGTTATTTTCCGTTCAACACCCTAACAGCCCACAGGTAGAAGCTATTTTTTAGCCTGCTAGTACGCTGATTATACTTCTATATCTCCCAAGGGTAGAAGATTAAAGAGGTGATGGCCGGGGTGTGAGTCATCCCTGATAATTTTTCCTCACTCTCCTAAGGCAACGATCCCTTGCGATGTCATCTAGCGGACTCAAGGGATAGCCCATGATATCATGTGATGCATTCACCACACTCTGTAGAGACTTTCTGTCCGTGACTGCTAGGCCAGCATACCACACTGTGATACAATATGAAAGGACACTTTCTATTGTGGATCGGTAGAAGGAGTTCATCAGTTGTTGTTTAACATAATTCTTTTGCGAGACCCTGAGGAAATGGAGTCTTGGTTGGGCCTTTCTGACCACCTGAGTTATGTTGATTTTCCAAGTGAGGTCCTCGGTAAGGCAAACTCCCATGGATTTAAAGGAGATTCTCTCCACAAAGCCCCCCCCCCCAATATACAACGGGGGCAGGTTCCCCTCTCTTCCTCCAGAAGTCCAACACCATCTCCTTTGTCTTACTAATATTGTTGTAGAAATTACCCCCCCCAATCTTTCTACACAAAATATAGGTTTACACAGTTCCACAAGCACACCCCTTCTTCACGTAGCCTCCTTTCTTTTATGCCCCCCCCCCCCGTAAAAAAGGGCTGGCCGACATTTCATCCCTCCGGAAGGATGCGCTCGCGCTCCTTGTATAGGTAGACCGGATGAGCCTACTTTGACAGCTTTATCAGCATGTTTCCCGCGTCTGTTCTCCGTCAATTGGTAGACCGGGTGAACCTACTTTGACAGCTTCCTACGGTATGTTCCAAATATACTTCCACCCATCATATACTGGACATTGCAACGTTATAAGAACCCCTTTCTACACTTACCTCAGGTGATTACTGACTGGTTTCTGAAGTTGCCTGTAACCCAAAGTGTTTGAATGTGTTAACCCATTACTGTCAAGGACAGACCGTTTCTCCACATTCTGTACATCTAAAATGAAACACTCACGACTCAGGGTTCTTTTGATTCCATGTTTATTTCAGTCTGTATATTAAACTGTATCAAAGGGGGGATCCTGGGAGGAGAAACAGCCATAATGTGGTGAGCGAGACGACACGTACACAGCCTCCTCCCGAACAAGGAAATTCCACCTCCAACTGTGCCAGACAGCCGACCATATCCTATACAATGGATTTCCCCCTTCATGTGGACAACCAACACCCTCCTGATGACTGTGCACCTCCCTTTGACCTGAGGAAATATAGAAGGGAGGGGGTGAGAAGGCACCAGGAACACCTGGCCAGGTGCTCGGATTACTACCTCTGAACCCCTCCTTTTTTGTGATGTATTAATGATGTGTTAGTGACATTTTAGTGACGTAGACTTAGGGGTGTATCTTGGTGGTGGGGAGCACATAAAAAGGGAACACCCCTTTTGTTCGGGGTCTCCATCTTGCTTCACTTCGTTGCAGGTGGGGCCCTGTCGCGACAGTCCATCCTTAATAAAGACCAAGCCTACTGGCTGCTGTTTTGCTCTGATATTTTGGCTGGAGTTTTGTTTTGTCCAAGGGAGCCCTCAGATTTTTCCGTTAACAATATTTAGGTGCAGTTATTCTCTAAGCACCATGTAGATACTTTTTGAACCTCCCCCCTGTACGCTGTTTCATCTCCGCCTGCAACTAGGTCCATTATAGTACTATCATCTGCAAACGTAGTAATTACTGTGGATGGATCAGGTGATATGCAGTCGTATGTGTACAATGAGTACAGGCAGGGACTTAGCACACATCCCTGTGGGGTGCCAGTGCTAAGCTTCAGGGAGGTAGATGTAACAGTCCCAATCGTGCACACAGGTACTCCCTCCTCCATGACTTCTGGGGTACACTTTTCCGAGGGTTAACGCTCTGGCCATAGGAAGCTATCATTGCCGGAGACTCAAATGGGACAGGAGAGGCATGGCTGGTTGTGGGCAGTCTTTGGGTATTCTCCAGCATGACAAACTTGGTTCAGTTGATAGGAGCTCTACTCTAGTCACCATCCTAATGCTCTCTCTTTGTTGCCCATCACCTGCAACAAAGGTTAAAAAACAAAACAAGAACTCTCCCAAAACCCAAAGAGACTGGAACTACCACCCACTGGTTCTTCCCATTCCCAAGCTTCATTTGGGCCCATGGCCAGCCAACCTCCTAGTTTTCTCACTTCAGGCAGCAATGCTGTGGTCCTGGAGAAGGTTGGGCGCAGTGTTCTCCATCTTGTCATGGGGGGTTGTTCTCACTTGCTCTGTCAGGATCCCAGTATGTCGTCAATATAGGACGGGGGCTGGACTGACTGCAGCTGTTTTATCTAATAATAATAATAATAATAATAATAATAATAATAATAATAATATATTACAGTATTTATACCCCACCCATCTGGCTGGGTTTCCCCAGCCACTCTGGGAGGCTTCCAACCGAATATTAAAAACAGTACAGCATCAAACATTAAAAACTTCCCTAAACAGGGCCGCCTTCAGTTGTCTTCTAAATGTAAAATAGTTGCTTATTGCCTTGACATCTGCTGGGAGGGCGTTCCACAGGGCAGGTGCCACTACCGAGAAGGCCCTCTGCCTGGTTCCCTGTAACCTCACTTCTCGCAGCGAGGGAACCACCAGAAGGCCCTTGGCGCTGGACCTCAGTGTCCGGGTTGGACGATGGGGATGGAGACACTCCTTCAGGTATACAGGACCGAGGCCGTTTAGGGCTTTAAAGGTCAGCACCAACACTTTGAATTGTGTTCGGAAATGTACTGGTAGCCAATGAAGATATTTCAGGACCGAAGATCTTTCTCGGCGGCCACTCCCAGTCACCAGTCTAGCTGCTGCATTGTGGATTAATTGCAGTTTCCGAGTCACCTTCAACGGTAGCCCCACGTAGAGCGCATTGCAGTAGTCCTAGCAGCAGATACTAACTAGAGCATGCACCACTCTGGTGAGACAGTCTGCGGGCAGGTAGGGTCTCAGCCTGCGCACCAGATGGAGCCGGTAGACAGCCGTCCTGGACACAGAATTAACCTGTGGCTGCATGGACAGCTGTGGGTCCAAAATGACTCCCAGGCTGCGCACCTGGTCCTTCAGGGGCACAGTTATCCCATTCAGGACCAGAGAGTCCTTCACACCTGCCGGCCTCCTGTCCCCCCAAAACAGTACTTCTGTCTTGTCAGGATTCAACCTCAATCCGTTAGCCGCCATCCATCCTCCAACTGCCTCCAGACACTCACACTCTATTTATTTTTTTAAAAAGTATTTATAATTCTCTGTTTCAAATTTTCACATCATACATCAACCAATACAACCATTGACTAGTCATCCAATTCCCTTCCCCATTTCCATGGGTCATTTTAGTTATCCATTACTACTGCATATTCTAATTACTCCATATTTTCCCTTCTCATTAGTATACCTTTGCTTAATTTATACTTCTGAAATTACTCTAACCCTGCTAACCTTTTAACCTGTTTGCAATAATTCTTCAGATACTGTATTCTACAAACATTGGCATCTTTGGTTTGTAGCAAGGACGGCAATTTATGCACCGCCATATATGCCTGGACTCCAACTCCCATCAGCCCCAGCCAGCAATGTCCAACAGCCAGGAATGCTGGGAACTGTAGTCCAACAAGATCTGGCGCGCAGCAGGAGCTCTCTTTACCTTTTCTACTCTCTCTTCAGCCGCTTACCCCTTTTCTTAAATCCTGTTTTCAGGTCGGCACTTTCGCCACCGCCCTCCCTCTCTGCTCTTTTAAAAAATGTAATCACGCTTTTCTCCCTCATCCCCTCCGCACGACACGCATCCCCTCAAGCACCCGCCCTCTCTTGCTGTGGCTTCGAAACCCACTCCCCTCCCCTCTTCCAACTGACGAATCTGCTGAAGCTCGACTTCCTTCTCTCTTTCTTTTGCCCTCAGCCGCCGGAAGCGTCCCGGCCGCCATTTTGTCTCGGGCAATGGCGACGCTGCAGGGCCTTGAGAGGAGCCTGTCAGGGGGGATGGAGTCGTCGTCGTCGTCGTCGTGAGTCCGGGGAGATAAGGGAAAACCGGGCGGGCGAGTTAACTTCTCCCCCGCCCCCCTTTGGTTCGGGCGGGAGCAAGACTAGGCCTTCCCTAGCTCGGCGATGTACGTGGGACGGGGCAGCGTGGCGGAGGCCGGTCCGGCGCCGCGGACCATCTTGTCGGTCGGCGGGGCGGCGTCGCGCCCTGCTGCGGCCGCGGCTGCGGGTCCGAGTGGCGGCAATGGCAATGGCAGTAGCAGCAGCAGCGACGGAGGAGGAGGAGGAGGCCGCGTGGAGCTCCTTGTCTTCGGCTACGCGTGCAAACTGTTCCGCGACGACGAGAAGGCCCTTCAGCAGGAGCAAGGCCGCCACCTCATCCCTTGGATGGGAGAGCCCTCCATCATGATCGATAGGTCGGTGCAAGCCAACCCCCCGCCCGCCTATCGCTTCTTCCTTTTCTGTCGTGGTTTTTGGTGTGTGTATGGGTGCGTGTGTATGCGTGTATCTTGCGTGTCACGCTTTCAACGACCCTCTGCCAAGCAGGATAAATAAAGGGAGACCGGGGGCGGGGTTAGGGGAGAGAGAAGGAAAAGGTAGCTCATTATATATATACTGTATATCACACACACACACTGTACATATACACACACACACACATATACATATATGCATATACATATATACATATTATGAAGGACTATATTATTTTCATGAAATTTAATGCACCGCTTTAATTTTTTTAAGTACCTCAAAACAGTGTACAGAAAGATAAAACAGGAAAAAGAAGGGGGGGGGAGACCACAGCTATGCCAGAAGTTAAAATACTAAAAGCATTAAGATTCACCTCTGCACCTGGGCAGACTTGTCTAAACAGGAATGTTTCCAGCAGGCGCTGAAAAGTGTACAGTGAAAAGGAGGCGCCTGCTTGATCTCAATAGGGAGTTTCAAAGTGCTGCAGGTGCTGCCACACTAAACAAATCGGTATTACGTGGCACCTGTTTGTTTCATTTTGTTTTTTGAACAAGAAGAGTATTGTTTTACTCTCATCACCCAATTTTGCAGGCAGCTGTGTTGGTCTGTTTAAGAAAGCGACCGAGGGAAGGAGGAGATAATACACCCCTAAAAGTTAACAGTAAGGCAGGAGTGGGGAATCGGCATGCTGCCCCCACCAAAAAATGTTTTTGGGACTATAAATCCCATCCTTGACTGCTGACCATGCACTTCAAGCCCAGCAATATCTTGGGAAGGCTACACCTTCCTTACCTCTGGTTCAGTGCCTTTATTAAGGCTCTGATCCTTTGCATACTTAATTATCTGGTGCTTGCTTCTGAGTAAATGTGTAGGGTTATACTGATGGAGCAGTTAAAAGAGAGTAGTGTTCTTTAGTTCCTAGCCTGTTTATTGGTTCCAAGAAAGCTGTTGCCCTTATTTTACTTTTGGGTGGGTGCAAAATCTTCCTTTCTGTCATTTGGTTGTGATGCCAAAAGGGGTAGGGAATTAACTTTAAAGTTGAACAGATTTATCAAGGCATAAGCATCCATGGGCTGGAGCCCACTTTGTCCTCATTTGGCAGATAATGACAAATTTCCATATATATCTGAATTTGTGTGTGTGTCTGTATGCATGTGTTTAGTTTTGGGTCTTTATCTTTTTTGACCAAAGCAACATTTAAAAAGAACAAAACCATTAATAACAACTAGGTTAAAGTTAAAACAACAGCACATTGCTAGCTGAGGCCAGCATTTTATGTATTTGGGCTCGAGCCCATGGATGTCTACGCCACAATAAAATTGTTCATCTTTAAGGTGCCACTGGGCTCCTTATTGTGGTTGATGTAGCAGACCAACATGGCTACCCCTCTGGATTTGGTGGTGGCAGTGATCATACATGACCCATGTGATGGGGACAATGACACAGGACTCATTGGGGGGGGGGAGCAAGCAGTCTTAGGTAGAAGTGCTTCCTTGTGGCATAGGATTCAGGCTTGCCTTTTGATAACACTTGGTCATTCTAGAAAGCCTCTGGCCTCCCCCAATGCTCACTTCCTTCCTGGCAGAGGGTTAACATATAATGCCCCCCTCCCCCTTGTAGGAGGGTTGTGTATGGTTATATATATTTATATATGCCGGGGTGGGAGTAATCTCCTTTTCAAACCAAACTTCATAATGGCTTCTCCTATGAACTGAAGAAGATGTGCTTTTTTGTTTGTGTACCGGAAAATAAACAAAATAACTTGTATCCTTTTCCTTTGGGTTTTAGATGGGTTTGCAAGTAGCCTAATTTGGGAATGTATCTCCTTTGGCACTGTGTTGGTGGCTGGAACGTTTTGTGATGGTACCTGGAATGTTTTGTACATACAGCCTTTCCATTCTAACTTCCAGCAAGACCTGTAGACTGATTGACTGTGTCAGCCCTCAAATAAAAGACCCCTTTCCTAGATCACTGTTGAGATTCCGCCTCTTCTGTTGTTTAGCTTATTTCTGTTTCACTCTTCCTTCACTGCTGTCAAGGTGACATCTTTGCAACACCCCATGTGAGGCAGGTTAAGCTGATGCGTAGTGATAGCCTTGTAGTGAATGAGCATCATGGACCCCAAACCTGTGATTCCTGCTTCTTAACATTTACATCTAGTATTGCTTCTGGCATGTGCCAGCAAATGTTTAAGCAGCTGCTACATATGCTGCTGTTTATCTAATTTGGTTCATTATTTTGCTGATTGGAGGTGCACTGGTAGGATTATAATCTGATAGTGATTTTTGACTTGTGGAAACCTTTCTGTTTGCAATGTTTAGGTAATGACTTCTGCAATCTTTGTATATCTTCCTTACACTTGGTAGTGCTTTCAGTTTTGAACAAAACCTCCTAAATGGAGCTTTGTGCCTGGTTGGATAGTCTCAGTGTTGGAGGATTTTCTGCCTGTGCTTTTAGTGGATGGTTAGGTAGGGATTTTTTCACAAATACTACTATACAAGGAGACTGAATCAGATTTTTAAGTAGTGATGAAATCCCCATAACACTCAGCACAGGAAAGTCTGAATGGCTTTGGTTTGAAAAGGGGCACATGGCATATTGTAAACGTTTGCTCCTTCCGTTTCCATTTCACACAAAGCCCCAAATTGAAAGCTAATTTTTGTGTTATGATAAATAATCCCAAAGTGATAGCACTCTTGAACTTAGGCAAAGCGCATGACAAATTACTTTCCTTGGGATGATAAAGTGGGAATTTCTGTAAAGGCCCATTGTATGCCAGTAAAGGCTGAAAATGAATTTTGTACAGAAAACTTATATAGCTACTAGATAATAAAGTGTCTTTTTCCAGGTACACAACCAAACAAGTGTTTTTAGTTTGAAGGATTTGTGAATAAGTGATAAATTGATTATTGGTTGGAATTTGACTCCATGCTAAGCAAATTGAATAGCAGTGTAAATTCAAGTGTGTTTATGTGCTGCTGGGATTTTCAGTAGGGTTAGGAATGGGGGGACACACACAGTTACTGGGCAGCTTGTAGTCTGGAATGAATCAATTGTGAAGAACGGTGGGAGCAAATTGTAACATATGCTCATGGCCTATAAAGTAAACAATCTACATTTGTAAATTAAGGAGGTTTGACAAACATACACACAACTGTAATACAAAATTGCTTTCAGATGGGCAGGAAAATTTTCATATTTTTCTAGGAATCGAATCCTCATTTTTATCTTGAGCAGTCCAAAATTGTTCATCTTCATCAGAAGATGAAATAACATTGGTATTGAGATACTCAAGGCCAAAACTCCTGTGGGAAAATGCTTTTGGTAATCTGTTGCTTGTTGCGTTATTTTTTATTTTAAGCTGGTCAGACTTTTATGCAGTGTCCATCTCGGACTGGTGGAATTCATTGCTGCGTTTCTGTCAACTCACTTTTTCCAAATCAAATGGAGACCATTGGATTATTACTAACATTCTTCAATAAACTAAACCAATGTTGCACAAATAATTCCACAGAAATTATTAGACAATAAAAATGATTACTAAGCTACTTACCGATCATACATTTGTTGCACACACTTCAGTTTACAAAAATATCTTTGATTACCTGAGGGTGATTCTTACTTGCCAAAGGTGACTAAATGAATAGCTGTTTACAAGCCCAGAATAAACCATTTAACTGTATTTAAGGAGACTTCTGTATCTCTTGAGCATTACGGTATTTTTAGTACTTTCTGTAGAGAACCTCCTTAAATTGCACATATGTTACTGTTCCTATATATGTGTGTCTCTCTATCACATAATCAGCACTTCTTTCCTCAGCCAAATGGCTAGGGGTCGAGCCTAGCCATGATTTTACCTCCAATGGACGCAAGTTTCTTTGGTGAAGATTTCTCCTGAGAGTTCGAGACTAGCAGAAAGAAGCGAGGAAATTGCGACCGTTTGGTTCTTACGGATAGGTATTTATGTATTTGGGTTTGTGTAAATGTAACATATTGCCTTTCCACAAAAAATATGTATTTTATCAAGGGTGTTGAATGGTTGAACCATAAACGGTAAGAACAATAGAGGAATTGGTTCTTTTTTAACTAGTAAGATCTTTTGTAATAGTCTTAAAGGGGGATTTGAAACCTATATTTTTTTAAAAAAAAATTGTAGTGGGTGAGAAATGATTAGTCAGATTAAAATACTGATTTAATTCATATTAAATCTTTTTTTTCAAATGTGTGTGGTAAGTATTTGTATAGTGGCAGAAACTAAAGCCCAAAGTTCTTCCATTGACCATATATTTCATGTTGCAGGTATGATGGGCGTGGTCACCTGCATGACCTTTCTGAATATGATGCTGAATATTCCACATGGAACAGAGATTACCAGTTGTCTGAAGAGGAGGCTAGAATAGAAGCCCTCTGTGATGAAGAGAGGTATTTAGCCTTGCGTACGGACTTGCTTGAGGAGGAGGCAAGGCAAGGTATTGCTCAAGGACAACTTCCTGAGTTAGAACACATTTAATTGAATATAACTTTTTAAAAAAATTCGTTCCCACTCATTATATACTCACTCTTTCTGATATTATTTTGACAGTACCCAGTGGATTCGAAAAACAAGCGTCTTTGCGTATCTGAGAGGACCTCAGGATAGTTTATATGTAGAGCCACACAGAATTTGCCCAAGTTTTGAGGGCAGGCTGAGAATTGAGACACTTTAAACTGTTCTTCTTTAACAGTATTGTATCAATTAAAAAGTTCATGTCTTTGTCTTTGTTTTAAGTAGAATGATTTAACTCTTAAGACACTTATCTCAGCAGGAGAAAACTGATCATCCAGACAAAACCAAAAAAAAGCATATGCCTTCTGCCCCCTGGGGCTGACACAAGTCTCAGTGACCACAGATGACCTGTGTGGTGCATTTGCTGTAAATGGTTGTGGTTGAATGTTAGGTTTCAAACCATTAACATACTTTGAAAAAATAAAAGTCTTGTGGGAGTTTTGTGTTCATTTTTTAATTGAATTTTGCATTTTTATTCAAGAGGAAGAATATAAGAGACTCAGTGAAGCTTTGGCAGAAGACGGTACCTATAATGCAGTGGGATTCACTTACAGTAGTGATTATTATGATCCTTCGGAGCCCACTGAGGAGGAGGAACAGCCTTCAAAAGCAAAAGGTAAGATTCTATGGATTAGGGAGAGTACCTTTTTCTTCAGAAATAATACTTTCAGGCTCAGAATGTGAACTGTATGAGAGATCTAGAAAAACAATCTTGTTGAAGATGCATTATCATCCTATGCCATTTGTAAAATTATGTGAGCAAACCGAGAGTTTTGTGATTATGTGTTTCCTGGGGACTCCAATGTTATGGATGCCAGAGATGTCCCTCTAAAGCAGGAATGAGAGACCTGTGCGTATTCAAAGGTTATTGAACTCCAGTGATCAGCTCCAGCCAACATAGCCAATGATCAGGGGTGCTTGGAGTTGTAGCTCAGCAGCATTTGGATGGCAACTGATACTCCATCCTGATTTGAGGAAAGACATGTGGTTGCATGAAGCCTTTAGTTTTGTATTTATAGCAAGGAGACAAGAGTTCAAATTGTTTTGCCTTTTTCTTTTACCGGTAGTAGTTCACCTCTATATTTAGTAGATTTTTAAAACTTGTGATTATCAAAGAGTCATGCATTAACCTCAACACAAAGTTTTTTATTTCCCTTTGTGTTTCTTTTCTGGGAACTTCAGCTGTACAAGAATTATTAAAGTTGGGGAAGGGGCTTGTTAATTGCATAACATGTAATTAACACATTCATCCTAGAAATTAGAAGGTTGTATTTTTTTAAAAAAGGCTCTAAAAGTAATAAAATAAAATATGAAAACAGAAAACCTCATACTAATCAAGATCTATTAAATGTATAGTGTTTGCTTTAAAAAATACAATTCCCTTCTTCAGTATTTCATTTTTTGTTACAGTTGGCCATGTTTGTGTAGAGCCAGTGTGGTGTAGTGGTTAAGAGCGGTAGACTCCTAATCTGGGGAACCAGGTTCGTGTCTCCGCTCCTCCACATGCAGCTGCTGGGTGACCTTGGGCTAGTCACACTTCTTTGAAGTCTCTCAGCCCCACTCACCTCAAAGGGTGTTTGTTGTGGGGGAGGAAGGGAAAGGAGAATGTTAGCCACTTTGAGACTCCTAAGGGTAGTGATAAAGCGGGATATCAAATCCAAACTCTTCTTCTACTACTTATGTTAATCAGTGGAGACACATGGACAAACTGAAATGAAATTATTCAAGGCTGCAAAAGCTTTCTGGGAGGATTCTGCCTTGTCATAGAATATCAAATTTGTGGTTATTTTAAATACCCTCTCCTAAGAGAGAATTGCTTTGATGCAGTACAGAAGCTCAATATTCTTTTATAAACACACTGAGGAATTTTCTATGCAGTCAGAAACAAGAGAACTCTGTAGTGATTGTCTGCTTTTGGTAAGAGCTCTGTTTTTGTTGCTGCCAAAACTGCCTGTGGATGAAGGCAAGGGGAGCTGACATTTAGTTAGTTAGTTAGTTAGTTAGTTAGTTAGTTAGTTAGTTAGTTAGTTATGGCCCAGGTTGTTCAGGTTATCTAAATACTATTTGAGAATAGCGACTTAGAATTTTAAAGAGCATAGAAGTAGCTGTTTTCTTGTTCAATTAACATGTCTGGTTTCCCTCCCCTAGACGCTCTTTTGAGAAACTCAAAATTCTTTTAACACTTAGTAATGGCAAAATTCACTGTTGTGTCAAATCTTACAACACACTTCTAGAGTTTTAGCACCACTGGAGTGAAACGAATGTTCTTAAGGCAGATCATTAAAGCAGGCTCCCTGTAGTGAACTTAGTTGTCTCAAAGTGTCTTCCAAAACAGGAGGTAGAACAGTAGTTTTACAGAAAACCGTTGAAAATGTTGGAGAAGTGTAGGTACGGTAGGTTAAGTCTCTTCATCTGCTCCATGTCTTGCAGTCCCTGCAGATTTAGGACAAAAAGTAGACTGAACACTTCCCAGCTCTTTTGGCTTGTGTCGTACCATAATAGTTGTCAGTGCAGTACAGAATTCTACAATTGAAGCAGAAATCCAATTGTTTATCTGCTTTATCTTTATCCAACTTTTCTGACAATTGTGTCCCAAAGTGGTTTACATCAATAATAATTAAAGCAAAATAATCAGGCCTGGCCATCAGGCTAATAGATTAAAAAGGCAAGGCACATAAGGGAAGGGAAGTCATGGGAAAGAATAGAGGGAACTCCGTTCTTCAAAACTTAGAATTAAGTAGTATGCTGTAAGCAGGTATGTAGTCATTTGAGGCCAGGGCGATTTCCCCCTTGCTGGAGTTATCATTTGAATAGCAATAGGTTCTTGTTCGTTTTGGCTGATAGATGGGACCCATGTGCCCATTCCCCTTGTTTCTGCAGCCTCTGTGTAACTGGCAGTTGAATGAATTGAGTTATTTTTGGGTGTGGAAAGCAAGCTCCCTGCATCTGTTTTTATCTCTGGCCAGTGGATGGGGCTGGTTGAGCTGTCTCTTTCCTTTGTGTTCTTCCTTGGTTCCCTGGCCAATGTGATGCCTTTCAGCTGTGCCATCCCAGGGCAATCCTATCCTGAGCCCATTGATTTTGTGTATCATAATCATATGACCTATACCATCTGTCAGTAGGAACCATTTTGTATAATGGAAGCATATCTGACTACAGCAAATGAAAAGTCATAGGTGTATTAGAAGAATATAGCAATGTCAAAAACATTTCAATGAAATTCTTTTGTTGTCAAGTTTTGTATCCTTTTGTGTTCTTATTAGATAACTCCAAACCCTGGTTGAGTGAGGTTGGTGTTAATTATGGCTGTGAGAATTCACAAAGGGGAGGGGAGGCAACATATCGATTCTGTGTTAAGAGCTCAGGTTATTAACACTTTGTGTGCCCACTGTGGTTTTATGTTGTCACAAAAGCACTCGCACAGATTGCCTTTGCCTGATTTTAAGAGTCTTTTACTTTTGTTCCTCTGCAGCCCCCTGTGCCCATCCTATGCTGGCTCAGGAGGGTCCTCCACCCTCTGGAGAGCCTTCAGATGATGGGGAGGGGGCAGGGGAGGGAGCAAGTGTCTTTAAAAACAAAGCAAGTGAAAACCAGTGCAGATCATGGCTTGAAGTATAGTAAATATTGGGTGAAGTTTAATTGCATTATTTATTAACTGCACCTCTGTGCTTTTTGTTGTATCCTTAAGAATGCTTTAGGATTACATGCATTAAAGGACTAGGTGCCATTGTACTAGTGAGCCTCTCTATTTACTGATACTAATTGAGTTGAAAGGAATGAGAATTGTAGGATAGGAAGAGGCAGAGGGCAAGGAGAACAATCAGTTCAAAAGCCAGAAGGTGGATTGTATCAATATTCTCAAAAGATTTATTTCTAGCCATTTTCAATTGGCTCTTAATACTGTATATTCCTGCTTTTAAGACTACTTTTAAACCCAGGGAAATCTTCTCAAAAGTCGGGGGTTGTCTTATACGCCGGGTAGTATTTCTTATACGGCGAGTATATCCCAAACTCTCTATTTTAACTGGAAAAGTTGGGGGTCGTCTTATATGCCCAGTCGTCTTATACGCCGGAATATGCGGTAATTGGTTCTGATCCCATGAACCAGGTATGCTGGAATGGCACTTCATTGCAGGTGTTCTATGTCAGTTCCAGGAAACACAGTCTTGCTGTGATGGATTAATTGCTTTGCGATACAAAGATATATAATTTCCGCCATCCTTCTTTGTAAAGATGTGTGTATTTCAGGTGGTGAGGTTGAGAGCTTAATTACAGTCAATAAAAAAGAACCCCAAAGACAAGATATGTAGTAGACTGTCTGTGGCACATGTGGATTTTTAGTTGGATGATCTTCCGTTTGCGGGGTATGGAGTGGGAATTGCTATGAAGTTCCTGGGTGGTTTGAATGTTTCTGTTGTAAATAAACCCTGACAATCTGACTTTATTTGCTGTGCATAATTGCACAATTAATCGCAGGCATGAGATTTTTTGGTGGCAAGGATAGGCCAACCAAATAGGAACTATGAAACAAAAAATGAAATTATAAAAAGCATTAAAATATGTAGGAAAAAAATGACTGTTAATCATGTTAAGAATGTTTATGTGTGTTGTGTTTGAATTGCAAAACTAGCTATTATATCATTTTCTTATTAATAGCTGCGGCGGCCAAGGCAGAACATGTAGAGGAAAATGAAGAACCATTTGTTGCTCCTTTGGGACTGAATGTACCATCTGACGTTGAGCTGGTAAGTGTAGTATGTGTGTGTGTGTTTCAATGTCATATCTGAAACATTTTTAAAATGGCTGAGATTTTTGTTTTTCTGGAGTTACTTGTTATGCAGAAAGAGTTTGGCAATCAATTCTTTAAAAAAATTGTAAAATCTTCCTAGGAATCTTTTCAGAAGTCTTTCTGGTCAGTGCTTGGTGTTAATTGAAATCAGGAGTGCTTGGTGTTAATTGAAATCCGCCCTGACCAACAGGTGGAGGGGAACAGGCAGCCCCTTCCGGCGCCCGAATTAAGGCGCGCCACCAAACGTAAGGTCGGGAGGAGGCATTTCAGGGTGCCCAAACTCTTATGCTGGGCACGTAACAGGAAACGTCCACTCTCGGATTCTGTGAGTGACTGAGAGGTCATGTTTTCTGCTATCTCTGCACTGTAAATACTATGCACAATAAAACTCTTAAAGACAGAGTGGACATGGGTGTCTTTACTCAGGAGTAGTTGCAACAACACCATTACAGTCAGCTTTATGTGTGTAGACTCTGTGCAAATATTTTAGCACAGCTTAATAAGACTATGCTTCACCATCTTAAGAATCTGAAGACAGTGTGTTCAGTGTGTTTTCTGTAGACATAAGGAACTGCCAAAGTCCCCAGTTTTGTTCAGAGATAATCAGCATTAGCTTGTAGTGTGTATGCTTCCGCCATATCTGTAGATGCACCCGAAAGCATTTTTTTACAGGTCATTTTTCACTGACATATCAGTAGTACTAGCAATCATACCTGCCATATAAGACAACCTGTAATGCCTTTCAGTCAATATCTGGATTATTTACTGGGGTATTTTTTTTCTTAATATTTCCACAAAGGCAGATATATATCACAAAAATGTGTGTTTTAAGGTCTTTTCAACTATTGCACGTGTCCTTGAGTTGGATTTGTTGGTGTGGATTCTTCTTGTAATTCTTTTCCTTAAATATTGTTCCCCTGTTGCTTTTAAAATAACTGCACAATTGGAATTATGCTGAGTTGTTACATAAAGCTGTCAATATAAAATCTGATGCCAACTGTGTAAAGGAAATTGTGCAAAAGGCTGCAATGCATCTTTTTAGAATTATGGAGGTGTGTGTTTTTTTTTTTAAAAAAAGGATGAAAATGCATCTCATGTAGGTAATTAAGGAAAATAGAGCTAGTGAAGTGGAAAATTAAACAAAAATTCTGAGCAGTGTACTGCCATAGAGCTCTTAAAGCTCTTAAATGACACATTGCTTTGTATGGTTTAGTTCTTAGAAGGCTAAGTTGTCATAGTCAGCAATAGTGGACAGTGGTGCAGTCATTCTCTTCTCCGTTTAAGGAGGACCTAGTATATACATGCATTATGCTTCTTATTGTTCATCTCTGTGCATGGCATGCAGATGAAGGGCAGCTCTGAAACTAATGTTCTGCTATAAATACTGCTCATCAGAAAGTATGTCCTTGTGAAGTTCTTTTAGATAGTTCCTGTGCCTGTATTGGAAAAGAATCATAGTTGTTTATTGTTGTGGGCAAGCCAAAATGTTGGAGCCAAAATGGGTGTAGAAAAATGAATAACGTAGTTAATTTGAGCATCTTGATTGCTTTCTGAGCAGTTGAATTTGTAGTTACCCAAGCTTTCTAATCTAGATTTTGTAAAATGAGGTCTAGGAGCATTTTTTTGAAAGGTCTTGTACAGCTTGTCACTCCCCAAGCTGAACATGGTCCACCATCCGTGTATGAAGTAGAATTTCTACAGTTCTAGGTAGCAGTGACATAGTTTGGATGATATGGCATTTCCGTGCTCTCTGGCTTCTGTCACTGTGTTCTAAATGCTACTAGATACTGTGGGCACCAGTAGCTTAAGTTGTAAACTATGTTCGCCTTTGTATTAGAGTTTAAGAAAATGGAGTATATACTAGCTATTTTCATCTCAAGTGGTGAAGCTCAAAGTGGAGATACATCCCTTCTGATTTAGAGTGTGTTTGCTTCAATGGGAGTGGGGAAACTGTGGACAGATTCTCTAAAAGATAAACTGCACAATTATTTTCACTTCTTTTCCTAGCCACCGACAGCAAAAATGCATGCAATCATAGAACGGACTGCAAATTTCGTCTGCAAGCAGGGGGCTCAGTTTGAGATTATGTTGAAGGCAAAACAAGCTCGGAACTCTCAGTTTGACTTTTTGCGGTTTGACCACTACCTCAACCCTTACTACAAGTTTATTCAGAAAGCTATGAAGGAGGGGCGATATGCTGCCACTTCAGAAAAGAAAAAAGAAGAGGAAAAAAGTAGGTTTAATACTTTTTTAAAACGACACTGGCTGTGCAGCAGCTTATGTATTTCTTGTCTAAATTATTCCAGCATCTTGATGGATAAGAGAAGTGTTCTCTTAATTCTTGTTGTAAATATTGCATGCAGTTACCAAAGGCTATGTATCTTGCTGGCAGATAATTATGAGAAGTTTAAATATGTTAGAATAAGGGGCTTCCAGGGCATAGTCTAATATTCAGCTAAGTTGCTTTTTAATTTAAATCTGTTCTGAAAATGCCTAAAGTAGTAACTTCAGTCTTTACCTATGATGTGGCTCCCCTAAAGGTATAAGAAAGCAGGCCTTCAGGGAGCATTGTACTTGACACTCCAGTTAGAAAACTAAGTTAGATCATTTAAATAACATTATAAATGTATGTAATATGTAGTTCTATAATAATAATACTGTAAGTTGAGAATATTGTGCATTCATTCTGTTCTGCGAGGCTACATCATTGCAGACTCATTAGGACTTCTACAGGAAGCAGGTTATGCAAGGAGCAAATATGGATGCACAGCAATGGCCACTTGTGGTGGCATAAATAAGATGCACACTATTCAAATGTCTAAAAGGTTTTTGATGGAAATCTACTGTAACCCTCCTATTTGCAGGCTAGGTTTGTACCCAGAAGAAATGTGGCATTTCCTGTAGCCCTCCACTCCTCCTTCTGTGCTGTTCTGGACAGCCTTCTAATCCTCTGGAGCAGATTTTTTTCATAGAGCAGAGGGAGCTGCATTGGGAAGGGGGAATAGGAGAGAATTATTTATCCTCTCTTACATTAGCAGGTGCCTCTACTGGAACAAAAGCCGTTCCATGAGCAGGACAGCAGCCTTGGATTTCACACTTCATTCCTGTGCAACTTTTCTAATGAATACATTGGAAAGCTTTAGATATAGGGTTTAGAGAATTTGATATAATTATTGATTTCCTTATGAATCCTATAGCCTATGCATTTTAACATCCTGCAAGTCACTCCCTTCCATATCTCTGAAATGATAAAACACAACCATACAATTTTTAAACAGATGCAGGGGGTACTGATGATGAAGATGATGACTACGATGGAGATAACTATCTGCACCCAAGCCTCTTTGCTTCTAAAAAGCACAGTAGACTTGAAGAGCTTATGAAGGTATTTTGGCATGCAAAATTTCATTTTAGTGTTTTATATTTTGTTGAGCACCTGTTTTCTTTGTGAGACATCTCAGTTGATAGGTGTTCACAGAGTAGTTCCCTGAAGCCTAAGTTGGAATTTTATACTCTGAATTAGAGCTCTCTGTGCCATATCACAAGCTGCTTCTGAAATTCCCATGTGGGTTCTCCATGCAGCTTGGGGAGATGCTTTTTAGAATATACAGGCTCTGAAAGCCTACCTTGAGTTGTGTAACAAGTTGTATAATGAGTTGTGTAGCTTTTAGAATCTTGGCTAGTGATAACACAGTGTTTCCTAGCTGCCATCAGAAACTTTTTATTTTAATTAAACATATTTAAATAAAATAGCTGTTTAAATAATTTCAGTGACTCAGATGTTGTCATAAATCACAAGGTCAAACAGAAGATTCTTCTTGATTAGATTGACTCAGTTAAGAAAACATTTATATTGATTAATCAAGTGCAGTAAGAAAGATACATGTGTGTATATAGAGCTGGTGTGTAATTCACCTTTGCAAAATAGTATGATTTCATCTTTGAGCTTCAGTGGACTAAGATGTCAATGAAGGAGTCCATCCCTCAGTTGCACTATTTCTAGGATACATATAGTAGACCTGGATCTAATATGATGGGATATATATTGTTGAAGACAGGCTTCCACAGTTTGTGGCCTTATGAAATGACTGTTCCTCTAAAGTAGACAAAAATTGCAGGTGAGCCTGTTACTCCATTAGAAAATCCACTACTGGAGAAATACATGGTAGTAGGACTAACTTAAATGTTAGTGAGCAAACTTTCAAGTATTCCAGAACTCTTGCTCAGTCATAAGCAATTTAAAAAACAAACCAAAAATGGAGACGTATTAGAGGAGAACGAAGTCTGCAGCTTGCAATATTCTTAAAATGGAATTAGATGTTATGGGCTGACCCACTCATCGCTATAGCTGCCAAGTTTTCCCTTTTCTCGCGAGGAAGCCTATTCAGCATAAGGGAAAATCCCTTTAAAAAGGGATAACTTGGCAGCTATGCTCACCGCTTCACTTTTGTTTTGCAGACACTGGACTTTTTAAAAGATTTGCCCAGCAACATATTTTTCCTTCCCATTTTTTTCTTGAAAGTCCAGTCTGATGAAGCATTTTAATGAACTTGAAAGCTTGCTGGCATGATAATAATAATAATAATAATAATAATAATAATAATAATAATAATAATTTATACCCCACCCATCTGCCTGGGTTTCCCCAGTCACTCTGGGTGGCTTCCAGCAGAATATTAAAATACAATGATTCATCACTTATTAAAAGCTTCCCTAAACAGGGCTCCCTTCAGATGTCTTCTAAAAGTCTGATAGTTGTTTATTTCTTTGACATCTGATGGGAGGGTGTTCCACAGGGCAGGTGTAACTACAGAAAAGGCCCTCTGCCTGGTTCCCTGTATCTTCTTGCAGTGAGGGAACTGGCAGAAGGCCCTTGGCGCTGGACCTCAGTGTCCGGGCAGAACGATGGGGGTGGAGATGCTCCTTCAGGTATACAGGGCCAAGGCTGTTTAGGGCTTTAAAGGTCAGCACCAACACTTTGAATTGTGCCTGGAAACGTAGTGGGAGCCAATGTAGGTCCTTCATGTGGTCTCGGCGGCCACTCCCAGTTACCAGTCTCACTGCCGCATTCTGGATTAGTTGTAGTTTCTGGGTCAAATAATAATAATAATAATAATAATAATAATAATAATAATAATAATAATAATAATTTATTATTTGTACCCCGCCCATCTGGCTGGGTTTCCCCAGCCACTCTGGGCAGCTTCCAACAAAGATTAAAATACATTAAAATGTCACACATTAAAAACTTCCCTAAACAGGGCTGCCTTCAGATGTTTTCTAAATGTAGCCCCACGTAGAGCGCATTGCAGTAGTCTAAGCGGGAGATAAACAGAGCATGCACCACTCTGGCAAGACATCTTTGTGACCTTTTTGTTAGTATAGATTTAATAGTATTGCCATTGTGCTTGCACCTGTCCTGTTACTGGGATGTGCTTTGGAGAATGGGTTGGGCAAAGATTGTACTGATTTTAATCTTAAAGCATTGTATTAATGGGGAATAATAAACTTCACAGCTTTTATTGCAAATTCATAATAATTGCATTCACAACACAACAAAGCCTTTTGAAACAAATTCCAGGCATATAAAGTTTAAGTGCCCTTTTTGCAGCCTTTTCAAATGCCAATGTGGTAAATTAGGGGTAAGGAATTGGGTATGGTGGGGGCATTGAGAAAGAAATTCTGAACTTTTCATGCTTTGCTTTCCTCCCCCATCAGCCTTTAAAGGTGGTGGACCCTGATCACCCACTGGCAGTGCTCGTTCGCAAGGCTCAGGCTGAGAATAACTTGGTTGCCCCACAGCCAGCTGAGGGAGCAGCTGTTCAGTCGTCACAAATAGAATATTCTTCAGATCGTAAGTACATTGGGATAAGCAGATTAAGCATGTGAGAAGGTTTTTATTTATTAACAGGAGCTAGGAGAGGCAGAACTAATAATCACTAAATAGTATTTTGTAGATGTGCCATTGTTGTCTCAACAGTTTTTCCTTCACATGTTCAGTCAAGCTCCTTTAATGTATCTGTCAGGTTTAGAGACATGAATAGAATTCTCTTGTCGTTTTCTAATTGATCTCTCTGCTCTGCAAAGTTGCATTTTAAAGGCCAGTTTTTGTTTTCAACAGGAGCATACGTGCCCATTGTGTATAAGATCAAACTAATGCTTGCTTTGGAGACGCTGACAGCTTTCCTTTGGGAATATATATTCCCAGTTTTCCAAGAGGTTCAGAGTGACTTGTATATTTGATCTGTATGAAAATGTATTCAGGCATGTAGGGTGAAGTAGGTAAAGTCATGGTTAATGTATTCAGTGAAAGACAAAATTTGATTGAATGGTGAGCATTTTTAGATTGTGCTTGAAGGCATGAAAGAGGTGTTGCTGGCTTTGAAACTTTAGCAAATGTCTTCCTCAAGTGCATAATTTAGTTTTCTGTTCCTAACTTGTGCAAGAAACCTATGGCTGTATGTACCAGACTTTGGATTCCATGGGCATGTGTGGCAATTTTTTAAAATAGGTTGAAATAGGAGGCCTTATACACTCAAAATGACAGCATGTTTTCTTGATGAGATCCCAAATAAAGGCAGGCACCTCTTCAGAGCTGCTGGATATGGGATTCAATATTGCTTTCTAGTATCTGACCGTACCCTTTGCCCAGTCAGTCAGCCAGTGCCTAGAAATTGGATTGTGCGCTCTGGCCAATAGGGCTATTTCAGGATTCCCCTATATATCAGTTAGTTGCATCAGGCAATTTTGGTGCATTGTTAATATCTCACAATGGTGTCACTATCTGTATATTGGAATTGACGAACGATCAATACCGCATAGTGTCTCACCGCCCCCTGCCACTGGCTATCCCAAGATTCATGGTAGTAGTAGTATACATAAACGCGACTTGCAAGATGGCCTATTTTTAGGAGGCACCCTTCTTCTCTTTCAACAGATTAGTGTGCCTCAATCCACAATTTGGACTTGTTTTGGTGTGGAAAGCAGCGGTTGAATCATGAGGTCCTGCATTTATTTTGAACTAGTGTCTTCAGCTCGTTAAATAAACGGGCGCTAGAACGCATGCCGGCTCCTCGATCCGGTGCTCTGCGCAGCGCTGATCAGTGCCGTCCCGGCAGGCCGCCAGATCAAGGAAGCGGCCTGCCGGGTCGGCACCCAGCAGCGCTGCACGAAGCACCGGGGGACTGGCGGCGGGGAAGGCAGGCAGGCGCTTGCTCTATTGCCTGCTTGCATTCCCCACCGCCTGTCACACGAAGATCGGCGGGCGCTGCTGGCCGGGGTTTGTCAACCCTGGCAAACAGCGCCCGCCGATCTTCGGCTGTCCCCCGATGCACTACGGCTCGGGGAAGCAGGCAGGGAGACGCAACAGCCCGCAGCTTCCCGGGCTGTTGCGTCTCCCTGCCTGCTTCCCCAAACCAAAGCGCGCGGGGGGGGGGCTTTTCGCCGTTTGCCTTCCCCGAGCTAAGGGGGAGGCAAACGGCAAAAAGCCCCCGCCACGTCGCAATTCGGCTCCGGGACTGGCTTGGCGGTGGCGGGAAGAAGGGGAGGAATTCCTCCCCTTCTTCCCGCCACCGCCAAGCCAGTCCGCAGCGGGGGCTTTTCGCCGTTTGCCTTCCCCCCAGGGGGAGGCAAACGGTGAAAACCCCCGCCGCGCCATACTTCGGCTCGGGGACTGGCTTGGCTGCGGCGGGAAAAAGGGGAGGAATTCCTCCTCTTCTTGCCGCCGCCAAGCCAAAGACGGCTTCCCTTGGCGCCCGCTGCCGCTTCGGCTTCCTCGGGGAAGGCAAGCAGGCGGGCTGTCTGCCTGCTTGTGTTCGCCGAGGAAGCGCCGTCCCATGCCGGCGGTGCGCGGCAAGGCTGCCGGGGGGAGCGCTTCTTTCCCCCGCCGCCTCACCGCGCACCTCCAGCATGAGACTGGGCTTCGGAGCGGCGGTTGGCGGAGGTCCCTCCGTCCAATCCCTGTGTCTCTGGGGTACATGCACAGTACCCCAGGGACACATGGGACAACTTGGACTTTATTATATAGGATAAAATAAATGTGTGGCTCTTGTACTTTAGTTATTGCCTTCACTGCACATTAGAAGAGAGGTTGGGAGGTGTTTACAGTCTTTCATTTTCACCATGCAGAGGTCAGCTAGAAGAAATATTGTCATTCAAAGTAGCTCTCAAGAAACATGCTTGTCTTGCAACAGTAGACGGTCATTGATAAAAGTTGGCATGGCTGTCTCAACATTTTATGAAAAACAAAACTGATCAGACTGTCAGAAAAAACAGTTCTGGCCTCCTTTTGAAAGTATGTTTCTGATCTGTCGCTAGAGAATAAAACATGTAATTGTTCTGAACAGCATATAAATTTCAGTACTGCGTGTTCAGGTTGACTGTTGCTGCAAGGAAGAGAGCTTGCTTGAATGATTGTTTTTAATGTACACAAAAATATACTTTCCGGCAAACATTCAATCAGATGTCAGAAATTGAGGCTCAGGGGTTTCTGTGGAATCTTGGTAGTGACACAGTAGCAAAAATGCTTTATTGGTGAGACTGCAGTTGGCTAAAGCGCTTCAATATTACAATTCTGGAGTTATTCCACTGTAGTCAATAGGACGATTTCAAAGTGATTTGAAGAGTGCAAACTCAGCGTATATGCTGCTGATTCTAATTATGCAATCCATACAAAAATGGTTATGCAGATAATTTGAGTGTAATTTCATCTTGTTAAAAGATGAAGAATAGAAGATCTTTGATAAAGGGATGAAGGCTCAAAGGTTCATGTATGCCTTTCCTTTGCTCAGTGGTGTTCTTTTCTTTTTTCTAAAAAAAAAAAGAATTAGTAACTGATGGCTGTAATTTCTTCTTACTAATCATACTGATCTGCAGATACAGTACTGTGCTTGTATAGACAATATTTCAGTCTAGCTGAGACAAATGCAGGGCATTATGACTTGAGTGCCATAAATCACAATGATGTAGCGCAGGCATGCCCAACAGGTAGATCGTGATCTACCGGTAGATCACTGGTAAATCATTGGCTCCCCCAAAGAAGCTGAACAACTGTGGCTTCCCTAAAGAAAGTTCAACATTTTACCTTCCCCCTGAAAAAACTCAGCAACTTTGACTTGAACACCCCCAAAATGGACCTTCCTCCTTCCTAAAAAAAGCTCAAAAACTTTGACCTGAACCCCCCCAAAAGGGGTAGATCACTGCCAGTTTTTAACTCTGTGAGTAGATCACAGTCTCTTGGGAGTTGGCCACCCCTGTAGCTATATAAGTTAGCCAAATGGTAGTGGGGGTGGTAAGGGGCTGCATAGGTTCCTGAAACCCTGTTGCTTGATGACTGTATGTTCTTGGTATACTCACAGTCATTGCTGCTGCTTTGCAAGGCATTGGTCCTGTACATTTTTGTTCCAGGCCATAGGTGTTGGACAGTCACCTGCAGTTGATATGCAGTTTAAGTCCCAGGTCGTGACATTATCCATTCAGCTCACTTCTTCTCTGTGGAGTGGAGAGAACTCAGAGGTGGGAGGATTGAGGCGAATGGCCACAAGCATACGGTCTCCCAACAGTGGAGGTAGAACATGGCAATTCATCTTACTCCTCCCATCTCGAAGTTCTGTCCACTCCATAGAGAAGAACACCTATGGCCTGGAACGAAAAGGTATGACCCAACTACCATTTGAGCCTTTACCAGAGATCTTTTGTTCTTTGTCTTTTAACAAGATAAAATTACACTCTGTCAAATTATATGCAAAACAGTTTTTGTATGGATTGCATACACTGTTCGAGATCGTATGCCTCTGAATGTCAGTCGCTGGGAATCACGTGGGGAGAGTGCTGTGACACTCAAGTCCTGTTTGTGGGCTTCACATGGGCAACTGGCTTGTTATGAAATTCTGGACTAGATCTAGCAGGCCTCTTATATGGTGTGTGATGCAGCTGAAGCTATGCAGGGATGGTTCTGAATACAGTGGTACCTCGACTTACGAAGGCGATCCGTTCTGCAGCACTCTTCGTAAGTTGAATCCTTCGGTTGTCGAAGCGTCCATTTTGCACATGCGTGAAGCGCACTTCTGCGCATGCGCCGACCACGCATGCCACTTCTGCGAAGGCACAGAATGCACGTGCGATAAAAAGACTTCCGGGTTTGCCGACTTTGTAAGTCAAAACCTTCGGAAGTCGAGTCATTCGGATGTTGAGGTACCACTGTACAATGCCTCTTCCACCTGCGGATGTAAGAAGTCTCTAAATGGGATGTACAAACAGTAAGGCCCTAGGTTTGTCAATGGAAGTCAGGAGGGAGAGGACAAACTTGGTGCAAAACAAAAACCCACTTGGTGCCCTTTGTACATTCACAGTGAAATACTATGTCCAGTCAGAACTATGTACAGTAAGAACAACTGTCCTCGGTTCCATCATAGAGGAATGGTAGTAAATAAATACAAGAGTAAATGAATGTCAAGTCCATCTTACTTGGTGTGCTGTGCAGATACTTGATCTTTTACAGATACTTGATCTTTTACAGGTTGCAAACTTGCAATATTATAAGAAGAAAAAAACACAGGCGCTCTGGGTGCCATTTAGTACCAAATTTCCACTTGCACAGCACTATGAAGTACACATGACCTTGTTCATAACCAATTACATACCGGTATGAAGTAGCCTCATCGAAAGTACTTGTGTCTCATTTAAATAAGTAATCAATATATATTTTAAAACATGCAAGAGTTGGGTAGCTTGGAAAGAAATATAGAAAATTAATCTCAAAATTATTCAGAACCTATCAATGATTTCAAAGTGCAGTCTTCTCACACATACACCTCCCTCTGAAAATAAACCTGTCCATTCAAAAATGTACATTCTCTGGCCTGTAAAATGTATAAGTGATTATATTATAAATAAGTTGAGCAGTTTAACTGAGGAAAGGATAAAGTAAATGATCTAGGATAATGTGATATACAGGTGTAATATACTCATGGAACTTTGCTCTTGGTTGGAAGTAACAGCCTAGCATTTTTGTAGATAATACTTCTAGACAAACTTGCACAAACTACAGTAAGACAAGATAACCTTGGGAAATGGATAAATCAATTGAGAAAGTGCTTGCAGCTGATATTTCGAGACAAATGGAAAGGTTCAGTTTGAGCAAAAAAAAAAAAGTCAACCGGCAAATTGGTCTTTTAAAAGCATGTAGCATAATCCACAAGGCTGTCTCTCCAGACCAGTAACAAGATTGCTGTGATTTGCAACGAATAGTAAATTTCTCATTGACTTCAGTGAGAACAGGATCAGTGCCATTTAGTTTTGTTACAGGTGACACAGTGAAGAATTTCCTACAGTAGTGACAGGCAATGTCCCATTTACACGTGGTATTTTCATCTGTACTTGCAGCCACAGAAGGAATTGGCTTGCCAGATACTGCTGTTTGTAATTATGTCTGTTGTGATGCATCTTTGGGCATGATGTGCAGGAAATAATATGGAATCTTGTTATATAAGTGGAGATTGCATGGGAACTTGAGTGAACTGTCAAGTTTTTAAAAATCCTTCCCTAGAATTAGCAGGAATTTGGAATTGAGTCCAACAAAGATAGGCGTTACCCCTCCCTTAGGTCTGCTTTAAGCCCATATATTTAAAATGATAATCAACACATGTGATTAACTAGTGTTGACTGCAGTGATTTAAATATCGGTCCATTGCTCTGCAGAAATCACTCTGGACTTCAAACACAAATGTGATTACAGAAGTTTACTAATTAGTGTTAGTTTCTCTTACATCAGTTTTATGGTGATACGTTTACATTAACAGTATTGCTGTTTAAAAGGTTTCTGTAACTTTTATTAATTGTAAATGCCCTCTTATAGCAGGGGTTGAAATACAGTGTGCCTAGAGAGGTAGTTCCTGTTGCCCACAGGATACCCTCCCTCCCTCTTGCTGAAATTACGTGTATGCTTGAAAGATGCATCAGATTGTATCCAGTAAAATAGGTAGCAGAGAATTGTGGTGGTGGTGCTCGCTGCACTTTCTGCTGTTTGTAGATGATCCCATGGGCCCAGTAAATTTGGCAATCACTGCATTACAGTTTAGTTTGGGCATTTTAAAAGCAATCTTCTAGTTCATAGTCAGTTTCTTCCTGAAGCTTCAATGTTTAGTATCCCATTTCTTCTAAAAAGGAAGGCTAGGTGCAGATTGGTTGAATTTAAAGGTTTTCGGGATATAGCTGTGACCCTGTGGCTAATAAGAAAACTCATGACAACAAGGAACTGTTCGAGTGTACTCTATTGTTCTAGACCAGGAGCACCCACTCTGTGTATTGTATTTGTAATATGTTAATCTTCAGAGCATATACAGATTGTTTTCCTAAAAGTTGGCTATTCAGCAAGAAATTTTAAATATCTATAATCATATAATATACCTTATAGGTGCCCACATTTTGAGAGTAAAGCATGAAATGATTCATGCATTTTCCTGGAGTCTTACTCTTTTTCTTACACTCTTCTTTCAAGTGAAGAATGTTTCTTTTGCTCTCTTTATTGTTTGCATTTGTTTCCATTGAGAAGGATATTGATTTAAGTAAAGACAAACGAAGAGTTTCTTGTGTTTATAGTTTTCTCAAAGGAATAACTAATGTGACCATGTTATTTCTATCTGTTCTGTATTATCAGTGGCATAGTCGTTTTACTGCATACTAAATATTATAGTGAGTTAAGGGCCAAATGAATGAAGGTCGTAATGCTAATCACCAAAGAGTTGTCTTAATAAGTGATTCCTCTATCATTTTGCCTAAACCTAATTTTCTTAGTTATGCTAATTTCCTACAGCGTTGATAAAAAATATCCCTGAAGACATAATAAAATGAAAGTGGTAGCTGAAAGACAGAATGGGAAAATGTAGTCTAATCACCACAAAGCATATATTTTAATTTCAGTATGCCAGTGTACATTGTAGAGAATTGAGTTGTACTTTGTGTGGGTTTGTGAACATTTGGTTTTCAAGGCTTTAAAAAAGTTTTGCTTGAGGATCAAAATGGTTGGAGATGTTTGCTATTTGTACATGCAGTCACTGAAGAGTCATAGGAAACCTTATACTTAATAGGTAGGTTTACCTATTAAGAAGATATGAGCCGTTTTAGATCAGACCAAGGGCCTATTTAGTTCTGTATTCTCTTCCCACATCAGCCTTCTAGGTGACCATGGGAAGCGCATTGATGGGCTCGAGTTGCCCATGATGGGGATCAGCCCATCTAGCCCTTTAATGTCTATTTGATCTCCAGGGTCTCAGTCAGAGGCACTTCCCCATTACTTTCTTGCTATCTAGTAACTGGAGAGCTGGGGAGTAAATATGTAAAGTTCACACTCTACCAATGAGCTATGTTCCATTCTCATAATGGATATATCATGAGCCACGGAAAGTCCAGCCAGTGATAAGTAAGTACCCATCGTTCTTTGGTTTTGACCATTCACTGTATGCAGTGAATGATCCAATACTAGAGGGCTTAAAAAAGCATATGGTAGCTAAGATTCCCAGAATGCTAAACTGCATATTGAATTACTCATAATACAGAGCAATTTCCACACACTCCCCACTATTACAGGGTATGTCACTCTATTTGGTTTAGGTTTTCTTAACAGCCACTAAGGAAAACAAGGTCCAAATTTTCCCTACCAGAACCAGCGCCTAAAACCAGTGTTATTTGATAGAAAACTGCCTGTCTGAACCCTGCCAGACTCTGTTGTATAATTCAGTCTGCAACTCACTCTCGGCAAAAACTTCAGATGCAATCTAATATGATTCAGTCAGGACCAGATGATAAATTAAACATGCAAATAGGGTCTTATGCATTTTTAATCATGTAATGCTATTGTGTATGGAGCCAAATATTGAATACTCCCCACCAACTTGGTTTGCAGTTTTAGGCTCACATACTGGAGCCCCTTTTCCATGGCATATTTCTGGCATGTTGAATATGTCAGCATAAGTAGTCCTTCATATGCTGTTTTTGCAAATATAGTAGTTCAGATATGAAAGATGATAAGTATTTAAATTCTTGTTTTCCCTTCTCATATCTCTTTCCCCGTACTCATATGCACATGCATTGATGCTTACTCTTTTGGAAACAGTTGGCCTCCCTTGAAACCACTAGTGAGCAACATTTTCTGTCTCTCTAAGGAGGGGGATTCAGATCAGCAAGGAAAATGAGTGTTTTTAAATCAACAGTTTGAATAAAACTTCCTACTTTGTTCCTTGACAAGCAAGGGTATTTGTGGTTACAGCAGTTAAAACATTCTGGTTTGTAACTACAGTGGTACCTTGGTTGCTGAACTTCTTGAAACTTGTACGTTTCGGCTCCTGAACGACCAAAAACTGGAAGTGAGTGTTCTGGTTTTCGAACGATTTTCGGAAGCCGAATGTCTGGCACGGCTTCCAATTGGCTGCAAGATGCTCCTGCAGCCAATCAGAAGCCACACCTTGGTTTTCAAAAGGTTCTGATAGTCAAATGGACTCCTGGAACGCACTCTGTTTGAGAACCAAGGTACAACTGTACCTTTGAGAACCAAACATACCTTGGGTTTCGAGTAGCTTAGTTCTCGAACATTTTGGCTCCCAAACGCTGCAAACCTGGAAGTGAGTGTTCCGGTTTGCAAACTATTTTGGGAAGCCAAATGTCCGACGGGGCTTCCACAGCTTCCAATTGGCTGCAGGAGCTTCCTGCAGCCAATCAGAAGCCGTTCTTTGGTTTTCGATTGTTTTGGAAGTCGGAACAGACTTCTGGGAACGGATTCCATTCAACTTCCAAGGTACAACTGTAAACATGTTAGGCTGTTGCATTGTCTTACCGTAACTTAAATACTAAATAGATGTATTCTGACATAAACTTTTGTGAATGTATTATAGTGCACTGGAACGCCGCAGTACATTTTCTTTTTATAGGCTTTAAAATATCACCAGACTTTTTGTTCCTTAACACTACCTAGGAACTCAAACCAAAATCAAAACCTGCATGGCTTTTGCGCTAATGCTTTATATCTGGAGATGAGCAAGGCAGCTGAAATTAATGGGTTTCTGTTTTGGTTCTCTGTACACTTGCCAAATACATTAATCTGGATCACTTCAGTACAGACAAGGGCCACATTTCAGTACAGAGTTGGTTTGTTGAAGTTTCCAGAAGCAACGGGTGGTAATTATCAATGTTTCTCCATGAGATAGAAAACAATCTCCACACTCTTTGGATTGATAGTAATCAATATGCATAATTTGTCACAAAAATAAATACAACATATGATTGTCTTCGGATTGACTTAAACTAAGAATTCTTCTAACAGCACATACTGGAATGTGTTATGCATTTGGAATGCCAATTTGGATAACCAAAGAGGTGCTTTTCTCTAATTTCCAGTCTACTGTGTATTCCTACACTGAATTCTTTTAACTATAAAAGCTTTTTGTGTGATTCACATTTGAGCATTTATTTAGAGGGCTAAACTTGTATTCTCTTTTGTCTAGAAATTCTAATGTGTTTTTTGCACTCCACACTTGTAGAGGTCAAATATTTGCCCCACTCCTAAATTTAATGGTTCTTCTGAAGGTGTGCAGCAGTCATAGCGCATTCACAAGTACAGTGTGAGGTACCATGAAACTGAGGTGTATGTTATCCTCCCCCCCCCACACACCCCAAATTATAAATGCCTTGCTCATTCTTTGGCCAAAATAGCAGAAGATTTGGAGTGCAGTTGCTACTGCCAGGTCATTCAGTTTTACCTTTCCTTAAGCTTTGGCTGGTCCATCACTTTCTCCATGCCTTTCTTCAGTTTCAAGTGCAGATACTGTAAGAAAGCTTCATTTATTTAAAACAGTGTTTCTCAAACTTGGGTCCCCAACTGTTGTTGGACTACAGTTCCCATCATCCCTGACCACTGGTCCTGCTAGCTATGGATGATAAGAGTTGTAGTCCAACAACAGCTGGGGATCCAGGTTTGAGAAACGCTGCTTCAAATTTCCCCCCGGTTGAAATTAATAAAAAATTGAGATCAATAGAAAGCAAACAGTGCCTTCCCTCAGAGTTAAATCTAAAAGAGATGACACCAAATGAAAAAGGGGAGAGAGGAGGAAACAAAATACAAACACAGATACCAAGTTACAACATCTCCCCTTCCTAATGGTAATATTTTGATAGATCCAGAATTGGCCTCCACAGTCACTTATGGACTTATTGTTCGTGTTTATGGAAGACAATCTTACTTGGCTACGAGTGATCGCCAAAGAAGAAGATTTTGATAGAATTATGCTATGTAGATTCAGTTAACATTTTGGTGGTGTCTTACTGGATTTGATGGAGTGTTAAAGTGTGCTGTACTCAAACCTATTTACCCTGATGATTTCCTTGATGAAAGCACTGAAAATTAAGTTGTGCCCCTCCTCTTAAAAGGGCAAATAAGTGTTTTTTAATTCCTTTTGTCTCTAATCATTCACAGCCCAGAGTTGCATTTGAGTGCCAATAACTCAGTACTGGTGTATGTTGTTGCCTGTAAAAGGCTTATTGTCCAGTGTTCACCTTTTCCTTACTATTAGAAGTATGGCACACTTTAGCCCAAAGGGGGATTTTTTTTCTCTCTCTCTCTCTTTGAAAATTATTTTGCTTCTGAAACTTAATTTTTATCAGAACTCTGCAGATGTAGGTTTGTCAACATGGCACAGCATGAGATTGCCTTCTACTGTTAACTCTGCAGAGCTTAGCTTGACACCATGCTGTATTTTGGGAACAAAGCATTTATATACATACTAGCTAATTATTTTGCTTAGAGCACTTATTTTAATGGGTGTGTTTTTAGCTCTCGTGCGTGTGCACACACCCATCTTCATCAGGAACATTGTAACATTCATAGTGAATTGTACAAAAGGCATATGTTTTCAACAGAGGGGCCATAATTCAGTGGTAAATCACCTGCTTTCCATGCAGAAGGTACTACTTTAAGTCTCAGGCACCTCCAGTAGAAGGATCCAGGTAGGAACGATCCTTCCTCTGCCTCAGACTTGGAAGTGTTGCTGGTAGTCAGAGTAGACAACCCTGGACTAGAATGACTAATAGTCTGACCTAGTACAAGGGATCTTCCAGTAATCACTCTGTTCAAGCTGCATTTAAAAAACAACAACTAGTGACTTAAGAGAATGTTGCTTACTGGCAAATGGGAAACTGAAATGAATCTTAAATTGTAACACTTCAATCTCTTTCATGTGGCACCTTCTAAGTCTTAAAATTCTTCAAGAATACTTCAGAAAAGAGGGTGGGAATAGAGAGAGTGCCGCAGTAAAGGAATGCTGCTTGAAATCTGGGTTTAAACTTAAAACCTGCAGTTTTAAGGAGCAATTAACAAATGTTTTGTTGTAAAAAAAAACAATGTAACTAGGCCATTTTGTATATGTATATTTAATAAAAGAAGACTTAGCAGGTCATAAAACTTTCAAACATAAAAAAGTTTACACAATAACACTGTTTACACTGTCAAGGATTCTGAAGGTGATCAAGGTTGTACTCCCAATTTGTGTGGGATGACAGCCACTCTAGAAAATGTCCAGTATTTCCCTAGAACTAAGCACTATAGGAAAAAAGTATTAAGGGCCACAGGTTTTCATTGCTGTTCTTTCATCAAGCAATTTGGCTCTAGGAGTACCCCCAGAATTCCCAGGAATTTGAAACTATACACCTCCAAAACAAAGTGCATAGCTAACGCCCTCCTGGTGAGTTAAATGCAGCTGCATCTCAGGACTCAACAAGATAGAAGGCAAACAGGATGGGAAAGTACAAATGAGCCCAGTGTCAAAGCTTGACATGACTAAAATGTCCATGTTTGCAAGCATTTTGTTATTTTATCATCACTGCTACCTGTGTTACAGGAACTCCAATATAAAATAGCCCAGCTGTTATGGAATAATTTCCCCGCTGTCATGTGCAGCGAAAGGTCTGCATAATTCATACATTTTACAGGCACAAAAGAAATGAAGGTTTGTACCCTCCTAAGGAAAAAGAAAAGAACCTTTAAGTTCACAACTGTTAACGTGCTATTAAATTAAATATGCATGTAGGAATTCCTCATTTGTGAACTAGTATGTCACTGGTATCTGAAGAAGTGTGCATGCAAACGAAAGCTCATACCAATGAAAAACTTAGTTGGTCTCTAAGGTGCTACTGGAAGGATTTTTTTTGTTTTGTTTCGACTACATTAGACCAACACGGCTACCTACCTGTAACAGTTGTTGCTCGTGGAATTTTATTCCTTTGAACTACAGCTTCTCAAACTGGGCAACAGGGAGACACCCCTCCCCCCAGAAATTAATGCTCCTGCGTTAATAAATACAACTATTGGAAAAACACAACCAACAACTGAGTACAGGTAATTTACATCTTACGCAAGCGTTTGCTTCTGGGAAGCCATGCATATTCGCAAAAATGCCTAAAGTCAAAAACCTGCAGAACCGCCCTGCCCACCCCCAGCAAGGAGGGATGCTTAGCTGGCTTCTGGAAGACACATGTTCAGCTTGGGAGATGATTCGTAAAGGCTCTGGCAGCGTCCTGGAGTCCTCCCACCTCCTTCCCAAAGTCCTGTAAGTGCTTGGTCAGCTTTGGGAAGGAGGCACAAGGGCTCTGGCACCCTGTCAGAGCCCTTGCACTGACTTCCCTAAGCCGGGTAAGCCCGCAATCACAGCTTTGTAGGGGCAGGTGGAAACAAGTAAATGAAGAATGGGTTTCTTCCGCCCTCCGTTCATTTAATTATTTTCCGCCCATCCATGTAAAGCTGCGATCACGCAAGTTAAGTAAGCATAAGATGTGAGATACCTGTACAACTGAGCACACAGCAGTATAAGTGTTGCAAGAATAGAGACAATGAATCTCTAACAAAATATTGTTTTTGCTTGCTGGAAAAGTAGAATTTTGTATGGCGAGTTGACTACTTTGGCATCTATGGTGCAAACACGGTAACACTGAATTATTCAATAAAACTGAATGTTGGTAGCAGAGGGAGAACAGACTACAGTTTTTAAATAACTTACATAGTCAATACTCTGCCACTGCAAACATTAACTCAAAGAATTTTTTTTTAAAAAAAGTTTCCCAATTAAAATAACAGTCATTTAGCAAATACCCATTCACAATCCGTTGACATGACAAAGCCATGGATTAGGTCAGGTGTCACCAACCCAGTGCCCATAGATGCTATGGGACCTGCAAAGGCTTTCACTTCTGCTCATGGGCAGGGGCTCCAGACATAAGCTTTCTTTTTATTTTATTCTTAAAGTAAATCTCTAGCCCCTAAAGAAATGTGCAGGTACCTTCTAAGTAATTTCTGTAAAATGAGAATGAGTATGATGTGGTTATCCTGGTTGTGGGGTAGCTGCACATACAATAAGTATAAGGTTCATAGAATCACAGAATTGTAGAGTTGGAAGAGACCCTGTGGTTCCTCTAGTCCAGGCAACCCCAAACTTCGGCCCTCCAGATGTTTTGGAGTACAATTCCCATCTCCCCGACCACTGGTCCTGTTAGCTAGGGATCATGGGAGTTGTAGGCCAAAACATCTGGAGGGCCGCAGTTTGAGGATGCCTGCTCTAGTCCAGCCCCCTGTGATTCAGGAATCTCAACTAGATCATACAGGTCAGGTGGCCATTCAATTTCTGCTTGAAAACCTCCAAGGAACAAGAGTCCATCACCTCTTGTGAGAGTCTGTTCCATTGTTGAACAGCTTTCAGGAAGTTCTTTCTGGTGTTTAGTTGGAATCTCCTTTCTCATAACTTGAATCCAATGGTTTTGATCCAGCAGGAGTAAACAAGCTTGCTCCATCCTCCATGTGACAAGCACTTTAGATATTTGAAGATGGCTATCATGAAAGATCAGTCGTTAGAGCATGAGACTCTTAATCTCAGGGTTCGAACCCCATGTTTGGTGAAAGATTCCTGCATTTCAGGAGGTTGGACTTAGATGAACCTCGTGGTTTGTTCCAACTCTATGATTCTATAATCTCCTCTCAGACTCTTCTTTACTAGACTAAACATACCCAGGTTCCCTCAACCTCTTCTGCTCATGTTCCAGCTTGTCAATATCCTTCTTAAATTGTGGTGCCCAGAATTCGTCGTGGATGACTGTATTATGTATTTGTATTATGCTATGCTCCCCATTGCAGCCTTTTTGTGACTGTTGCCCCCAGCACTGCCCCACATATTGGTCATTTAAAAAACCCAAACATCTATTTCTCTACCAAATGATTTTTGCTGCAGCTGCTTTTTTTGGGGGGGGGGGTAATTAGGAGTATATCCTTTACCCAAATATGCCTCAAGTCATTGAAAAATTATCCTGCAGAAAACCTAAAACTTCTGTGCGCACTCTGACATTATCTATCTTTCATATATCGAGTATGATGAGTTTCCCACTCAAAATTGTCTAATTATCTGAACAGCCCAATTGCTGCTTAAGGATTTCCCTGCTCAAAGATAATCACATCTCTACCACAATGTGGCATCACAAGATCCATGCCCAGCATCTTAAAATGAATTGAATTTACCAGTACCAAGTCATCTAGAAACTTCATTTTAAGAGATGAGGGAAAAGGTCAGCCTTCAGCTGTTATGCTCACAAGCTTGTCAAGGAAAGATGCAGACAAAAACAATTTGCCCCAAAATGTAATAATGCTACAACTTTTGCCTGGAAATGATGAGGCTTCATACTTTAACTACTGGATTCCAGGGGAACCAGTTTTCCTTGAAGTAAAGCTAGCAGCCATAGCACAGAAAGGCTTTATATGCCAACAACAAACCTGACACACTTGCCTATTTTTATTTAAAGCATTTCTATATGCCCTTCATCAAATTTCTCCCGGGGCAGCTTATGACATTGCTTGTTAAGCAAGCTTTCTCCAATCTTTGAGGTTTCCATAAGAATCTTAAGCAAACAAAGGGTACCTGGAAGGCTTACAAATAAAATAAAGTCCAATACATTTTTCAGAACCATCCAGAGCTGATGCATCAAAATTGCAAGGCTTTTAGGAAGAAATCAAACATTTTCCCACTGACTTCTATGGTAAGCAATCGAGCTTAAGCTAAGTTGAATAACACATTTTCAAACCGACAGGTAACTTTCTGTCTTATTGACAAAATCACAATCAACTGCCCTGTGGGAAAAGAGGGCAACACCAACTAAGACCAGTATCAGCTGCTTTAGCAAGTTGAGGATACAAGCCGACATGGGATGAAAATTAAGTTCCTAGTGAGAAGTACTATACAGTGGTGCCTCGCTTAACGAATTCCCTGCTTAACAAAATTTCCGCTTAACGAAATGATTTTTCGAGCGGAGCTTGCCTCGTTAGACGAATGCGTTTTATGAAAAATTCGTCTAGCGAATCGCGGTTTCCCATAGGAATGCATTGAAATTCAATTAATGTGTTCCTATGGGCAAAAAAAAAATTCAAAAAAAATTTCAATGCATTCCTATGGGATTCACTAGACGAATTTTTCGCTATAAGAAAAGACCCGTGGAACGAATTAATTTCGTCTGGCGAGGCACCACTGTACCTTACATGATTCCTGGTGATTCAAATCAGAGGGCTTCAGCCACCTAGCTTTTATCAAACCAATATTAATGTCAGAAGAAACTGCTGTACAATAGGCATGCCTGGTACCGAAGTCAAACAACAAAAAGTCAGTCTATTTAATGTATGATTCTAATGTATTTTACCCACCTACATAGTCATTACTTAGGTTAGGTTACTTATCCTGGAGCAGTTGCTATTTTGCATATGTTATTCTGATTTTGCTAGAGATGAGAAGGGGGTGGGCAGGAAGCAGGGCAGGGCACCAGGGCTCCACCCACAAAACAAGAACATTTAATCAGCCATCCCTTTGGATTTGGAGAGTTTGGAAAGCACATCCTATGCACCTTAATTTTTATTTATTTTATTTTTTGGCAACCACAAGGGCTGAAAAGCTAAGGGAAGTCTGAGATTTTTAGAACAATGAATCCTGCACTTTTTACGTGCCTGCATGGAATCAGAGTATGCATACAAGTCTGGACATGATAGACAAGGAAGGGATTGGGAAATTCTTGCTGGTTCCAAAGTGACTGAATAGTGCACTTTTATAATTTTATTCTTGACATTTTAGCAGAATTGACTTTGACATCCATGAAAAGGGTTTCCAAAATTCATTTTGCATTAAGGTGGCCAACTCATGTCAAAACCAGTTTGCAGTACCAATGTTAAAGTTACTAAAGTTGTGGGTTTCAAATCCCTGCACTGTCACCTTTTTTGTTTCTAAACCTACCCCTTATTCTCCCTAATTTGATTACTTCTCTACGTCCTCTCCTAACCATCCTAAATGCTCACCCAATAAACATTTGTGTCTAAACAGAAAGGGCTGGCTGTTAACACTTGTTTCCTAGCAACTTGTTCTCCTGTTGGCTGGGAGTAGCTACCCAAGATCTTTTTGTTCTCCCCCCCCCTTTATTATTTTTTTTACAGATGGGGGCTGGGATCATAACCGTCCCGTGGGTAATCACTAGATTTGACAATAGTAGTTACTACATTTCTGTACTGTTGATTAATTGAAAGTAGTAATAAAAACTGTGTAGTAATTTTGGATTCCTTTATATGTATTAGCGGCATTGTACCTAACATTGTTCAGGAATTCTAAGAACCTCACCCCAGATCAGTGTGGTCCTGCTCTTTTATCTCAGGAAGCAACCTGCAAAATTTGGTTTTGATCCAAATGCATAGCAAACATATAGGAGATAAGCATATGCAAAGCAAGTTTTGAGCACTGTGCAGGCATGCTTGAAAGGCCTTCTGAAATTGATGCTGGGGAGAGTTCTACAGAATTTTAATGATGCTGAGAAGTCCAAATCCTAGCTGTATAACTTTATACAGTCAGAAAGAAAGCTACTACATTTTCCTAATTTTAATCAGGCAAGCATAGTTTTAATATACCTGAAAGGGCACACGAAAGTGAATTAAGTTGTGTAAGGGGGGGGGGATGGCAATTTCTTTAGATTCTTTGCACGTCTCTTCACTTCCTCATTCACTACAGTGCTGTTTCCATTTGGCCTTCGATGTGTCTGCCTCATTTCACCCGAATGTCTTGACAAAATGCTATTTCTCATTTTCTGCACAAGAAAAATGGATAACGCATTAGCAAGTTGGAAATTTTAACATAAGCGATGTTCCACTGGCGGTAGCAACAGTGCAGGGGATGGGTTGTGGGACCTTTTTGAATTCTTATTTTTTTTTGTTCCCTCTTCAAACTGCCTGAAATATTGATCATAAAGCTTTTTTTTTTGCAGCAACTGTGGCAGCCATGTATTACAGTTACTACATGCTGCCAGATGGATCATATTGCCTCGCCCCTCCACCCCCAGGAATTGACATGGCAACTTATTACAATGCACTACCAGCAGGAGTGACTGTGTCTAGCACTACAGGAGTAGCCACGATGACAGCACCACCTCCTCCTGGCACTACACCGCCACCATCTACAGAAGCAACTGATGACACCAGTGGTGTAATGCCTGCCACGACTACTTCAACAAGGTATCCTCTCTCTTTTTTGCCTTTCCATTTGAGTTTGGCTTTGAGCAAAAACATTTTCTATGGTTTCTGGCAATCCCAGGTCATGTTCAACAAAGGCCACACTGACACCCCACATTTACAGCACTGTGATGCCACTTTAAACCATTATGGAATTCTGGGAGCTGTAGCTTGTTAAGGGTAAAAGGTCAAGGGACCCTTGACAGTTAAGTCCAGTCGCGAACGACTCTGAGGTTGCGGCACTCATCTTGCTTTACAGGCCGAGGGAGCCACCGTTTGTCCTCTCCGCAGACAGTTTTTCTGTGTCATGTGACCAGCATGACTGAGCCGCTTCTGGTGCAATGGAACACCAACACCAGAGCAGCAGCAGCGCACGGAAACACCGTTTACCTTGCCTCCGGAGTGGTACCTATTAATCTACTTGCACTTTCGGCATGCTTTCGAACTGCTAGGTTGGCAGGAGCTGAGACCGAGCAATGGATGCTCACCCCGTCGCGGGGATTCGAACAGCTGACCTTTTGATTGGCAAGCCCAAAGGCTCAGTGGTTTTGGAGACCGCTGTCACTTCCCGGGGTTACAGTTCCCAGAGTGGTTTAACAATCCCTCATCACAGGGAACCCCGGGAATTGTAGCTGTTAATTGATGTGCACTGGAAGTAAGGATGTCTCCCTGCTGCCTTAAGATGTTTGGGCTTTGGTTTGTTGTTGTTGTCGTTTAGTCGTGTCCGACTCTTCGTGACCCCATGGACCATAGCACGCCAGGCACTTCTGTCTTCCACTGCCTCCCGCAGTTGGGTCAAACTCATGTTCGTAGCTTCGAGAACACTGTCCAACCATCTCGTCCTCTGTTGTCCCCTTCTCCTAGTGCCCTCCATCTTTCCCAACATCAGGGTCTTTTCCAGGGAGTCTTCTCTTCTCATGAAGTGGCCAAAGTATTGGAGCCTCAGCTTCAAGATCTGTCCTTCCAGTGAGCACTCAGGGCTGATTTCCTTCAGAATGGATAGGTTTGATCTTCTTGCAGTCCATGGGACTCTCAAGAGTCCCCTCCAGCACCATAATTCAAAAGCATCAATTCTTCGGCGATCAGCCTAAGCACCAAATGGGCAGCATACCCTTGCTGTCTTGCTTTGGTTCATGCATGACATACTCAGGGGTGTTCTCTATGTTTACTGGTTATTCTTTAAAAGTCTCCAATTAATCTTTCCAGTACACATAAACATATTTTTCCCTGACCGCAGTGGCTTGTAGCTTTGTTTGTTCAGTCCATTGTAGCTGTGACCCCATTATAAATCCACAGCTAGTTAATCGTTGTCTGAAATCTGTTCCAAGCACTAATGTTTTCTTGTTTGAAATTGATCTCTACTTTGTCAGTGTGTTAATTTAGCAAAACAATAAGCTGTGTGACATTAAGAGCACATTACACAAGGAGGAGTGGGCTTTTGTTTAGATTCTCATCTACTTAAAATATACCAGCGGTTATGCCAGTACTTCTGTGAAAGGTGTTCCAACACTTCTGTTATCCTTCCTGTTTATTGTGAAGGTTCTCTAAATGCCTTACAGTGTTATAACAGTGGACTATATTAAAAATGATAGTATAATAAAATGGGATCAGGATTGCATATACGGTGCATGCATGTAAATATTTTGGACTGAAGTAAGTTGCTGTCCCTTATGATTGCACAGAAAACTTTGACATATACAGCTGTTTTCTGATGAAAGTTATGAAATTGGTATGGTTTTAAAGAGGCCTTCAGATTTCTCTCACTCCGTGCTGCCCGGCACTGCTGTTAAAAAACTTTTTAAACCTTGTAAAGCCATAAATCTTGGTGCCCCAAAATGAACTGTTCAAATAAAGTGATGTTAGGCAGATTATTAAAAGTTTTAAATGTTTGCCTGGATTTTTCTAATGCAAAAGAGATAGCTCTGGCTTCTTTAATAAGCTCGTTTTGGGGGAGCAAATATTTCATAACTTAAAAATCAGTGGTGATTTTTTAAAAGTAAGTGCCGCCTCTGGCTTAGTAGGGCTGCATGTTATGTTCTCTGCCTATGTAAATAATAAAATGCTAATGTTTTTCAGCACAATTCCTTCTGTGGTTACCATCATCCCCCCACCCCCAGACATCCAGCCCGTGATTGACAAGTTAGCTGAATATGTTGCTAGGAATGGGATTAAATTTGAGACCAGTGTCCGTGCCAAGAATGATCTAAGGTGAGTGCAAGTGCCTTTTTTCTTAATTACTTCATTTTATGATGTGGTGTAAGTGAGCAGCTTGTCCCTCTCTTATTGACAGTCTGTTTTGCAAAGAAAGCTGTTGAGGGTAATGTGTTGTAATTCATTTTATTAAAATTCAAGGGACTACTTGAAGTTAATGATAAAGCATTATTGCCTAAGAATCTTGAAGCTTGTGCTTCTGAATGTATACCTTCTGGGCATTTAGGCATAAATTATTCTATTTCAGAATATCAGATAGCTTTTCTGTGCTTGGGGTGCTGGAATGCTAAATGATGGTTGATGTTTGCTATGTTGTGGTGTGTTTTTCCACAAATTGCATTTTTATTCCTTAACAGGTTTGAGTTCCTGCAACCTTGGCACCAGTACAATGCCTACTATGAATTTAAGAAGCAGTTTTTCCTTCAGAAAGAGGCCAGTGACAGCTCAAAGGTAGGCTTCTAAGAGTAGGAAGCAACAGTGTGACATCTTGCTTCATATGCTACGTACATAGGAACCTGACTAGAGCAGCCAAGAATAGAGAAACCACCTCTAGTAAATTTACTTAAAAAAAATTATATCCCACTTTTCCTTGCCAGACAACTTGCAGGAGCTAGCAACATGCAACTATGAACCCAGTAATAAAGGCTAAGTTGCTTCAATTCATTTTATGCGGGTCTGCCAACCAGGTGCCTCTGGGAAGCCCCAAAGGAAGAGCTGAGTGCAGCAACACACTCTTCATTTGTGATTCCCAGCAACTGGCTTTTAAGACAGGTGCTGCCTCCAACTGTTGAGACAGAGCTTAGCCATCATGGGTAGTAGCTGTTACTAGCCCTTCCTCCATGAACATGTTTTAAAAGTGTTAAAAAACAAAACACTGTAGATCAGAGCAAATTTTAAGCAGCATATTACTTAGTTTCTGTGTATTTTTTCTCAATGCTGGATTGTTTGCATGTGCATTTAAGATGCTCGTCATTACCTTTTAAACCTCCTAAATAGATTTAGGGCTAAAAAGGTAAAGGTAAAGGGGACCCCTGACCATTAGGTCCAGTCGTGACCGACTCTGGGGTTGCGCGCTCATCTCGCATTATTGGCCGAGGGAGCCGGCGTATAGCTTCCAGGTCATGTGGCCAGCATGACAAAGCCGCTTCTGGCAAACCAGAGCAGCACATGGAAACGCCGTTTACCTTCCCGCTGTAGTGGTACCTATTTATCTACTTGCATTTTGACGTGCTTTCGAACTGCTAGGTTGGCAGGAGATTTAGGGCTAGAGGACATTAAATACCACCTCCTGTTCCAGGAGCTACAGCTAATGTGAAGCAAGAGAAAGTGCCTCCTCTGTAAGAACACCCAGACTGTGGCACACTCACCTTTCTTTATAGGAACCATTTGGCTCGCCTCATCTTTAGATGTTTTTTAGCCTTCCAGGTGTGCTGTTCTTGTTTCGCTGTGATTTAGTTTTAATCGTATTTTTGTATTGCTTTTATTGTACAGTAAAGCCACCTTGAGCACTCTGTTGGAGGGGATATAAATTCTGTAAATAAATAGAAGCCAGACACAACAAGAAAATCGTAACTCTGAAACTTTAGTATGTGATTGCATAAATCCAAGTTCCCAACAGGTGTTGGTCATCTTAAATCAAACAGAATTTAATATTGCAGTGTATGTGTCAAAACTGAAACATGCTGCAATTGAGATGTTAAGCCTGTTTAATTCCTTGACAAGTTTTTGTTTCACATTGTTTATAGCTACTCTTTTCAGCCAAAATGTGTTCTCAAAGTGGCTTATGATACAAGTCAGATATGTAGATATTGGATATACATGGATGTCTCTGTGTCAGGTTTTTCTGGCTTATGGCTGTTGATGAGAGGTTTGGAGCTAAAAGAGCAGCAACTGGAGTCAATGGGTTAGCGGCGGATAAAGATAGAAACCCAAACAAATAGCCCTTCTATTGATTTGAAAGCTCCACTGGGATTTGCACAATACACAAAGAAAACACGAAGTCAGAAATGTCCCATACTTTGGGCCATAGGGAATTGTTTGGATGGGTGCCTGTTTATTAGGGACAGATAGCGGGTGCCTTGGAAGTTCAAAGGGCACTGCTATACTCTAGGAAGAATATGAGAATTGATCCACCTGTTCTGTAGCAGATGTAGGATGGATTCAATTGTGCACTCTGAGTAAAGTGTCCACTTGTAAACTCAAATTGTGGGGCAGCTGGAACAAAGTTACACTAGCTTCTCCTGGTGTCTATGTGCTACTGATGATTAACTCTCCCATGTTCTCACAGATGCCATGCAAACCACCAGTTTAAATAATGTACATATGCCCTTCCAGCAAAGATGTGATGTTTTAGTCTATAAAATTGTATTCAAGGCTAAAAAAATTGCCCAAGTTGTCTCTTTGCCCTCTGAAAAGATACCCAGCATAACCTTTTTCTAGGCAGCATTTTGAAGGGCCATACCAACACGAAGAGTTCATTAAATGAAACCTGTGCATGAGTTGCCTTGGTATTTTCATTTTTTTGGATTGAATAGTTTACAATACAAGTTCATGTTTATATAGCAGACTGAAGTTGCTAGGAAACCATTTTACACATTTCCCCATAAATGTGGATGAGGTTAGTTTTGAAATTTGTAGTGGGTGTACTAATAAATTAATAGTGGGTTACACAGTTTCACTACTTGCTTAAGTGCTGCGTATAACAACTCTTCATGTTTTCAGGTGAAATATAGTTAATGTATTTTTCACTTAATCATGTTGATCCTTTAAAAAACCCTTTACTTAGTTTCCACCTGGATTTTATTTTCTGTTGACTAAAAAGTGCTAGTACATTATCAGGCAGGTCTAATGGCCAGGTGCCAGAAGCCTCAGGGAGGATTTAGGCAAGACTTGCAAATAGTTAGTTGCCTGTAGCAATTCAACAAATGTCTCTATGCACTAGGCAAAGAGGCTTCCTGATTTTAGAACTTGAGAACCCCTGGTGGATAATACCATCAGGAGACTGACCATCTTCACTTGATTGACCATCTGCCTGAATATCCTGTTTCATATGGTGGCCAATCAGTCCTTCAGAATGCCACAGGCAGTGTGTCAAGACAACAGCTTTCCTGCTGTAACTTTCCCCAGCAACTAGCACACTCCCTCGAAACATGGAATTTTATTATTATTATTCATTTCATTTCTGTACCACTTTACATTTTTAAGAAAAATATCTCTAAAACAAGAAAATATCCAGAATAAAATATTACTGAAGAAAGTCAAATAGTTGTTCACTGGAAGGACAGATCCTGAAGCTGAGGCGCCAATTCTCTGGCCACCTCATGAGAAGAGAAGACTCCCTGGAAAAGACCCTGATGATGGGAAAGATTGAGGGCACAAGGTGAAGGGGACGACAGAGGACGAGGTGGTTGGACAGTGTTCTCGAAGCTACCAACATGAATTTGACCAAACTGCGGGAGACAGTGAAAGTTAGGAATGCCTGGCGTGCTCTGGTTCATGGGGTCACAAAGAGTTGGACACAACTAAACGACTAAGCAATAGCAACAACACCTTCAAAGCAACATAATTAACAGAAACTAAAACAATATCTTAAAGGTTTCAAAATAAAAGATTACAGAGGTCAACTACAGAATGCACATTTAACACAGCAAAGTTAAAAAATTATCTTAAACATTCCAAAAGAAAACAATTCTAAAGGAAGTCAACTATAAAATGCACATTTAAGACAGCATTATTAACAAGAACATAAAACATTAGCATAGGCATAGTACATATCTGCTGCTGCTGTTGCCATTCCTGCCAATGGTGGTTCATGGTGGGTGGCAGCTATGGAAGCTCAGGCTCGATGACCTGTGGCTGCACTAAGAGACAGACAGGATTCCATATAGCTATGGCCCTGGCCATGCATCTCACCAAATGGTTGAGGCACTGGTAGAAATACACTGATTGATTCCTAGTGGGGACACACACACAGCTGGCAGGCTTGTTTTTAAGGCAACTTAAACCACAGTGACATATCAAAATATTTCTGAAATTTTATATGCATTTATTTGATTTTCTCTGTCTCTAGCTGTCAGCCTAGGAGCTCAATATAAATCCTAGTGACCACAACTGCCCTCTCCTTGGTTTGTGACATAGCAGTTTTCTGTTATACAACCTATCAGCTAGACAGCTTCTAAACAGCTTCCTTCTCCTCTCCTTTTGGCAGAACCTCTGCACTCTTGTGCTCCTCAAGTTGCTTGTTCCATTTGCCCTATTTGGCAGATTCTGGAGAGTAAGCAGGTGAGGTGCATGATGGGGAGCAGGGGGTTAAAGAACCCTTTTGCCAGTACGTTTCTGAGCACACTTCAAAGTGTTGGTGCTGACCTTTAAAGCCCTAAAACTGCTTTGGCCCTGTATACCTGAAAGTGCGTCTCCACCCCCTTCATTCAGCCTGGACTCTGAGGTACAGCGCCAAGAGCCTTCTGACGGTTCTCTCACTACGAGAAGTGAAGCTACAGGGAACCAGGCAGAGGGCCTTCTTGGCATTGGCACCTGCCCTGTGCAATGCCCTCCCATCAGATGTCAAGGAGATGATTAACACTATAACCTTTAGAAGACCTCTAAAAGCAGACCTGTATAGGGTCTGTATAGGGTCTTTTGTTGTGTTATGTTTCATTATGTTTTTGTATATGTTGGAAGCAACCCAGAGTGGTTGGGGCAACTGAGTCAGGTGGGTGGGGTATAAATAATAAAATTATCATCATCATCATCATCACCATAATCAATCACAGTACTGGGTTTTATTGGCAAAGCCAGTGTTGTTTGATACTTCAACCGTTGCTCTATTGAAAATATTGCTTCTGCTGACTGCGAGATGCTGGCCAACATGAGCTGCTTCTGTCTGTCATTTAAACACTTTCGGGAGCTTCAAAAGTAAGCATTCAACTTATTCTGTTCTTTAAATTATTATTGTTTAAATGCCCACAATCTGAAATCCTGTAATATGAGCCCCTCTCCATAATTGAAAATCCTCAAACCCTGTTAGTAGCAGATTTTTTGTTTTGTTTTAATTGCTACTTGGAGGCAGTCAAAGAACCTTTTAAAGAAAGGAATATTACTTTTTTAAAGTACAGTTTTCAATTTGTACATCAATTCTTACGAACTTTTTAGTTTCTGAGAGCCTTTTCTGAGCAGTGCATTGGAGTAATTAAATGGTTCTTAGTCGCTTTATTTCTCCACCAGTCTTGTTCAAGTGACAGTAAAACCACTATTGCCTCTTATAACAGGGCTTTCCATTGAGAGCGTTCAAAACATTTTAAGGTTCTAAAATACCATTGATGGCTCACATTCATTGTTCCTAAGAAAAAGGGTTCCAGTTTTGTTAGTAAAGTATGTTGGTAATGATTTCACTTACACCATTGACTTCAGGCATTTCTCAAAGCTCACACATCTGTGATTTACAAACCTGCAGAGTTCACCTTGCTGTTTTCCATTAGTGAGTTACCTGATTTTTAAGGGATTAAACTCATCCGGGGAATATTAGGTGGGAGGTTGCTGAGTAGCAAATCTCAGGGCCAGTCATGGATCCATCTGCTTCATTCCAGTACCACTTCCTTTCCTCCTCACTCTCTAGCACAATCAAAGAAAACATTGCAGCCTTCTCAGGTGGCATAAAATATATGCTTCAGGTCCCAAAGAATATCATTAAAATTGTTGTCACTGATTATTTCAGAGTGGGGTAACAAGTCAAAGGATCTGGGGGTTTGACTTTTTGAGCTTTCCCCCAATTTCAGTTCATTGGTTTACAGGGGTCTTAGGCTGCAGAAATTAAGCTACTGGGATTTAGCACTTTATCAGTTCTTACAAGAAAGGAAAAAGTAGAGGTGGCCTTATTCTAGTGGTGGGTAGTAGTTTAAATGTAGATATGCAGGTAACTGAATCCGGTTCATTTTGCTTTATCCACCTGAAAACCCATAGGGGATCTGAACCAATTTGCATAAATATGTATGTCCTGTATAAAGATCATAATTTCAGTATACAATATGGGGCTCCCTAGAGTCTCAGTTGAAATTGATTAACCAATGCTTTCCAACATCTCTTGATGATTGTGCTGGGAGATTTCAGTGCAGGAGTGGATGATGAGTGTGCAATAGCCAGTGAAAGGCTTGGTCTGAATTTAGAGGATATTAATCTGTAGTTGAATCAATTCTGCAGGCATTTATTTAAGTTAGTTTAGAAACTTAGGCTGTTCCTCTGTAATGGTTCCAGGCAGGATAACCCAGCTGGGAAGTTTACATACTCCCCCTTAAAGGGTGGGAGCACCATAATTTTTTGATTTTTTTTTTTTTGTCCAATGACAAATGTGCCTGTTATGTAGAGAATTTTGCAGTGTGAGGCCAACCAGCAAGTGATTTACCAGCCTTTGTGTATGATGCTGGCAGGTTTTCAGGGCATTACAAAAATCTGGTTTATAAGCTCTCCTGTATGCAGCAAGGGAACTACAGTTTGAGGTGGACTCTGAATATTCAGCTAAAAGTAGAGGAATCTACTCAGCGAACTGGTGAAATAGGCTGCTAGGAGCAGCAGAGACCTATGATGTTGCCCATGGGAAAGCTTATAAACAAGAACTGAGCACAACAGCACTTTCCCCACTTTTGGCCTGAAACCTTGGAGAGCTGCTGCCAGTTAGAGTAAACGATAGCAGTCTGTGGTCTGCAATCTTCACATTTCCCCACCCCCCCCCACTTCCTTTCAGTATCAGTTTTAAATTGCTTCCATTGTCTGTGTTTCACAAATCATATGTTTGAGGTGGTTTTTTTTTACACACTAAGCAATCTCTGGCATAAGTCTGCTCTGCCATGAATAAATTAGACCAATTAACTCAAGTGCCCCTTTCTCTTCTGAAGATAAATTCTTACTACTGAAGCTTTATTATGTGTTCATCTTTTTTTTTCTAACAGTGGGAGTTGCTAATGCTTAAAACTGCATGCCAAAAATACTCTTAGATTTTATTGGTATCATTAGCTGCAGCCAATAAGTGAAACTAAACTTTAAGATTGTTCCTTAAAGATTTCAACATTTTTTTAAGAAAAGAAAAACTTTACGCTTAGCCATTTTGTATATTAGATTTTCATTGTACATTCTTATTACAAAGCTGTTAGTACAGTGCTTTTTAATGACTCTCTTGACTATCGTAATGGGCATGAAATAGCAATGTCAAATATACTTGAATCATCGCAAGCTTTTTTGTCTGCTGCTATGCTTTCTTAAAAATCTCCAAGTTCATTTATAACTGGTACATAAAATGAAAGTTTCACAGCAAGTAAATGGGCAGGTCAGCTAGTATCCGTTTGGTAATGGGTGTATTACGAAGAACTGAAGCCATTGTGTTGCAGCTGTTAGATCATTTTGGACTGTGATAGGAGAGATTCAAATTCCATGTCTCTGATTTGCACATGTCAGGTCATTGTTTGTAGCCAATATGATATTCTCTACATTGGGTGTGGGGAAACCTTTGGTCCTCCCGATGTTGTTGAACTACAATTCCTTTAGCCCAGGCATCCCCAAACTGCGGCCCTCCAGATGTTTTGGCCTACAACTCCCATGATCCCTAGCTAACAGGACCAGTGGTCAGGGATTATGGGAATTGTAGTCCAAAACATCTGGAGGGCCGAGGTTGGGGGTGCCTGCTTTAGCCATTGGTCTTGTTTGCTGGAACGAATGGGAGTTGTACTTCAGTAACATAATACACTCTCATACATTGCATGTTTGTCTGGCCTCATTTTGCTGGCGTAAGAAATTGGGGCTGTAACATGTGAAGCAGTCTCCTCATTGTGATGTACAGAGACAGCTTTGAAATTTATAATTCTGGCTTGGGATTCATCCAGTCCAGCCTTTCGCATGATGAATTCTGCATATAAGTTAAATAAGCAGGGAGACAATATATAACCTTGTCGTACTCCTTTCCCAATTTTGAACCAATCAGTTGTTCCATATTCAGTTCTAACTGTAGCTTTTTGTCCCACGTAGAGATTTCTAAGGAGACAGATGAGGTGATCAGGCACTCCCATTTCTTTAAGAACTTGCCATAGTTTGCTGTGGTTGACACAGTCAAAGGCTTTTGCATAGTCAATGAAGCAGAAGTAGACGTTTTTCTGGAACTCTCTAGCTTTCTCCATAATCCAGTGCATGTTTGCTATTTGGTCTCTGGTTCCTCTGCCCCAACGAAATCCAGCTTGCACTTCTGGGAGTTCTCGGTCCACATACTGCCTAAGCCTGCCTTGTAGAATTTTAAGCATAACCTTGCTAGCGTGTGAAATGAGCGCAATTGTGCGGTAGTTGGAGCATTCTTTGGCACTGCCCTTCTTTGGAATTGGGATGTAAACTGATCTTCTCCAATCCTCTGGCCATTGCTGAGTTTTCCCATAGGCTTTCATTTTTAGTTGGAAAGTGAGATTGTCTTGTATTTTCCCGCCTTTAAGCAGGTAGCAACTTTATCGGAGGATGTCCCTGCTCATACTGCCAGCACTGAACCGGGAGAAGCCCAGTTTCCCACTGACAACATGTCTGAAGATCTAGAATCTGCTGCCCAAGGAAATGATAAACAAGATGCACTGGCCATTAAATTTGGGAATGATGGCAAACTGGTGAAAGGTAAGCCTGTAGGTGTGGGAACCAGAGACTCCCAGACACAGTGTGTGTGTGTGTGTGTGTGTGTGTGTGTGTGTGTGTGTGTGTGTAACAAATAAATACATCCATAAGTAGCATTGAAGAATCTTTTGAACACTTGGAACTCATCTGAAGGGTGGAGGGAAAACTCTGAACTGAGTAATGGATCCAAATTTATGTCTTGATGTTCTCTCAATATCATACAACTTAATACAACATACCTGCTTGAAAGATCCCTCGTCTTTGATTCAAGGCTGATAGAGAGCAACCTTCCTCAGTCTGGTGCAGTGCTAGCAGGGTTTGATGGGAGTTGTAGTCCAAAACATATGTAGGGCACCAGATTGGGGAAGGGTGATACAGAAGCTTGGGTGGATTACTTCAGTTCTTTATAGAAGCCATTCCAGAGAACAATTTCCCCAAGTTCAGCGTGACTGCTTGAGAATTGGCTGTAGTGTAACTGCTTAGTGGAGGCTCATAGCTCAGCTACTGATGGAACAGAAGGTCCCAAGTTCAGTCCTTGTAAAGAGTTGTGTATCAAGGCTGGGAAATTATTAGTTTCTTTCTGCCTGGAATGCAAGAAAACTTATAAGTCAAGTCCTGGATGGGGGGGAGGGGGAATGGCCTGACTTGGTTCAATGAAGTATTCATTTGACTAGTGATTAGATTGCAGTACCACAGAGCTGGAAACTTATTTTTATAAGTAGCAGAACGCTTGCCAGATGAAACTCCTGTATTCTTTCTTCCAATAAAATCAAACCTTTGAATTTCAAGAGTTTTTCGCAGTAGGCAGCAGTTAAACTGGAAAAAAAATTGTGTAGGCAATCCCTTGCACGTGTTTAATTTAGAGGAAGCTGCTGCCAGACCATAGTTGTGTAAAATGGTTTGGCTTCTTTTTGGTGGTGGTGGGGAGGGGATCATAGTGATGGAGGAGTCGTTCATCTGTTTTCATTTCCAGTAGAGGGTGGGAACAAATGTTCCAATATAAGAGTTTCTGCCAGTTGCAAGGCAAGCTGTGAAATGCTGTAGACAGGAAGAAATGCATAGGCTTTGCCTGTCTTTCTGCTGTGCTGCAATGCAATTAATTCCTCAAAGTAATTATTTTTTTGGAGGCTGGTATTAAATGAAATCTTCCAAGTACCATTGGGTGAGCTAGCAAATCCTCTTGGTGTCAGATTTAGTGGGGGAAAGGTGAAAAAGTCTTTCATTTTTTTAAAGTTGCAAGTGGGTTAGGCTGTCTAATTAAGAGGTCAGGTTTGAAAATGGCCTTTTGAAAAGATAATAAACCACAAAGGGCCAAAAATTGAATTACATGGTTTGTAGCATTAGGGGGAAAACGTTCAAGCAGTGGATCCAGGTTTGAGCATTAGGAATGTATGAAGTTGCCATATACAGTGGTACCTCGGGTTGCGGACCCAATCTGTTCCGGGGTGCCATTTGCACCCCCAAAAGTCCGCAACCCGAGCAGCAATAGAGTGCATGCGCGAAAGCGCGCAGAACACTTCTGCACATGCGCGCACGGTGAAACTCAAAAGTAAACGCTTCGGGTCTGCCGCGTTTGCAACCTGGAAAAACGCAACCCGCAGCGGACGCAACATGAGGTATGACTGTGCCAGGTTAGACTATTTGCCCAATTAGCCTGGTATCTTCTATTCAGACCGGGAATGGCTCTCCAGGGTCCCCAGCTGATGAATGTTATTTCTATCATTTGCTACCAGACATCTTGTTAACTTGTGAACCTGGGACGTTCTACATGCAATTGAGGTGCTGTTATCACTGATGTACTGTATACTGGTGTATAGGCCCTCTCCGAATCAGTAATGGTAGAGGTTGTATAAAGCGGGAGTTACATGTGGCTAGATCTCGTTAGACTATCAAACCCAAATTTAGAAAACCTGGTTTCATATTCTGGCTCGACTTACCACCTTTATACCTTGTTTTCCTTCCAAAAAGCTCAAGTACATTAAGTATAGTTCCCAGGTAGTCTCCCATCCAGGCAGTTTGATGGGCCAGAATTGCTTCAGCTTCAGCAGCAGAACGGCATTACAGGCATTCACGGCCAGTTTATCTCTCTGTCAGCTCCATTTTACCAATTGCCTGAGAATCGTTACCAAGACTGAACAAGGCAAAGCTTTTTAAGCAGTTGCCCGTTAGGACTGCTATATAAATGAGTGATAGAGCTAGCCCTAGCGGCCTCCACGGTTAAGGCTTCTATAAAGTTTGCATTCTAAATGCTTTGTGTCCGTTCATAATTCTTTTTCCAAAACACAAAGGCAGGCTGCCTATATTTGGCTAGGGCTCAAAGCACAACTGCTTATAAGGAAAGCTTCAGCTGCTTGCATGCATGCAAGGAGGGGCGGGTGACATTATCTTAGAAAAGCGAGCATCATTCTATCCCTGCCTTCTAAAAAGGCTTTTGTAGTAGTTCCAAATCTTCAGATCAGAATTTACCCTTTAACCATGAGGGTAAGGTAATGATTCCCCTCGCTACCACCAACTTAATGATATTCTAAGCCTAACAGGTACATACAGAATATGTTAAGTACTTAAGGGGACCATTTGTTTTTCCACTGTTTTTACAGGACCATTTAAATGTGGTGGAGAGAGATGTATCGGTGCTGGTTTACATGCGGGCTCTTCCATCCTGTTTAGCAGGATGATTTTCAGCCTCAAAAGAATGTGCTTTACAGAGCATTCAGTCTGCAGAGGGGAAGAAAAGGAGCAAGAAGTTGGGGCACTGCAAATTATTTATTTTATTTTCTCCAGAGACAAGAGTGAACTAAAACCAAGTTCCTAGCCTGTAATCCTTCCCCCCACCCCTACCCCTTATCAGCGGTTTTGAGTGTTAAGACAACTATAGAAGTAGATAGCAGGCTATTTAGTTTCAATATTTATTCTGTTTAATATTTGCAATCCTCCTTTAAGCCATAAAGATCCACAGACAAACAATGAGATAAAACCATAATACATAAGCAACGATAAACAGCCTCTGTTAGAAAGCTACACCAGCTGCACAATGTACCAGAGATGAGACCCAGGGCAACATGTTGCGGTGTAGAATGCTCCTGTTCAGGTTTCAAGCCAGCCAGTTGTGCCTGCTTTCAGGATACTCTATTCTGCCCCACCCTCACCCCCAATAGTCAGCATTCTGTACCACTGAGCAAAGCCAGTTTTCATTGAGCCTCAGGGGGGGGGGGGGGTAGAGAGGATCTTCAGTTGAGATGGTTAGCTAAGTATTTGTTGTTCTCTGATCTTGGGAGTTCTCTTTAGCCTACTGCTGCTTCCCCTCTTGTGCAGAGGTGAAGCTGTTTTCATTACAAAATGATTCATAGATTGCCTAGTCAACAATATCTCACTATTTGTCACTTCCTTTTTAATAGCATCCTTTGCACCAATAAGCTTTGCAATCAGGGCCAAAGAAAATGACATGCTTCCCTTGGAGAAGAACCGTGTGAAACTTGATGATGACAGTGACGAGGAGGGGGAAGAAGGCAAGGAAGGCCAAGAGAATGCCAGCAGCACCTCAAACAGCCATTCAGCATTTGCCATATCCAGTGGGGCTGCTGAAGAGAAGAAGCCTCAGCTGACACAGGAGGAGCTGGAAGCCAAACAAGGTAAAAGCATCAGTACTGTGGAGAGGAGAGGAAATGCTTAGAGCTTGTAAATGTGTACTGTTGGCAGACTGCTTGTTTTGATAGTGGACTTAAAGGGAAGGAAATTGATAGCAAACAAAAAACCAGGGAGTTGCTACTTTTTGTTATGTCTTATAGTTATGATTTGATTTTTTAAAAAATCTTGAATTCCGGAACTCTTTTGTAAACTACAGTGGCCTATGGTAGATACAAATAAATTGCTGATGTTGTGAAGTGAACAAAATTATCCACAGTATACCAACTAGATGTAATCATTGAAATGTTGTATTTCATGCTCAGTGTACAAAGGCCCCAGGAATGCTGTGAATTGGCCACAGCGTGCACTGCAAGCTTTGAGCTGAGTTGGACCACAACAACTTCTCATTCATGTTTTCTTTTCTTTACTAAACATGGATTGTGTTTCAGAGATGCCGATTGTCAAAGTAGCTGTAGTCTTAGTCATGCATCTAGTGTGTGGTGCTAGGGAAGCACATTTCAGAATTGGTCTGTAAACTACTCAACAATTTTATATGTGTTGTAATGTTCTTATAATTAAACAAATTGAGTTTTAATTGCTCCTTCAGGTCTGGAATAGTAGCTGTCACAAAATGTATTACCACCATCACTTGGGCAGCATAACTTCAGAGACACTATATTACTTTAGCCATCAGTACACAACTTAAAAATACAAACTTCATATTTCTTCAAAGTCTTGAAATCTTCTGAGGCAGTGCTTAGTGCATTTTAAATTTTGGAGGACTCATCTGTGAGGCCAGGGGTGTACTGCATCCCAGGCTGATATGAAATACAATGGAGTTGTGGGTGCACAGACTCAGATTAGTGTATTACTCCCCTGACTAGGTGCTATTCCTGCAGCAACTAGGTCAGGTGGCTGGGTTCTCCTTGCAAGTGCTCAGTGCTTCATTTAAGAATGTCAGGAACTTCTGGCATTGTGAGCTAACCCGGCAGCTGTGAACCCTGCACACTCAGGCCTCAGAGGCTTTCAGGTACGGAAAGGGCCCTATGACTGACCACCAGTATGAAGCCTCCACTTGGCCAAACGTGGCAAAACTACAAAGATCCTAGCCACCTGCCGTCATCTGATCAGCAGGGCAGCACATCCTGTTTACATGCTGCAAATTCTAGCTCATACCACTTAATTTGGAGACCCTGAATTGGCAGGCATATCTTCAGGTGCAGCCATCCATGGCCTTGCCCTTGTGCTTTGGACTCCAACGCTATTTGCTTTAATGCGGCATAGAAGAAGAACAGAGTCATGTGATGGCTCAAGCAGTATACTCTGGTATGCTTACATTTTGTCTTTCCAGAATCTACATGCCACATAAATAGCAGGACTGAGCTATGTGGAGGAGATGCTCAACCTGTGGGCAATTAAAATTGTTGATGAGGGCAGTGTCCTTGGCCATCTGCTATAGAGTCCTGGGTCTTCTCTACCCACTTTTCGGCAACCAGCAGCATGTGGATATCATCCTGGGTCTTAACTGGTCATTGTTGATAATTCATTCAGTAGAGCTCTTTCGAGGGGCTAGGGTTGGGATCTAGCAGTTCCAGGATTACTGGAAAAGAGTTTGACTTAAAGGAAGTAAATCCTTGAAAAATGGAGGCAATATACGCCATATTGAAACTTTAAACATAAGGGCACATTTTAGCCTTACTGTGAAAGCCTTTAATTTGATCCTGATGCTGCTGGTGAGTGTTTGTCCATAGCAGGTACTGGATGCAGGTGAATGAAAGATTCTTTAAGAACTCATACGTGAAGGTATTTTTAGCTTAGAAGAAAGGCGAGTGGGGGAGACATGAGAGAGATGTATTTAAAAAGCAAAGCAAAACTTTGCAGAGTGTGAGGCAGTGGCTAAGGAGAAGTTCTGGTCATCCAGTGAAACTGAAGATGAGAAGATTCAGAACAGGCAAAAGAAAGTACTTCTTCACACAACACTAAGTTAAACTTGAATTTACTGCCACAGGATGGTCCCAAATTGGGTAGTGTTAAAACAGAATTGCTACGAACATGAGTTTGACCAAACTGCGGGAGGCAGTGCAAGACAGGAGTGCCTGGCGTGCTATGGTCCATGGGGTCACGAAGAGTCGGACACGACTAAACAACAACAACAACAAAACAGAATTAGACAGATTCATGGAGGCTGTGGTGGCTTTGTACTGCCTCCAGTACAGTCTTTGAATACCAAGCACTTTGTTTCTCCACAGCATTGCTGTTGTGCTCATGTCCTACTTGCAGGTTTCCCATAAACATGTGGTTGGAGAACACCCTTCTGAACTGATGGGGCTGACATAATGTCATCATGCCTTGTGACCTGGGAAACGAGCACATTATAGATGGTGTTTTGGCTAAAAAGCCCTGGGGTGCTTCTGGTCCTGTTGTTGCTCATCATGGATGCTTAAGATTGTATTGGCAGCAGCCAGAGGTGTCTATATCAAGTTTTGTCATATTACAATGCTTGACCCCTATGAAATTTTCTTCACCTTTTCATTTCTTTCCTGTAACCTTGTGTTGTATAATATTTTTGTGTGTATAGCACATACAGAAAGAAAGAAACCCCTGCAAAACAAAGCTTGCATAATATTAATTCTCTGTTTTAGCATAGACTGCTTTATTAACAAACAAAATTCTTATAAAGTTCTGGCGGGTAAATTATGTTACCTTCTCCAGACTTTGACATTTGATTTATTAGAAATCAAATAATGGAAGCAGCTGGGGGAAAGGGCATTTGTTTCCTCATTTTCAGTAAATTGCTGAAAACCTTATGTTGAATTGGATTATACTTTTAATCTGCATCTGTGCATCTTAATTCAGTAAAATATAAAAGTTTAATTTGATGAAGAATTCATAATGTTGCTGCAGAGAATATGTTGCCTTTCAGATCTTATAAATAGGCATCTTACTGATATGCAAAGATATGGTTTTTAATAAAAAATAATGAAGTCACTTCCAAATGGAATTATTTATTAAAAATTCTCCTACAGGAAGTATCTTTTGGAGTGTCAGGTTCTATAGTTAACTATGAGTTCATTATTTCATATCTGCAGGTAAAAAAACAACTGCTAAACATCAAATTAAAGGAGGAATGTTTCTCATTCTGAAAATGGCTCTATAATATATTTAAATATATTTGCTAATATTTTGTAAAAAACTCTTTATAACATTATTGAAAAAGAACTAACAGTCAGGAAAGCTGTATGTTTAGTTTTCAAGGTTAAATGGTAGGTGTTCGTGAGAAAAGAACTATTTAGTGTTTACTTGTTTTTAAAATGCTCATATTAAATACATTTTTAATATGTATATCAATCCCAAAATGTGTGAGCATTTGCCCAAACCTGAAATGAGAAAATTAGAAACAGACATAATATACCGTACTTCTGATTAGTCACAGTTGAGCGTTATAGAATCAAAAGTGTGAAATGCTGAAAAATGTGATATTTGGAACTTTAATAATGAGCTTGAAGGAATTTAGCTGCTTAGAAATGTTGATGATGGTGCCACAGAGTTAGAAATATTTTACCGCTCTTGCACTGGGTTCTTGCATAAAAATGTGCTTCTTGCTTTTAAAGTAATGCTAGTATGTAGGGTAATAGCTCTGTTCCTAGTGCATTTCTGAAAACACTTCCCTTACTCCTTGTTCAATTTTATTTGCTGGGGTGTTAATGATTGTTCCTCTGTGAAAATGTGTACATGTGAGCTGTTAATCCATGGAACATGTTAAAGTTTACTCTCCTGAAGAAATCATTATTCTGTAACTGCACACCCTAGGCATATCTATTCAGTCCCATTCAATTTATTGGAACTTACTCCCATGTAAATTAGTGTAAAAGAACAATCCCATTAATCCATAGTAGCATGATCCACAATCCAAGAAACATATAATCCACAAATCAATTAAGCTATTTCATTCAGCTAATAGTGGGATTTAAGGCATTATAAGTTCAAGTTTGGTTTGAATTTGACCAATTACCTCTTTACAGCTTGGGATTCACCATCCACAGTTCCATGTTTTCCATTGTTCAAGTGGCTAAATTACCACATTGTCCCTCCCAATGTGTAAACTCTTGTCCATCAGTAATTCTGAACGTCTGGTTCCAGTTACTCATATTTTCAGTTGTGGGTATTCCCAACCCCTAACTTCCACCACTTCAAAATTGCTGAGGCTCTTAATGGATCACTTAATGATTTTTCTGCCTTTCGTTTATCAATTATAGCAATATATGCTAAAACTTAGTCACCACCGCAGACCACCTGAATGAAGCTGATGGACTACACTTTGGGAACCACTCCTGTAGAGTGCTGGGTTTGGAAATAGACCCGGGGGCAGGGGAGAATTTGCTACTCTCTTTTGTCCTCCTCATCTCAGCAAGCATTTGGCATAGTCACAAATTACATTAAGCACATTTAAAAGTAGCCAAGATTTATTTTGCCTTCTTTCTTTTTCTGAAAGAGAAATGAAAATGCTTGGGGGGCGCAAAAAGCTAGCATTTCCACGAGGAATTCTATAACCTAGCTTGTGGCAAGTCTTCAGTTGCACTTACATGCTGCTGCTCTTTCTCATAATTCTGAAATGCCAGTGGTGATGTATTGAAGCTGTTGCAGCCATATGGTCTGTAAGATACTCAAGAGTGAAGAATTTAGGTGCCTCTGTATACACTGAGGAATTACAGAATACTATTGCATAATGCAAGAGACAGGTTCTGTCAATGCTTTGAGAAATCTGTGCTCTGAAATTATTAGTTTCTAGGCTAATTCATCAGGTACATTTCTAAAAACCATGTGGCTTATACATATAGCCTGCAAACTCTGTGCGGGGAGCCCCGTCCACATTCCTGTCCAACCATCTTGATTAGGTGGTCGGGGAGAGTCAGTGGGCATGAAATTATATACAAGTAGATCTCAAATTTCCTGCCAACCTAGCAGTTCGAAAGCACGTCAAAATGCAAGTAGATAAATAGGGACCGCTACAGCGGGAAGGTAAACGGCGTTTCCATGTGCTGCTCTGGTTTTCCAGAAGCGGCTTTGTCATGCTGGCCACATGACCCGGAAGCTATACGCCGGCTCCCTTGGCCAATAATGCGAGATGAGCGCGCAACCCCAGAGTCGGTCACGACTGGACCTAATGGTCAGGGGTCCCTTTACCTTTACCTTTAGATCTCAAATTAAGGGCCAAATGCCCAAGTAAAGAAAAAGAGTTGTTTCCTGGTACCTAAAAATATGTAAAGTTGTGCCTCACTGGCGAGTGCATTCCACAGGCATAGTGCCACCACTGAAATGGCCTGAGCTGCATACAGCTGTCAGTCAAAACCAGCACCTCAAATTAGCCCCGTAACTAGTTGGGCCAGAAATGGCGGTGTATGTTCAGACTGCCTTGCCCCTGTCATCAGTCCAGCTGCCAAATTGTGCTTCAGCTGTACTTTTTGAACTGTTTTAAAAGGCAACCCAACCTATAACACATTGCAGTAATTCAACCTAGTGATTACCAGGGCATAGGCAATGGATGTTAGGCTGCCCCTGTCCAGAAGGGTATACTGATCCACCAACTGGGGCTGATGGAAGGCACTCCACATCACCAAAGCTACTTGAGACTCAAACAAAAGTCTTCTTCTTCTTCTTCTTCTTCTTCTTCTTCTTCTTCTTCTTCTTCTTCTTCTTCTTCTTCTTCTTCTTCTGCGATCACTCGTAGCCGAGTAAGATTGTCTTCCATAAACACGATTTTAACAATGGGTCCGTAAGTGACTGTGGAGGCCAATTCTGGATCCACACATCCTTCCACAGTGGGGACTGGTTTCCAGGCGGGAGTTTATCACGGTGTGGATTTGCCAAGCGTGCCTTCCTCTTAGCATGTTTCTCCCTTGCGTCCTGAGATCAAGTTTCTTCAAAGCCCATGACATATTTGGTAAAGGCTGTTCTCCAACTGAAGCGCTCGCAGGCCAGTGTTAATACACCCCCCCCCCCAAAAAAAAACCCAAGCTATGTATTGGCTGCTTCTGAGGGAGTGTGACCCCATCCAGAGCAGATCACATCCAGTCCTATCTATTCATAAGCAAGAATGCACCCCACAAAATTTTGCAGATACACAAGCAATGCATGCACCTTTATCCAAAAGGATTTCTCAGGCTGTTAACTTTTTCTTCTTCTTACTTAAATCATGTTACTCTCTATATGTTTCACTCCACTGGCTTCCTCTATTGTTTTGTATTAAGTTTCAATTTCTTCCTTTTAACCTTTAAGTCTCGCCATGGTCTTGTGCCTTCTTATCTATCTATGTTGCATGCTCCCTGTTCCCCATCTCAGTCTCTCCATTCATCAGACACTAATTTAAGGCTTGTAGTTCAGTTCTTTACATTTGAAAAGCCATTCTACATAGAACTGGGAAGAATCCCCGTCTGAAACCCTGAATAGTTCTGAGTTAGGTGAAGCAGTGGTCCTGACATTCCTATTAAACCTCCTCTCCAGTTCTGTTGTTCATTTCTGTGACTTCTCTCTCTTGGTGAACCGAACTCTCAGTTTCTGTTGCACTCTCTATTACAAAACTCATCTCCCCCCCCCTTTCTTCCTAGTCCAGTGTTCATAATCTTACATTGTTTTGTCTTTTAATCTCTCCCAACCAAATGTTTTCTCCCCTCTGCTTTCATTTTGTCCAGCATCTACTGCATTTTAAGGCATATATATATATCCCAAGGTGCTCTTTAGGAGCTACATAGACATGTGTTTTCTAGACTCAAGGGTGCAGCTCAGGCTAAGAAACCGTTGACCTCCTAATGTGATAAGCAAGTTACCTCCTTGTAAACTCTCCACATTCTGTATCCCTGTTTTCCCCTAGCAAAGCAGAAACTAGAGGACAGATTAGCAGCGGCAGCAAGGGAAAAGCTAGCCCAAGCCTCCAAGGAATCGAAAGAAAAGCAGCTTCAGGCGGAACGAAAAAGGAAAGCTGCACTGTTCTTGCAGAACCTGAAGAATCCCCTGGCAGATGCAGAGGTTGAGAAAATGGAGGAGCATGTCTTCAATATAGAGGTGAGCAAAGCAAAGGTGTTTTCAACCATAGTGGCATATACTGCAAAGAACTTTGCTTGGGGCAGGGTAGGAGAGAAAAGCCAGCATTGCTTGAAATGTTAGTATTTATTAGACTTGAGTGAAAGCTTTTTCCAGAGGGAAAATAGATCTGAAATTAATAACATGTTGGGTTACATCAAAGTTACTGAAATGTTATAAAAGAAATATTAAATTGGGCCAAAACACTCTGTTTCCGATGTTCCCCCCCTTTTAAAAAAGTGAAAAGTTTGCTTCCCCATCCTTCGCTGTACATCCTTTGAAGTTTCAGCAGTGGCATCCCCTGATTCCATGTGTACACCTTTTGCATCTTGTGTTCTGACACAAATCACACCCATGGTTAATTTCTCATTTTCTTTAACATATGTACCCCACCCTTCCTCCGTGGAGCTCATTTTGGGGCTATTCTATTTTTTTCTTACAATAATCCTGTAGTTCAACTTCAACTGGATAGTGACTCATCCAGTGAGCTTCATGACTAAGCAGGGATTTGAACCCTGCTCTCCCTTGTCCAGTGTTTGTACCACTTAGCTCACGTTAGATCTAGCATTTGAAATTCTGATGTAGTTTAAAAGCACTAAGGAAAAAAATAAGTGTGTGTCCCCCCCAAAAAACACACACACTCCCACAAATTATTAAATGGTACCTGAATAACTTGAGATTTCACATTGTTGTGTAAACTGAATATTTTATGTGAATCTCTTTTTAAAAGCTACAAATGTTGTGAGATTCCCCCCCCCCAAAAAAAATTTCCTTCAGGCTTCACTTAAATTCAAGATTCGGAAGTGCTTTTTATCAGAATCAAGGCATTTAAGGCAAAATGCAAGCTTTTGCTGGTGTTTCTGGACAAGGATAAGGACACAGTTGGCCCTAGGCAAGTAGTGTGAGAGAGGGGGGCTGTCTGAGAGGCTATGGGGGTGCAGTCACTCTGCCAGTTGCACATCATTTGATTTCAGTAGTGTCTGTGCATTCAGGAGTGATGTAAGCATCTGGCTTTTGTTTTATTAATTACTTTTATCTGCCAAGGTTGTTTGTACAGAGAGTACTCACTAGAGTTCCATTTGGTGCCCACCTTAATGCCTTCTTGGTACTAGAAAAAGGCCTTTTTATTTTCTCAGGCCTTTTAAAATCTTTAGATTTAAATCCAAATGTTTAATCTTCGCATTACACTGTGGTTGTAGCATGCTTCTACAGCTGTGTGAAATTCATTGCTTCGACTCTGTATTGTGTGCGATGTTTCAATCTTGATATATCTGCTTCAAAACAGTTTTTTATATCATTAAAGTGTTCATTGCTCTAATTTTTGTTGAGTTTTTAAAATGTGTTTTAAAAATAAATTTGTGTGTCACCCAGAGAACTATTGCAGTGTTTCCCAACCAGTGTGCCTCCAGATGTTTTGGGACTACAACTCCCATCATTCCTGACCACTGATCTTGCTAGCTAGGGATGATGGGAGTTGTTGTCCCAAAACATCTGGAGGCACACTGGTTGGGAAACACTGAACTATTGTGTTTGGGTGGCTCTTAAATGAAATAACCAATATCTGAGATAGTGGCAAAGGATGGAAACTCAAATGTACTAGGTTGCCAGGGGCAACCTCAGAAGATCCTTGGGAGTTGAAATATCCGATGGGCTGGAGCAGGCCTAGCTGGTGAGAGTTGGAAGCATGTGCATAAAAACTAGCAAAGTCAAATTAAATTCATAAGAAGATAAAACTGTATATTGCTCAGTCTTCGGAGCAAGTGAATATTGGATGGCTAGCAGCAGCCATCCAAGGGCTTCTGTTTGAAGATGGAGAGAAAAGGAAGGAAGGAAGGAAGGAAGGAAGGAAGGAAGGAAGGAAGGAAGGAAGGAAGGAAGGAAGGAAGGAAGGAAGGAAGGAAGGAAGGAAGGAAGGAAGGAAGGAAACAGTTCTAGAAGCTAAGATCAGTAGGTTATGGGGAAGAGGAGATTCCTCTTAGTATTCCTCATGGACTGTGTATCTAATTATGCACACATGAAGCTCAGTATCTGACACAGAAGTGAGCATTTTGAGAATATCTTTTTAAAAACCATTATAGTGAGGGAAAATGTAAGGATTTGTGTGGAAGGACATTTGTGGGCTCAGATGCAAAGGCCATTACTGTGGTAGGTCAAGCTGTTTTCAAGCTGTTTATCACCACTTACGGGGTGGGGAGAATGTTGTCCCAGTAATCTTCCACCTGTGACACATTAATGAAGTGTGGGATCCAGTTCCTTTAGAAGTTGCAAGTTGGGTAAGGTGAGTCTATTCTCCCATGGTCTTCACGCAAATACATTACAACCCTGTTTCCTGAGATCTGCTTTGAACAGAGATAGCAGAGTTTATACCTGGGGTCCTCTGATGCAAAGCATATTCTGAGCTGTGGCCCCTCCTCCTTAAGGTAATGCTTGGAATGTTTTCCCGTTTTCATGAGGGGCTCTAATAGGGCTGTGGTTCGGAGATAGAGCATCTGCTTTGCATCTAGGTTCAGTCCACAGCATCTCAAAGTTGGGCTGGGAAAGATTCCCAGTCTCAAGTTCTGCAGGGCCACTGTCAGTCGGTGTAGATAATACTGAACTAGACAGATGGTTGGTCTTACTCAATAAAGATTGAATGGGAATATTTTTTTAAAAAAAATCTAGGATACTATATTGCTTTTGTTTTTTAAACTCTAAATACTGTGCTTTGTATCGACCAAGGAAATACCTTGGGCTTCCAGAGTTGTCCTCCATATCCCTCATAGAAATGCAGCAGGTTGCTGGAGGAGGGAACACAGCCGACATCCCCTCCCAACAGGCAATTCAGGTTTATTGTTCTTGCTTTTGAGGCTAGTAACGTTTATTTTATTTATTTTACTAGATTTCTTATGCACCCCTCACCACAACGTCCCAGGATGGGTTGCAACAATAAAGTATGCAACTATAAACAAAACTATCGCAACCCTAGAACAAATGTAAAACAATAACAAAATTTTACAATAGCTCCAATACAGATGCAGACTATGGGCTTATTTACAAGCCCGGTTTAAAAAGGTATTCTAAATTCTTTTTCTAAGTACTTAAGCAAATATTCACATCAGAATTTCTGGCAGAACAGAGAGCTTCTAGAATCCTGTTTATTTGGGGGGATATATTTTCAGTATTCTGCACGTCTTTGCAGTATTGAACAAGAATTTGAAAATTATAATTCTGGGCAGTAAAACAATTGTGGCAATTTACTCTTTTAAGCGACTCTACGGATCAATGAAATGAGGGGCAGTTGTCTTCTAGAAGGGCAGTTGCCTTCTGTTACCGAACACGATGATTATTAGAACTACCACACTACAATTAAAACTGAATCATTAAACAATTTTTACAGGCGGCTGCCAAAGCCAGCTGCCTTGCAGCTAGTGGACCATCTTGAGAGAATTTCTTGTGATCAATACTCCTAAAGCCTTTCGTGATTATCTTGCTGACCATACCCAGTTGTGGGCCAATTTTATTCCCATTTTATTTTATTTGCTTTCCTAAAATCTTTTGTGCAAAAATAGCTTTAAACACTTTCCCATGTTGAAAATATATATTGTATTTTCACATTTGTACTATGCTAAACCAGATCGCCGTCTGGTTTATTGATTTTAAAATAGTATACGATCTTCTTTTTAAAAAAAGGTCTACAGCTGTACAGGTATATTTTTTAGTTCTGACGTATTTTGAAATAACAGCCCTATAAATCAATAGTAAAGAATTTCTGTAATTCAATTTCATGAAATACTGGTTGCAGCCGTGGCACAATCAAGCACTTATTTAATCTACAGCTACTCTTTAATATTGCCTCTCTTTTTTAGTCATTCTGTGGGTGGCAGGGTCTATCCCACCCCTCATTTTTTCTTTAGTGTAGAAAATGGTGAACCTACCAGTGGGCCTTTTTGATAAGGATGTCTTGAGCTGGTTCAGTCAAAATATTAATTTTTATTTCATTATTTATTTAATTTGTATAACGCCCTACACCCGTAGATCCCAGGGTGGTTTACAACATAAACATTACAATATCAACATAAAAAACGTAATGAAAATTAAAACAAAGACAACTCAATAACCCCCCCTTTCCACAATACATTTAAAGGGGCATTAAATGTCAATCAGCCAAATGCCTGGTTAAAGAGGTACGTTTTCACCTAGCACCTAGCACCTAAAAGTGTGTAAAGAAGGCGCCAGCTGAACCTCCCTGGGGAGAGGATTCCACAAACTTGGAGCCACAGCAGAGGCCCGTTCTCCCCCCCCCCCTACTCTCTGGAGCTCTAGCGGAAGAGGCACATGCAGAATGGCCTCAGTGGATGATTTCAGGGTCCAGGCAGGTTCATATGGGGTGAGGTGGTCCTTGAGGTATAGCGATTTTTTGCCATCATGGAGAAGTAAACATCATTTTGGACAGAATGCGATGCTTGTGGGATTCGTTGCTGGAAATTCTGTACTGCAAACTTGTATTTCACAACAATGAAGGTAGAGCTGTGCCAAAACCCTGACATATTTCTGTGGTGGCAAATTAAACTTTCAATTGTGCCTTTGTAAACTCATGTAGCATAGAGGCTGTAGTACAAATAAGGAATTCCTTGGGTTTGAATCTTCCCTAGGCAATGTGGGGGTAATAATAAAGGCACGCCAACAGAAAAAAAAAGGCTTCAGGAGACAGAAGTCAAAACCAGTCTCTGAGTGTTTATAGCAGGCATAGGCAAACTCCAGCCCTCCAGATGTTTGGGACTACAATTCCCATCATCCCTGACCACTGGTCCAGTTTGCTATGGATGATGGGAATTGTAGTCCCAAACATCTGTAGGGCTGGAGTTTGCCTATGCCTGGTTTATAGCATGGGACTGGCTACAATAAATGTCCAACTTCTGGCTAAAGACAGTTAGACATCTGTAACATGGGGAAGATACGTGTATAAAGTGTTTTGAACACACTAAAGTTCTTTTAAAAATTGCTCACTATTACTGGTATCGTCTTTTTATATTAAATGAAGGAAACCTTAAAGGGAAATAACTCCATTGTAGGCTAGTGAATTTTCTTCCACTTTAATTTGCTAATTGTGTCCGTGCAATGTATGTTCAGTAGATTTAAGTCTTTAATTAATGCCAAGGAATCTTTTTTGAAAACCTTTCTCTCCCCTTCTTGTATTCACCCAAACCAGAGTTGCTTTTCTTGCTGAAGGGTGAAAATTATTAATGAGCTGCCGCAGAGAATTATACCTCTGAGGCAGAGTCCGTAGACTACCTTTGTGTTTCTCTTACATTAACTAGCAAGCGTAGCGGGGGTGGAAGCTACCTTTTCCTTAGGATGTCACTTCTCTCTATCTAGGGCAGCTCCTGTCTCATAATTGAAGGCAGTGGGCTGTCCAGATGTATTTTTACATGGGAATTCTTCTGAGGACTGATCAAAACCGCAGCTCAGGTTCACACATGCCCTTTCCCATTCAGCTTTTCACAGGCGGGAGATGGCATGCAGCTGGTGTGGGTGGTTTTATGGTTTCCCTTCTTGCATTTCCCATAGGTGCAGAGGAGAGTTCCTAAGAGTTGCTTGACACTCTTGCAGAACTGTTAACTCCAAGCATTCGTTAGAAGCAGCTGTGGCAGTGTAAACACATGCCTTGTGGTGCCTGATAATGCCACAGTCTGCATACTTGCAAATGCAGGCATATTTCATTGAAGGCAAATTATTAGTACCCATGTGCAGTAAACTTAATCAGTTGGGTTTGAAGCAAAGGTTTTAGGCTCCTGTTGGACATTTGTTCACATGGTTTCCTTTGGGTGTCCCCCCCCCTCAATTTGAGTTTACAAGTCTATGTCTGGAAAACGCTGACCCACCTGCTTTTTTCTGACAAATCAGGTTAACCTTAATAGGGAGGAATTCTTGGCTGCTTTGGAAGTGCGATGGTAGAAAATAACGACAAATCTTTAGCGCTTGGCTTCTTGTCATAGGGTTCTCTGCTCTTCAGTTCTGCTTTGTCTCCTATGGCACGATCATATGCTGGTCAAAAGCTCTTAACACTTCTTTATGCTCTAGGAAAAGAGCTTCCTTCAATATTTGTGGAATTTCCTTACTGCTAGGTTCTGCTCTTGCTACTCAGCGCGCACACATTTTTAGTCATCTTGTTTTATGGGCTGCCGGTAGAATCCTAGAAAAGTGTGTTTTGGTCACAAGTGGGGCCTGGGAGTCCTCCTGTTCAGGGTGCCTACCAGCCACCATTCAAGTCTTACAGAAGCCACACAAGGGTCAAGGAAAATAGAGACACTCTTTTATTGCTTAGTAATGGCAACTTTCGAAATGAAGGTGAGGTTGGAGGACAAACACAATGGCATTTTATAGATATTTAGGCTACGGTCTACAAATCTGATTAAGCCTTACTGTAAATAAGCAGTAAATTAACCATATACATTCTGAGATTGGCTACCTCTATTCCTCTATACCCAAGTGGCGCTGTGGGTTAAACCACAGAGTCTAGGGCTTGCTGATCAGAAGGTTGGCGGTTCGAATCCCTGCAACGGGGTGAGCTCCTGTTGTTCGGTCCCAGCTCCTGCCCACCTAGCAGTTCGAAAGCACATCAAAGTGCAAGTAGATAAATAGGGACCGCTCCGGCGGGAAGGTAAACGCCGTTTCCGTGCGCTGCTCTGGTTCGCCAGAAGCAGCTTTTGTCATGCTGGCCACATGACCCAGAAGCTGTCTGCGGACAAACGCCGGCTCCCTCGGCCTTTAGAGCGAGATGAGCGCCACAACCCCAGAGTCGGGCACGACTGGGCCTGATGGTCAGGGGCCCCTTTACCTTTATTCCCCTTGCTCAGCCATACCTTCTCCTTTCCCTAGCACCATCTCCCTCCTCTTATAGCCTTTTACTAGGAAAGAGAAATGCCTGCCCTGCATGAATCCTTTCCACTAATCTCCATGCTTAAAAGCGTAACCTTACCCCAGAGCTTTCCAAACTGTGTATCACGACATGTTAGTGTGTCGGCTGCAGTGTATAGGCTTGTCACGAAAATGGTTTGATAAGGGGTTAGTTTAACCTCCGGTTTGCTAGTAAAACTGGATTACTGTGTCGTGAAATGATGCATGTCTGGAAAGTGTGTCACCAACATGAAAAGTTCGGAAAGTTCTGCCCTAGCCCATGTTAAAGGAGTATTTGCTTATTTTTAACCTGTTGGGATCTTGAACCCCATGGATATACAGTGGTACCTCGCAAGACAAATGCCTTGCGCAACGAAAAACTCGCTAGCTGAATGTGTCTTGCGATGTTTTTGGTGACTCGCAAGACGAAGTTTTCAATGGCCACACTTTGCAAGACGAAGTTTTTCGGTGGTTTTTTTGGGGGGGTTGCCGCGGCAACCTGCCCTTCGCAAGACAAAACTATCGCTAGACGAAGCGACTCGCAGCATGAATTAATTTCATCTTGCGAGGCACCACTGTATTCCTTGTTAAAAAACAGCATCACCCTGCAGAGAATGAAGCTGTTGGTGTATACCTGCCCCTCCTTTCCTTGTGGCCTACTGCATATTTTATGTGGAATAGCTTGCTGTTTACAAATGTGTTCCAATACACTAGAAGTACAATTGAAGTATATAAGACAGCCAGTGCTCACTTTAGTCCTTACTCGGTAGCTCTCACATTCTTGGGTTCTCTCAGGGGCCCATAAATATAACTTACTGTGCCTAGGAGGATAGAGGTTGCAATGGAAGCATAAAGCTTTGGGGCAGTGGGGAGGGCTGGAGAGAGATGTCTTATTTCCCTCCAGCACGAAAGAGAACTCTTGGGGAGATGGCAGAAGACTGGCACTGTGATCCCTGACTCAGTCAGCTAACAGATAGGAAGGGAATAAATGTGTCTCTGTCTCTCCAAGAAACTGTTCATGCATCCCTGAGGTTACCATTCACTTTTAAGAGTGAATGGCCTGGGAGAAAAGAGACTAAAATATATGAACTGTGGGAAGAGAGGTGTATCTGTGACAGCCAGTTGCATAGCACTTATGTGTCCACTGAACTGGGACTTGTGTTAATGCCCTAGCCAAGTACCTGTTCCAAGCAAGGCAGCTTTACCCAACTTGATGCCAGATGTTTTAGGCTACAACTCCCATCAGCTCCAACCGGAACAGATGGCACCAGGTTGGGGAAGGTTGCCTTAAGTGCTCAGCTTCCCACCCCCACAAAAAAAATTGTCCTATGAATGAGACTTCAAAAATGTTCCATGCCTGTGCTAAAAATAACTGGAATTGTATGCAAATGAGATGTCTTTGTTTAAAATCTTTCTTAATAGCTTTTGTTTTTTTAAAATAGCACTGTTCATGGTTATTAATGAGCACATGGAAATGCAAATTTAAAGTTAGACAATGAATATCTTCAATTGCTCCCGAACAACAATACTTGTAATTAAATTGGTTGCTGTGAATGACATGGTAAATTGTATATTATTAGCCACCAGCGACTCAAGTTCTCCCCCCCCCCCCGACTTTGCTTTGTTCCAAAGTACTTTGAGAGCTTATTCCTTGATCACCCAGTTCAGCTTGATCACCCACAGTTTGATCTTTCTGGTTCTCTTTCTGCTTTTGGGTGAATGATACATGATGACACAGTCAAAAACTTTCAGCAAGCAAAGCTGCATCCTGATGAAGACCTAAGTGGACTTACGATTATGAAGGAGTCAAGTCCACCTTGTTCTCGAAGGTGGGAATGGCTTTGAAAATTGAGATGAAAAGCACCTGCTTTATCTGGCAAAATCAGACTTACTAGTATGATTTGCAGATATCAAATTGTGCTGTTTGAAACATATAAAAGATGTGTTATCATTTTTTGTTCTGCTTGATAATTTTTTTAAAAAAAAATCTTGTAAGTGGCTTACCTAAAAACAATAAAAGTATAGTAGTGACATTCATTCAATTTTCCTCAAAAGGTACAGACGTTTTGCAAGCTGCATGGTGAAAGAAGAAAACCACCCTGTATCCATCTTTACCAGATATTGTTCAAAGACTATTTCAGGAATGGGGTGGGGACTCATTGGGATGCAGTGGCCCAGTGCAACGCTCCTTGCTTGTGTACATTCTCTTCCTACGAATAGAAGTTTGTTTGTTTTTTAGTGAGTTGCTTCAGGGAGTGTAGGGAGTTTCTGAAGGCAGGAAAGTAGTGGAAGGTTTTCTCCTCAGTGCAAAACAAGAGGTTGTGGGCCACGGCCCCTTGCACCACATTTGCTGGAGAGAAATAATGTACAGTTGTACCTCTACTTACGAATGTTTCTACTTACGAATGGAGCTCCGTCCGCCATCTTGGATGCGGTTTAGATAGGATTTTTTCTACTTACGAATTTTTAGATAGGGTTGCTTCTACTTACGAATTTTTTCTCCCAATGCATTCTTATGGGATTTGACTTACAATTTTTTTCGACTTACAAATGTGTGTTCGGAACGCATTAAATTCGTAAGTAGAGGTGCCACTGTAGTCCATTTCACTTCTCTTCCCCCCCAAGCTTTTTGCTTGTACATTAAGATCTATCCTCCTAAGCAGATTAAAGCCTTTCATTGGTTATGCAGTCCCCGACATCCTTTAACATACTTGGGCTGAGAACTGGAGCATTGGTCTTGTCCTTACAGAATTGCAACGGGTTTATATCAAACAGTTCAGTGTTACGAGACAGTAAGCTGTGAACGCCAAGCAGGACTGTGTGTATCAGCGTGCACCAACAGCTGCAATCTTTATAGAGTGATGCTATTCAGTGCATAACTTGCCTGGGAAGCTACTTTAAGAAGGTAGGCAAGAGACTTGATCTGCCACTCTTCAGTATTCCTTCATAATGGTAGTCTTGTTGCCACCCATAGTTTGCAAGGGTATATGTTTGATTTAATCCCTTTACTCGCTGTGATACGCTGCTGTGTCAGGAACTGATCCTGGCCCAGAACAGTTATTTCTGGAAGGGTATTCAAATTGCCTTATCAACCCAGTGAATTAAAATTCCAACATCAGCAGTGGATAAACTATACACCATCTGCTTGTTTTGTTTTGTTGGGGGGGGGGAGTCTCTGTTATCAACTTCTCTTTTGTATTTTCTAATACAGTCATAATAAACCTGATTTGCTACATGTTTATAAATGTTAGTATACACTTACCCTGCCTCACATCTGAGGCTTAGCTTACACTTTCCATTCACTGTATATCAACTAGGTACGTCGATAACTAGACTACAGTAAATGGTTTCTGCCCATAATAGGCATTGGAGCAAAGCCTGCATTCCTCATAAAGGAGGCATAATTGACATTCAGAGGAGGAGAATTGATTAAATAAATGCCTCTAAGAGCTCAAGAGAGATCTGTCCCCTGACTTTTTTATTGAAATAACTCTTGTAACATATTTGTGCAGAAGTATGGGGCAGCCTTGGAACTTTCCAAAGGTAAGCAGGGAATCCAGTAATTTCTTGCTTTTATTTTATCGCTTCTCTAGTGTATGCTTTTCATTAACCTCTCTGAGATAGTTTTCAGTTCATCCTTACTGTTGACCTTCTAGACTCTGGTGGCTACAGCTTCCCATTTCCTCATCCTTAGAAACCGTGTCTTCACACATTCCTGATTTTCAGTGTGGCCGTGTGTGTGTGTGTACACAACCACAAGTGCAGTCAATTTGCAGTGGTACCTGAAACAGTTCAGGTCTGCTTAAGGTACACTGTATGGCTCCATGTGGATGGAGATTTTTTTAAAAAATCGCGCTTTTAACATAGCAACCAGCAGAAGTTATGTTCTAAGCAGTACATTGGAATTATCTCAGAAATGCTGTAGCTAACATATTTGCTAATTATGTAGGTCAAAAGCTCATCCTTTTCTCTTCTTCCCATCCATTCTTGGTGGCTGTCTGTCTCTTACACACACACACACACACACACACACACACACACACACACACACACACTATTTATAATATGAAAACCACCTGGATTCTTCTTGGACTCCATATGGTTTTGACGCTTTTTTTAAACCCATAACTTCTCCCAACACTGAATCACTAGATGTGGTGGAAAGGTACGCTGTGTGGAAAGGTACCAAAATGAAGCACTTCTTATCAGATCTTACCACAGTATTATTGAACTAAAACTAACATTGTTTGTGTTTGAACTGTGTCAGATATTTTTATGCCTTCAAACAAAATATTGATTCCCCTGAGACGACTGATAATAATGTTTCTGTGCTCTAGTTTCTGACATTTTCAGGACTACTTGCCTGAAACAAACAAAACAAAATATTTGGTTTTTGCTTTTGCTGTCACCGCATTTTTGTCAAGAGTAGCCTTTCCTCCTTCTCTGCTCAGGGGAAAAAATCTTGTTTACTCTAGAAGCTGAAACCAGGGCTTTAAGAGGGCTGCAACAATTTTTTAGGCTACTTTATTTCCAAGTTATTATTATTTCCAAGAAAGAAAAATAATGTGGGGAAGGGTTCCATTTTGTCTTTAGAAGTTTTATCACAGTGCATTTTCTGAATTCTGCTGTTGGGGGGGGGAGGGTAAATGAAGGGGTTTTTGTTTTTCCCCTGAACTTTTATATGGATTAATCCTGATTTCTCTCCTGCAATCTGAAAATCAAATCGAAAAGGTATTAGCAGAGCAACCAAGTTGTGCATTTTGTTAACATGGTAACTGTTCAGATAGCTGCTTTGCATTCCTTGGCACCTCTCCTCGTTGATAACTCTGGTCACAGCTAATTTCCACAGGTGGTAGAAGTAATGGAAAGCTTCTATGTGTCTCTGTTATTGTGCGCCCCCCCCCCCCAGTTTTATACTTCTTCTGCCCTGACTTGTCTCTTGTGCAGTTCTATCAGCTACACTTCAGGGAATAGTTTGGCATTTTAATGAGAGCTTCTGTGCTCCCCTGCCAGATATCTCAGCACTGGGGACCCACTTTGATTCCCTGCCCCAGCCTTTCTTGAGATTCAGCTGTGAAACCTCAGAAAATGCCATTCAAAATACAGGTCATTTTTTTCTGCTCCTTTCATATATTGAAAATCTCTACCGCTTTATCTCAGCTTCCCATTTCTCTGGTCTTCTGCCCTTTTAAGTTTCTAAAATCTGACTTTTTTCAGGGCTGTTCTCTTTGACCAGTTTCTTACAATATCAGTATCTGAAGGGGCTCTGTTCCAAATACTGTTGACAGTAATACTTCAATTTAATAATAAAGTACAAGTCTTTAATACAGTGCTCAAAATGGGATCTTAATCTTTTGATTTCTCATGTTTTTCATTTTTACCATGGTGGTCATGAAAATAAATTCAGTACAGTAGTTTACTACATTTTAGGATTGGATTATTAAATATATCCTCGTTGCATCCAGAAAAAAGCATTTACAGCATTAGTCTGAACTACTTGTTTGATACTCCGCTCCCAGAGAGACTTTGGACTTGTGTTTGATATTTAGTGGGACATAGTGTTTTTTCCAAGAAAAATTTAATAAAAAGGTGCACACAGTCAGTAGGGCACGTCTAAAGTATAGTCCCAGTTGCTATCTTTTGGATTGATGCAAAATCATATTAACAAGACCAATCTATGTAGTTTGAATAATCTTACAGTTTGAAATTATTTCCCTTTTCCTTTGAATAGTAATTAAATGACTCTATGACACTCTGTCTGTCTCTCCCTCCCCCCCCCCCACCTTTTGCTAATTGCCATAGAGGAACATTCCCCAAACAAAGAAGCATTGAATTTTATGGCATTTCAAATGTACCAGGGCTTTTAAAACTAGAGTGTGTGTCAAGTTGTGTAGTATTAAAGGCATCCTTACTGCAAAAGGCTGTGATTCAGAGCACGATTTGAGGTATGCCTTGAGAGTGCACGTGTGTCCAGTGGAAGTTTTTAGTATGATAAAAAGCTGGAATGCATATTTTATTTTATTTTTGCTATGGTTAATTTTATTTCTTACAAATATACCACTTAAAATGTATATTTATAATTTCATAGTATATATAGTTTCTTGGTTCATATGTAATGGGAAACTGATTTAATTCAGAAGTGTTGAATTATAACATGTTGAGGAGGGAACAGGCCATGCAAATGTGGACCCGAGTGTTCTGGCTCCTTCAGAACCCAGATCTTATTTACGACTATAGACATGATTGCTCAGTACTGTGCAAAAGCAGAGCAAGGATCACCAATACAGCAGGTGCAGATCATGTCCAGGTGAGCTAAAACATTGTTCCAACAGTTGACACGCCCCCTGGGATTCTGTAATAAAAGAGGAGTGGTCTTGACTTCAGCACAGCATGCAGCATGGGGTCTGGGTTTGCGCCTCCAAACAGGAACTTCATCTAAGGCAGGCATCCCCAAACTTCGGCCCTCCAGATGTTTTGGACTACAATTCCCTTCTTCCCCGACCACTGGTCCTGTTAGCTAGGGATCATGAGAGTTGTAGGCCAAAACATCTGGAGGGCCGCAGTTTGGGGATTCCCGATCTAAGGGGCTGGGCTGTCCGTTTACACTGGTGCTTGCATCTCTGTATCCTAGATGATGGAGGAGGTTTCATACTGGACATGGGGTGCTTCCTGGGTGGGGGGCTGGCTTGTCAGCAGAGGTTGGTGGGGGCCAGTAGCATGGCAATCCAGTGGGCCCCTCCTCAGGATCAAGTTACTCACCCACAAACTCACAACTCACATGACTCATAGGGTCCTGATGTGACTCACATTAACCTGCTGGGGCCTTCCCCAGGGACATCTTCGGGCACCTCAACCTGGCCCCCCAGCCCTGTTGAGACAGCCCCTCCAGGACGCTGTCTTGGGATTCATTCATATTTCACGTGAAACCAAGATGCATATGGTACATCCCAACTGAGTTATCTGGGGTACTCAGAATCACCTGCTGACTTTGAAATACTAAATAATAATAAAATTATTGATTGTGGCTGCAAACATAATATTAATAGCAACAATTCAAATCTCTTGTGCAGAACCATGTGGAACATCCATTAAATGCTCCTAAGACATGGGTATCTTTTTGTGTGTTTGCAATTGTGGTTTTAACCCTTCTTTGCAAGGTGAACCTTTCACTTTTTTTTTCAATGTAGGGATGTGCTAGAAGAACCTCTTAAGAGGCGGCTAAAGTTAGAAGTGTTCAATACATCCAGCAATTACCATGTCCTCTTACAGCTTTTTGAAACACAATTTCTTATTGATCCTGTACCTTAGAGGTCTTGCAGAGCTTCAAGGCACACCAGTGGGTAGAATTTCAGCATAGGCCTGAAGTAATTCCAGGGCACAGCTAGAGTAATGGAAATTGCATATCCGCTTTGAAGTTCTCCTTCTGACAACTCTCAGATTTTTCGCATCAGAAGAAGTCAGCACTTTTTGTGAATATTGCAGGAATGTTTGCATTTGTGTTAGATTAGAAAAGGTCACCTTAGAAGACCAACAGACCGCCCATCAGCCCCCTTTTTTCAGTTGACTTTGGAGAGCATTTCCATTCTCTGAATATTAAAGCTAAGCCACAACATTCTGTTATTGCCCAGCTTGGTGGCAGTTGTCTGGAAGGACCAATTCTGCTGCTGGGTGTGCTGCATGACTCCTCAGAATCAAAACCCTTGCTTAAGCAGCCTATTTTCTTCCTTGTTTCAGGCAGTCCTTCCATGTTTAAAAACCACAAGCTCATTGCAGGGGAACATGGGAAGTGCCTTATACGGAATCAGACCATTGATCCATCTAGCTTAGTACTGTGCACACTGGCTGGCAGCAGCTCCCCAGGATTTTAGGCTCGGAAGTCATTTCCAGCCATACCTGGATTTGGATTTGGAAGGTGTGTAGTGTAACAGAGTATTTTGAGCAAAGGGGCGGAAATCCTGACGTTGGAAGGGGGATATAAACCATTTGAGGTAATACAAATATGGTCGAGAGAGAGAAAAACATGTGAATGAGAAGTAATAGATGATCTCTTTATATAGTTTAAAATACATTGTTTTATATAAGATTATTGCAAACTGCTCTGATAATTTTGTATGAATAGCAATCTAGAAATATTTTTATAAATAAGTGTAAATACAAAGACAACTTCAGCATTTGTTACTACTAAAAACAATATGTGCACCAGTGGACTTATTCTGTGTATTCTGCTTATGTCTCAATTATCTGTTTACATTGTCAGCATCTCATATTCTTTTCACTGAAGCCCTTTCAGTTCTGATTCATTGCTTTTAACATTTGTGCCTTCCATTTTTGCTTGTTTTATTTGCTAGGAGCCTCCAGTAAGCCAGTCATCCTGAGATGAGGAGGATAGTTGCATTTAATTCACATGGCAGTGCTGTAAAATTCTTTATGGTCCTTGAAGCAAAATTACCATAGGGTAGCTTTACTACTGTGTGGAGCTCCCCCCCCCCCCGAAGCACGGTCATAAAAAACCACTGTCAATTAGCACTCAAAGAGAGATATGTCTCCCTCATATCTGAAATTTGTCTTTCCATTACCTTTGTGTATTGTCCAACATAATCACAGCTGAAGAGACAGGAGGCAATCTTAGAGCCATCATTTTTAATTGGTTTTCTTTATTGTAAGAGATTCTTAATAAAATTCTTCTAAGCCTTTCCATGTTAAGTAATGCAAGGATAAGATAGGCAAAGTTGGGAAGCAGTGACCCTTCAGTTGATGTCTGACTGCAACTCCCATCATCCCTGACGGTTGTCCATGCTGGCTGGGGTTGCTGGAGTCCAACAACAATTAAAGGGGCCACATGTTCCCCAGTCCTGGTTTATAGCAGATGCATAGAATTTCTCCAGCTTAAAATAGCAGATGAGATCTTAATGGAGCATTTCATAGGGGAGGTGGCTGTTGGAGGAGGAGGAAGGCCTGTAGTGCTAGTTTTTGTTTTTGTAGAGGCACAATGGCAATTTGCAGCTTTCCTGGTACACTATGCTATATTAAATTGACTGGAGTTTAGGGACACTTTATAAATTACTTCTTTATTTTAAAATAGAAAAAAATCCTTCAGTAGCACCTTAAAGACCAACTAAGTTTTTATTTTGGTATGAGCTTTCATGTGCATGCACACTTCTTCAGATACCATAAAAACTTAGTTGTCTTTAAGGTGCTACTGAAGGAATTTTTTTCTATTTTGCTTCGACTCAGACCAACACGGCTACCTACCTGTAACTTCTTTATTTTAAGTTTACAAATGAAAAATATAGGGGGGAATGCAACAAATGCATGTTGCTATGCAGGTGTACTTGGCAGGGATCTGTTAGTGTCTGCAGGTCTCTGAGTTGATGTTCGGTGACAAACCAGGTTTTAGTGTTCCTTAATGGTCCAGTTTGCGCATAGCACTATATCACTTGCATGCACAAACTGGAACGAGGCAGACTGAAGCCTCGGGCTCATAAGCTCCCTTTTCCTCCTCCTACACTGTGTGGATAAGAACTTGGCTAGTATTTCATTTCAGTTAATCTTGGTTTGCTGCCTATGAACAGAGACCATGGTGTTAATCCAGACTCTTGCCAGTCTCTAGTACATTTGTTGAATAATCCCACTGGGAAAACAGCTTTCTTGGTGGCCAAATTTCTCTTCCTAGCTCTCAAGCGTCGTAAGAGTAAAATCGACTGCATTGATGCGGGTTTATCTGTATAGCCTTTCTTAGTGCTGCCCATGTTTCATTTTAGTTTTTAGATGTCTTAGATGTTTTAACTTTGTACTGAGAAATGTATCTTTTCTGACTGACGGTCGAATAAAGAAAGATGATGATGCCAGTCTCTGATCAGCAGGCTTATTTAACTAACCAGAATTTGTGATATGCCCTGGATTTGGTTCGGGGAAAATTTCAGAGGAAAGTGAAACGAAATGCTAGTGAATTGCTGCTCCCAACCACGCAGAAGGAATTGGGAGGGGGAGTGGCCAAACCCTAGGATTTTTTAATTAGTCTTGTTCCAGTTTATGTACTAGCAGTAAAACATGGTTTAGTGTGAAGTGCCAGTGCTTCCAGTGTCAGGAATGTTAGAATGTTCATTTAACTTCACATGGGTGTTGGTTGGATAAAACCATTTCAAGGGTATCTCATACATATTATTATATATTTATACCAGCACAGGTTCATGTTGGAAGATCATTGTGGCAACTGTGACTTGATTGAGGTAGTACCATGTCTAAGTTTAACCTTGTTGCATTCGCTGAACATTAGGTGTCCGTGTGTGTGGACAGGATGGGGGAGAGGCTTATCCTTAGCCTGTCCAGGTAGAAGTGGGAAAGCCCCTTGTATGAAACCCTGGAGAGCTGCCCACCATCAAATGTAGACAGTACTGACATTTTGACTCATTGTAGAAAAGCTTTATATGTAATTTACTTTTTCATCAGGAATATGTCAGCTGCATTGTGAAACAAGTATAACTTTACATTACTATCCCATTTGAATGTGAAGGGTGGTTGAGAAACCTGGTGGTTTTTTATGGGGGGGGCAGGTGAGAAATTACATAGGCTTCTGAAGATGAAACCGTTTATGTGGCTGAGGAATTACTGCTGAATATGTATGCAATGCTTGTGAAAATTAGAAAGTTATATGCTGTCTTGCTGGGTGTGAGGTGTCTCATCAAAACCAGCACATAAAGTACAGATTATTCCTTTTTATTGGGTCAGCTCTTGCTCTCAGCAAGATTGTCCACTTTTCCCAAGCCTTGCAGACTGGCTGCAGCAGATAAATGTTGCTGTGCTTCAGTCCCTTTTAGAAAGTGACCTTGTTAGAATAAGATTGAGAAAATGAGAAGAAAGTAGCATCCAAATGGGAAAAAGGACAGAGTAATAATAATAGTGAGTTTATTTATTTATTTGAGTCTCTTCCCAAAATGTCAAGAAGCAATGAAAGATCAAAATTCAGCAAATACAACATCATTCTTGCCTACCAATACTTTTATCTTTTGTACAGTTATTAAGATCCTTTCCCTCTAGTCTGTCTAGCTCTCAAAAACAACTTGAAAGATGGGTATGTGGAGTAAAAATATTAAATGTGGATCCCATGTTATAGGCTGGTGTTCTAGATGGGCCTTGGGTTTGAAAGAGTGGAAGATAGCTGCACTACATTTATTTTATTTCCTTAAAAAAAATTATACACTCCTTTACAAATTCCAAGGCCGCTTGCATCCTGAAACAATACATTGAGCAGAATTCTGAAAGAAACAGTAATAAGTGAATAAATGTGATTTCAGGAGGTGCTGATTAAGCTTTGTGCCCACTTCATTTCCATTTGAAAGTTGAAAGTGCAGTGGGTATCACAGTGAGGCAGTAGAGCACTTTAATCATTCTGCTCTCTACTCTTGTTTGGAAGCTAGATATCTAAAGTAGATGCCGGATCTACCATTACAAACCTCCTCTGCTTCTTTTTGTAAAGTAACTTCATCTAGCCAGTCACACATTTATCATGTAATACAAAGTCACTACAACAAACTTCCCTGACCTACAATGTAGGAAGGGTGGAGAGATGTCAGCTACTGACTTTTGTGCTCTGGTGTAAAGTTTTGCAACATGTTCGTTACCTGTTAGGACCTCTGCTGAGTTACGCTTCTGACAAGGATAGAAGCTTTTTGTTAGAAATATTCTAGTAAGAGATGTAGATACAACACTGGTGTTATTCCTCTCATCTTAGGTCAAAGTGTGACCCACTTCCGGGTTCCAACTCTTAGGTGATGTCCAATGATTCAGCATATTCAGTTCCTACTTAGTCAATTCTTGTCTGGATACTTTTGACTTAGAAGTGGGAAGCTGAATGTGATGGGGCTCATTGCTAGTGGCAAGCCTTCCTTTTCTTTCTTCTTTGGTGATCACTCGTAGCTGAGTAATATTGTCTTCCATGAACACAATTTTAACAGTGAGTCCGTAAGTGATTGTGGAAGCTAATTCTGGATCTACATGTCCTTCTACAAAGAGGCCATAGGTTTCTGCGCGGGAGTTGATCATGGTGAGGGTTTGCCAAACATGCCTTCCTCTTGGAACTCGCTTTCGTCCTGAGTTTGAGTGTCTTCAGAGTCCATGACATCTTTGGTAAAGGCTGTTCTCCAACTGGAGCACTCGCAGGCCAGTGTTTCCCAATTGTTGGTGTTTATACTACATATTTAAAGATTTGCCTTGAGAGTCTTTAAACCTCTTTTGTTAACCATCAGCATTACACTTTCCATTTTTAAGTTCAGAATAGAGTAGTTGCTTTGGAAGAAGTTGATGTTGAAGAATAGTTGCTTCAACACTGGTGATCTTTGCTTCTTCCAGTACACTGGCATTAGTTTGCTTGTCTTCCCAAGTGATGTGTAGAATTTTTGGGAGATACCATTGATAGAATCTTTCAAGGAGTTGGAGATGGGGTTTATGTAGTCCATGTTTCACAAGCATACAGTAAGGTTGGTAGTACAGTAGCTTTGTAAACAAGCATTTTGGTTTCCCTGCGAATGCCCTGGTCCTCAAACACTCTGCACTTCAATCGGGAGAAAGCCGCACTCGCAGAGCTCAGACGATGCTGGATTTTGGCAGCAATGTCGGCCCTTGTGGAAACATAACGTTACACCATTGAGTTGGTGTTCCTTTACAGGTCATGTGATGGGCCAAATTGTTGAATTGAGCCTGATTTGATGAGCACAGGAACTCAACTTCATTCATAATTAACTTAAAAATCCTGGGCTGACTTCTTCAGTTTATCACTGTTAAATATGCAAAATGTTTCCTCCATCTCCATTCTCAGAGCAGCCATGGAACAAGCAGTCAATAATGATCCCTTTTTACAGTTAGGAGACTTAGGCCAATAACTGGTCAAAGATTAACAAGGGACTGCAGAGGGTTTTTTTCGATTTTAACCTAGACTTCCAAACTAATGTAAATACTGTGTACATATTGACACAATGCTAAAACCTACCCGGCTTTATTTCAGACTGTTGGTAACATGCCGTGTCCCCTGTTGACTGGCATCAGGACATTGCCAACCTTGGAAGCAAAGGCACCTGAAAGGCCTTCAAGCAGAAGCAGAGATCTGCCCAGGGAAGAAGAGCGGGAGAAAAAGAAAAAAAAGCACAAGAAAAGATCCCGGTCAAGGTCAAGGTCGCCTCCTTCCAAATATCACTCTTCGTCTAAATCCAGGGTTCGGTCACATTCAAAAGCCAAGCACTCACTTCCCACTGCCTATAGAACTGTCCGGCATTCCAGGTGGGTTTTCTGAACTGATGTTATTGTTAAGTGCTTTTCTATGCTCATTTCTTTTTCCTCAGAGGTGCCGTCTTTGTGAGGCTGCCATACATGCTATTTATTCACCAGGTTCAGATTAGATTACAATTTATGATGTATTGCCTAAAACTTCTAATGCTTGAAGCAAATGCATGTTTTGTTTTTGTACTTGTGCGCTTGGGCACAGCATAGCCGCCCAGCAGTTTTGCTTTTGCTTTCAGGGGCACAACTTAACTTGGTTTTGTTCCAATAAGTTATTTGTAACTAGTTGGCACACATTTTGTTAGGAACTGGTGTTAAAACTTTGTTTTGATTTGGTTAAACAACCTTTAGGACTAATTTACCTCAAGAAGATCGGGTAGTCTGTGTGTTTGAAAGCTATCAGATTAGATTAAAGGGCTTTTGGAACAAATGGCACTGTGCACAATTCATACCTTGCACAAAGTGATATTCAGAGTCCTTCTAGGGGCATCCTGCTGCTGCTGCTGCTGCTCTTCTTCTTCTTCTTCTTCTTCTTCTTCTTCTTCTTCTTCTTCTTCTTCTTCTTCCTCTTCCTCTTCCTCTTCCTCTTCCTCTTCTTCTTCTTCTTCACTGAGTTACCATGCCAATTTTTAAAGCAGGCATGGTCTTGTTCTAAAAAACAAAACAAAAAACCAACGTGTGGGAATGTGGTGCTATTCGGAACAAGGCGCATTCCTTGCATAACAGAGCCCTAGTAAAGTTTTGTGTGCTCTCAGCATATATTTACCACTCTGTGAAATAGATGTGTTTCATGTTTTTTGACTAAAGCTCCCATCAGCCACAGCCAGCATGGCCCTTGATCAGGGATGATGGGAGTTGTAGTTCAAAACATCTATAGGGCATCAAATTGGGAAAGACTAGTGTACACAGACCTGAGCTAGTCAGACAAATAATACAACCTACAGTAATAAAAGGCAGCTTCCTGTGTTCCAGCGCTAGCATATATGGGGCTAGAGGGCCTCTGGCAGCAAATAGTTCCTCAGACCTCATGCAGCTTCAGATGCACCTTGGAAACCTGATAGCTCTTCGCTTAGAACTACAGTTACAACTGAAGAAGTGTGCATGCACATGAAAGCTCATACCAATGACAAACTTAGTTGGTCTCTAAAGTGCTACTGGACTTTTAAAGGACCACACCACTTTAGATAGAAGTGTGAAAATGTGCTCAAAAGGGTCAGACACAAAGAGAACATGACAAGGGAATGGTTGTACAAGTGCTAAGTCACTTGTTCCCATTGGACCTGTTGCCAGTGGGAAGATATTGGGGGGGGGGAGAGGAAGCAAGGATCTTGAGGGGTCTGGATTCCTATCTTATATTAACCAGATTCCTCAAAGACCAGGTGCTAGTCTGCAAATCAGACCATATGTGCAGCATATACAGCCCATTTTAATCAACTTTTCCCTGTAGAGATTTTTGCTGCATAACAAAGCCATTCATGGATAGCAAATATGAATTCATTTCGGTAGAAATTTTCGTCCTGCCTTTATAGTGCTGAAGCGCCACTCAGGGCAGCTTACAACAATTTAAAATCAAAATGTCATAACAAAACAATAAAAGACATTTTAATACACATTAAGTATGCTAGCAAGGCAGCATTAAAAATGCAGCCAGACCACAGATAAAAGCATAACCTTTATATAAAACAGAATATACTTAGCAGGCAAAAAGCCTGCTGGAATAAAAATGTCTCTTGTCTTTCACCAGCTGGTAAAGTGAACCTTCTGCATTTCACCATGATACATTACTGTGAGGGAAAACCTCAGGTTTTCTTTCCTTATTACCTTTCTAGACTCATTCCAGCTTTTCCCTATTGGCTCATGCCCCAGCGGAGGATCTGTTTCCCTAACACGTAGGAAAAATGATCACTTTGGGGGCCCTTTTGTTGAGCTGAATCCAGCACCTGATCCTTGTTTGTTTGCTCGGTTGGTCTCACACATGAGCATAAAATGGATCTCAACAATACAGTGGTTTAGTAGCTGTGAACCGTCAGTCTTGGAATACCTAATGCATGGTATCCTGGTTGAGAAAACTCACCGTTAATACAAATAAGGAACATATTAATTATGAATATGTTAATGTTCTTTATTTTTGCTTACAAAGTTTGTTGGCATTGTATGGGTGGGGGCAGAGATAAGATCATAAAAATAAATGGTTACACAGTGAGTGATTTAATTTTGCAGTTAGATTTTACACCTGAAAATCCTCAGGCTACTTGTTCACAAAGTCCCACCTACAGAAAGATACGACACTTGCTCTGGGGGCCTATCTATCTCAGGCTGCTCCTGATAAATGGATGTGGAGGATTGTCGGACTCCCAGGTTTGCATTTCAGTTGAGCCAGGAATTTCATTTCACATTAATTTTCTTTATGTACTTCAGTAATAGATTACTTGCTAAGCCACCTACTCTGTTTACCCAGCTAACAAACCCTGTATAGTAATTAGCAGAGAGAGGCATGATTAAAGGATTACTTTTAAGATTAGCTGATTAGCATAGTTAAAGTTAACATGCTTATTGTCTCGGTTTCAAAGAATCAACTAGGCTAGGGCGCAAAATGGTTTCCCTTTGTTAAAATGGTACAAATTTGTGTGCTGCGTTGCTTCGAAATCCATTCATTTCCCTTGGAGGCAACATATTTTCGCACCAATGCTGCTTCTTAAGATGTAGGATTATATGCCAAATCTTTCCAACATAATAGAACTTTAAACAGACCTTGTTTAGCAACACAATTGAAAGGGAAGGCCTTATTAATATTTCACACCTTATCAAATAATATCCTCAGATTTTATCATGTTAAAATAAGGCTTTTATTCAAGCTAGTAAAAGCAGCTCTTCTCTATTTAATACTGTGGGGCGGGGCAGGAAAGCACCATAGTCAAAGCTGTGTTGGTTTATAGATAGATAGATAGATAGATAGATAGATAGATAGATAGATAGATAGATAGATAGATAGATAGATAGATGATAGTGGGGGGTTTTCTATAAAAATGTTTAGGGGTACTCTCAAGAAAATAACCATTTTATAGTTCAAATCGGGAAAAATAAATACAGTAAATGGACAAAAGTACAAAGATTCACAAAATGTTTACGGGTATGCGTACCCCCAGAAAAAAAGCAGAACCACTTGAAATCAAAGAACATGACACACCTACTTTCGAAATAGCTTCCTTATTTGTCTGAGTCCTTGTAGGCTGAAACAGTTGAAATCACGCTCCCCTTAAAAATTCAGCGGCAGTTGTGGGATCTTAGCCCTTTCAGTGACCCTCTTTAACTTCCCATAGCAGCCCATTTATTACTATTATTATGAAGGTGAAGTGTGTGCATCCATATCTGTGTCCAGTTCTAGGCACCACAGTTCAAAAATGATACTGACAAGCTTGAATGTGTCCAGAGGAGGGCAACCAAAATGGTCAAAGGCCTGGAAACGATGCCTTATGAGGAATGGCTTAGGGAGCTGGGTATGTTTAGCCTGGAGAAGAGAAGGTTAAGGGGTGATATGATAGCCATGTTCAAATATATAAAAGGATGTCATATAGAGGAGGAAGAAGGGTTGTTTTCTGCTGCTCCAGAGCAGCGGACACAGAGCAATGGATTCAAACTACAAGAAAGAAGATTCCACCTAAACATTAGGAAGAACATCCTGACAGTAAGAGCTGTTCGACAGTGGAACTTGCTGCCAAGGAGTGTGGTGGAGTCTCCTCCTTTGGAGGTATTTAAGCAGAGGCTTGACGGCCATATGTCAGGAATGCTTTGATGGTGTTTCCTGCTTGGCAGGGGGTTGGACTGGATGGCCCTTGTTGTCTCTTCCAACTCTATGATTCTATGATATCACATCCCAGAATCTGCAGTGATATAGAGCATGGAGCCATGGCTGAGCAGCATCTGAATGCAGGAGCTCTTAGGCAGCTTCATTAGTGCAAAGATATGACTACTGAACCCCTTTAGAGGAAAATCCTGCTAGAGCATCAAGGTGTCTGACTGATCTCCAGCTTCTTCAGTCTTGGTTTTTATCCCTCTTTAGCATTACTGCTATCACCGCCCTTCTGTGAAAGATCGGGGATAAGATCAGATTTCCAAGGGATACTGCAGTCACTCTGCAGTGCAGTACATAGCAGCTCCCCCCCCCCCCCAAGAAAAAAAAATCTTATCACCTCTAGGTTAGCACTGTGAAATAACCGTGTCTGAAATTCTGGAGTGCTGCTGCCAGTCTGGGTAGGCAGTATTGAGCTAGATGGACCAGTGGTCTAATTCAGTATAAGGCAGCTTCCTTTGCTCACCTGCTTAACATATCAAATCACTACTTATAAATCTTAAAATGCATATGGCTTTGGAATCAAATAATTGGGAACTCAAAACAGGTGTGTGTGTGTGTGGAAGAAGGACCCTCGAGAAGCTGACAGTATCTCCAGTGAACAATATGTTGTCATAGAATTGTAGAGTTGTAAGAGACCCATGGGACATGGGTGGCGCTGTGGGTTAAACCACAGAGCCTAGGGCTTGCCAATCAGAAGGTCGGCGGTTCGAATCCCCGCGACGGGGTGAGCTCCCGTTGCTCGGTCCCAGCTCCTGCCCACCTAGCAGTTCTAAAGGACATCAAAAGTGCAAGTAGATAAATAGGTACTGCTCTGGCTATTTGTGGTGTAACAGGATGTACATCTTGTAATGAGGTTTGAAGAGAATGTATGCCTACTGAAATCAGGTAGTGAAATTAAGGCCCATCCCTTCCTGCTCGGGATTTTTAACATTTCCCCCTTCTGCCTCCTGTTCAGGTCTCGCTCAAGATCACCCAGGAGAAGAGCTCACACACCTGAAAGGCGGAGGGAGGAGAGGAGCGTCCCAACTGCATATCGTGTCAGCAACAGTCCAGGAATGAGTAGGCGGCGCACACGTTCCAGGTATGAGGCTGTGTTTCAGTTGAAGGTTTCCCTGGCCTTTTTTTTGGCTTTTTATTTCTTTAAAATATTCCTATTTGCAAAGTGGCTTACAACATTGCTTGCTTGTTTGAAATGCCATCCTTCATCTAGGTATCACTGGGAGGTTTACAATATAAAAACACAATGTTACATAATGACAAACAAAACTGCAACACACACACCACACACACACGGAGCTTAAAAGGCCATGAGTAGGTTGATTAGTCAAAAGCCCCAGGAGAAGAGGAATGTTTTTGCCTGGTACCTAAAGATACAGAATGAAGGCACCAGCTGGCGGGAGGGTGTTGCCATCCTCCAGACCTGTCGTGCAGGGCGCACAAGAAGAAAGGCCTTGTATGATTATTGCAATTACTTAAAATAACATGCAACTTTAAAAAAAAATGAATTAATGCAACAGCAGCCCCATTGCAGAAATTTAGCTGTAATGTTCTAAAGCACATTTGTCTTTCGAAATGTTAGAGGTATTCTTCGTTAAATTCCAGCTTGCAGCTGGCTGGAAATGTTGGAAGTTAGGAATCCAAAGTATCGGGGGGGGGGCATGCACCTTCCTAATTTCAAAGTGGTTCCTTGTAACAAGGAACATCACAGCCTTCATAGTCTTTTCTGTGCAAAAGAAGTAAAAAGTACTATCAAACTGGATGTATAGCATCCAACAGTTGCTTGGCAGAGTTGAACAGAAGAAAGGGCCTTATGTTTTTATATTCATCTTGGGCTTATCAACTTCCTGGTTACACAACCTGTGCACTGGATCTATTATAAAAGAAGTGTGTTGTTGAGAGTCCAGCACTGTTCATGTATGTGGTAGATTTGTGAGTAGTCCGGGGGGGGGTGTTTCCCCCTGAAGTTGCAGACTGCCACTTTCCAAGCTGTTGATTTTTATATCTGTTGGGGACATCTGCCACTGACAGCTTAAAAGTCCTTTCCCTTTTATAGTTTTGCTAACTGCTGTGTTGTGACTGCATGATTTGCTCTGTGATCTCAGAAAGTAAATAAAAATTATTTTACCCTTTTCATCTTTCTCGTTGTACATAAAAGACCGAAATGGAGGCAAGCAACATGCATGCCACAAAGCTGATGGCTGAGGAGATAATGAGGATAATTAATAATGGCCAAACAATAAATCCTACAGTGGTAATACACATGGTCATAGGAACACATAGCTATGGTTCCTTAATAACACAGGAGCCTACCCATCCCAGTACTCTGTGTGCATTGGATTATCAGCTTTCTGGACAATGTCTGGGTATTTGTGGGTTGCCAGCAGTCTCTTTTTTTCTGAAAAGCTTTGAGTTGCAGAAATCACTTGCCAGTTAACTGGTGGCAAGCTGGAACAGACGGGATAAATATGTGTCTTATCTAAGACATAAATGTGTCATTCACAGAATATCCGCATTTTGAGCATAATGCCAGTAAATTGTCTTAGACATTAAAAATAAATAGAAGTTAGACTTGAGTGCATTCTCTTCATGCTAGGTTGTCAACATACTCTAGCATGAACAGTTTTGTACTCTGAGAGAGGGTAAGCCTTTGGGTAATAAGTGAACTGGCACAAAACCTGTGCCATAGATCTCTCAGAACCCTCCATTTTAATAGTCTCTGACTATCCTGTTACAGATTCAACTTGGTACTGTATTGCATTATATTTGGCTTTCTATCCAGATGAAGAAGGAGAAGTGAAGGCACACATAGGCCCTAGATTGGCTTCCCTATCATAAAAAAAAAGGTAAAGGGACCCCTGACCATTAGGTCCAGTCGTGATCGACTCTGGGGTTGCGGCGCTCATCTCGTGTTATTGGCCGAGGGAACCGGCGTACAGCTTCCAGGTCATGTGGCCAGCATGACAAAGCCGCTTGTGGTGAACCAGAGCAGCACTTTATCTACTTGCACTTTGACGTGCTTTCGAACTGCTAGGTGGGCAGGAGCTGGTACCGAGCAATGGGAGCTCACCCCGTCGCAGGAATTCGAACCGCCGACCTTCTGATCGGCAAGCCCTAGGCTCTGTGGTTTAACCCACAGTGCCACCCGCATCCCATTCCCTATCATAAGAGTGCTAAATTTTTCATGCAAATAAATGACCAGAAAAAATGGTTTCCCTCCCTGTAATCTCTGAGAAATGCCACGGGGTTTTACAAGCAGGCGTCCGTGGTAAGCATATACTGCTGAAATCACATTCACCATAGAAACAGAATTAATATTTCCTTCCCTCAACCTTTTCTGTATATTACGGACTACCATAATTATCTGCATATTTCTTGTCGGTACTGCTAGTGCTTGGTTTACTTTTCTCTGTTCAGGTGACGATCCGTCTCAGCATGTGATATATGATTCTTGAAAGTTGCTTCCGACACACTTGAGCATAGAAATCAACTTACTTTAAGTAGGCCTGTTTGGTTTCTGTGCTTGTTGCCTGTTTCCCCTCCTTCGCCCGTGCCCAGATCACACGCAAAGGGTACAGAAAGCCTAGCTTTAAAAAGGTGATGATCTTATGTTAATATATTTTGAAGTTACGTTTTTTTAATTGGAGCGAATGGTGTCTAAAAACTAAACTGCATTGAGGCTTTGGGGGGTGGGGTTTTTTGTCTCATCTGGATTGAGCTTCAGCTTCTTGGCTTTCATCCAGTCCATTACTGAGGCAAGACAATGGTCCAGCATGTCCCCTGCCTCACCTGCAAATATAATGGAAAAGAGCTGTATGTTGTCAGCATATTGCTGACAACATACCGCAAACCTCCGGATAACCCCACTCAGTGTTTTCATGTAGATTTTTAAAAGCAATAGGGGATAAAATCGAACCCTGAGAAACCCCACATTGACAGCTTACCCCGTCTGGAAACATTCATCCAAGTAGGACCGGAACTACCACAAAATGGTGCTACTGACCCCTAACTGACAGCTGCTTCAGAAGGGTACCATGGTTGATGGTATCAGAAGCCACTGAGAGGTCGAGGGGAATGCTGTGTTCTTTCCTGTGGCTTATACTTTTTGCTGTTGCTTTCCCAATGAGATGTGAGCTGGGTAGCCAGGCATTGTTATTAATTTGCCACTTGGCCTCCCAATGTACTTGCTTCTGTGTACATCTTGGTTGGTGAACTTTTGACCAAAAGTTTCCTCTAGCTCCAGTGTCAGAGGCAGTATTATTTATTTAAAGGCGTTTACAAGCCTTTTAATATTTAATATCTCTTCAAGTGGTGTAGAAAAATACAAGCATTTGAACAGAAAAAGATTAGAAAACAGAAATCAAGTAATAAAATAGTCTAGTCTTGCGAGTCAGCAAAAACAGTAGGCAAATACGCTACCAATCAAGTGAGGCAACTGCTGGATGATGCTTAATTTATGGTAGAGGGAAGATCATTCCAGTGCAGGGCAATGGCCAAAAATCCTTGTTTTTGTGTTACCGCCCTATGATGTTCCGTGGTGCCACAAATAAAATTTCTTCATAAAATCTCGTACCGTGTCTATCCAGGAGTAGGTGGGCCTTCAGGCAACCTATTTCTGAGTTTATGGTTTAAAATGATGGCAACGAGACCTTGAACACAGCCCAGCAAGCGCACTTCCTCCACCATAAGTGCAACCTGTTTGTCTCCAGATTTACGCACAGCTTTCTGCACCAGCTGCAAGTTTCCAAACCAGTCCCAAACAAAGCCCCCACTTAGAGTGCATTACAGAAGCATAGCTGCCAAGTTTTCGCTTTTCTCGCGAGGAAGCCTATTCAGCATAAGGGAAAATCCCTGTAAAAAAGGGATAACTTGGCAGCTATGTACAGAAGTCCAGTTGTGATGTTCCGAACGCTTGTACAATATCTACACCTTATATTTAAAGCACTATACTATGTGAACAGTCATGGCTTCCCCCAAAGGATCCTGGTAAGTGTCGTTTGTAAGGAGAGTTGTTAGGAAACTCCTGCTCCCCTCCCGGAGCTACAGCAGGCATGGCCAAATTTGTCCCTCCAGCTGTTTTGGGACTACAACTCTCATCATCCCTAGCTAACAGGACCAGTGGTCAGGGATGATGGGAATTGTAGTCCCAAAACAGCTGGAGGGCCAAATTTGGTCATGCCTGTGCTTGAGTATCCAGAGTTCCCTGGGAAGAGGCATTGATTTTTAAACCACTCTGGGAATTGCAGCTCTGTGATGGGATTCGGTGCCTCCTCACTGTTAGCACCTTTGGAAATGTCAGTTCCCTGGAAGCCATTACTGTACTGTTAAAGTGGCTTATTAGTGCTTTAATGGTAAGATGTGGGTGTGACTTTCAGAAAACCTGGGGGCTTATGCAAACTTGCTTATCTAACTTGTTCCTTAAACTATTCTGTCCTCCAAAAACAGCTAATGGGGTGGCTCAGAAAGAAATGCGCAGGAGGTGGTACGCTCACTCCATGGATAGCTCTGACTTTTCAGATTGAAGGTGATCCTTCGGTTAGCAAGTGCTTTTTAAAACAGTTCATTAGTCGGGATTTTAATAGGGGGGACAATTCCATGGAGACAGTTCTTTTCATCTGCTGCAAATACATTTAGAAAATGACACTTTGCAGTTTTTTGCGGGCCCCGTAAAAGCAATCAACCTCACACAATTGCCTCAAGTGTATAGCTTGTAAAAAGTTAGAGCAAGGCACCTTGGCTGCCACAGCTAAGGTTAATACTTGGGGTTGTTCATCATACTTGTAAAAAAAAAAGGAAAACACAACACAGCAGGCAAGAGAAGTGTAAATGTGTTGAGTTACAGCTTAGAAGGTTGAACTGGTAATCTTAATTAAAAGAAATTTGATGCTGGCAAGTTGTTAGGTTGCTCAGGGTGGCCTGTAAAAAGTCTATGCAGCTGGTCTGTGTTGGGCACCTGGGCAAGTGTTGGAAAACCAACAGAAGAAACTGCAGCTGCCAACCATGTGGAAGATTCAAGCTTTTCTCCCCCTTATCGGTGCAAATGCCATTTTTCAGACAGCCTGCTTATAATCTTGCGTGTGGTGGCAGCTGTACACAATCAGCCGGCTGTGTAAGAAGCTGTCACAGCAGGATTGCTAAAGCAGCTCTAATATGGTTGCGTTGCGTGCTGTCAGCCTGCAGAGTTTCTGGTGTAGGAGCTACTGTTTAGTTTTATTTAGAGCATCATTATGCATGTTCCGCTTCTCCAAAAGGAGTGTTGACACTCTTGGTTCCCAGGACAGATTCTTCAGTTTCTATTTAAGAGAGCATGAGTGAATGATGCTATTCCCCCTCAGGTCTAGGTTCACATTGTGAACTCCTGTATTAGGGCATGTAGCCCAGTATTGCGTGCTCTGATTGGCAGCAGCTCCCCAGAATCTCAGATAGAGACATGACTACACTCCCTGCTGAAATACAAGGGGCATCTGGTTGGCCACTGTGAAAACAGGATGCTGAACTAGATGGCCGTTGTCCTGATCCAGCAAGCTATTATTATGTTCTTATCTCTTTTGGCATTCCACCAGCTTTTGAAGATGTGCCTGTTTACACAGGCATCTCTAATTATTGTTGTTGTTGTTGTTGTTGTTGTTATAACCTGCGCTCCCTGACCAAGGCCAGGCTCAGGGTGGCTAACACCAAGTATATAATACATTAAAAACACAAAATCAAACAATTGATTAAAACACAGCTCAAAATCACAGTAAAATCAGAATAAAATTAAGTGGCCAACCCACAAATCACAGCCATGAAGGTAGGAATATTAAATATTTGCCAGGCCCGGTCACCCATGCTGGTCCCATATGGGCTGATAGAAAGGGCCAAGGGGGCCACTTACATACAGGGTTTCATGGAAAGAATGGGGTCAGACTGGGCCCGGACCAAAGGCCTAGCGGAACAGCTCCATCTTGCAGGCTCCGCGGAAAGATGTCAAATCCCACAGTGTCCTATTGACCTGAGTGTCCTCTTTTCATTTATGTGCTGTTTTTAATGGGATTGATTTTTTTAAAAAGTATTTTAATATGGCTGCTAATTTTAATCTTTTGAGTGGAATTAGAACAATAGAATTATAGATTTGGAAGGGGGTGACCTGAGGGTCGTCTAGTCCAACTTCCCACAATGCGGGAATCTCAACTAAAGCATCCATGACAGATGTGGCTACCCAACCTCTGCTTTAAAAATCTCCAATGAAAGAGAGTTCACAACCTCCCAAGGGAGACTGTTCCACTGTTGAACAGCTCTTACTGTCAGAAAGTTCTTGCTGATGTTTTTTTTTAATATTTTAATTATGGATGGTTATATTTAAACTTTGCACAATTGGTTTTTATGCTGGGGAAGTGATGTAACTCAATAGTAGATCATCTCATTTGCATGCAGTTCCAGCTTCTATCCCCAGCATCTGCAGGTAGGACTGGGAGAGTACTCCTGTCTGAAACCCTGAAGAGCCACTTCTGGTCAGTGTAGAGAATACCATTTCCTCCAGTGGTATGGCTCAGTTATAAGACAGCTTTCTATGTTCCTGGTTTTTAAACTTCTTAGAAGCCTATTATGGCATTTAAGTGCTATATTAATTGAGGTGGTGGTAGTGATGCCAAGGAGGTTGAACTTCAGGCCTACTGCAGCCATGGTCCCGCCTATAAACTCTAGAGCTTTTAGCTGTGCTACTACTTGTGGTAGCATGGCATTCAACGGGTACTTGAAATTCAGGTGCAATATCTAAACAGAGGTCCCCAAACTTATTTGGCCTACCCCCCCCCCTTTTAGGAAAAAAAAATTGCTCTGCGCCCCCCTGGAAATCTTATTTTCTTTAAGCAAACAAACAGGAAGATGCAGTGACAAATTTGAGTTCTTTTATGTATCTGTATTTCTACCTATCTACACATGGTTTTTCAAAGCTGGATGATGAGGGGGACTAGGCCCCATGGGGTGGACCCAAGTGAAGCTTGCTCGCTCGGTCCGATCCGCCCCAGGCACAGGGCCAACACCGCAGCCTACCTGCCATTGGCCAAATAGTCAGGCAAGTTGCGGCCCACTTCCTGGGCATGGGTGAAGACTAAAAGGGTTCACCCAAGCATGGGGAAAAACCCCTCACCTCCAGCACGACTGCTGAATCCAGGGGAGGTGTTGTTGCCGTCCCACAATGGCACCCGACCTGGCGGTAAGCATTGTTATACAACAGATGAAACCTGTTTCAAAAACCTCTTCTTTCTCTATGTTTCCACCACCACCCCCTTATTTCTATTCAATGTCCCCCAATTGCACCTAAGGCTACTACTGCCCCCCTTGGATTCCAGCATGCCCAAGGGGCAGTGTGAGGGACAGGGGATACCGGAAGGTCCCTCCCATCTTAAGTTCCAGCCCATCCCCAAGCGCTGGGGAGAGCAGGGAGAGCTCTGCCTCCAGCGGAGAATCAGGAAGTGGTGCCCGAGGCTCAGGCAAGGTTGCGGAGCCACTGACCCAGGTGGGACAGGAAAGGGGGAGCCCGGGGGGAAGGCCAATTCCCCCGACGCCGGAATTGCGCAGAAAACGTAGGGGGAAGAGGATGGGTCTCCCAAAGCTTCTTTGCTGGAAGAAAACGCGCCAATCTCCATTCGGAGGTTCTGACACCTGACCGAAAGCATGTATATAGATCGCTCTGAGCACTGTAAATAATCAGCACTTAATAAAAGTCTAAAAGGACTATGCTGCGAGGAGTCGTTACTCTAGAGTAGCCGCATCAGCGCCTCTGACAGGCAGTATCGCCCATTTTGGGAAACATTGATCTAGAAGTTCTCCCTGCTTTGTTGCCTACCAGTAGTGCAGAATACTGGGTTGTCTTCCCTCTGTCCAGTAGGTGGCAGTCTCTTTTCCTAGAAGAAAGATACTCCCCTGGGAATTGCACTTCCTGGCCAGAGCTAGCCTCTCCCCTTGCCTCATCAGGAAATGCATGCTGGTCTGCCCCTGAGTTGAATGTCCTGATGAAGCAATTGGGACAACTTCACCGAGAGTATGTGGCACGAGTCATCCCTTGGAGACAGACGCTATCATGGAAGCTGTATGCTACAAGGCTGGTAGCTGTCTCAGCCCTGTGATAAATTGCCGTGTACTTTGTTTTGTCCTTTTGTTAAATCTACAGTAAAAAGGGTTTTATGTGCCCATAAAACTTCTGCCTCCTATGCTAGCAATTTTCACTTATGTCTGCCAGTTACATTACCAATTCAAAACAACCTCATGTTGACTGCTGCAGCGAGATGGTTTGAATTAGTGTTTTTATATTCCCATGCGAAATGTTGTTTTATTTTGAAGCTTTTTATAAGAATAACCCTGTGTTTCTTGGATTTAAGAGGCCATCTTATGTAAAAACACAGTGTGCACAACTGTGTAACAAAGCTGCAAAGTCTGCATGTTGGCTATATTGTCTAGGTGTGGGGGCTCCCCAAAATGGGCTGTGCCATGGGCACAGATGGTGCCTTCATAGATTAGGTGTCTGACAACCAAAGAAAATACTTGGGGGGGGGGAATGAACAAATTCCTATGCCCCACAAATAACCCAGAGATGCATTTTAAATAAAAAGACACATTCTACTCATGTAAAAACACGCTGATTTGCGGGCCGGATTGAGAAGGTGATTGGGCCGGATCCGGCCCCTGGGTTTTAGTTTGCCTACCCATGACATAGATCTTCAAGCAGAGGGTTAGGATGTACAGGAATGTCAGCCAGAGGACAGATTAGCCGGCAGAGTTAACAGGGGCTGCTGCAGGAATCGAGAAATGCATTGGCTGGCTTCACAGTTTTCCCCACATTTTGATTTTTCCATAGCATACATTCACACACACACACATGCGCACCAGGATTCGCAATATATTGCCAGGTCAAAAATTTTGAAACCACATTCACAATTTGGACTTCAAACCGGTTTTGGATGATATATCAGTATTCTGCCCAGCCCTAGCTTCTGTAGCTTTATACACTTCCTGGAAGGGATCTATGCTGGGACCAGAATGTGCTAATATGAGCTGTGCCCACTTCAGACAGTCTCACATATTCTGGTGAGCTATAAGGAAAGAGCGCTGAGCTCTGGGTGTATGTCAGAGGGATATTTTAGTGTGTTGAAGAGGGTGGAAAGGGATTTGTAGCTGGCTCTCTTCTCATCATGGGAGTGGAACGGAATGGCTGTGAATACCTGTAGGAATACAACAGCAGGTGAAAGAAAGTAGAAGAAGGTGAGAGAAGGAAATGGTTGAAATGTGTGGGAAGAGAAAGTGGAATAAGATGTCAGCAGAGAGAGAAAAGCAACAGGCTGACAGCTGGAGCGTAGAGAATTGTGAAAGAAGGCAAGAATGGCAACAGAAGGGACTGAGAGAATGCAAGAAGGAGGCAAAGAGAAGGCAGAAGGTGAGAACAGGTGACAGAGGACAAAAAGTGCAAGGAGCTAGGGAGGGGCAAAGTGAGAGAAAGAAAGGCAATAGCAAAAGGAATGGAAGGGGAGATGCAGGAGATGGGAAGTTGGAAGGGACCTATTTAGTCATTTACTTCAACCCCCTTCAATGCAGGAATCCTGCCCTGGATGCGCTTGAATCACCAACCTTCTGGTTAATAACCAAATTCACAGAATCCTGTCAGATGCCGCAAATTATTATTTTTTATAATAAAATACAAACATAATAATTATGACTTGCCCTCTTGCTCTGTATCACAGACAGGCTTCACTGAAATGGGGGCAGAGAGAGGGCAGAACTTTTAAAGGTGTGTGAAATGTGGCAAGATGCTAGAAGATGAAAGTGATTGAAGCGAAGCTGTTGAGGCATTTAGAAGCAAAGCATGCCTGTGTTCCAAACAAGCCACTTGAGGTATTTTTTTTCAATGAATGGACAACTAGTTTTTGAAGAGCAGGAAAACTTTGTTCCATCTATGACAAGAAGAGGAAGTGTTCTGATCCAGTTTTTTCACATATCTGCTCCAAATCTTAATTTTTATTTTGGATATGTCAAGAGAGAGAGGGGGGGGGGCAAATCTAGTTTTGGCTATGTCCAAAAAAAAGGCATTCAAAGAAAAATACTTAGACTTTGGTTGAGGTGCTATTTGGAAAATGTCCTTGACAGGCTTCAAATGAAGATCAAACAGTAAATTTTGCTTCTATCAAAAGAGATGTTATTTCTCTCAAAAAATGTGTGAAGATTTATAGCGGGTACGATCATGATTCACTGTGGATGCACAAGTCACTAGAATTAAGCTTTGAGTTGCAGAAATAATTCCTTGAACTGTCTTGTTACACAAGTGTAAAAGTGCAAATTCAATAGCTAACATTACTGGATTTTGGTTAGTAAAGAATACCCAGGAAGCTGCCATTCATCTGATGCCATTTGGTACTACCTATCTTTGTGACCCAGATGGCGCTGTGGTTTAAACCACAGAGTCTAGGGCTTGCTGATCAGAAGGTCGGCGGTTCGAATCCCTGCAACTGGGTGAGCTCCCATTGCTCGGTCCCAGCTCCTGCCAACCTAGCAGTTTGAAAGCACGTCAAAGTGCAAGTAGATAAATAGGGACCGCTCCGGCGGGAAGGTAAACGGTGTTTCCGTGCGCTGCTCTGGTTCGCCAGAAGCAGCTTTGTCATGCTGGCCACATGACCCGGAAGCTGTCTGCGGACAAACGCCGACTTCCTCGGCCTATAGAGCGAGATGAGCGCCGCAACTCCAGAGTCAGACACGACTGGACCTGATGGTCAGGGGCCCCTTTACCTTTTATCTTTGTGATACTACCTATCTTTGTGAACAAGACTTCTCAACAGTGGTAACGGTAAAAACAAAAAAGCCCCAGAGTTTAGCTGTAGGAAATGAGATAGGAGCCTTTCTAATATCACCCCTTACAAGAAGGAAATCTGGAGAACATAGCCAGCCATCCCACTGAAATTGTGAGGGGGGTCTACAGTATTTTAAAGTCACTGCTTCTTGATAAAGTATAAAAATCACTGTGTTTTTATTTAGGAGCAATGCTAAGGTAACACTATGTATATTGCTTTGTGAATTGCCATTTTAGGATCGATAAAGTGCCTTAACACCAATAAGTATAAACCAAAAGTGAAGGTTTGAAAGTGGGTCCATCTTGAAGGTTGTGAGTCAGAGGTGGGTCTTTGGTATGGTCCAGTTGAAAACCACTGCAGTAGGGCATGGAAACCAGGGGGTTGCGCCATATGGAGGCAGCCGGAGGGGATGGAGTTGCTTATAGATACAGCTACTTGCCACAGGCTTTGGTTTCTGTGCTACAGTTTCTTTTGCCATCTGCAAAACCAAATATTTATAGATGGTTAGGTATGATCATTGCAATTTTCATTATATAAGTTAAAAGGGTAAATAATTATTCAGGGTCCAAACTAAAGTTATGTTTTGTGGAGGGTTGTGGGTCTGATTATATTTTAACATTGGCATTAAAAAAAGAGTTGCATTAATTTGATACAGAGAATGGGTGTCTGTTTCAGTGGAGCTGAAAAAACCTGGGAAATTACATTCTTTCTCTAGCTGATGGCACAGCTTTATATTAATCAATATATTATTTTCTCTCTCCCCCCCCCCAGAAGTCCCCATGAAAAGAAGAAAAGGAGATCTCACTCCCACACCAAGTCCAAAGCGAGGTCTCATTCGCCATCCATCTCTCCAGGCAAACAATCTGCACATAAAAACTCCACCCATTCAGCCAGTGTCTCTCCTGTGGAGAGTAGGGGATCCAGCCAAGAACGTTCTGGGTAATGAGCCCTTTCTAAATTCTATGCACTGGTACTTCCCTGGTGCAAAACACCGCAGCTAGACTGTTGATGGGAAATTTGAGGAACCAGGGCAGTGATTTGATCCTTTTTACTGCTTAGCAGGATAATACAGAAGGATTTACACACACAGCAAATGAGGCAGGATTGTAGAATGTTGTGCGGCAGGCGAGGCGTCATAATTTTTGGAAGCTGTTCTGCATTTGAAGTTCCAGCAGCAGACCACTTCTTGCAAGAGGAAAACCAGCACTTCTCCATGATGTGCCAGTTTTCTACTTGCAATAATTTTTATTTTTTGCATGATAGCATTTAATTAAGGATTTTCTTCAGTCAGAAGTCAAAGACATTCATACCTTGGTTCTCGAACAGAATGCGTTCCAGGAGTCCGTTCGACTTCCGGAACTGTTCGAAAACCAAGACGTGGCTTCCAATTGGCTGCAGGAGTGTCCTGCAGCCAATCAATCGGAAGCCACGCCGGACATTCAGCTTCTGAAAATCATTCGAAAACCGGAATGCTCACTTCCGTTTTCTGATCGTTTGGGAGCCGAAACATACAAGTTCCAAGGCGTTCAGCAACCAAGGTATGACTGTAGTTCACTTTACCAACCTCACATGGTTGCACGTGTAGATCTAGCAATGTGTGATGTATACAATGATTAAATCGTCTTTCAGTTCTCGAGCATATCTATACCTACTGTTTCCAAGCAAGCAGCTGCATTAATTTTAGGAATGAAATGCTTAGCCTCTGTCCTGTGAATACAACCACCTCACTGGATTCATATCCATATTCATCATTCATATTTATATCATGGCTTCCTATGTTCTTCATAGTGATGGGTTCTGTTTTGTTTTTCTATTCTCCTGCTTTGAATGAGAGAGCACTGGATGCTGGGCTGGAGTGTTGCTAGTCGCTCCAATGAGCTGCTGCTGCCGCCGAAAGAACTTGACATATCTCTCAAGTGCATGGGGAAAATGGTAGTCAGTGTCCTTTGGCTCTCTTTCAGCTGTAACTCAGCACCAACTGCAGTCATAAACTGCTCATGAGAATCCACCAAGGATGAGAAAATCCACATAGCTCAGAATGGCTTCCATTTATCTAGATATGTTTTAAATCATGGCACCTCCATTTGATGATACCCTTTAGCCTTACTTAAACCTTAACCTGACTACTCATAGGTACCCACATTGATTGTCACATTAATCTTTACAAGAAGCCTAGAAGGCAGACCAGTATCATCAATACATTACCACAGGGACAGGGAGGTGGTTGGATGACGGGCTTTGAGGGGCTTGTTAAGACTTTCTGCTGAATTCATGGCAGAGTTGAGATTTGAACTTAAAGCTCATTCTCTTAGCCAATACATTCCATTCACTTGGGGATTTTTTCCATGCTGTTTGAAGTATCTGTATATATTATATCTGTGCACTAATTGTCTATTACTTGACTGTCTTGACTGAATGTTCTTCTTTTAAAAATTCTTTTAGGGGAGTTTCTTTGGAAAAAGACGGCCAGATCTCTTCAGCAATTGTGTCGTCAGTGCAGAGTAAAATAACTCAGGTACCACTTGAAACGTTCCATTTAGTAATGATTACTAAATTGTATCAATTTTGTAATGCTCACATTGCATTTTGTTTGAATTGCTGTTTTCGGTATTGAAAAGAGCACTCAAATGGTATGTAATCAGCATATACTTCCAGATTTTAAACCTGTTTTGTTACAAAGCCATAGTCTCTGGTATTGCTCCCTTGAATGACTCTTCCCATTCCCTTTTTCTGCCTCTTACGCCTGGAATTCTCTCCCAGCTGTATAGTGTCCCCTTCCCTTCCCCTCCCCTCCCCCACTTCAAACCCATCCGCAGACCCTTGCTTTCCCACAAATACCCTCCAACACTCACATGCACACACACAAACACAAACACACAGCGTCTTTGCTGCAGCAAAGACTTGTAATGGTCATCGGTTAAGGGTACCCAGCCCCACAGCCTCCTTCCCAAGGTTCTTGTGTCACTCTAGTTTTGACCAAAAAGCAAGGTAAGCTTGATCATCAATGGGTTGGATCACAGGGAGGGGAGGAAAACAGAGTGGGTGCAGCCCCCCAGCTGTGCTCCCCCCCCCACATGCACCCCTTTTTCCATATATGCAAGTGGCTCCCAGTCTCCTGCTTGGGAGAAGCAAACCACTGCACTTGGACAAAATTCTCTTTCCCCAACAATGGCAAATCCAGCTCTCCCTGGCACAGCTTGCTGCAACCCCTCCCTGTGAGTCCTTGCATCGCACACACATTCTCTTCACAGACCGCCCCCCCTCCCTCCCTCCCGTTCATCATGGTAATAAGCATTTTGCTAGTTGTAGACTTACAGAATTTTTCTAATTCAAGCTGATGAGTACTATTATAACTAGAATAGTGCAAGAACCACTGCACTGTCAAAAGATACAATGAGGTTTGTTTACTGATCTGGGTATAATAAGAGCACCCCCTACTTCGTTGTGGGTCACCACTTTAGTGCAGTGCCTTGAATCGTCACATCTAGCCTTCGGCACACTAAGCAAAGTGCATAGAATGTGTTCAATTTCCTTCACGCAACATAGTCAAGAAAACAATAATTCTGTGATCACACTGCTCAGTTTCACTTGTCCTAAAAATGCATCTCTTTGTTTTGCTTATTGCAAATTTAATTTGACTCGGCAGGATAGCTCCTAAACGGATATTTGAATTTCTCTTAATATGTTAAGTCTTGAGAAATTGTGTTTGGTGCTTTTAATAATTTGTGTCATTTTTCAAGAGTGCAATTATTGAACGAGCAGCGTTCTGCTTGCTGCTTTTGTTAGATGTGATCCTTTTATACTTAAATGGGTAGAACTTGGTGGAGTTTTGATTAAGAGAATTAACTCCTCTAAAGGAGATGCAGCCCAATCCCGTAGAGCCTTGCGTGGCTTTCAAAGTCTCCCCACACTCCCTCTTGAAACCAATGAGGTTTAAAGGGGAAACCTGGGGAGACTTGCAGAGCCCTGTGAATACCTTAGCATGTGGGAGGCGGGGGTGTACAGCATATTTTCTCCTCTTCCCCACCCTCTACCTGCTTGCTCATTTGTTCAGATATTTAAAGGGGCAGGTGGGGGAGAGTGGAAAGAGAAATTGGACCCACTGGCATGCCAATATTACCCATAGAGAAAGGTTCCTCACCCCTGAAATAAACCATCATGCATACATATACTGCAGCCCATTTTTCTGCCTTCAGTAAAAGTGTGGCTCTTTCAAACCATAGTGAGTAATTTAGACCTTTCAGACCATAGCAGGTGAGTAATTTAAGACTGCCACAGTTCTCAGTTTACCTAAAAGATTACATTGCGCTCTGGGATATTTCCTGCATAAAGTGCAAGCGGAGTTGCAGTTCAGTGCCTTTGGCTTCTTTAGAAATTTGTTTGAAAATGTTTCTCGGCATCCTGGAATAGCTCACTCATTTTAAGTCCTCCGCGTTTCACCTGTTTGCCTCAGGATTTTGAAACTGTGCCTTTGCCGAGAAATTCTGTATGCATGTTCAGGTGTTTGAGGCTTAGGGTCACGCCTACAAGCCCCACCGTCAAGTTTACCCACACTTGCGGTCCCCATCTACTCAAGTTCCCATCTTCCCTGTGTTGAGTGGGGAAGGTCTGCAGGGGGGTGGTACTCATGTAGGACGTCTCTTGAATTGGGAGCTCTGCTATATCAGGGTCTCCAGTCATGTTCAATGTTCTGCTGGTGTTCAGGCAAAACACAAGAACAACCCTCCAGCAGACCTTCCCACTAAACACAGGGAAGACCTGTTCACGAATTCAGTTTTGTATGTTCAGGAAAATGCCTGGAACTCACTTTGTATTACTTTTTCTACATTTTGCCTTTATCAATTGAGAGTCTCCTTTTTTTTGGTATGGTATATGCAATTTCCATCTCTATTATCAGAGGTAGCCATCATGTTGCTCTCCAGATGTTCCTGGAGTCCAGCTCCCTTCATCCCTGACTGTTGGTGGTGCTGGCTAGGGCTGATGGGAGACACCACAATGACTTTTCCTGCTGTGTACAATGTGAACATCCTCAGCACGACTTTTCTGAACAGTTCTCAATGTTTCCTGTATTCGCTGCAGGATCTTATGGCCAAGGTGAGGGCAATGCTGGCAGCTTCCAAAAACATCCCAACTAGTGCCTCCTGAGACCAGAAGGAAGGGACTCTTCAGAATGCCGTGTACAGAAGGAAACTTGGTTCCAGTGGTTCCCAACAGCAGAGTTCAAGGAGCTGAAGTCATTGTTGTGTACAGAAGATCTCATTGGAACTTCAATGATTTTTCCATGTCAAAGTTCCTTTTGATAAAATAAGCCTTTGGGGGTTTTGTAAATTAACGTTTTGACCAGTTCTTCAGTAAGAATCTTACCATGAGCAATGTCTGTATATTTGTAAATACAATGTTCCTGCGGATGTTAACACAAATTAAAATGCAGATAAACAATTTTTATTAGATACTTTCTGGAAATTGGTGTTTTTTCCCCCCTCTTACTTGATTACTTTAGACCCACTTTTCAATCAGGGTTCTCCAAAGTGGTGTGAACAAATGAGAAATTGCAGCATAAAGCCATAAAAAAACTGTAAAGGCAAAGGGGCATTGTTTATGAAGACCCTGCCCCAAAGGAAAACTCTTTAACTGTCTAGACAGGTGCCCATTTTATAGTATTGTATAGTACTGTAGTGAAGAGTCTGTTCCAGAGTTAAAAGACTATATATGGGGGAAGCTTGTTCTTTATTAGGTTGGGGGCCACTAAGAGAATAGTTCCACTCTTGAACAAGAATTGAGTTTCTTCAACTATACCAGATTCCGATTAGAAAGGGCTTTAAAGGTAAGCATCAGCGCTTTGAATTTAGCCTGGAAACTAGTCAGCAGCCAATGGAGTTCATATAAAATAGGCATGTTAATTCTCCTTCCAATATCAAAGGTGTACGGTCTGAATCTAGTTTTATTAGAGCTTCTGCCACTTGGTACTAAGTGTAGTCAATGGAGGAGTGAATTCAGTCTGGAATAAGAGTTATAATAACACGAATACAAAAAAATATAATTAATCCGATTTTGACGGTTAAAATATTTTTAAAAATCTCCTAAAGCTTTTAGCATCAACTGTTTTGAAATCTGAAAAACTGTTTAGTGTGTCATTGAAGCATACCACTTCACGTACCCTTAGTTACTGACCTATTTTTCTTTGACATGTTCTTAGATCTGCCATCATTCCCCCAAATGCAAAATAGCTACCATTCTCCAGAGATCCAAGACTTCCCTTATTTAACTCCCCCCTCCATGCTAAAGGGGGGAAATAGTCTTGAAAGTTAGTGAAGATGCTATCTTGCTTTTATAAATGGCTAGTGGCAAATAGCAATTATATGCTAAATCTTGTGAGCTTCCTATAATTACAAATTCATTTATCATACAGATTGAAGTTCAGTGCAATAACCCTTTTTCAAAATAAAATTGCAATATTTTAAACAGTGGCTTGGGAGGGTGGGGGGGGGTGGACCAGGAGATAAAAATGTTAATCAGTGACCTGTTTCCATAGTTCTTAAGCAATATAGTTTTGCAGTGTACTGTGTGATAATAACCCTTTAAATTTGACTGTTTAAAAGTAAGAGAGAAGACGACCAATTCTTTAGGCTGGATATGATCTATAGAAAGAACAGTTCCCTTAATTAAAAGGTCAAGTATTTTGTCCTGCTGAATTTATTTCAACTGGTAGAGCAGGTGGAGTGTTTCACATTGTGAAACAGATAATAGGGATGAGTAGGATTACCATTACTACATCCAGTTAAGAAAATGATCCCTTTAATACTCTATTTCAGGACAGCTTAGTCTATCAAAACTAGTTTCATTATCAGTATCTGAGATGACGATCAATGCTCAGATGGAGAGGACTAGCATCCCGTGAGGAAGCACACAGTTTGACAGTCCTCAAAAGGAAGTTTCCCACCTGCTAAACAGCCATTTAAGATGCCCCTTTAATGGGTTTATTTATTATTAAAATTTATGTCCCGCTAGCAGCTTGCAGTCACACTTCTAAAATATTCCAAATGCACCATGCAAAACCAGAGCATAAAATCTAAACAGCAGCAATTTAGCATCACCAGCCATTTCCATCCCCTTTAAAATGAGTGGATAACCAGCAGTTCAACAACCAAAATACTTGGGCAAAAAGAGTGCATTCTTCTTTTTTTAAAAAAAAAAAAACAGCAACAGTGAAAGACAGCATGTCTTACTAATGGCATTGAACAAAGTCTTCAGTTATTTTCCACACTCTTCTGTGGTAGATACCTTCCTAGTTTCCTTCTCTGGTGAATCAGGAACTAAGCAACATGGAGAATTGAAGGGGGACACGGCTAAAGTAGGAGAGCACATGCTACTTTGCAGTTCCTACTAAGAAAGTCATGGATTTGATCCCCAGCCTCTCTGGTGGATTAGCATGTGATGTAAACATTTATCTGGTCACCTGTGTTGTCTCAGGGGTAATTCCATTGCACTTTCACAATTAGAAATGCCAGGGGAAAGCGCTCTGCTCGAGCAGCCTTCAACAACCTGGTGCCCTCCAGATATTTTGGACTACCACTTCCATCAGCCTCAGGCAGCAGAGCCATGCAAAAAGATATCTTGCCTCCCCCCAAAAAGGGAGACTGGAATCGGAGGACAGGTTGCTTTTTGTGGCTGATGGAAAGGCTAGCTCATTGTGCATCACAATATGAGGAAAACTTCCAACAACCAATTTTAATAATTACGTGAAAAGCATGATCATCTCATCCAGGTTTAGTCCTTTGAAAGCAGGCATGGCCAAACTTGGCCCTCCAGCTGTTTTGGGACTACAACTCCCATCATCCCTAGCTAACAGGACCAGTGGTCAGGGGTGATGGGAATGGTGGTCCCAAAACAGCTGGAGGGCCGAGTTTGGCCATGCCTGTTCTAAAGAGAGTGCACCTCTTAACACATGGTGGTCAACTTGACTTGCATTGGTGGGAGAAGCTTTGTGGGTATCAAGCAGTGGGTTAGCTTCGGATCTGTTCCACCTGTTCATGTTGTGCTTTAGCTTCGGTTACTGCATGAATTGCTTGGGTGCAATTAATCTTAGCAAATATATCAGCTACGTGAACAAACACTGCATTTTGTCTAATAAGCTCAAGATAGGGACCCAGGTGGCGCTGTGGTTAAACCACTGAGCCTAGGGCTTGCTGATCAGAAGGTCGACGGTTCGAATCCCTGTGACGGGGTGAGTTCCCGTTGCTTGGTCCCAGCTCCTGCCAACCTAGCAGTTCGAAAGCACGTCAAAGTGCAAGTAGATAAATAGGAACCGCTACAGCGGGAAGGTAAACGGCGTTTCCATGTGCTGCTCTGGTTTGCCAGAAGCGGCTTTGTCATGCTGGCCACATGACCTGGAAGCTATACGCCGGCTCCCTCGGCCAATAATGCGAGATGAGCGCGCAACCCCAGAGTCGGTCACGACTGGACCTAATGGTCAGGGGTCCCTTTACCTTTACCTTAGCCAGTGCTGTGTGGTATTCTCAGAGACCCCACCCCTTACTTTGGACTCGTTTGCAGCCTCCTTGACTGCTTTTATGTGGCTTAAATGAATTGAATGCTGCTGATACTACTTGCTTGTTTGGTTCAATGATACGGAAGGGTATACAAGTGTGTGTGTGTGCGTGTGTGTGTGTGTGTATAAAGGTAAAATTAACATCCACTACTCTACCCACTTTTGTCTCTGGTCCTGCCCATCACTGGCATGTGCCCACCTGAAAGGGGTTGAAAAATATTCATAATCCCTGATTTAAAGCAATAGTGGGAATGGTGGGAATTATAGACTGGACTAAGCCAGATCTTGATACTTTAAAGAAAGAAAGAAATCTTTCATTTTGTCATTTTGTTATGAGAGGAGAAGCAGAAGTTACATAGCCTTTTCCCCATAAATGGGACAGCAATAAAACACCACAAATCGGAAAGCGGGGAGGGGAAAACCAGGACGTTGCAGAAGCATGCAATGCAGCTTTACAAAGCAATCATAAATAGAACATACAGGGAGAGGACTAAGAAATTAAGTTAATCTTTTACGAAGCCTGTCCACATAGTAACCTAGGAAATTGTGGAGGTTTGGTGGGTTTTGCCACCAAAGGAATGAGTTGACAAAGGAAAAGTGTTTGTGCCACATCAAATGAAAAAAAGTCTATTTTTGACTCACCTCTAAGTGGTTTCCTTTGCTGCGTTAGGTGTTCTGCAATGTCCCAAATTCTTCCAAACCACTCCTCCCGAGAGGGGGATATGTTAGATTTCCAGTGGTACATATTTTAATTTGTCCTTAAGTGAGCTTTCCGAAATAGGTTGACTTTGGGGCAAAATATATTTAATTGTACAGATTTCTCCTTTTTCTCTAAAATAGGAACTGGTGATATTTATCATCAAACCAAAAGGCTGGGTGGTCGAAAATCAGAGTTAAAGATTGCCATTTACACCATATTTGGAAAGTCAGATTGCTTATTTTGTTAATGCGTGCCCAAAAAGTTTTTAGGAAGGGTAAGGCATTTAGAAAGGGTGGTGAGGGTTCCAGGTCCATTTTGATACATAAGAGTTGAAGCCGAGTTGTTAATCACATGTGTCAACTTTTAATTGGAAAGTCTCATAATACAATTTAATATTTAGGGCAGTGTTTTTCAACCTTTTTTGGGCAAAGGCACACTTGTTTCATGAAAAAAATCATGAGGCACACCACCATTAGAAAATGTTAAAAAATGTGCCTATATTGACTATAGATAAAGTAATTCTCTTGAATAGGAATCAAATAAACACAAAGAAAGTATATGTATATGATAACAATGAAACTTCAAGCTTTTTGTATCCAAGCTGACAGTGGTTTGAGATCTGGACCTGCTAAGCCCAAAGCCCCTGGCCCAGTCCCTGGTGCTGTGCTGCTTAACAAAGGCAACAAAAAGGCCACTTGCCTTGATGTCTCCTGCTGTCCCGGGCCGGGCCTTTTCTTCCTCCTTTTTCTAATCTAACAGACAAGGGGAAGGCGGGCCTAGGAGGGAGGTCGCTCGGGGACGCTGTTTTTCGGCTGGCCAACAAGCCAACGACTACAACGTCTTCTGAGAGGGTGGGAGGGGCGGCCACATGCGCGCAAAGGATCCTGACGAGACGCAAGTCAGCCCCGGCTACGCCTGCCTTGGAACTCCGAGCAAGGCAGGCGGCGGCTCAAGAGAGCGCTAGCTTTTTCCTCAGTCAGGGCGAACCTCCTGACTTGCCAGCGGCCGGACGCAATGCCAGGGACTAGCGCCGTGGCCAGTTTGAAGTGGCTCGCCGAGGAGTTTCTGCACGCATTTGTCGCCGCCACCGCAACAACGAAGGAATTGGGGAGGTGCTTCTCGCCGGGCCTCTGGGCGCCGCCCGCGTTCGGAACGGCACACCAGGCAACATCTCGCGGCACACTAGTGGAACAGCGGTTGAAAAACACTGATTTAGGGCGCCAATACCTTATTTAGTTCTTGGTCAATACAGGGTTAGACCGCTCACCTTGCTTCTTTTACCCCAGGGATCAGCAAACTTTTTCAGCAGGGGGGGCCGGTCCACTTGTGGAAGGACAGACTATATTTTTTTTGGGGGGGGGAGTGTTGTTATCAGGCCAAATGAGAATTGTGGATAGGTATGAAAGATTTATACAATCTGAAGAGAAACCATGGTCTGAATGAAAGAAGAATTTAGGAAGAATATATATCTTCACTGCTGCGTCGGCCTACCCCACTTAAATTTAAACACTTCCAAGAATGAAACCCTTTGTGGTCTTTTTGTGAAGATTCCCAAAGTTCCTTCAGCCAAGTTGACGTAACTCTACCAAGATATCTAAATCCACCACACAGCAATTTAAAACAAGAGTTAGGCCTTAACGAATTGTGTTCTGAAGTCATGGAAATTATAGGCAATATGACCAATTTGTTGTAATTGATTTTTAACCCAACAGTCTTAGCCAACGTACTAAGATCCTGCTATAGAGGCAAGAGAGGATCACAGAGCCTTAATAGCAGATTGTCTGCAAACATATTAAATTTGTGTTCAGTTCCCTGAATTTAGATATCTTCAGTTTCAGTGGAGAATCTCAGAATCATAATGAAAACCTCTACTGCCCTGCAAATAGGAGGAGCAATACTGGACAGCCTTGTTTGTTCCATCATTTGATTGTGAAATGAGCAGAGTTAACCCCATTAATGGTAATCCAAGCCAAGTATTCCGAATAAACTATTCAATTAAATGTAAAAATCTGTTCCCAAACAACATGTTTGATAAGAGTCTCTTGAGAAAGCTCCATTCAATACCATCAAAGGCCTTGAAGGCATCTAGTGAAATTAAAAGTTGCAGAAGAATTAAATTTGCATGCATGGTGAATTATATTGAGAGCCCTTCTAATGGCATAAGAAATTATCCTCTGAGGAATAAAACCAGTTGGTCCAGAGCTTAATAATTGCCAATAAACACATTGAGTTGTTGGGCCGTTGCAGATTATAGAAATTTTTCATTAACATTCAATAATGCTGTAAATCTATATGATTCCACCACAGTGGGGCCGGCATTAGGTTTAGGGATTAATACAATTTCCATTCTTAAGGAAATCAGCCCTGAGTGCTCACTGGAAGGACAGATCGTGAAGTTGAGGCTCCAATACTTTGGCCACCTCATGAGAAGAGAAGAATCCTTGGAAAAGACCCTGATGTTGGGAAAGATTGAGGGCACTAGGAGAAGGGGACGACAGAGGACGAGATGGTTGGACAGTGTTCTCGAAGCTACGAACATGAGTTTGACCAAACTGCGGGAGGCAGTGCAAGACAGGAGTGCCTGGCGTGCTATGGTCCATGGGGTCACGAAGAGTCGGACACGACTAAACGACTAAACAACAACACAATTCTAGAGCTTTTCCGTTGAGGGGGGGGGCAATGCCTCCGGACAGGATGTCCTTAAATAACGCAGTCGGTTGAGGAGCTAATGCCTCAATATCTCGAGTCTTGAGCCCTTGCAAACATAATCTCTTCCAAGTCAGTTTCAACCGAGACAAGGAATTGACATCTTGAACTTAATCTGACGCATCAGGCTTCATCCACAGATAGGAGAACGTTTCGATCTACTTTCTCTCTGCCCTAAAAGTGCTCATCATATAGTTTCCCACTGGGCTCCCCTCTGTTTTACCTGCAATAATTGGGAACTAAGCAGTGATGCCTTATTAAGGGGTGGCTTTGGAAATGGCTCTGTGAAGAAGGAGGAGGAGGTGCAATAAACCATTTAGGAACTATATACTGGCAATCGAGTGCCTTCCTGGATGTCTTGTGACACAACCAATTTCAAATCTTGGAGATCTCCATTCACCACAGTTGCCTTAAGCAGCTACTTGCTACTAGTTTCTTAAACTCTTGCCCTTGGTTGTGACTCATAATTTTTGACACCCTCACAGTACATTTCATAGCAAAATAAGATGGAGTATTAGCTCCAGCGTAATGGAACATTTACCTTCATTTTCACACTGTGTTCCTGATGTCTTTGTGCTGGCTTTCTTGTGTATTCAACCTACTCCCCAGGCGTGGGTGGCTGTTTTACTCCCCACCCCCCAAAAAAGCCCCCTACTAAATGCATTGCTTTAAGCGTTCTCAAAGGGATATTTAATGGCATTTCTCTAGATATGCTCCCATTTAGAGGGGGGGAATGCTGCTTACAAATGTATTCTTCCAACGCTCCCTCAACACAAGGCATTTTACTATAATGCATTTGACCATCCTCATAAATGCTTCTTAGCATGAGGGATAAAACAAGATGTTTACTTGCTTGTAACATTTGGGAGCTGATTACCTTCTTAGATAACACAGGCTCCATTTTTAAAAAAAAAACAATGCAGGTAAAAGTGTTATTAAGGAATGCATTCTGTTGTATAAAGAAAATATGCCCACCTCTTGTGAGTACTCACCGAACACTGGGGCATGGGAGAAAATGTTCCATCAATTGATTAGAAATTATTTTTAACATGGAATTTCTATTTGTCTGAATGTTGAATGTGTGCTCAATTTTTTTATTGTCACTTTACCTGATGCTAGAGAAGATGTGAGTAACCGCTGGCCCTCCAGATGTTGCTGAACTACCCCTCCATCAGCCCCAGTAAACATGGCCAGTGGCCAGGGATGGTGGGTGTTGTTGTTCAGTAGCATCTTAAGGACCAAAGGTTTCCCATCCCTTTGCTATACAGATAAGTGAATGTGAATACCACAGGGAGCTCTATCTAGGGTTAAACATTCAGAATGTTTAGCCCAGGGCAGGTTCCTTTAGTAGGAGGAATCATATAGGAGTCCTGTCTGTTCCATCCTGATGATGCAAACTAAATAGTTTTTGCATATGCGTGCGTTTTTGCATCATCTTTGCACACCGCAAACTACTGTGCATCTCATTCAGGGACTGCTGTTGCTCCTGAGATTTTGTATTTCAGTTCATATCTTTGGGGTCAGGAGGACTAGAAATTTGCTTCCTTGTTCCTAAATTATGAGCCAAGTTTTTCAACAGTGTGCTTCTGTGGAAGTGCAGTTGGAAGTCCTGGCTATGATTTCTTGTCTCTTTTTTGTTACATCAGAAGAAGTGTAGAAAGAGTTCTTCACCCCTGCCATCCTACATCTTCAGCTCTTTACATTATTCCCGTTTCGCACACGAGCCCCACAAGTTTCAAAGTGCATTCTGGACATAGCTGCCAAGTTCTCCCTTTTTTTAAAGGGAAATTCCCTTATGTTGAATAGGCTTCCTCGCGAGAAAAGGGAAAACTTGGCAGCTATGATTCTGGAAAACTTTCACCCAGGATTCTGTTGCTGTTCTGTTTAGCCTTGGCCCTCTGCAGCTCTTCCCCTCCTATTAACAGCTGTTTGCAATAGCTGACATACGGTGCTGTGGGGAGAATCAACTCTTCCCCACTTCAATTAACTGAAAGTGAAAAGGGCACTTCAGTTTCTCCCCTCCTTCCCCACCTCCCCCCAGGCCGAAAGGGTGAACTGACACACTCTTTGCCAGACTTCATTTACTTCTCTCAGCGCTGCAGGTTTTCCGCTTTCTCGGTATCACAGGTCGTCACAAAACGGGTAATGAAAGCCAAAATAATAGAGCAAGAAGCTGCAGGGGGAGTGAAAACCATCAGCAATCCTGCCTTGCCTGTTTCTGCCTTTATCACTTGGATTGAGCTGTATCCTGGCTTAAACAGCAGGTGTTGCGCTTTTGACCTCCAGAATGCTTCTCTCTCTCCCCTGGGACTTTTGCTCTCGAGTCCTCATAACCACTTACTTTGCTCAAGAGAACAGGGGGGAAATTCAGAGATCATCCACGTACAGCTTTTGACTGCTTTGGTCAAAAGCAGGAGACTTGCTTCAGAATTTGCAGAACTACAAACTCCCAACATCTGTGACGATTGGCCTTGCTGTTTGTGAGCTGGTGCGATTTGTAGCTCAATGTCACAGAGGTCAGCAAACTTTTTCAGCAGACCTCAGACCTTGCGGGGGGGGCAGACTATATTTTTTGGGTGAAAGAACACATTCCTATGCCCCCACAAATAACCCAGAAATGCATTTGAAATAAAAACACACATTCTACTCATGTAAAAACACGCTGATTCCCAGACCATCCGCGGGCCGGGTTTAGAAGGCAATTGGGCCAGATCCGGCCCCCGGGCCTTAGTTTGCCTACCGATGCTCAATGACTTCAGCAGTACAAGAGGTTCACCTGGCCTAGGTACAGATCCATAGGGACTGAGAGATTCAAGCTTGTTAGTCACTCATCCTTGGTCAAAGGTAAAAAAAATTAAGGTCTCAGTGGGCAGGATTCAATCTAAATCCCATAAGGGGAGAAAATGTCAAATATTCACTGGGGCCAACTATCCATGGCTGATCCTACATGGGTCAGCAAAAAGAGCCGAGGGGGAATTTATATACAAAATCCCATATAAGGGGTTCCATTTAAAATAATAATAATGGGGGGGGGGCGTAGACTGAGTCCAGCCCAAAGGCCTGGTGGAACAGCTCCGTCTTGCAGGCCCTGCGGAAAGATGTCCAATCCCGCAGGGCCCTGGTGTCCTGGGGTAGGGCGTTCCAGCAGGCCGGGGCCAGAGCTGAAAAGGCCCTGGCCCTGGTTGAGGCCAATCTAACCTCCTTGGGGCTCGGGACTTCCACCGTGGGGCATACCAGGAGAGGCGGCCCCGTAGTTACGAGGGTCCTAGGCCACATAGGGAAAGTACACTTCAAAACCAGCATCTTTAGAGGACAATTTGCATGAAAATGCATATACAGTATTAGTGAAAATAGCATAATGCAATCTGGGGGGGGGACTTGCAAAAATGTGCATATTAATCGAAGCAGTGTACAAAAATATGTATACTAGGATAAATTTGTACTAAAATGTGACTATTTTCATGAAGATTCTTTTTTTTAAAAAAAAAAAAGCAAAATGCTGCAGATGCGTGGAGAACTGGATTTAAGATTGGAAAAGGGGGGGGGAATGGAATTGGCAGATCCATCCCTAGTTGCAGGACAGGTAGATTTCAGCGGAACATCAGGGGGGGGGAACTTATTGATTGAAAGAGCAGCATGGCAAATGGAAGCAACTTCCTACGAGGGGGGGGGTGGGTTCTTCCTTGCTGGAGGGCTTCAACAAGAGATTGGGGGTGCTCTAAGTCTGGAGACCCTGGAGGTCTTCAAGGATCAATTGTGCTTTTTATCTAACCAGGTTAGAATCACTAATTTTTTTAAAGGAATACCTGGAATCGTGTGTGTTCGATCTGCATAAAGGGTTATTCCAGAAATGACTCTATCTGCACCCATGAATACTGTATTCATCCACTCATAAACTACCATCCATCAAATCATTGCCACTAATCAATCCCGACTGATCAGAACGCCCCGCTCCCTGTCAAGGAGTTCTCTGGCAGCTGTTAGTGATGTCTTTTCATTTTTGCTGGCATTGATCTTAATTTCCTATCAATCGCCATGCTTAAAATCCATCACTGAATATAACACATTTTGCTCACTGCCAATTATCCTATCGCTCTGAGTTTCTCTCTGCTGCTGTGGTTATCTACCCCTAGGGGACTTCATGCTATTCTCCCACTCAGTTCATAAGTCCACACAAATAATTTGTTTAGTACCGATATATCCAGTATACCGTACTTGCTGGTTTTGGAAGTGGGTCACAGGGAGGGTGGCAATGGGCTGGAAAGCTTCTGCTTCGAGATTCTTACATTCCTGTTCAACCCCACCTGGCCCCTTGCAAACTGCTTCAGCTGTTCCTGCCTGGCACTTTATATTATTTTTTTCTGAAATAATTTGTATTTGATTTTACAAGTATAAAGTTATAACAATACAAAATACCACACACATGGATATTTAGATATTTCTCCGAATCTCTAGACTTCCCACCTTCCCCTCCAAGGGTCCTATTATAAACCTTTTCAACTGCATATTATTTCATCATCCAAACTCTCCATTTTGTCCATAATGTCTTCTACATTACAAGTGTTATTAAAAAGGTAAAGGGACCCCTGACCATTAGGTCCAGTCGTGACCGACTCTGGGGTTGCGGTGCTCATCTCACATTAATGGCTGAGGGAGTTAGCGCTTGTCGGCAGACAGCTTCCAGGTCATGTGGCCAGCATGACAAAGCCGCTTCTGGCAAACCAGAGCAGCACATGGAAACGCCGTTTACTGTCCCACTGTAGCGGTACCTATTTATCTACTTGCACTTTGACGTGCTTTCAAACTGCTAGGTTGGCAGGAGCAGGGACCGAGCAACGGGAGCTCACCCTGTCGCAGGAATTCAAACCGCCGACCTTCTGATCGGCAAGCTCTAGGCTCTGTGGTTTAACCCACAGCGCCACCTGCGTCCCACAAGTGTTATTACAATCCTGCTAATGTTTTCATCTGCTTACAGTGGTCTCTCAAGTAAGTTATGAATTTCCCCCATTGTTTATTGAACTTTTGGTCTTCTTGGTTCCTGAGCTTTCCGGTCAGTTTTGCCATTTTGGCATAATCCAACAGCTTAGTTTGCCACTCCTCTCTGGTAGGGACTTTGCCTTCTTTCCATCTCTGGGCTAGTACTGTAGCATCCATGCATGTCATTGCATACATAAAGAGTCTTTTCTGCTCCTTTGGAATTTCGGTACCTACAATTCCTAATAAAAACCCGCTTCTGGGTTTTTTAAATAAAGGTTATTTTGAACATTTTTTCAATTCATTATATATCGTTTCCCAGAATGCTTTTGTTATCTTACACATCCACCACATATGGTAAAAGTGGGTGTATCCCCACTTTAAACCCTCCTTGAGCCGCCTTCTTCTTCTTCTTCTTCTTCTTCTTCTTCTTCTTCTTCTTCTTCTTCTTCTTCTTCTTCTTCTTCTTCTTCTTCTTCTTCTTCTTCTTCTTCTTCTTCACTGGAAGGTGTCCTTGAAGAATGCTAATGCTTTTTGCTTGCCTGGATAGAGGATATAAAAATGTGTAAAAACAACCACACATCTGACATCAGTAATGGCAGTATCCAAAAACCAGTGGGGGGACATTTCAACCTCCCTGGATACTTGATACCTGATCTTTAGGTGGACATCAGAGCACAAGGAAACTTCAAAGGAAGACTGCAACAGGGAATTTGTGAATGAAAATTCACCAGGAAGTTCAGTACTGTGCTGTCATGTATTTATTTATTTCATAAAATTTATACACAGCTTGACAGGGGGTAGGAACCCCTCAAAGCAGTTTACTAAATCAGGATGTGTCTGTGCTGTTTTTAATCACACTATATGTAGTATCTGACTTACCAATGGCAGGGGGTTGGAAGTTATACCCAGAGCAGACCCGCTGAAATTAATGGCCCCTCCTTGCCTCCCTAACTCCACATCCACAATTCTGTCCAAAGTTGTCACTGGCTTTAATCAACATGACTGAAGGCTGCAAGAGGGACAGGCTCTAAAAATGTTCTTCAAGCAGATGTTTCCCACTTGCTTCTTCTTTTCCTTTTGAAAATGTTAACTTCTATTATCCTGGGGGGCCTGAAGAGATTGACACACTGGATGGTGGGGTTTTTCATCAAAGGAGAAAATTGAGTCTGTATTTGCAGAAAGTACACTCAATTTTTTTTAAAAAAACCTTATGAGCTGTTGTCCTCATCATAGCCTTGGTTCAGTGTCGCCTATCGTCATTGCAAAAAAATAAATTCAGCTGTCTGTGGAAATCAGATTGAAAGTATAGTCAGAATAGATTATGTTGTGCTCTTCCTTCCTGCAAGCTATAGCGACTCTATATGCAAACCTACGCATGCATATGAAACTGCAGTCATGATGAACAGAGAGTAATGAAAATGTGTTATCTTTGTAATATGCAGGAGCAGAAGAAGTTGCCTTATACCAGATCAGGCCACTTGTCCAGCTACCCCAGTATTGTCTACTCTGACCAGCAGCAGATCTCCAGGGTCATAGGGCAGGGGTCCCCAAACTAAGGCCCCTGGGCCAGATGTGGCCCAATCGCCTTCTTAATCCAGCCCGCGGACGGTCCGGGAATCAGCATGTTTTTACCTGAGTAGAATGTGTCCTTTTATTTAAAATGCATCTCTGGGTTATTTGTGGGGCATAGGAATTAGGTGAGGTCTTTCCCTGTCAACTGCTTCCTAACCAATTCTTTTTTGGCCATGCCAAGAATTGAACTCTGGCTGTACTGCTTAGTTCCAGTCCCTTCCTAGCACATAAAGCTGCCATACATCTATCCAGCCCAGGACTGTCTAACTAGCATCAGGTCATGTAGATCTCTGGCAGAAATCACCTGCTGCCTGACCTTTTCCCCTTTTCTAACTGGAGTTGCCAGAGATTGAGCCTTTTGCACGTAAAGAATGGGAGGTCCCCCTGAGCCATGGCCGTTCCGTGTAAAGGAGTAATCAAACAGGAAAGGAGCCTTGGCTTGGTGGCAGGATATATGCCTTTTTGTACAGGAGGCCCTTGGTTCAAAACCTAACACCTTCCATTAAAGGTAAAGGGACCCCTGACCATTAGGTCCAGTCGTGACCGACTCTGGGGTTGCGCGCTTATCTCGCATTATTGGCCGAGGGAGCCGGCGTACAGCTTCCAGGTCATGTGGCCAGCATGACAAAGCCGCTTCTGGCAAACCGGTTCCTATTTATCTACTTGTATTTTGACGTACTTTCGAACTGCTAGGTTGGCAGGAGCTGGGACCAAGCAACGGGAGCTCACCCCGTCACAGGGATTCGAACCGGCGACCTTCTGATCGGCAAGCCCTAGGCTCAGTGGTTTAACCACAGCGCCGCCTGGGTCCTAACACCTTCCATTAAGATACAAAAAAGAGATTGCTGAATCAGGCCAATGGCCCATCTAGCCCAGCATCCCGTCCTCACAGAATCTCACGGAATCTTTAGTTGAGATTCCACATAGCAGGGGGTTGAAATAGATGACCCTTGGGATCCCTTTCAACTCTACAATTCTATTATTCTAAATCCGGGAGACCTGTGAGCAGGACAAGAGCACAAGAGCCTCTCACCTCTCCAGTTACAGATTCCTGCAATTGGAATTCAAAAGCATTACTGCCTCAAACTGTGGAGGCAGAACACCACCATCATTTAAAACAGGGATGGAGAACCTGTGGCTTTCCAGATGTTGGACTCCATCTCCCATGAGGCCCAGCCAGCATAATCAATGGCAGTGAACTCTGGTCCACAAGGCCAAATGGGACACTGCCCCACAAAGCTCAGTCTGCCCTCAGCCAGCCCACACCTGCCTACCCCCAGACAGTGCCAATGGGCACTGAGTCAAGGAGGATAGAGGTTGCTGTCCAACATCTGCACTGGGCTAGCAGCTCCATCGTTTTGTTGCCGTATAAGGCTGTTTCATATGTTTATGTGGAATGGGGCTGGGAATAAGTCCATTATTCCATTTACTCAAAGGGATTTGCATGCCTGCTGTACTTCTAGTATCAAAGAACTAACAAATCTATTTTAAGGAGAGAGAAAGAGTGGTTTTCCGCTTCAAGGAGAGGGCACCATTTGAATAGGAGTACCATCAAATTAAGCAAATACCCAGTGCAGTATAGGAATTTAACACTGTAGTGATGTAAACCCGTATTCCAAACCAGTCCCATTCTCCCCAAAGCTACTACAAACCGAGATGAATATTAAACTCTCCCCATCCACTTACTGGTTGCTGCTGCTACTGCTGCTGTAACAGTGGGCTGGAAGGAAGGTAATTTCCCAGGCTACCTTAAATCCATATGAAACCAGTGGCTCTGGGAAAACTACATATCCCAGGATCCCCAGGGGCTGGGATGATTCCAGATACTGCAGATGGGGAGAAAAAGAGAGTGCAACACCTCCTGCAGGTAAAGCAACTTGGGAGATTTACAGGGGTAATTATAAGTTAGTTTTGAACTTCTGTGGGGCGGTTGGCTTTAAAAAATAAACACATTATCTAAGACAGGCATCCCCAAACTCTGCCCTCCAGATGTTTTGGGACTACAACTCCCATCGTCCCTAGCCAACAGGACCAGTGGTCAGGGATGATGGGAATTGTAGTCCCAAAACATCTGGAGGGCCGAGTTTGGGGATGCCTGACTCATAATTGCTAGTTCCTTTCTGAGTCAAGCCAGGCAGTGCTCACCCATCAGTAGTTTTTGGAAATAAGAGTGCTTTTCTTTCTTTTCTTTGTATATAAAAAGAATTGTTGGCATCGCTTGATTGTTTTGGCAGGCGTCTACCATAAGAGCTCATAAACTGTCAGCTGTCAAATACTAAACAACATTGCATGCCAACGTTCAAATACAGTAATGTCCTAAATACTATTGCAGGACAGCTGCAAAAGACTGCCAGATATCAACTGCCAATAGAAACAAATGTTGCAGTGAAAATGCCATTGTTCCCTCTGTTGGCTGTGTTCACGTCTGAGAGCCAATCCACCCACCCTTAAGTTAGTTGCAGAGGTAAGCACCTTCTGTGTATGGCTGGGGCTGTTTTGGCCCAGAGACACTGACCAATGTGAGATTGCTTTAATGTATGATAGGACCCCAGCGCATTTCTCGTGCCTGTGAAGTCTCACCTGACACGAAATGATCATTGGAGATTAGACTGGCAACTACATGCTGCCACAGGTGAAGGGCTTTATTTTTAGGCTCAACAGAGCATGCTGGCTTTGGCCAGTAAAATATCTAAGTTGCTATATAAAAATAATAATAATTTATTATTTATACCCCACCCATCTGGCTGGATTTCTCCAGCCACTCTGGGTGGCTCCCAACAGAATATTATTATTATTATTATTATTATTATTATTATTATTATTAACCGATAAAACCTCAAACATTAAAAAACTTCCCTTCAGTTGTCTTCTAAAAGTCCAGTGGTTGCTTATTTCCTTGACATCTGGTGGGAGGGCGTTCCACAGGGCGGGTGCCACTACCGAGAAGGCCCTCTGCCTGGTTCCCTGTAACATCACTTTTCTCAGTGAGGGAACTGCCAGAAGGCCCTTGGAGCTGGACCTCAGTGTCCAGGCAGAATGGTGGGGGTGGAAATGCTCCTTCAGGTATACAGGACTGAGGCTGTTTAGGGATTTAAAGGTCAGCACCAACACTTTGAATTGTGATCGGAAACATAGTGGGAGCCAGCGTAGGTCTTTCAGGACCGGTGTTATGTGGTCTTGGTGGCCACTCCCAGTCACCAGTCTCACTGCCACATTCTGGATTAGTTGTAGTTTTGGAGTCACCTTCAAAGGTAGCCCCATGTAAAGCGCATGGCAGTAGTCCAAGCGGGAGATAACCAGAGTATGCACCACTCTGGAGAGTCAGTCTGCAGGCAGGTAGGGTCTCAACCTGCGTACCAGATGGAGCTACACTTCTACTGCATCAGAGGAACCAGCTCCCTGGGGGCTGAGCCCTTTTAGGCCCCCTCAGTTTTAGTGGGGTAGGGGCTGTTCCAAAACTAAAGAGGCAAAGCATGGAGTTGAGCAGAGCCGTCTTTCCTATTGGGCTTACTGGCGCGTCGCACCAGGGCGCTGGCCTCTCAGGGGCACCTCAGTGAGTGGGGGAGCTGCGCTGCCTTGCCGGTGGCCTCCCCTTTCCCTGCATGCCTGCCAGCTGCGCCCTGCCAACCATATGGCTGGATGGCATGCAGCTTGCCTCCCAAGCCTCCGCGGGAGGAGAGCGATCCCCGCAGAGGCTTGGGGAAAGGTCGATAACTCTGGGAAACGGGTGGTGGTGCCGGAGGGATCTTTGAACCACGGTGCCGGATATGCTTAAGACGGCCCTGGAGTTGAGCACAGCATGGCTCCAGCATCCAGCTTCTGCTTCTTCTTCTCTTCCTGCTGCTGTGGAGAGGAAGGAGGGTCAAGGCAGCCTCCAACCAATGGCAACGACAAGAGGAGGGGAGGAGGAGCTGTCGGCCATTGGAGCTATGTGGCTGCTATGTTCGGCTCCACACCCAGTTCCTCCTGATGTCGTGACATCACATGCACGACATTGACCCTCCCCCCCCATCGCCCTTGTTAGCTGGTGCCTCTGAACTGCACACCCACTTACCTCCCCCCCCCCCTAAACTGCATTTACTCTTATGTTGTTTTTGTTTGCTTTGCAGACCCCTTTGGTAATTCATTGTGCTGGGAAGCGGTTTATAAATTCTCTGAATGTAATAAAATAATCTGCTCCCTTCTGAAAGCCCCAGAATGGCGCGATGTAAAATTTGCCTTTCTTGAAAGAAGCGGCAGATTGCAAAGCTGAGCAATGAATAATGCATCAAATGAAATGTTTCGTTTTGTTCTATTCACTGCTGATTGCCTGAAACAGCGAGGGAAAGCGCCTTTGAACAGACTCTCTGCCCCGAATGTTGTCAATAGGTGTTATCCAATCCCACTTCCCAGACAGTTATGAAAACATCAAGCCGTGCTTCTCACAAGTTTGCTCTGGTTCCCTTTGAGGATTCAGTAAATCACTAAAAGTAATATATATGTTGTTTCTATGATTAACAGAACAGTGCATTTTTTTATATATATATGGTAAAATGTTTCAGTTTCCTCCTTCAGAACATCTGATGGAGGAAGATAAAACGATTTGCTACACAAACAATACTCTGTTTGTTCATCACAGTATTTTTGTGTGTGTGTACACAAGCTGTTTCACCATGTCAAGCTGTTTCACCATGTCAAAAATCTCTGTAGAATCAAGTGGGAGGGAGATAATTTAGATAACTGTATAATTTAGATATCTGTAACATAAGCACTGCTTCGCCTTTCTGCTTACTTAAAATATTGTTTGGTTGTTTTCTGTGACTGCCATTAATGGCAAATAACAGTGACCGCAAAATGCAGATGAAAGTGGACAGATCAACTGGAAAGGTGGGGGGAAAAACCATCACTCAGCTTCTTTTCAATGTCAGAGAATGCAGCCATGGTGGACACCTTTTCTGAGGGTAAATGAGGGTTGGAAGAAATTGCTTCCTTACAGACAGCTGTAAATTTCCACATGAAAGGAGCTTGCAAAAATCTGGATCTGTCTTTCATTTCACAAAGGACGCTGTGTACAAAGAGACTCAAAAAACACCAAGCCACCCAAAGTTTTTAAAAACCAAAGAAGGTTGTATCTTTGAAGTGCTTGAGAATTTCACCATGGACTCTGGAGACTGTAAATGTTACATCATAAGCTAAATGAACCTGGCCAGTGACTGCAAGATCTGTCCCCTCAAGCCATTGGCTGAGCATTTTGTGATGTCACTGTGAGCATTTTCACCCCTCCCATTCTGAAAATCTGGTGATATCTGCTGTTGGGAGGGAACAGTTAGGAATTGTTACTTTGTTGTTTTTCATTCCTGACTCTGCTCTCTGCTGTGTGCTGTGTGCAGTTTAATATCTTCTGTAGACAAGATGGCTAAGTGAGAGGCTGTAACACTCACAAAGCCAGATCTGTAAATATGCAGTAGTTAATAGAAATAAATGAGGAATGTTTTGAAACCTCTACAAATGCTTCTGCTGTTCACTGCTGATTTGGTGCTCATAAAGCCCAGTTATGAGTCCATGATTCCCGGGTGTATGCTGAAGGTGTTCCAGACGTCCTGCCCAGGCATAGGGGCCTAAGAAGACCTGGACAGATCCTGGCATTTACCCACATATGGTAGCAGGCGGATGGTTGCTGGTAGCAGACTGGTGGTTGCAGATGGCTATTGATGGTTGGATAATTGGATGTTTCTGATCCATTTCCATCTGATGCTGCACATCGGAGTTGAGCTGTGAGCTGAAGCTGTTTTTCAAGCTGCTGTTTGATTTACAGAAAGGTATGTTGCTGGCTGCCAGGAAGACAGCAGAGACGCTTTTCCAGTTTGCCTGTTAATTGTGCTGAGTGGGGAGAGAAGTTGCTGAGAGAGTCAAGAGTATTTGGGGTGCATGAAGGGAAGTGTCTTGCTGTTAACTAAACACAGGCATGGCTTCTGCACATTCTGGCCAGATGTCTCTATCTTTTCCTCTCCTTACACCAGAGACCTATCCTACATGGCAGGTCAAAATGAAAGCACTTTTACAAAGGGAAAAGCTTTACCATATTATAGAAGATGACCCCCCTAATGAGGATGATGATGGATGGCCAGCGTGGCATGAGGCAGACATGAGAGCCAGGGGGACAATTATTCTGAGTGTCCAGGACCAGTTGTTGGTCAACTTGGAGAACCAGCAGACTGCACGGGCTGTTTGGAATAAACTTCGAGATATGCATCTAAGACAAAATGCAGGATCCAGTGTGCTTTTCTTTAAAAAGCTGTGTAGGCTGGAATTGCAGAAAGATGGTGATTTGCCCAGCCATCTAGCCCAATTAAAACGTCTCAGACAGGATCTTGTCCAGCGAGACTTAAATATTTCAGAAGCTGTTTTTGCAATGCTTATCATAAACAGTTTGGATGAATCTTATGATGCTGTAGCTGCTCAATTGTCGTCTTTGCCCAATGACCGTCTAACAGAAGATTATGTGTCTAGCGTGCTCTTGAATGAGTGGGATCGCAGACAGACTGCTAGAGAAAGCAGGGACAAGGCTGTTGGAAATGCCTACAAGCCTTCAACAGGGGAAAGTGAAAGTGTTGCAAAAGCTCTTAAAATGCGCCGCTGTTTTTCTTGCGGAGAGGTCGGCCATTTTAAAAATCAGTGTAAAAACTCTTCAAAGAAGAAGGGCAACTTCAAAGGCAAAGGGGGAGGAGGCCGAAAACCCCAAGGGCCAGCTGCATCAAAGGCTTTGATTTCACGCAGTTCTAATCAACTCACACGTTCTGTTTTTGTTGTCGACTCAGGAGCCACAAGGCACGTGGCCAATGATAAAAATCTCTTTCTTCATCTTGAGAAACAGGGAGGAGCAATTCATCAAGCGGATGGAACGACTATTAAAAGTTTGGCTCAGGGAACGGTTTCTTTGCAGAGCCTTAATGCAACAGTTAAAAATGTTATGTATGCTCCTCATTTGCAGGATAATCTCTTGAGTGTTTCTCAGCTAGACGCTCAAGGATTTAAAGTGGTGTTTGCAAACTCTCGGTGTGAAATTCTTCGAGACAACAAACTCATTCTTTATGCTAAGTGTGTTGATGGTTTATATGTATTGCCTTTTGTTACAGGTACAGCTGCTGGAGCAACTAAAGAAACTGAAAAGGCGTGCTGTAATATATCAGTAGATAAGAATGAGAAATTGCATAACCATTGTATTCATGATTATCATCGTTTGTTTGGTCATTTGCATTTCCAGGCAGTAGGTAAAATGCAAAATATGGTTGAGGGCATGAAAGTTCAAAAGTGTCCTTATCATATGAAATGTGTCTCATGTGCAGAGAACAAAATTAAGCAAGCTCCCAAAGGTACAAAATCTGGGAGGGAGGTTAAGAAACCTTATGAGATTGTGCATGCAGACTTGGTTGGACCTCTAGCGCTCTCTAGAGGAAACTCATGTTATTTTTTGGTTCTGATAGATGCCTATTCTAGATATGTTTGGGTCTATATGTTACAAAAGAAGTCTGAAGCCTTCTCTAAGTTTCAAAAATTTTGTGCATGGCTCAGGAATGTTCACGATGAGCATGTACGTTGTCTTTTCACTGACAGGGGTGGAGAATTTTGTTCAGAACAGTTTGAAAACTTTACTGCAGAACAGGGCATAGAGCACATGACTGCCACGCCCAGATCTCCATGGCAGAATGGTTTATGTGAAAGAGTAAACCAGACCTTGCAACAAGGAATTAAAACTCTGTTGCATGATTCAGGCCTACCCAACCCCTTTTGGGCTGAAGCTCTATCGTGTTTCACCTATATTTACAACCGCAGATATCAATCAGCCATTGATTGCACCCCATACGAAATGCTGTTCAAAAGGAAACCGTTTGTAAAACATTTAAAAATTTTCGGTTCTGAAGTTTGGGTGCACACTCTGCAAGGTGACAAACTGAGCAAATCTGGTCAACATGGCATTTTTCTAGGTTATGAAAAAGGTTCTTATCGTGTGCTGATGACAGACACAAACACAATTAGGCTGACCAGAAGCATGGATTGTAATCCAAAATGGGACAAAGTTGGCATTTTTCAATGTCATCCCATTTCAGATGATGAGGTGGTGAAACCAATTAACAAAGAGGCAAAACCTGTAATTGATGCTGATGGTAGCACAGATTCTGACACTGATACAGATGATCAGAATGAAAAGACCTCTTTTAAGAAATCAGATGGGTCTGACACTGATCTAGAGGTAGAATCTTTGCCAGATACAGGTCACCATTCTCCCAAGGAGGAGGAACCAGACCCAGAGGATCCCAGAGTATTGCGTAGATCTGAGAGAACTACCAAGGGACAAGCACCTAAACGATTTTCTAAAGAATTTGCTAAAGCTGCTATTTCAGATATGGCTGCCACTAGCAATCCAAACTCAGTTTTTGAACCAACTAACTACAAAGAGGTTCAAAATTTACCTGAAAAAGATGCCGAACCTTGGCTTAATGCCATGAAAGCTGAATTGAATTCCCTAAAGCAAAATGACACGTGGGAATTGGTTCCAGTAGAACCAGGCATGAAACTTGTAGACAGCAGGTGGATTTACAAAACCAAGACTGATCAGACTGGTAAAGTGGTCAGATATAAAGCCAGATTAGTTGCACGTGGTTTTTCTCAAGTTCCTGATCAGGACTATCATGAGACATATTCACCGACAGTCAAATTTGAGACAGTTAGGCTGTTGATGAAAATTGCTGCAGAAGAGGGCATGACCATATCTCATCACGACGTAAATACTGCGTTTTTGTACGGAATTCTCAATGAGAGTATTTACATGTCACCGCCAGACGGAGTGCAGATAAAAAAGGGAATGGTGTGTAAATTAAAAAAATCCCTGTATGGTCTAAAACAAAGTGCTCGATGCTGGCACACTAAGCTGACAGAAGTGCTGTTTTCCTTAGGTTTCCAGCAAGGAAAGGCTGATTCTTGTGTTTTTGTTAAAGAATCTAACCAGCACAAATTGTACTGCATTTGTTTTGTGGATGATATTTTGTTTTTCTGGAAGGATGCAAATATTTACAAAACCACTCTTGCAAAACTGCAAAAGCATTTTGATATGAAAGACCTAGGGGAAGTCAGCAATTATCTCTCACTGGAAGTAGAGAGAAATAAGCAAGGTGATGTTTTGCTGCATCAATCACGTAAGATCAATGATGTGATTGAAAAATTAAATCTGACAGATGCCAATTCTGTAGACACCCCCATGGTCACAGGGTACCAACATGATACTAATGCTAATGTTTTTCCTGACACTACATTGTTCAGAAGTGTTTTGGGTAAACTTAGTTTTATAGCAAGGTGCACAAGACCAGACATTGCTGTTAGCGTAAATTTGCTCAGCAGATATGTAAATCAACCTACAGTGCAAGACTGGAAGGCACTGAAACGCATAGTTAGGTATTTAAAAGGCACTATGCATTACAGGTTGAAGCTTACTAGCCAAAAATCTGGAGGTCTTGAGATCTATGCCGATGCCAGTTTTGGTAGTGATACAACTGATGGCAAGAGCACCTCAGGTGTGTGTTATTTGTACAATCAGTGCCTATTTGATTGGTCTTGTAAGAAACAGGCAACAATAAGCATGAGTTCATGTGAAGCAGAACTCAACGCTTTAAATTTTTCCCTCATGAATGTAGAGTGGTTGTTGCAACTATGTGAGGATATGAGAGTAAAAATTTGTTGTCCAGTTCAAGTTTATCAGGACAACAAAGCCTGCATAGAACTAATCCATTCAGAAGGGTGCAAGCAAAGAACAAAACATTTGCTAATCAAATTGCACCGTGCCAGAGAATGCATTCAGAAAGGAGTTGTAAAAGTCTCATATATGCCAGGGAAAGAAATACCTGCTGATGCTTTGACTAAAGCTGTTAATAAGGAACAACTTGGTATATATGTAAAGAAATTGCTTTTGTGCTAGATTTTCATAATGGTCAGAATGAAAAGGGGGAGGTTGTGAGCATTTTCACCCCTCCCATTCTGAAAATCTGGTGATATCTGCTGTTGGGAGGGAACAGTTAGGAATTGTTACTTTGTTGTTTTTCATTCCTGACTCTGCTCTCTGCTGTGTGCTGTGTGCAGTTTAATATCTTCTGTAGACAAGATGGCTAAGTGAGAGGCTGTAACACTCACAAAGCCAGATCTGTAAATATGCAGTAGTTAATAGAAATAAATGAGGAATGTTTTGAAACCTCTACAAATGCTTCTGCTGTTCACTGCTGATTTGGTGCTCATAAAGCCCAGTTATGAGTCCATGATTCCCGGGTGTATGCTGAAGGTGTTCCAGACGTCCTGCCCAGGCATAGGGGCCTAAGAAGACCTGGACAGATCCTGGCATTTACCCACAGTCACACCTGCAGCAGGAAATGGAACAGCCTGAGAAAATCTGATCCCATCATCATCATTTTATTTGTATGCCGCCTTTCCACAATTGAAACAATGGCTCAAGGCTGTTTACAATATGAAAAGATTTACAGTGGTACCCCGACTTACGAATGCCTCGACCTACGAAGGTTTCGACTTACGAAGTCCGCAAACCTGGAAGTATTTTCGCCGCGCACGTGGTATGCGCATACGCAGAAACGGCGTGTGTGGTCTGCGCATGCACAAAGCGCAAAATTGCACTTCACGCATGCGCAAAATTGATGCTTCGACTTACGAAGGATTCGACATCCGAAGAGCGCTGCGGAACGGATCGCCTTCGTAAGTCAAGGTACCACTGTACATAATTACAAACACAGCAAAGTACCCATAAAAATAAATAAAACACAATAAAAACTGCATAACCAAACAGAACAGTTTCCACATAAAAATAAAGATACAAAAGTTAATATCAACAGCAACATCAGCAACAACATCAGCTGAGAATTGCCGGCTTCCTATGACACCAATATCGGACATTGAAGCCTTTGTCAGATATAGACGTCAACCTAATATAGATTCTGACAATGGTGCATCTCCAGCCTTGGGCTCCAAATGTTTACAGAGTGGACAGAAGAGGAGAAAGTGGAAAATAAGTGAAACATTCACATTATCCAAAGGATTCTCCACGCGCTCCAAGTTGTGCTTATTATGTGTGTGTTTTCCTTTCCGCTAATACTAATGCTACCATCTTCCTCGGGGCACAGGCTGATTATCCTCAATTTGTGGCAATTTAATTTTTGTAAAGAACGTTCTCAACATTACTCACGTTGTCAGCATAAACATTCCCGCAAACAAAAACCAACTCTGTCTGCGCGAGGGGAAAGCCATTAGTGCCGCTGTCATGGTCATTTCAACCAGCTATTTCCTAACAATTCCCACCCACCCACCCGCCGAGGCCCCCAAACCAGTGCTAGGCACACATCTTATGTTTTAAACAGTGAAAGGGAGGGGGGTTGGTTTTGAATGGAATTGGTTTAGAAATTCCCTTCTGCAAATTACACATGCAGATGGGTTTCCCAAGAGATAGTGGGAGGTTTGATGGATTTAAACTGTATTTATCTTTCCACAAACATCATCTGCCCTATATAAAACAATGACCAAGTATCATAATTCCAGTGTCACCTCCAGATATCCATTGTCATCTGCCAGTTTGATCACTTCCCAGAGCAAGCCACCTCCTCAGTGGCGTAGCATCCGAGGGGCGGGGGGGCAGGGGGCCTGTGTCCCCAGGTGCAAAGTTATGAGGAGGCATTGCCAGGCGCCCCCACAAAGGCACCAGCTTCAGCAGAGACCCCCACCCTGGTGAAGGCGGTAGAGCAGCCTTTGGGGGGGGGGCTGCTTCCACCGCCCATGTGTGTCCTGGTGGGCCCCACCCCCAACTTCCTGTCCCTGCCTGCCTGCCTGCCACCAGGGGTTTCTGGGCCCCAGAGCCCAGCCCTGGCATCACCCCCATATCCCTGGCAGAGGCCGGCAACCGCAGAGGCTCCATGCAGACTGGTCAGAGGGCTCCATTCGCCTTCCTCACACTCCCAAGGGTGCATTCCTGAGGCCGGGCTGCCCTTCGGTCTCCAGGTTGGGCTGTGCTGAAGCCAGCACCCTCGCTGAATGGCTGCCCAGCCAGTGCTCGCTTACTCCTCGCTCAGCATGCCAGGCTCGTGGCATGACAGAGAGAGGCAAGCAAGAAGTGCACCCAGCCCAGCCCAGCACTCCTCTTTGCAGGCATATGGGGTGGGGTGTTGCGCTCCAAGGGCCACATTGACTGGCCAAGCTCCTCCCTGCATTGGCCACCCCATTGTCAGGATTATGGGCAGGAGTCAGGCTCTGGGGCCTGTAGTGCTTTGCAGGACTGGGGCCTGCCTCAGCTTGTGCTGGAGAAGCAAGGAGTGGCCACTCAGGTGAGGCCTCAGCTTGTGCTGGAGAGGCAAGGAGTGACCACTTAGGTGAGACCACTTGATATCTCACTGCACCTGGTGGCAGGAGCTGGGAGGGATAAAAGCTCAGCATTTCCCTTCAGTTCTTTACCACAGCAACGCTATCCTTGCCTGGTTGCATCTGGCCTCTTGCTCCTTGGACCCTTGCCTTGCTCCTTGGACCCTTGGACCTTTGCCTTGCCGACGCCTTGCTCCTTGACCCTGCGACTGCCTGCTGCTGGACCCTCAGCCCTGCACCTGTTCCTGCTTCTACACCACCATCTTGCCTCTGGTCCTGACGTCCTCAGCCAGGGCTTCAACCGCCCACCGACCGGACCGTGACACCCATTTCCCCCGCCTCTCTGCCACCTCCTTTCTCTCTGCCACCTTCTGCAGTTTCAATTGCCTTATCCAGAAACTTGGGGGGTGGGTGGGGCGGAGAGATTGCTTATCATCCAAAAATGACTTTAATTTGGAAGGAACAAAGTAAGCAAACAAACAAACTTTATTCCCCTAAAAACCCCTTTGCGCTTTTCACCACTTTGGGGGTCTTTGGCTTTTGCCCTCTCTCATTCGTTCTTTGGGAAAGTTCAAGAGGAATATTGCTGTTCAGCTTGAATGGGAGGACCTGAAACAAGTCAGCGGCAAAAGCTCTCTCTCTCTCTCTCTCTCTCTCTCTCTCTCTCTCTCTCTCTCTCTCTCTCTCTCTCTCTCTCTCTTAATGGGACTTTGACAATTGATCCGTTAGAGAGAGAGAGTGAGAGATGTTCAATAACATAATGGGGGCGGGTGTTCATGGCACTGCTGAGATGAGGGACGAGGAGCCGCAGCCTCTAATTCCCATCCACATGCAATATTAATAACCACTTACTTGACCCTTAAATTTGTCTAAATGTGCCCTGTCATAATTGAAACTGCTGCCCACACATATTTCCATTAAGACTTTGAGAGAGGGCAGACTTCCCTCTAAGAGCCACCCACTCCTGCAGTGCTTGGAGGCAAATCTGAAGGCTACTCAGGAAAGCTCATTTGCAAAGGCAGGGGAACATCTTGAGCAGTTCACCCTCCCTGCGCCGAAAGGCACGAACAAGACCCTGGAATGCGGTCAAGTCCAGCTACTTCTGAAACTTAACTTTGCGGAGATGATCAGTTCCGTGAGGCGATGCTGCAGAGTGGCAGGCAGCCGGTTTCCCGATTAGGACCAGCCCTATCATTAGGGGAAAGGTCACACCTTGGTGGTAGAGCATTTCCCATATATGCAGAAGCCTGGAAACAAGGCCTTATGAGGAACGGCTTAGGGAGCTGGGTATGTTTACCCTGGAGAAGAGAAGGATAAGGGGTGATATGATAGCCATGTTCAAATATATAAAAGGATGTCATATAGAAGAGGGTGAAAGGTTGTTTGCTGCTCCAGAGAAGCGGACACGGAGCAATGGATTCAAGCTACAAGAAAGAAGACTCCACCTAAACATTAGGAAGAACTTCCTGACAGTAAGAGCTTTTCGACAGTGGAACTTGCTGCCAAGGAGTGTGGTGGAGTCTCCTTCTTTGGAGGTCTTTAAGCGGAGGCTTGACAGCCATATGTCAAGAATGCTTTGATGGTGTTTCCTGCTTGGCAGGGGGTTGGACTGGATGGCCCTGGTGGTCTCTTCCAACTCTATGATTCTATGAAGCTCCTAGGTTCAGTCCTCAACAGCTCCAAGTAGGACTGGGAGAGACTCCTGCCTGAAGCATAGCTTTCATCCAAGCATTTGTGGGGAGTGGAGCAAATGTTACATTGGAAGCTGCCTTATACAGTTTGGTTCTCAAACTTAATCCATTCTGGAAGTCCGTTCCAAAACCAAACCATTCCAAAACCAAGGCGCGCTTTCCCATAGAAAGTAATGCAAAATGGATGAATCCATTCCAGACTTTTAAAAACAACCCCTAAAACAGCAAATTAACATGAATTTTACTAACGAGACCATTGATACATAAAATGAAAGCAATAAACAATGTAGTGGAGTCACACAATCCATCCATCCGTCAGTCAGTCAGTCAGTCAGTAGCTGAACTAGGTTCCACAGTGTCACAAAAACAAAACAAAAGAGCCACAAAAAAAAACTCAAAATAAATAGCAAAAACAGACAGAACAGACCTCAGCATAACACTCAAAACGGAAGGTAGGTAGGTAATTTATTTCGGCCATTGGCCCATATTAGAACAATATCAAACAATTCCATCAACTTTGACCAAAACAATATACATTTAAAACAGGTCACACGATTCAGCAATACCCAATTTAAAACAACAATTTAAACCACTATCTGAGAACCAAGGTACCACTGTACTTGGTCAGACCAAATCTAGCTCAGTATTTGTCTACTAAGCCAAACTGAAGGGGTGTCCTAGGACCCGTTGTCATGACTGGAATGCAGGATCGGACGAGGAAAGCACAGAGTCCAAGAACCAATTTTCAAAAACAATTTGTTAATTTGTTAAGAGCTCTCTGTCATCTTCTTCTTCTTTGGCGATAACTCGTAGCCAAGTAAGATTGTCTTCCATAAACACGGTTTTAACAATGGGTCCATAAGTAACTGTGGAGGCCAATTCTGGATCCACACGTCCTTCCACAGTGGGGACATTGGTTTCCAGACGGGAGTTGATCACAGTGTGGATTTGCCAAGTGTGCTTTCCTCTTAGCACGTTTCTCCCTTGCGTCCTGAGATTGAGTTTCTTCAAAGCCCATGACACCTTTGGTAAAGGTTGTTCTCCAACTGAAGCACTCGCAGGCCAGTGTTTCCCAAGTTGGTTTTTTTTAATATTTGCCTTGAGACAGTCTTTAAACCTCTTTTGTTGACCACCAGCATTACGCTTTCCATTTTTAAGTTCGGAATAGAGTAGTTGCTTTGGAAGACGATCATTAGGCATCCGCACAACATGACCAGTCCAACAAAGTTGATGTTGAAGAATCATTGCTTCAACACTGGTGATCTTTGCTTCTTCCAGTACACTGATATTAGTTCGCCTGTCTTCCCAAGTGATGTGTAAAAATTTTCGGAGACACCGTTGATGAAATCTTTCAAGGAGTTGGAGATGGCGTTTATAAGTGGTCCATGTTTCACAAGCATGTAGTAAGGTTGGTAGTACATTGGCTTTGTAAACAAGCATTTTGGTTTCCCTGTGAATGTCCCGGTCCTCAAACGCTCTGCACTTCAATCGGGAGAAAGTCGCACTCACAGAGCTCAGGCGATGCTGGATTTCGGCATCAGTGTTGGCCCTTGTGGAAAGGTAACTGTCTAGGTAGGAGAAGTGATCAACATTTTCCAATGTTACACCAATGAGTTGGATTTGTGGCACTGCAGAGAGGTTATTTTGTACTTGTTGGTGCAGCAGTTTGATTTTTTGGATGTTGAGTGATAGGCCAAGCTTTTTGTAAGCTTCTGCAAAGATATTTAGGATGGTTTGGAGGTCATCCTCTGAGCGTGCACACACTACGTTGTCATCAGCATACTGAAGCTCTAGGACGGAAGTTACAGTAACCTTAATTTTTGCTTTCAGCCTGCTCAGATTGAAGAGCTTTCCATCTGTTCAATATATGATTTCTACGGTGGGGAGTTTCCCGTCGATAAAGTGTAGGATCATGGCAATGAAAATAATGAATAGAATTGGGGCAATAACACAACTCCGTTTAACACCTGGTCCCACTGTGAATGGTTCACTTTGAGAGCCATTATTACCATATCTGCGATTGTTGCTGTAATATTATCATGGAGGAGCTGAATGATGTTTACAAATTCATCTGGGCAGCCAATTTTCAGGAGGACAGTCCACAGGGCATTATGATTTACAGCGTCGAAAGCCTTAGTCTGGTTAATAAATGCCATATACAGGGGTTGGTTTTGCTCTCTGCATTTTTCTTGAAGCTGTTGAGCGGTGAAAATCATGTCCACTGTCCCTCTAGAAGGCCGAAAACCATTTTGGGATTCAGGAAGGGTCAGCTCAGATATTGTTACCAGACGGTTTGCTAAGATCCTTGCAAGAATTTTGCCGGCCGCAGCTAATAGAGAGATGCCTCGATAGTTTCCACAATCAGTTCTGTCACCTTTTTATAAAGAGATTGATAATTTTGGCATCCCTAAAGCCTGCTGGGATGTCTTCTCTTTCCCAGATGTTTTTTCAATGAGCTTGTGAAGTTGTTGTGTAAGTTCAATTCCGCCCGCTTTGAAGATTTCAACAGGTATCCCATCAGGTCCACTGGCTTTGTTGTTTTTCATTTGGTTAATAGCTGTACACAACTCTCCCAGATTTGGAGATACTGCAAGCTCTCTGTCATACTATGTATTCGTAGGTGGTCTGCAGGGAAATAGTTACCAAAGATGGTTGCTCGGTCTAACTAGATGGCCATTGTAGCAGCACAAAGAGCTGGACAATGGTGGGATGCTCCTTGGGGCAGTGCAGAGTTTTTCACCCCAAAATGTCTCTGTCCCCAAAGGTCTTGTCATTCTCCTAACTCTGATAGTTTAGTCCTTGAGCCCCTTTCTCTGTTTACTCTCCCCAAAGAGATGCAAGGAGCCCTTGTTTCTGTTCCAAACTTAGTTTTCAATATTCATTGCAGGCTGTACTTTTTGAGTTCTGCTGCAGTTCATTTTCCACCCAAAACAATGTTATCCATCTGTCCACTGTGGCGAAATTGTTTAACTTGCATAATTCATGCATTTAATAACTTAATTACATTGTCATTACATTAACCTGCCCCATTTATTTCAATGTGCAAGCCTTTCATTTCAATTCAAATGAAACTCGATGCATGTGGGAGGAAAATTGGAGCATGTATAACCATTCAAAACATGTTTAAAGCACATGACTTCCTGCAACGAATCTTGGAAAGTGTAGTTTACCTGTCACAGAGCTACATTTCCCAGTGCCCTTAACAAACTAGAGTCCCCAAAAATATTTGCGGGAAGCCATGAGCTTTACAGGTATAGCGCAGCTGCAGACAATATATACAACTGGAGTCTCCATAGTTTTCCAGACCCTGTTTTTGTTTGTTTGTTTGTTTGTTTGTTTGTTTGTTACATGAAAGTCCACCTTAATGAGTGACAACTCTGCTGGAGCCCCCTTTATCCTTTGACTTGTATATATGTCCACTGGGCCTAAATTGGGGTTTTTCATCATCTCCAAGGCGTACAGTTCTGAATGGGGAAACTGGAACATTTGGAAAGATTCTGAGCTGAGTGCCAGAAAGGGAGAACTGCTGAGGAGAGTGGCTTGGGCAAAGGGGAGATGAGCACTTTTTCAAAATGTGCAGTGGGTCGTCCTTTAGAAAGAGCATATTTGCCCTCCAGGATCCACATTTATTCCCAGCCCAAGAGTGGAGGTAAGTGCTTCAAGACGAAGCCGGTGAATTAGGCTGGATAATTTCAAATTGCCTCGGAGTCGGACGTTTCGTAGGCAATTTTTGTGCTTCCTGAGTGACATTTGGCCTTGAAAAGACTCAAGATGAGAATTCCTGTCAGATGAGAACTGTCCGCAGTACCAGAGTGCCTGGGGATGACAGCAAACACATCGCTGCGGATTGTCAGGCAGGTTAACTTGAAACAGTCAGAGTACTTCTTTCACCTCCAAAAATGGACCAGTTTTCTACTTTCCCTAAGTGGGCTAGGACAGCTAATGCATCTGTTAGTGGAACAGACTAAAATAAAAATGGAACCATTTCAGGACGTTGGTATTTGCAGTTTGTTGAAAATTCCTAGCATTACTTGGCAGTCATTTTAAAATCGCGGGGGTTTTTTTCCTGCGGGAAATGGCAGGGGAGTGCCTCTGGTGTCTTTTCGTTTCATTTTTCCTACAAAAGAAGTCTGCACGGTTACTTTTCAGCGTGCGCTCTCTCTCTCGGATTTGCTGTTTTGATTGTTCCAAAACTATACAGTGAGACTCTAATTACCTGACTCCTGAAAATTCAGGTTCACAATGTGGGTGTCAATCCATCTGACCTGATAGCTTCAGAGCCAAGATGGTGAAATGGAAGAACCACATTAATATAGGGAAGTATTTAATATCTGATGTTTTATTGTGTTTTTATATTTTGCTGGAAGCTGCCCAGAGTGGCTGGGGCAATCCAGTCAGACGGGCGACATGTTGTTGTTGTTGTTGTTGTTGTTGTTGTTGTTAGCATAAAAGAATAGAGAGAACTAGTGGGTTCTCTGGATGCAAATTTGATAGGGGGGACAGGGAAGGGACATACTGGTGGCAGCAGCACTCTATACATGAACAAGGGCACTGAATCAAACCAGGTGACTTCTTATATTCCTATTTGTTTAGACCAGGGGTCAGCAAACTTTTTCAGCAGGGGGCCAGCCCACTGTCCCTCAGACCTTGTGGGGGGGCGGCGGTCTATATTTTGAAGGGGGGGAATGAACAAATTCCTGTGCTCCACAAATAACCCAGAGATGCATTTTAAATAAAAGGATACATTCTACTCATGTAAAAACACGCTGAATCCCGGACCATCCGCGGCAGGATTTAGAAGGTGATTGGGCTGGATCTGGCCCCCGGGCCTTAGTTTGCCTGCCCATGACATAGATCTTCAAGCAGAGGGTTAGGATGTACAGGAATGTCAGCCAGAGGACAGCTGAGCCGGCAGAGTTAACAGGGGCTGCTGCAGGAATCGAGAAATGCATTGGCTGGCTTCATAGTTTTCCCCACATTTTGATTTTTGCATAGCATACATTCTCACATGTGCACCATGATTCGCAATATATTGCCAGGCCAAAAGGAGTTCTTACCACGTAATTTATTCAGTATTCACAGAGAGAGAGAAATATTCTCTATTGAATAATGGCATTGCTCCAAGTAAAGCCCAGCCACCTCTGTCTCCCTTATTGTACGTCACTCCTATGCCAGCTAATCTGAGCTTTCTGCCTCTGAGTTTTCTGTTCTACCACTCTCAATGCCCACCTAGTTCTGGGAGAGGGGGGGCTCAGGAATGCTCTCCAAAGACACTGAGTCTGCCAGCTGTCTCTCCCCCAGTGCTTTTTCTTCCTGCTCTTCCTCTTCCAATAGTTCCCAGCTTTCCCCCTCTGAACTATGTCCTTCTGCAAACCACTGTTCTAAATCTATACTGTTCTCCTGTTCTTGGGAAGGTTCAGGAGAAGGAGGGCCCCACCATTCCTCCTCAGTCCAGCTGCTGACACTGACTAGCAGGGGGGGGGGCTCCAGGGTTTCAGGCGGGGACATCTCCTATCCATGCCACAAATGGTGTGAGGGATTGCAGCGCTTGAAAATCCATCATCTCTGGTGAAAAGGGAAAAGGTGTGCAAACACACCATGCATTAATGTTGTCAATTGGGCCACAAAGGAGAAAGAGAGTATTCAAAAGTTGAACAAATGCATAAGCAACACTGTAGGAGATTCAGGGAGCTACTCCACCTCCAGCCAGACCATTGGCCCTTCTAGGAGGGATGGGCACCAGCTCTTAAAAATCATAGAATTGTAGAGTTGGAAGGGTCCCAAGGGTCATCTAGTCCAACCCCCTGCAATGCTAAAGCATCCACGACTTCTCTCATGCAAGTTTTTTAGCTAGGGCAATCAGAACAAGGTCCACTATTTGACTTTTGATTCAGGACCCTAATGTGTGTTTTATATAATTGACTTTTGTTTCTGTTCTTAGTATATCACATTGTTCTTTTATTCATTGCTATGGCCGATGGCTGATGCAAATAAAGATTAATTCATTCATTACTGGGGGACAGATGCTGGGGACTGAACCTGAGACCTTCTGCATCCAAAGCAGGCACTCTGCCACTGAGCTATAACCAGCACTACATTGTAGGTTGCTACGTTAAAGATATTTCATGCTCATGATGGCAGAGCATTGCTGCACAAAGGAAAACTCAAGTACATTAGCAAATATTGTTGTGCAGTGGGTTGCACAACAAGGACCAGCTATTGGGTAACAAACCTCAGTCGGCACAATTGTTGCACTGGGCTCTTGTGTTAGTGGGCAGAGAACGTTGGATAGATAGAGCCCTGTTTCTGGCACCTGGTTTGCCCCCCCGGTGTGAGTGTGGTTTTCTTCTGAAACGGAAACCATAAGTTCCATTGTGTTTCCTGGATTCAGCTGGAGTTTTTCCTGCTTTGGCATCTGATCGTAACCATCTGTTGCCAGACACCCAGTACATCCTATGGGATGGCCTCATCCCTCTCCCTTTCTCTCTTTTCTAAATTTTATGGCTGGCTTTTACTGCAACGGGGGTGGAAAGGCAATGATCCATACAAAGAACAAACAGGAGGCAACAGATTTCTACGTACTTTACAGCATGGAAATTACAGTGGCATGGCAGGAATAACCATCTCTTATGGGGCACAGAGTAGATGCTAGAAAGATTAAGCCACAGAGGTGAAACCCACCCTATAATTTTCCGTCACAATGGATTAAAGTATCAGCAGTGCACAAGAACCCACAATTGTGACTTGACAACAAAACGTTGCAATGTGGAACGCTCCTGTTCAGGGTTCTAGCCAGCCAGCCATGTTCTCTTCCAGGACACTCCATTCCCTTCATGCTCCATCCCACCTGGCTTTCAATTATTTCACCCAACAGTCAGTCAGCATTCAGGAACCACTGAAGATGCTCATTGGGCTATTTTTGTGTGTGGGGGGGTGGGTGGGTGGGTAGGAATTCCCACTTAGGTTTTTCTGCTAATGGCCTTTTGGTACTTCTGTAACCTTAGGATTCCCCAAGCCTAGGGACAGGATAAATTTTTGATTACTTTGTATGTAAAGGCAAACTTGCCAAATCTGCACTTTACAAATCAATGCCTGAAGCTAAATGGTGCCATCCTTCGAAATTCACCCTTTTTTTGAATTTTGCAATGCGGTTCTCTTGCCAAGGAAATGCATTTAACCAGGTGAAATTTTGCTTCTAAATGCATATATTAGTGAAAGCAGCATACAAAAATGCATTTACATCAGGTGAAATGGCTTTGCAAAAATGTGTACATTAGGGTAAACTGCAAAATAAAATTAGAAGATTTTTTTTTGAGAAATTTGAACTTAAATGCTGGTTAATTTTCATGAGGACTTAAAACAAATGCAAACTGCTGGGGAAATGTGGAGAACTGGACTCAACACTGGGGGGAAATGAAGACCTAAGACAGAGAAACTGAAATTGACAGATTCACCCATCCCTGATACGCCCCTCTTGTGTGTCATTTATGCCTTCCTAGGCATTCATAAGTGGAGAAGGAATTTGCTACTCACATATGAGAGTCTGCCTTTCCAGTTCGCTAATAATCACTAAGCCTCATTTATAATAATCATTGCTGCTACTACTGCTGCCCTAATAATGAATTCAAGCTGGTGAGTGCCAACAGAATTGTAGCCAAATTAGGACCACAGAGAAACAACACAGTGGTATCAGGGACGATACTTTACTGCAGAATACAGACTGCTATCAAAGGCTGCATACACAGGCCAACGTTACAGATATTTGCATTTATATCTCACCTTTCCTCCAGGAAGCGAAAGGCAGCATGCATTGTTTCCCCCCTCTTTGAATCCTCACAACAACCCTGTGAGGTAGGTTAGGCCCAGAGAATGTGAGTGACCCAAAGTCAACCCAACAAGCTTTATGGTTGAGTGGGGATTTGAATGCAAATCCCTAACTGGAACGTTAAGGAGAGCCTGCTGGATTAGGCCAATGGTAGGGCTGTGCGCTGTGGGGGGACATGGGTGGCGCTGTGGTCTAAACCACTGAGCCTAGGGCTCGCCGATCGGAAGGTCGGCACTTCAAATCCCCACAATGGGGTGAGCTCCTGTTGCTCGGTCCCAGCACCTGCCAACCTAGCAGTTCAAAAGCATGTCAAAGTGCAAGTAGATTAAATACTGTAGGTACCGCTCTGGCGGGAAGGTAAATGGCATTTCCATGCGCTGCTCTGGTTTCGCCAGAAGCAGCTTAGTCATGCTGGCCACATGACCCGGAAAAACGGTCTGCGGACAAACGTCGGCTCCCTTGGCCAACAAAGCGAGATAAGTGCCGCAACCCCAGAGTCATTTGCGACTAGACTTAATGGTCAGGGGTCCTTTACCTTTTCTTCTTTAGGGCTGTGCCATGACCTCACTCCCACCCCAATCTGATCTAGGGCATGATTTGAGTGGCCCTAATCTGACCTGGGAGAATCAGGGCTAACCCAGCCCCGATCTGGGCCCTGAACCAAATCAGTGGTCTTGGGCGGTGCTTAATTAGGGTTTAAAAGCCTAAATACACATGTGGTTGGGGAGAGGGAGGAGGAGGAGACCCACATGGGTTCCTCGCCACCCAAATATCACCCCTTTTGAGAGCTGCACGTCACTCTGGGTGAACCTTATCTAACCTGGGATGATCAACAAGAGCTGCCTCAGCTCACCCCACCCAAATCCTAGATTGACCTACTTGAAATTCAGCCTGATTCGCATTGGGATCCAGGATTGGTGCACAACCCTAGCCCAACGTTCTGTTCTCATAGTGGTCAAGCAATGGGAAGCCTGGAAGCAGGACCTGGCCCCAAAAATGTCTTCCCCGCTTGTGACTGCCTCCAACAGTGGAGGTAAAAAGCTAAAGGTTAAGGGACCCCTGGCCATTAGGTCCAGTCGTGGACGACTCTCGGGTTGCGGTGCTCATCTCGCTTTACTGGCCGAGGGAGCCAGCATACAGCTTCCGGGTCATGTGGCCAGCATGACTAAGCCACTTCTGGCAAACCAGAGCAGCGCACAGAAACACCATTTACCTTCCCGCCAGAGCGGTACCTATTTATCTACTTGCACTTTGACGTGCTTTTGAACTGCTAGGTAGAGCACATTAAATTCGGCAGCACCTTCCATCTTAATCACTTGCCATACCAGAGTCGCAGCGCTGGTCCATCTCATTCAGTATCAAGTAAAATGACTGGCCAAGGGTTACCTAGAGATTCGGACAGGAATCTTTCCCCACCTTGCCTGGAGATGCTGGGGATTCCTTCATTTAAACAACACACTGCTTAACTACAATAGTCTCTAAGCCAGGCACCCCCAAACTTCAGCCCTCCAGATGTTTTGGACTACAATTCCCATCATCCCTGACCACTGGTCCTGTTAGCTAGGGATCATGGGAGTTGTAGGTCAAAACATCTGGAGGGCCGCAGTTTGGGGATGCCTGCTCTAAGCCATTTACAAAGATGCAATACAAAAACTGAAAATCAGTTAAAACTAAAATCTAACTTCAAAGAAGATTCCTCCTGGAACTAAAAGAGTGGGGAGGCGGAGTTTTCATTAGGTAATAATAATAATAATAATAATAATAATAATAATAATAATAATAAATAATTAATTTATACTCCACCCATGTGGCTGGGTTTCCCCAGCCACTCTGGGCGGCTCCCAACAGAACATTTAAAACGCAGTAAAAGATCAAACATTAAAAACTTCCCAGAACAGGGCTGCTTTCGGATGTCTTCTAAAAGTCAGATAATTGTTTATTTCCTTGACATCTTATGGGAGGGGGGTCTGTCTGACCTAAACTGGAAGGGTGTTCCATAGAATTGACCTCACAATACTAAACACACGGTTCTTGGGGGTCAGGAGCCAGGAAGGACCCCCTGACGTCCATGAAGACCTCAGAGATCAGGCAGGGAGCTAAGGGTTCAGGCATATCCTGAGATATCCTGAACCCAACTAGTTAAAAGCCTTGTAGATGAACACAAGAACCTGGAACCTAGCATATGGGCAGCCAAGGCAGAGTTTTGAGCATTGGAGTTATAGTCTGTCCCCATCAACAGTCGAGCCACAGAGCTTTGCACCCGCTGGAGCTTCCGAGCCAAGGATTGAACCATGAACACTCCTGCATACAAAGCAGGCAGCTGTACCACTGCAATACAATCCTTCCTTTTAACTGCTGCAGGTATCGGTAGTCCCCAATCACATATAATAATTGCAGTGGCAGGAGCTTCCTTTTAAAAGCCAATTTCAGTGCTTATACACACACTGCATCAAAGAGGAATTCTCAAAGCCTTTGTTCTAATGGGCAGAAAGTGTGATTCCCAAATGTAAGAATTTGGACCTGTTACTATTATATGATTTGGGTGGGGAATCACCTGTCTTCGCAATGTTAATTCCAACCACTAAATCTCTCTTAATCCTCTTAATTAAAGTTATAGTCTGAGTGAATGGGGCTTGTCCATTGCAGCTATAATCTTCATTGATGTGATTAGGGAAGACAGAGAGAGAGAGAGAGAGAGAGAGAGAGAGAGAGAGAGAGAGAGAGAGAGAGAGAGAGAGAGAGAGAGAGAGAGAGAGAGCTTCTCTGAGATTCCAGCCAAAACATTGATTTTCTTTTATATCAGTGGCAAGGGCTTATCTTCTCCATCACACTGATGTTTCTAATGCTAGGTTCTTATATTGGCATGCTGATCGTTTCTCTGAGGCAGGAAACTATGGCACTCCAGATGTTGCAGCAAACCAGCTCCCATCATCCCAGACCATTGAGGTTGATGGGAACCAGATTCCAACAGCATCCAGAGAGCAACAGGTTTCCCATTCATAGAATTGTAGATGAGGGAAGTATTCAAAAGGTCTTGCAGCCCATCCCCCTGCGATACAGGACTCGCAGATAAGCATTCCTGACATATGGCCATCCAACCTCTCTTTTAAAACTTCCAGTGAAGGAGTATCCACCCACCACTTTCTGAGGTAGTCCGTTCCACTGTTGAACAGCTCTTAGTGCCAGAAAGTTCTTCCTACTGTTTATTCACAATCTCTTTTCTCCTTCCACCATTCCGCACTGTGTGAAGAAGCCTTTTCTTTTTGCCTGTCCTGAATCTTCCAGCATTCGGCTTTATCGATTAACCCTCCAGGTTCTAGTCTTATGAGAGAGAGGGACAAAAGTTTTCCTTATCCACTTTTCTACTTTCTTAGAGCATGAGATGGTCAAGAAGACACCCACCTCCTTTCAGTTCGACCCAGACGTGAAATGCAGAAAAGATTGGGGGGGGGAGGCTTCCGACACGCATTACGTACACACACAAACCTTTATCTCTCACTTGCTCCCCGCTTCGCTCCTGTCACGTTAGTATCTATTCCGCTCCAGACCTCTTCCCTTTTAAGATTTAACATGCTTGAATTAGCAGTGACCATGATCACTGAGAAGGAAGGAAAACAGAAGTGCTTGAGCATTTGCTCAATGGGGGAAAATTCTGACAGGGACAGCGGCAAAGGGCATTTAAAAATAAAGCAAGTGACTGCCTAGGCCATCAAGACACAGAAAGACAAATGTGCTTGCCTGCACATTACACTTTATAAAAGCCATGGCCCTGATCTAGCTCATGTGGCAAATTGGGCCTGATGGAAGTGAATGTGTCTGTCTGTATCAACTGATCCTCAAAGAATGTCCATTTGGGAATGTCTTTGGTTGAACCCCTTCTGGCTGCTGTGCACTGTTTTTCCCCCCTTACCCTTTTTGTCTTTGAAGGTGTTGACCTAATGTAATTTAAAGATCCATCTGAAAATGTAACCTCATAACATGACCACCTTTATGCCTCATGCAATAATTAGATTCAGGAGGGCAGGCAATACTGACAGCAAAGATTAAAGACCAAAATGACAGAAAATTCATTGAGGACTGGAAACTTTTTATGGAGTATTTGAAGAACTACTATAGCCTCATGAAAACACAAGCAGGACTTGAAATATGAGGAACAGCATGAATTATTAAGACAAATAGGTTAAATCAAATTTATTGAATAGTATAGAGGGAATATGCAGCGTTCAGGGGTAAATATGGAAACCATGGAAGAGGAGGACAGGAAGTCAATTGATAAAGTAACTTAGGGATTATGTTAACATTTGTGAAAGGGTTTTTTTCCTTTGCGAAAAATTAATAAATAAGATTCAGGAGATCTTCTCAGTTGAATCCTTCCCCATGTGTACAATTCCTGGCATAGAGGGATGCAGTGAGTCTCTGTCTGTACACACTTTCTGCTGCAGATATATGGCTGGGGTGCTCAAGGTTCCCAAGATTTGCCTCGTACCTGTGCATTTGGCAAAATTCTACTGTTTCTGAGTCACCCTGTGCTCTCTCTGCTTTGACCTGCGTTTTGTGTTCTAAGCTTCTCTGTATAAAATGAAGCTATGCGAGCTTCACTATCACTGGGAATCTAAAAACAGCTAAAACTCCCCCCCCCCAATTGGCCAAAGTGAATAAAATTTGCAGGCACCAAAGTCCCTCTAGAGTGGATTTATTTGCCCAAGTTGCAAACAAATAGGTTCTGGGAACACTTTCCTTCATATTTCTTTTGGGGGGAAGAGCAGGATTGCTTATACATTTTTTTTAAAAAAATTGCAGCTTCATGTGGCCCTTTCTTTCTATTGACTGTGTCCTCCAATGGCCCTTATAATGTAACGGTGTCTAGAACGCTGCCTCTGGAATTCTGTAGACCTGTGGGCTGTTGTTGTTAAAGCAAAGCAATCTAAGTTTTTATAAAATGCTTCAATGAATCTTTTAACCTTAAAAAAAAAATTCTCCACCACTTTATGGTAAAATCCAGAGTTCTTCAATGCTCTGCTGGTGACATTTTGGATAGCCTCGTTTACTGCAATGCCCATGGAGCTAGAGAAATAGAGAAGAACATATAGATCTGTGTATACAACACAGAAAAGCACAAGAACAGAGTGGCGCTAGACTTATTGACATTGTGCTTTGACTCAAGAGGCTGAGAATCCACAATATCATCCCAATTTTCTGCAGTATTCAGCTCTCACGCAGAGCTGGTATGTACTCCTAGTATATGGAGGGGTTGCAATTTTCAATTAAGGATATGTGAAGGAAAACTGGGGTTTCTGTTTCTGACTATGTCAATGAATCCTCAAGTGTCAGGAGTATGGGGAGGAGTCAGGCTCTGGGGCCTGTAGTGCTTTGCAGGACTGGGGCCTGCCTCAGCTTGTGCTGGAGAAGCTAGGAGTAGAAATTGGAGTTCTTGGGAAAGTCCAGAAATAAACGATAAATTGCAAGAACTCAGACCAAAAGAAGATGGATTTCGAATAAGTCTTCACTAGGTTTTATTGATGTGATGCGGAGTTTAAATGGGAATCAATCCCAATGTTGAAGGCAAATAAAGGTAAATTCCAGTAAAAATCAGGACAAGGCCCTGTTTCGACTATTCTTCGTCAGCACAGATTCACAGGTCAAAGTGAAGGCAAACATATTTGGTACACTTTGACCTGTGAATCTGTGCTGACGAAGAATAGTCGAAACAGGGCCTTGTCCTGATTTTTACTGGAATTTACCTTTATTTGCCTTCAACATTGGGATTGATTCCCATTTAAACTCTGCATCAAATCAATAAAATCTAGTGAAGATTTATTCAAAATCCATCTTCTTTTGTCCTGAGTTCTTGCAATTTATCGTTTATTTCTGGAGAAGCTAGGAGTGGCCACTCAGGTGAGGCCACTTGATAACTCACTGCACCTGGTGGCAAGAGCTGGGAGGGATAAAAGCTCAGCATTTCCCTTCAGCTCTTTGCCACAGCAACGCGATCCCTGCCTTGTTGCATCTGGCCTCCTGTTCCTTGATCCTTCGCCTTGCTCCTTGGATCTTCGCCTTGCCGACACCTTGCTCCTCGACCCTTGGGCCTTCGCCTTGCCGATGCCTTGCTCCTCGACCTTTGCCTTTGTGACACCCTGCTTCCTGACCTTCGGTTCTTCGACCCTGTGACTTCCTGCTGCTTGACCCGCAGCCCCACTCCACCTGGACTCCCGTTCCTGCTTCCACTCTGCCATCTTGCCTCTGGTCCTGACGTCCTGAGTCGGGACTGCTACCTCCCGCCAACCAGACCCTTGACACTCAAGAAGTGTAACGGCTACTCCTTTCCCCTCTATCCTATCTATTCTAAGTGTTCCCTCATCTATTTTTGTTTAAATGTATATCATTGAATTTCAACTCACATTAGCCCCAGCCAGCATGGCCAATGTTTAGTGATGTTGTCAGGAGTTGTAGAAGTCCAGCAACATCTGGATGACCTCAGATTCTTTATCCCTGGTCTAAATCTACCACTTCATCCATCCATTCATTCATTCATTTAAAACCTGTTACTCATGTGGCTTTAAGCTATTGTCATCCTCTTTAGCATTTTTCAATGACAATTTCATGCCTAACATGAGATTCAGAATTGTGTCTCCTCAATGGATCAGGCACCCAGTTTTAGAAACAGAGAGATCATTGGTGGCAAGTTTGGCTCCTGACCCCTAAAAAGAAGCAGGACGTGTTAGGAAATGCAATGCAATCCAGCTGTCCCATCAAAATGGCCTGTCCTCTCTGCTCTCCTTGTAAGTTACATCCTTCCCGTATCTGCTGGATGTAGCTGATTGCATTAAGAGCAAGATTCAAATGAGGTTCAATGCCATAATCGCATTACGACTGTAACATCTCTCCTTGCCTCTAAATTGCATTGGCGTGGATGGCTGCATTGGGGGAGAAGAATTTTAAGTTTGCTTGAGAAGGAACGTAGATTTCTCAGCAACCAACTTAATTCCATTAGGCTGGTATCATTCAATTTTTATTCTAGTGTGTACATGTGATATTTCAATGTCCTTCTGGAGCATAGCCCCTTAAATGAATCTAAAATCAGCTGCTTGGTGTGGAGGGGAGCCTGCCTTCAGACCCCTGCTTCTCGTCTCAGGCCTTCTTTCGGTGCATATATGAACCTGAAGTGAATTTGGGTGATGGGAATAGGATGGGGGAGGGATTGGAGAGGGTCACCCAACATATTTATACCGTTGATCTTCCCAAGTCTATTCATCACCTGCTCATCAGGAATGGATCCCAGCCACTGCTAGCAACAAACGGGCAATCAAATCTCACCCAGTTTAGCAAATCTTGCCCACCTGGAGACATGCCTTTGACCATTGATGAGCACATTTGCCAAGTCTGTTACAGAAATACAACTTCCATGCATTTTCCATTGAAGATCAACTTTCCTTCCATTGCCCAGTAAGAGCATTATGCTGAACAAATGGAACTTGGTTAATATTGTCAAAGCCTAAATGTCTGGAGTTCTGTCTCTATTTTAATTTCCAGATGTGGGTTTTTTCCACTGGTGGCACCCCTATTATGGAATGCACCTGCTGCTAAAATGCAAGCAGTCCCATCTGCATTGGCATTCCACCAGCTTTTGAAGATGCACCTGTTTACACAGGAATCCCCTTGATCTCTGGACCTCTGTCTCCTGTTTTAATTTGCCTGTTGCTTTGATGGGATTGTTCTATTGAATGCTTTAACTATGGACATTTCTATTTTACTGTTTGCATCATTGATTTTTATGCTTGGAAACCCCTTAGAAGCCCATTTTAGCATTAAGTGGTACATAAATGATTAAAATAATAATAATTAATTGAAATTGATGGCGCTGCACAATATGCTACCATTTAAATTCGGGAAATTTTGGACCTGTCCTAGTTCAGTTCAAAGCTCTTAGGGAAGCCTAGCTTAAAGCAGGGGTGGCTAATTGGCTTTGGCCTATGAAGCACATTCACCTTTAGCCAGCTTTCCAGGAGCTGCATGCTGTTATGGGATGTGACTACCCCACACTCTTACATACACACAAAACCAGGCACGCCTGGGCATGCATGCACACACACACACCTCCCCCTCCTCAGATGATGTATGCAGATCAGCTGAGGAGAGGACTTGTCACTAAAATCGGTGGCCATGGAGAATTTGATGAGAGCGAAGCCTTTGAACTGAGAGTTTGTCACCCCTGATTCAAAGCAATGTTGCTTACTGGAAGAGCAACACCCATCAGAACAGAGTTGACACAAACTATGCCAGTGATGGCCAAACTTGGCCCTCCAGCTGTCTTGGGACTACAATTCCCATCATCCCTGACCACTGGTGCTGTTAGCTAGGGATGATAGGAGCTGGAGGGCCAAGTTTGGCCATCACTGAACCATGCAGAATCATAATTCAATACCCTGGACAGCTTCATTGTGGCTAATGCTTCAAAGGCTCCTGTGACGGATTGGCCTGGTGGGCAAAAGAACTCCAGAGTGCAGAGAGTTAAACCCCAACCTCCCGGATAAATGACGCATTCCATTCCTGAGGGGCAGGACTGCCAGGAGTTTAAAAGGAATGGGAGGCAGTTAATTCGGTGGAGAGGGTTGTGGGAGCGAGGGAGAGTGTGGGTAGGCGTAGGATATCTTAAAGTGTTCTGAGGAGTTTAATTGAATTATATTAGCTAGCCATTGTTAATTGAAACTAAGAATATGATCTAAGAGCCTGTACACATGAAACCATTACGCGTTTAAAAGACCTCTAGTAATAAAGCTTTCTTAAATGTTAGTGGATGTGCTTAGTTATTCCAGCTGGGTATCTAAACTCACAGAAGTGGTGGCTCAATAGAGGACAAAACTTACCTCGGGAATAGAGGCAACGGTTTGTGTCTTGGAGTTACACTGAGGAGGCTTAGGAGGATAACCTGGGGTGCTATAAAGTTGCCAGAGTGGAAAGGGCAAACTTTTGCAGTGGGGAATCAAACTGAGTGAGACCCTTTACTGTAGGCAGGAGGTTATTCCGCCAAACAGCCTAGAGTTTCTCATGATACCAGGCCACGTAAGCTGGAAGACTCTCTTTACTAAGGAACCCAAGTAACAGGGGTTTATTTTAAGGCGGCAGGAGAAGTGGGTGGTGGTGGTTTCACCCCTGGATTCCTGTGGCGCATTTTTAGTAATAGAGAGGGAGGACCTTTCGTTACAGTTCCCTAGTCTGGGCCAGGCATTAGCTCCACCCTCTCTGAGGAGCTCCTCTCTGTTTCCTAAAGGGGCATTGCACAATTCTTCAACCGCTGGCTCCTGTAGCACAGAAGTGGTTAGGGCTGCATGGGCAGTTGGGGGAGTCACATAAAGCCAAAGCCTCTGGCTCGGAATGTCCAGGGGTGAGGTGCTGATGCCTTCTGTGTCTCCAAGTCTTCCACTACAACAGATAGTCCATTGCAGCCACAGAACCTAGCATTTCTATGATTCTAGATGAAAGCTGCGCTTCCCCAATTTTGGTTCCCCAGATGGGAGCCTAAATCTGAGCAATGCTGCCCTATTCAAAGCACTGATCCTACAAGCTCCTTTCTTAGCTGGTTATGCTATGACTCAGAATCCCATTTAATAGTCCCCACATCCCCTCTCATCCAGAAAACCAACTCAGTGGAGAGGCTTGCATTTTGAAGAAGCTCTGTTCGTTTTATGGTGATCATTAAACTAGAAATATTTCTCCCGGGGGAGCCGGCAAGTTGGCGGGAGTGATGGACTTTCAGTGCTTCCCAGTCAGGTCTTTGCTTTGCTTTGCGTGTGCACACACACGCACACTGCCCCTCTGCCCCAACTGCTGCCTGTCTTCTTCTGCCCCTCTGTGGCAGATGTTGATGACCCTTTTCTTTAGCCTTATTTAATCAGGCAGGCCACCCACCTCCGCAGACCTCCTGCACACTTTTTAACAGCGTTAATTTCAGAGATGCTCACGAGGCAAAAGGTCCTATGGATCGTAAAGCCCAACGAGGCAGAGTGGAGGGTTCAGTCGCTAAGGCTGTAAAACAAAACGAGCTGCTGCCTCCTCCTCCCTTTCCCAACCGCTTGCATGGTTGTGGTATCACAGCACCATGAGGCAAAAAGGCATGTACGCCTTTGCCACGCGAAGCCATGATATCAGAAGAGGTTTGAAGGGTGGCCTGGCAGCAAGTCAAGGCAGGACTTAGTAGCCTTCCTGCTCCTTCAGAAACCTTCCCCAGAGCTGCCAAGTCTCCCGTTTTCCCCGGGAAATCCCCATTTTCCCAGCTGTTCCTAACAGCTTTTCTTTTGTTTTTTCCCGGTTTGTTCTGGCGTGGCGGCCATTTTGGAACTGGGCAGAGCATGTTCAGAAGCGACTTTTGATGCTGCTCTGCCCAGTTCCAAAATGGCGGCAGTGCTACTTCCGGTCTGCTATTTCCGGCCCGGTCCCTTATTTCTCTGACAGCAACTTGGCAGGTATGACCTTCCCCCAAGCAGGGAACAGAGTATACCAGTGCCTATGGAGGAGACTTCCATTTATTAGACTGCTGGGAATGTGAACCAAGATCACAGTGCTGCCTCCTCCAATGACACAGCATGATTGGGGGGGGGCAATAAACAGGAGGCAACATGCATGTTTTCTTGACATGGTGCAAACATTGTCAAGGTCACGGGTGGAAATAAGGGTTCAGAGCAGCTGTACGCCAGGGATTTCACTCTGGTCCTTAGGACTGCTTCTAGCCCTGGGTCACATTCAGGAGCGCCAACTCCTAGGGGTGGTGGGGGTCTTTGGTTCCCCTCAATATTTGCTGACAGAGGGCTGGGCTCCCTCGGTGTTGAGGGGCTGAGTGTGATGCAGTTCAATGGCTCCTGAGCATGAGAGGAAGCCGCTGGCAGAGGAATGGAGGGCTGGGGAGCGCACCGCCCCCGGCACCATCGGGGAGGAGTGTACCATCATGGCCACCCCTGAAAATGCGTCGCACGCACACCCCAGTGTGCCGGGTGTCACGCCCCCACAGGTGGCGCACCACGCCCCCAGGACACACCCCACGCCCCTGAGGGAACTGCCAGAAGGCCCTCAGTGCTGGATCTCAGTGTCCGGGCTGAACAATGGGGGTGGAGAGGCTCCTTAAGCTAAACAGGACCAAGGCCGTTTAGGGCTTTAAAGGTCAACACCAACACTTTGAATTGTGCTCGGAAACGTACTGGGAACCAGTGTAGATCTCTCAGGACCCGTGTTATGTGGTCCCGGCGGCCGCTCCCAGTCACCAGTCTAGCTGCCGCATTCTGGATTAGTTGCAGTTTCCGGGTCACCTTCAAAGGTAGCCCCACGTAGAGCGCATTGCAGTAATCCAAGCGGGAGATAACCAGAGCATGCACCACTCTGGCGAGACAGTCCGCCGGCAGGTAGGGTCTCAGCCTGCGTACCAGATAGAGCTGGTAGACAGCTGCATAATAATATACATAAGTACAGTGGTACCTCAGGCTACGACCGGTTCAGGTTACAGACACTTCAGGTTACAGACTCTGCTAACCCAGAAATAGTACCTCGGGTTAAGAACTTTGCTTCAGGATGAGAACAGAAATTGTGCGGTGGCAACATGGCGGCAGCGGGAGGCCCCATTAGCTAAAGTGGTGCTTCAGGTTAAGAACAGTTTCAGGTTAAGAACAGACCTCCGGAATGAATTAAGTTCTTAACCAGAGCTACCACTGTATTTGAAGTACTTGAGTTATTTCCTCCTCCCCACTCATGTTCCAGAACAGCTTATACCTCAAGCACGGAAAAGTTATCTTGCAGCTGTATATAGAAACATGTGTCCTATGCTAGCATGGTAAGCAATCCGACTGAAGAGCCGGGGCTATATACACACTTTCCTGGGTGTAAGTCTCATTGGATTCAATAGGATTTACTTCTAAGTAGACATTAGCAGGGCTGCCCTGTCCATGGGACATACTGCTAGACAGATGACTTGCTGTGCTTTCCAACACCCTTTTCCATTGGTTTTTCAGTCCTGCGGCTTTCTGAAGTTCCCCCACTTCCTTTCCGATAATATTGCTCGTTAAAATCTGAGCTTTGCTGCCAATATGCCTCTGCTTCAAAGTAGCATTTAGCTTCGCAATTGGTAGCCTCCCTTACACCCACTTCCTCTAATTTTTGATTACGGCTACCACGGTATCATTTCCCTATCAAGCGTCGAGATTGCTGCATTTTAAATGTGCCTCTCGAACATAATCACATTTCTAAGAATGCTCCCGCATAATATTTTTCAGTCTGTAATTGAAATGTGAAATTTTCTCACTCTCAAATTGGCTGCAACTAGTCACTTAGCTTATAGAGCATTCAGCCATCTTAATGCCATCTACAGCTTTCTGTTTATCCATAAGCTGTTTCCTCCCCCCCCCATCTAATCTATGACATATACACACTCACTCCAGTCAGTATTTGCTGTAGCTTGCATTTAGCTGCCTGACACTCGGAATCATAGAATCTTGGAGTTGGAAGGCACCCCAAGGGTCATCTAGTCCAACCCCCTGCAATGCTAAAGCATCCACGACTTCTCTCATCATAGACAGTATCAGCCCTGAGCTTTTATTGAACCACCCCCAGAAATGGCTTTGGGGCATCATTACTGCTATTTAAGAGACTAGCACAGAATAGAAAAAATACTTTCATTTATTAACAGCTACATTGAGAACCACTAAAATGCCAAGAAGTTTGTCCTGTGCAAGGAGTAAAGGAGTCGTACCTCGGGTTACAAACACTTCGGGTTACAAACACTTTGGGTTACAGACTCCGCTAACCCAGAAGTAGTACCTCGGGTTGCGAACTTTGCCCCAGGATGAGAATGGAAATCGTGTGGCGGCAGCAGGAAGCCCCATTAGCGAAAGTGCGCCTCAGGTTAAGAACGGTTTCAGGTTAAGAACGGACCTCCAGAGTGAATTAAGTTCGTAACCCGAGGTACCACTGTACATTCATTCATTCATTTTATTTGTATGCCGCTTTTACACACACACACACACACACACACACACACACACACACACACACCATGCTCAAATCAGCTTACAACAAAGAAAACAGGAATGCATTTCAAGAAAAAAAACAATTTCATGATCACATTATTACTATTTATTGAATTTACCAGTACATACCGCCCTATACCCGGAGGTCTTAGGGTGGTTCACAGAACATAGCAAAACAGTAGCAAATGTAATAACATATAAAACCTCACATTTCAGGGGTCGTGGAATATGCGCAGCTTGTGGACCTAACATATAGCATAAGAGAGCAAGAAGAACGTACGTTTAAAGAAGATTGGAAAATGTTTATTGAATATATGGGGGAATTGTGTACATCTGAAAACGTCGGCGGCATTAAGATAAATTCAACAGTGTGAATAGGTTTTGATGGATGTAATAATGGAATACTGAATGGTTTAGTTTATATAAAATACGAAGATATTTATGTTATACAAAATGAACCATGGAAAGAGAAGGGGGGAAGTCAATGATATTTTAAGGTTGTTTAAATGAATATTCTAAAATGTAAAACAGAAAATTTAATAAAAATTAGGGGGGGAACCGACCCACATTTCAATCCAATAAATATAACAAGATTACAGGCACAACTTGCAATGCCTAAAAGGAAAAATAACAAGGGTGTTTCACAGCTTTGCATTAGTCCTAGAAACCCCCCTCGCATGATGTTGCTCACAGGCCTTCTCTTGCCATAGCTTCTTACAGAGCTTCCAAGGGCAAGGGGTGGTGTAGCTGAAAATGCCTTTCTCATGATGTTCCACTTTGCAGTATCTCTCCTGCCATGTGTCGTAGAGCAACTGATGACCAAGGAAGAAGGTGGGCTTTCAAACTCCCTGCCATTTGTGTGTGTGCAAGGGTCAGTTGTAAAAATAAAAAATAAAATAAAAAAGGTGCCAGCTCTTCCTTGTCCTGCAGCAGAAACCCACTGCTGGGTTTGTGCGCAGCTCCCCTCCTTGGTGAGCTGCAGAATTGCAGTTGGCAGCTTCTCAATGAAGTACCGTACCTTCAGGCCTATTAATAATAATAATAATAATAATAATAATAATAATAATAATAATATACCACCCTATACTGTACATGGAGGTCTCAGGTCGGTTCACAGAATAAAATAAAAATACAAAACCACAAAATACAAATTCAAAATAAAAGCAACGACCCAATAACCCACGCACATCCCAAAAAACCCCTCAACATTTTAAAAGGGCATAGGATGTCAATCAAATCAACCCTGGGCTGACTCTGCCCACCCAGGCTGGCCACTGGAGCCTCCTGGACAGGCCCAGACAGAGGAGCTTGGTGCCACATTTGGTGGCCCAGGAAGGGGTAGAGGAAGGGGTACGGTGGGGGCTGTCCGCCCCGGGTATTTTCGCTGAGGGGGGTGACATTCGGCGTGCCGCACGCCCGCGATTCCCAAACCTAACCCAAGCCGTCGGGGTGAGGGAGGAGCTGTGCCGCTTTGCCGGTGGCATTCCCCCCCTTTTGACAGCTGGGGGAGGCTTGGGAGTTATGGGCGGGCGGCATGCCAAATGTCTGCCATTGGTGGCTTGCTCCGCCGCCAGCTGCAGGGCGCATGCGCCACTCTGTGCGGCCGAGCGGCTATCCCAGTCCGCTGCTGGGCCCAGATCTGAGGTTGCCCACTCCTGCTCTAGACCAGGGGTGGCCAACTCCCAAGAGACTCTGATCTACTCACAGAGTTAAAAACTGGGAGTGATCTACCCCCTTTGGGGGGGTTCAGGTAAAAGCTGTTGAGTTTTTTTAAGGAAAGGAAGCCCTGTTTTGGGGGGTTTAGGTCAAACTTGTTGAGCTTCTTTTAGGAGGGAGGGAGGCCCATTTTTGTTTAGGGCTTCAGGTCATAGTTCAGCTTTTTTTAGGGAGGAGGAAAATTTTGGGTGAGCTTTTTTTAGGGGTGCCAGTGATCTAGCAGTGATCTACCACAGACATCCAGTGATCTACTGGTAGATCACAATCTCCCTGTTGGACGTGCCTGCTCTAGACTGATGAATAAAGTCTGGAGGAGCAGTTATACAGAGCCAACCATATGCTCTGCTTGGCTGTTATATGGATGGTGTTTCAACAAAACAAACATGAGGTTAATACCTCCCTCGGCTTGAAAACTGTCCCAGTAAAGCAGGAAGTACAGCTGTCTAGAATCCTCCATGTCGGTCCCCAGGCATCTTCCAGTTCTGCCAGTGCTCACCGGATCCCTTGAGTTTCAAAAGCCCCACAAGCTGCACTCTGATAAACAATTGTTTCTTCAACATGCTGGAAGCTTCTGAAAGAGAACCAGGAATGAGTAATCAATAACATAAAATTGAAACAAATACTCCACCCTCTTCTTTCATAGAATCATAGAGTTGGAAGAGACCACAAGGGCCATCCAGTCCAACCCCCTGCCAAGCAGGAAACACCATCAAAGCATTCCTGACATATGGCTGTCAAGCCTCTGCTTAAAGACCTCCAAAGAAGGAGACTCCACCACACTTCTTGGCAGCAAATTCCACTGTCGAACAGCTCTTACTGTCAGGAAGTTCTTCCTAATGTTTAGGTGGAATCTTCTTTCTTGTAGTTTGAATCCATTGCTCCGTGTCCGCTTCTCTGGAGCAGCAGAAAACAACCTTTCACCCTCCTCTATATGACATCCTTTTATATATTTGAACATATCATATCACCCCTTAACCTTCTTGCACTTGCTACAATTCTCTGCAAATGCAAAATTCCACATAACATTTTGTGCACATTAAACCTATATCCTTTGCAGCTTTGTGGGGTTAATTAGTCCTGTGGGCCAGAGATTCTGCACATTCACTTTTGAGGAAGTGACAGAATGAATGGCTGAAATTCCTGGTCCGGTACCCAAATTCTGTGACGATAACCTCAGGCTCCAGGCAGTTGGATTCAAAGGGGGTAGCTTTCAGCCCAAGTGAGCCAGGAGCAAATGACTGTTGGCATCCATCCATCTAGAGCAGGCATCCCCAAACTGCGGCCCTCCAGATGTTTTTGGCCTACAACTCCCATGATCCCTGGCTAACAGGACCAGTGGTTAGGGATGATGGGAATTGTAGTCCCAAAACATCTGGAGGGCTGAGTTTGCCTATGCCTGATCTAGAGAGACAAAGGAGTGCACCTCTGGTGAATAATAATAATAATAATAATAATAATAATAATAATAATAATAATTTTATTATTTATACCCTACCCATCTGGCTGGGTTTCCCCAGCCACTCTGGGCGGCTTACAACAGAAAAATGAAATAAAATAATCTATTAAACATTAATGACCTCTCTAAACAGGGCTGCCTTCAGATGTCTTCTAAAAATCTGGTAGCTGTTTTTTCTTTGACATCTGATGGGAGGGCATTCCACAGGGCGGGCGCCACCACCGAGAAGGCCCTCTGCCTGGTTCCCTGCAACTTGGCTTCTCGCAACGAGGGAACCGCCAGAAGGCCCTCGGTACTGGACCTCAGTGTCCGGGCAGAACGATGGGGGTGAAGACGCTCCTTCAGGTATACTGGACCGAGGCCATTTAGGGCTTTAAAGGTCATCACCAACACTTTGAACTGTGCTCAGAAAAGTACTGGGAGCCAATGTAGGTCTTTCAAGACCGGTGTTATGTGGTTTCAGTGGCCGCTCCCAGTTACCAGTCTAGCTGCCGCATCCTGGGTTAGTTGTAGTTTTCGGGTCACCTTCAAAGGTAGCCCCACACAGAGCGCATTGCAGTAGTCCAAGCGGGAGATAACTAGAGCATACACCTCTCTGGAGAGAGAGTCTGCAGGCAGATAGGGTCTCAGCCTGCGTACCAGATGGAGCTGATAAACAGCTGCCCTGGACACAGAATTGACCTGCGCCTCCATGGACAGCTGTGAGTCCAGAATGACTCCCAGGCTGCGCACCTGGTCCTTCAGGGGCACAGTTACCCCGTTCAGGACCAGGGAGTCAAACTGCTGCCTTAGCACCACCGAAGTGACCTCCCAAGGGCACAGGCCTGGGCAGTGTGCATGGAGGTCCCAGGCTGCCCAAACTACAAGACCCCTCTACAACACGTGCAGAAACCACCTTCTTGACCATTGGACCCACTATAGGTCTTGTCCACTCCATCTGCAAGAGCCTGTCTTCACATGCAGCAGAAGTCCCTAACTCACTGAGGGTTTGAGACCCATCAGCTACCCTCACCTGGTTTAGCTGGACAGTCGAAGCCATTCCTGGGCGGTGGCCGCTGTCACATGCAGACAGCTTCTAGGAGCCACAGGTGAGAGCTGAATGCAGGGTGGGGACCAAAGGTAGACAATAGGGTGATGACTTTTTTACAACCTCATTTCCCTGTATCATAATTTGATGAGCTTTCATTAAAGATTAGATAAAATCTTACTTTCAAAGAGATTTGATATACTGTATATTTCTGCGTATAAGACTACTTTTTAACCCAGGAAAATCTTCTCAAAAGTCAGGGGGTGGTCTTATATGTCGGGTCGAATTTCTTATATTGTGAGTATATCCCAAACTCTATATTTTAACTGGAAAAGTTGGGGGTCGTCTTATATGCCCAGTCGCCTTATACGCCGGAATATATGGTAAAAAACCTCACAGACAAAATGATTTTAAAATTTTTATTTATCAGTTTTTGACCATTTTTGAAGTCACTGTAAGCAGATATAAAATTGAACCCAAGCTTTAGAGTCACATATATACAACATTATATAGGGTCATCAAACAAACAAGGAAGCTTTTTTTAGCTGCAGTAACAGTATAGACACCGCTAGAGGACGATGTTTTGCTACCTCTCCTGTAGGTTCGTTTCCCAGCATGTCCGGCAGGGTCTGCTGGCTGAGTTTTGAGGCCCCCAAAAGGGGCTTTTACCTTGCGCAGGTGTGACATTTGTATACCCTATGTTGCTAAGAACACTCCCCATTGTGGAATGTGGTGTTGTGTCCAAATTTGATACGAAATATATATAGAATTGTTAATACAATTTTATGAAATGGTAAAACGGCATACAAAAAAATGAAAAATGGTTCGTGCGTGACCTTTTTTAATATTTCAATGGAATATACCTCATTTTAGTCATTAATAGGCAAAAGTTCAGCCATTTGTGCTACAGGAACTCATTTTTGAGAAAAAAAAGAAAACGCCATCACCCTAGTGGATAAACTGCCTCAGAAGGAGCATAACGTGTCCCCCACCAGCATAGCTGCCAAGTTCCGGCCTGAGAAATAAGGGACTGGACTGGAAGTAGCAGGCCGGAAGTAGAGCTGCCGCCATTTTGGAACTGGGCGGAGCATGCTCAGAAGCTACTTTTGATGCTGCTCTGCCCTGTTCCAAAATGGCCGCCACACCAGAAGTCACTCTGCAGCCATTTTGGAACTGGGCAAAGCCGCATCAAAAGTCGCTTCTGAGCATGCTCCGCCCAGTTCCAAAATGGCCGCCACGCCTGAATAAACCGGGGGGAAACAAAAAAATCTTTTGGCTGGGGACAGCTGGAAAAACGGGGGTTTCCCGGGGAATACGGGAGACTTGGCAGCTATGCCCACCAGAGGTACTGCCCCTCCCCTAACACCCCATTCATCTCCCAGGAGCAGATACATGGTCCAAAACAGACAGGGATTGAGTTCTCGAGCCAGGTGCAAAACCTGGCAGGGCTCAAGTTCCAAATAAGCAGTCGAGGAAACAGACCAACAACATGGACAAGGTGCTCACACCAAGAAGCTCTGAGATTGGGTCTTTATAGGGGGGCTAGGTGGTTTAAATGGAAGTTTAAATGGAGTGTAGTGATGCCTGACTCTGCACTGCTGCTGCTGTCATCTGTGACAGAATACTGGGCTGGGACTGGCAGGCCACTGGGGAAAGCTGGGTGAGCCAGGTCAGGCCACCGGGTCAGTCCCTCCCCACCCCTGCCATACAGAGATTATATTAAGTAGGGAACTTATTTTAGTTGTACAAAACCATTGAGTTGTACAAAGATGATTTTGCTAAGTGTCATAAAATATAGAATCTCCCTGTGGACAGGTTTCTGTTAGATAACTATCATGAAATGCTGGGTTATATAATGGGTTGAAATATATATGTGTTATTGGAAGACTTACTAACGGATGACTGTTTGCTCTCCTGCCTCTACCCACGAGTCCAGAAACGGAGCTAAAATATGGTGTGAATAACCAGAGCTGGGGAAAAGAAAGGAGAGCGAGAAAAAACATTGGTGTGGCAACAGACACGGAGGAGGGTGTGTGTGTGTGAGGATTATGATTGAGTTACACTGGAGGAGTTTCCAGCGAGTCTTTAACGGCGTGTAATATCATCTCGTTCTCTGGATATTGCGATGAACAAAAAGATTTACAAGAGGCTTTGAGCCAGGAGGGTCATAGGCAATTTGGTTCGATGGCTCTGCAGCGTCGGTCGGTGTTTCTGTAACACCTCATTGTTGTAAATTGGCATGCGCTTTTCTAAACAGACCAGCGGCAAATGCATTTTCTTAAATTAAAAATAAAAAACCAAATCATTTGTTCTTGGTAAAAGAAATAAGAGTTAACACACATTCATTTTTGTTCTGTTGTGTATATGTCTGCATATGTCATAGGAACACAGGGATCTCCTTGATACTGAGATGGGCAGGCAATGGCTTTCCCAGCCCTGTCTGGAGATACTGATTGAACCTGGGACCTTCTCCATGCAAAGCAGATGCTGTACCTCTAAAGTGTGGCCTTTCCATGGAAGTAGATAAGAACGTAGCATCACACAACCAACTATCTGGCATCTGGGGCATTCTGGGGCGACCACTAAAAAGAATTCACATACCCTCAAGCAAATAAATGTTCCAATTATTTCATATAGAAACACAAAGCGAGGAGAGAGAGAGAGAGAGAGTGAGAGTGAGAGAGAGAGAGAGAGAGAGAGAGAGAGAGAGAGAGAAGCTTCGTTTTGTTTCCTACTCCTGGCTCCATGCATGCTTTCCTACTTACTGTAAGACCTAGCCCAGGGGTCAGCAACCTTTTTCAGCCGTGGGCTGGTCCACCATCCCTCAGACCATGTGGTGGGCCAGACTATATTTGAGGGGGGGGAATGAATGAATTCCTATGCCCCACAAATAACCCAGAGATGCATATTAAATAAAAGCACACATTCTACTAATGTAAAAACACCAGGTAGGCCCCACAAATAACCCAGATATGCATTTTACAGTGGTACCTCGGTTTATGAACACATTTGGTTCCGGAAGTCTGTTCATAAACTGAAGCATTCATAAACTGAAGCGAACTTTCCCATTGAAAGTAATGGAAAGCGGATTAATCCGTTCCAGATGGGTCCGCGGCGTTCGTAAACCGAAAATTCATAAACCGAGGTTCCACTGTAAATAAAAGCACACATCCTACTCATGTTAAAACACACTGATTCCCGGACTGTCCATGGGCCGGATTGAGAAAGCGATTGGGCCGCATCTGGCCCACGGGCCTGAGGTTGCCTACCCCTGACCTAGCCTGAGTTTTCTGTGTTTTGGAGCAATGTTTGAGCTTCCCTTCTTTGATTTGCAGACTAAATTACCACTTGGAGCTGTTCAGGGTGCTGATCACCTTGCTTCCTTGCCTTTAGGAAAGGCATGTCCAAAGACCGTTTCGGGGGCCTTATCCGGCCCGCCAGTTGGTTTAATCCAGCCCCTGTGGCAGTTTGGGGTAAAATCATTAAAAAAAACTCAACAACTTCAATCCTAAAAAAAGGGTCAACAACTTTGGTTGGCCCTCACAGCCCTTCACTTCATCAAATCTGACCCTCTTTGAAAAACGTTTGGACACTGGAGCCCCTGCCTAGCACAAGCTCCCCACCTTCTTATGCTGATAGGGCTTTGTAGCTGTTCAAATGGTTTGGCCAGTCATTTTAATGACTATTTGTGTTGCTTTCCATTGTGGTTTATGTTTCCTGATTTATTCTTGCATGCTACCTTGATGTCGCATGATGTAGTGGTATAGAAATACTTTTATAGATAAATATAAAATAAATACAGCCGAAGGAAGATAAAACAAGCCAATCAAGAATGTGGGATAAGACCCATTACAGCAGTGAAAAAATAAGAAGTTCCTGCTGTGGAGGCAATTCTCTCCATAAAACTGCATACTTCACAGAAGGAAAATAGACTTGCCACCCCCCCTTTTTTTTTTTTTTGCAGGGAGAATTATTCCGCTATAGTGATGTACTGAAGCAAAAGAAGAACAAACAAGCCCAAAGCCTCTGGTAAATCAAATAAGCCAAGAAATGAACAGTGAAGAGGACTGTGTTTGGGGAGTAGAAGAAAAACTCAAATAAGGAACATAAACGCTTCCAAAAGCATTATATCTATATAGGACAACCTACTGTATCTCCCACTGCATTAGAAGCTCTGAAGGGAAACTACAGCCAGTCTGCCCCCCCCCCATCAGGTAAACTGAGGCACCAATAAGGGCCACTCTTGACTTCTCTGAATGGTTCCTCTATGTCTTTTTTGAGATGCACCGTTACTACCAAAAGTGAGATCAACTTAATTCATTTACAAGGATGAATACATTAATGTATTTTATAATGTTCTGACATTCAGAATCTAGCCTTCTCTCTTTTTTTTTACGAGCAGTCAAAGCAGAACTTTTTCCACCCGAGGGCCACATTCCCTTCTGGACAGTCTCCTGAGGGCCACGTTCTAGTGGTGGGAGGGGCCAGAGATGAAAGTGGGTGGAGTAACACACACACAAGTTTTACTTTTGGACTGTAGGCTCATTTCTGCACATAGAAACACACCCCTCTCTGTCCTCCATCCAAACAAACAAACAAAGGCATTACCGGAGTTCAAGAACACATTCCAAGCAGGCAAAAACACACAGGTTTTTGCAGGTCAAGAATGGTGAAAAGTGTGGCTAAGGAAGGGGTGTGGCCTGCGGGGAGCCCTGAGGGCTAGATGGAAAGGCAAGGAGGCCCGCATTTGGCCTCTGGGCTTGGGGTTCCCCATCCCCATGATTTTGGCATTGCACTGTGATCCTGTTGATTCTTCATGATCTCCCTGTGGCTTTTGATACTGTCAACCCAATCTCTGCAGGTTGGGAGCAGGAGAAGAATACTCAAGCAATTTATAACTATTTTAGATAGGGGGAAGAGGGATTTATCCAGACTGTGCAGTATAACATGAGACCACATATGTTTTGGGGAGCTATGTTAGCTGATATTACAAATCAAAACAAATAAGCAGATTTTAATTTGCCCATTTGGTGCTTGGATGTTCCTTAAAAACATCTCTTCTTGTATCTACAGAACTCATTGTAATGACCCTTGAAATATTTTTTTTAAAATCTGCATTGATAAAACAGGTCAGATTTTGCAGAGATTCTTGGTCTTCTGAGTATAAGGCAATATGTTGTTATTTTGTGTATAAATATGTTGCAGTTGATAATGAAGATTATGGGGTTAAGCCAAAGGTCTTGTGGAAAAGGTGGGTTTTGAAGAGAGGTTTGAAGGAATAATTGAGGGGATATTGTATCACAGCTGAAAATGATACTGAGCTTTTAAAATTAGAAACCCTCTTAACTTTTAGAGATTGTTTCTGCTGAATTACTACCTCTCTTTCTCCACACGGATGTAATAATGACATGCGCAGAAGCGATTTTCTTTCGGTGCCCAAACATGGGCAGAGCCGGCACCGGAAGTCGCTTCTGTGCATGTCCAGACATGCGCATTCCGGTGCCACGCTGCTGGGTGAGTGCTGCTGATCCCTTATTTTTCAATTAGGAACTTGGCAGCTATGGAGCTCACCCAGACTAGCCATTGGATCCTTCTGGGCAGAAAGGTGTGTGAGAAGATTTCCTGTCCCAGTTGAGTTTCATTTGAGAAATGTGGTCCTCTTGAGTGCCGCTGTGCTCCGGCATCCATGATGATGATGATGATGTGAGCCTGACGTCTTGCTTGCTCTTTGACCCTGACACCTTGTTTATCCTTCAGTCTGACTTGTCCCACAGCTTCTGGTTCCCACCTCAGGCTGGTACCCATGGCCCAGGAATTGATAGTTAGCTTCCCTGGCCTTGGAACCCAACAGCTTGAAGCTAACTTTGCCTGAAGCCTGGCAGGATGGAGGTTCCTGGAATCCATCCGGAGAAAAGATATCAAAAGGCATTTGGCAGAGAGAGAGAGAGAGAGAGAGAGAGAGAGAGAGAGAGAGAGAGAGAGAGAGAGAGAGAGTGAATCTGTGTTTCCATAATGCTACACATCAGCTACTCAGTTACCCCTGCCGAAGGAACACTTAAATGGACGCTATGAAGATAAAAATGTCCCCTTAAGCATACTGGCGTGACACGCTCTGCCAATGGACAAGCCACATTAACAAGACTGCCAGTTCCACAAGGTGACATGGAGCATCTGACAATTAAATTGGTTCCTGTCCCTCTCTGCACAGTGTGCAATTTTCTATCTTTCTCCCCATCAATATAAAATGCAAAAGGCCCATTGAAGGCCCATAATGAGAGGGCAATAGTTCATCAGTAGCCTCATGTAAAATCTCATAAGCAAGCAAAGACGTACAAATGGAAACACACACATACACACTGAAATAATGTTTGCACTTAATTTATTTCAAAGGATGGATTAAGAGGGGGGGGGAGATGAAGTTCCGCCTCTGGTCTATTGACCTCCTGGGCTCCTTATGGCAATAATTCATGCATCACGTACCATCCAGCTGAAGTGTCACTGATGGACCAGGAACAAGACCAGGCATCCCCAAACTTCGGCCCTCCAGATGTTTTGGACTACAATTCCCATCTTCCCCGACCACTGGTCCTGTTAGCTAAGGACCATGGGAGTTGTAGGCCAAAACATCTGGAGGGCTGCAGTTTGGGGATGCCTGAACAAGACCTTAATGAAGGCATCAACCCAGTGTGCAATGGCCATTGAAAGGCAAATTCCATGCTAGGGATTGTTGGGTTTGAAATTGGGGTGGGGGTGGGGGACAAAACCCTGCCAATATCATAATCCAGAACATATGTGGGAGAAACTACAATTAGTTGATTGTGCCTGTCATTGGCTTGGAGTCCGCCTACCAGGGCCATCTTTCCCCGGGGGTGCAAGGGGTGCGGTGCACCCGGGCGCCGAATTCTGTGGGGTGCCAAATTATTACCTACTGCATACCAGTCCCTCTCGATTGGCGGCAGTGAAAAGCAATGAGGTGCTGGGTGGATCGTTGCACCCCGGGAGTGCATATGCTAAAGACGGCCCTGCCACCTATGCTTGGGCTCCCTGCTTTCTGCCCCACCATTCCCTCCCATGAACTTATTCCAATTATTAGCTCCTCTTAGCATCCAAGACTCTGACTTTTCTCAGTCAATTGCTCTGTCAAAACCATTCAGCCTTAACACACACACACACACCAACTGCGTTCTAGTTGTAAGAAGGCATTTATCTTGGAGCATTTTTGTGGCGCCGTGTCATTGCTTAGCAACCCCATGCAGGGTGAAGTTCCAAGTAAGTAGCTTCAGAATCTTTTTCTTAATAGGCGTTGCATCACTTGGCAGTTGACATGACTCCAGGCAGATCAACATTTCCCTGCAGAGGGATGCAAAGTGAGTATACATACGCAGGAGGCAAATGAGTTTAGTATTAATGGTAAGGGATGGTCACTTGCATAGAAGTCGCCATGTTTGGCAACTTCAGCTCAGGTTTGCAGGGGAAAGGGGACACATACTCTTTTGGCACCAGGAGTTTCACCATGGAGCCCCCTTCGACCCTCCTACCGCTGAGACGCAGCAGGGGCAATCCCAGAATCACCGTCTTACAGCAGTCCAGTCAAAATAGAGGGGCAGTGTTTTATTTATTTATCACATTTATAATCTACCTTTCCTCCAAGGAGCTCGAGGCGGTGTACATAGTGTCAGGGGTTGTTGCGACTACTCCTGAGTAACGACCTTCCACATACTTGTCTTGTAACAGTTTTTATTGGTGCACTCTATTTACACTGTAACGAGCTGTTGGATACATGTCTGCTCATTCCGATCCAGAATCCAGCACTGCCCCTTTTCACGACTTTGCCCAACATAATAGTCTCGGGACAGTGAATCTCCTCCCTTTTCTCCTCCTCCTTAATTCCGGTGTCGGGGGAAAGGGTCTACGCTCCGTCTTTTCCCTGCTCCCCCTTTCCGTCTCTCTCTCTTCCCACCTGTGGAGCAGGGGCTCTCCCATGCTGCTGGAGACCTGGCCCGCCCTCTCCGCTTCCTGACTGGCCCCTTCAGACCCCACGCTTTCCTGGCTGCTTGGGGACGAACTGCTCCTGATGAGAGGGGGAGGTTCTCTGTAATCTCTCCCCCTTACACATAGCTTTCCTCTTCCCGACTTTATCCTCACAACAACCCTGTGAAGGTAGGGTATGCTGAGAAGCAGCGACCGGCCCAAGGTCACACCCAGAGAGTTTCAGGAGTGGGGATTCGAACCCTGGTCCTAGTCCAACACCAGCTCTCATGAAAAGCAAGTGTCAGAAACAGTCCGAGAGCCAAACATGGTGTGCAAGTAGGTGGCAGAGGTGGCCCAAGTCAGGGCATGGGTGCAAAGTTGTTGCTCAAGCACTTTGTGTCCACAAACAGGGATGGAAGGACATGTACATTTAGTTCTCCATATTTCTACACCAATTTTTAAAATCCTCGTGGAAATTCATCAGCATTTTGGTGCTAATTTCTCCCCAAGCAAATACCCCACAAAACACAGTCCCTCAAAACAAAAACAACACACCACCCCCTGCAAACAAACAAACAAACAAACAAACAAACAAACAAACAAACCCTAAAGCAACCTTTTGTTGGACTCTGAAAGTTTCTGCACAGACATGTTTGTTTTCATCACAGAGGAGAAGGAAATCTAACTTCCAGTGCTACAGATCTGCCCATTGTAAGTGTGATGTAATTTGATGCCACTTAAAAACTAGTTCTAGTTGGTGACCTGGGGAGAATGAGAACCTGGAGCCAGCCTGGGGAGGGAGCTGGACCTGTGGAGACCAGAGACTGAATCCCCACTTGACCATGAAGCTCAATGGGTGTGACCTTGGGCCAGGCACTGCCTCTCAGCCTAAACCTACCTCATAGGGTTGTTGTGGGGATTAAATGAGGAGGCGAGAGAACCACATATGTACAATATGTCACCTTAAGCTCCTTCGTTAAAAATGAAGAAAAAGTGGCTTAAATCGCTTAGCAGCCATATGCACTGCATGAAAAATGTTGAATGTCGTTGGCGGGCTTTAACGTACACCACCACAACTGGACAATTTAATTTTCCAATTACAGTGACGCGCGCCAGACGTATTTGTTGCATTAAATATGTGCCTCAGCTTTTCCACTGACTGCTCTGTGATCATGCCTTCTCGCTGTTAAATTCTGGGTGGTTCTAATCAGCTAATCCGCTGAGCAATGATAGCTTCCACCCCTTCCCCAACCCCCAGCCCATCAGCATTTGTGCTCAGCCAGCCAGCCACTGTGAAGGGAATCATGAAATATGCCTCCTTCCTGAAATATAATGGCACGGCAAATCAGGTCCTAAACAAGAAGCGTAGGACTAAGAGATAGTTCAGTCAGTAGAGCACGATACTCTTAATCTCAGGGTTACGTGCTTGAACCCCATGTTAGCCAAAAAGAATCCTGCATTGCAGGGGTTTGGATTAAATCACCCCTGTAGTCCCTTCCAACTCTACAATTCTGTTACTCTGTAACCTCAGAAGCTGGCTTGGGCTGAGTCAGACCATTGGTCCAGTTAGTCTGGCACTGGACTAGTAGCAACTCTCTGCAGTTTCAGGCAGATAATTTTGTCAGTTTGCATTTCTTAGTACAGAAAGTATTGATCTGATGTGTAGACATCTTTCCTATTCTACTTAGTCAAGAGTGTTCTGGAAGGTTTCTTGCTATGTGAAAGAAGCAGGCAGAAGGTTTATGATATTTGGGTTATTCCTTCCGGGAAGCTGAGTACAGCTGGTTTAAATGGCTTCTGTTATCCTTCCTGTCAAGGTCATGCTGACTATAATAATCAGGCCAGGAGGAGCCTTGGCTTCACTCACTATCTTTCTATCTCTTTGTTCTGGTGGTGTGTTCTGTTCCGTATACAGTGGTACCTCAGTTTTTGAATGTAATCCGTTCCAGAAGACCGTTCAGCTTCCGAAACATTTGAAAACCAAGGCGCAAAGGGCCGTCTGCAATTTCAATTGAGAAAATTGGGGGGAAACGCAGTGGAAGCTGTTTGACTTCCAGGGCGTGTTTGAAAACAGAAGCAATTACTTCCAGGTTTTCAGCATTTGAAAACTGAAATGTTCAGCTTCTGAGATGCTCAGAAACAGAGGTACCACTGTACAGTGGTACCTCTGGTTATGAACTTAACTCGTTCCGGAGGTCCGTTCTTATCCTGAAACTATTCTTAACCTGAGGTACCACTTTAGCTAATGGGACCTCCCACTGCTGCCGCCACTGCGTGATTTCTGTTCTCATCCTGGGGCAAAGTTCTTAACCTGAGGTACTACTACTGGGTTAGCGGAGTTTCTAACCTGAAGTGTTTGTAACCCGAGGTACCACTGTATAGTGTTAAGGTTTAGTCTTATAAGTTATTGTTAAGTTTAGATAAATCTGCTGCAACTGGATGTCTTATGGACTGTGCCAATCCTGAATGTATTGGATTTGTGACCATTATGCTCATTTGCCTTCAGTAGCAGTAAAGCTCTGCTGGATGAAGTACAATAGCCTCTGGTCTATTTGGGGGGAACTCTGCAATGTATTTAAGTTTTCCTCTGCGTGTTCAGCAAATTTCCCCCAGCTCTGCTTGGAGATGCCGTGGATTGAACCTGGGACCTTCTGCATGCAACGCAGAGGCCGCACCATTATGCTACAGCCCCTCCAGGCTGCTTTCACTAGCATGGCTGAGATGTGGGTGGAAAGTGACCAGGCAGCCAAATGCAGAGGTGAGGATGAATCTTTTGCAGCCACATGCCGTGTCTTCTGGGGATCACATACCTGTTGTGGTCAGCAGGGCCAGAGGCACAGCAAGGAATGCATACTTTAACTTTGCAATTGTAGGCTAGTTTCTACACTATATTATTATTATTAATTATTATTATTATTAATGATTATTATTATTTATACCCCGCCCATCTGGCTGGGTTTCCCCAGCCACTCTGGGCAGCTTACAACAGAAAAATGAAATAGAATAATCTATTAAACATTAAAAGCCTCCCTAAACAGGGCTGCCTTCAGATGTCTTCTAAAAATCTGGTAGCTGTTTTTTTTCTTTGACATCTGATGGGAGGGTGTTCCACAGGGCGGGCGCCACCACCGAGAAGGCCCTCTGCCTGGTTCCCTGCAACTTGGCTTCTCGCAACGAGGGAACCGCCAGAAGGCCCTCGGTACTGGACTTCAGTGTCCGGGTAGAACGATGGGGGTGGAGACGCTCCTTAAGGTATGTCCTCCTTGAACCAGCTGGATGGTCCCTGTTCAGATCTTTGTGTTACATTACAGTAATTTGGTGCGTGGTGTGGTTTGGATGTGCAGGTGGCATATGAAGCAGCCACTGCTGAGAAGGCCTGTTCTTGTATTGCCAGCCCCCGCACCTCTCGAGGAGGAGGCACACGAAGGAGGACATCAGAAGATGATCTCCAGATCCAGATAGGTTCATATGGAAAGAGGCGGGTGGTAGCCTTGTGTCACCTTGTAAATATTTCCCTTTGATCCCTGGAAACATGTAGGGGGTGGTTTGCAGCTTACATGATAGTCTCTAGCATGAATGGCTTACCCAGGCAGGACGTTGTGAAGGAAAGGGAATAGAAGATTCCTTATGCCCTTTCATTACAATCTGTAGTGCCAGTTTGAAAAATAAGGGTCCCCACTCCTGGATCCCAAATTACAGTTCCTTTTAATTGAAAATTCTGAAGGTCTTGTCTGCTCCATTTTACCGGGATTTCTTTGCATCACAGCAGAAGTCCAACAGCCCCCCTGAGAAGGGCCTTCTTGGCACTTTCCCCTACAGCATAATCGTTCCTGACAAGCACGGCCTAATGTAACTTCATATAAAAATGTATGTTATTCACATTCAACATGATTTGACTTCCATCCCACACCTCTCGTATCCTAACTAATGTTAGCTGGTTAAATAACACGGTTATAATGAAAGATTGATAGCAGAAGAGAACGGGGAAATTAAAAGGTACAGGCAAGCGGAAAAACCTGCTAAGAATCCTAGCATAATTTCACAATAAGAGAGAATATGAAAGGTGAATGTTTAATCATTTCTGGGTAAGGCCACTTTCCTGGGAAGATTGAGAATCAGCTTTCCAGTCACTCCAGAAAATCCACAAGGCATTGTGGGGAAAGGTTGCTGCTCAGCATTTGCTTTGAACGCAGAAGGTCTCTGGTTCAATCCCTGGCATCTTCAGGTAAGACTGGGAGAGACCTCTTAGTTAGATTCATCTCTTAGTACCGTGTTTCCCCTTTTTTAAGACACCGTCTTATAACTTTTTTCCCTCAAAAAAACACACAGTGGCTTATTTTCAGGGGGTGTCTTTTTTTAAAAAAAAAAAAGTGCTGGTACAACTGGGACCCACTGGCTCAGGATGCTCGGTGCTCTCTTCTGCACATTGCTGGGCGCGTTGTTGGCGCTGCCAGTTCCGAGCGCCTGCAGGGTGGGGTGCGGGTGGCAGTGCTTTAAACCCCCAACCCTGTAGAAAGCAATGGAAGTTATGGACCGTAACAATCCTTAAGAGGCGCAGGTCTTAAAAAACCCCTGGTATCACCCTTGAAGCACAGCCTTCCAAAGTCAGGGGGGAAGAGGTCTGTTTAGACAAAGGAAAGGATCGGGGGTGATTCTGTGCCCTGGGACCCACAGAACTACTTTAAAAATCCCAACCTGGGGGGGGGGTCAAATAGTGAAGCCCCATAGCCCTGTAGCAACAGAAGGCACATTCTGAAGCACCCGAGCTGTTCGGTTCCATAAAAAATCCAGGAATTGTAAAATTAACAACAATAATGGGGGGGGCACTCTATCCAAAGAGTTAAGAAGGAATGGGAAAGTGTTGAGTTATATATGGAAAAATATGGAAAGGAAAGTTAGTTAAAGATAAAAAATAAATAATTATCGCAAGGGGAAAAATAACATCATAAAGGGTAATAATATTAAATATAAAATAGACAACACAACAGAAAAAGCAAGTATATGACTAAATGAGATCGCACAGGAGTGAGGGAAGTGGGGAGAGAGGGAGGGGGGTAACCGTAGTACACTCTCTCAGTTGAATGTATCTCTTAGGAGAACTGTATCTCTCAGTAAGATCAGTACCTTAGTTGGAGAATACCTAGGTGATTCTCAGTTGTTCTCAGTTTAAGAGATTCTGAATCTTAGAGAGTTGCTTAGTTATAATGCTAGTTTGCTGTTAATTCTTGGGTAGTTTAATGGAAGTTATGTGGGAGTTTGTGGGAGGTTTGGAATGGATTGAAGGCTAGAATGTGGCTAGATAAAGTTGCTAAGAGAGAAAGCATTTATCTTTAAAGTCTCTTTAGAGTCAGTTTGCTTTTCAGTTAAAGAAACCCAACCATTTGTATTTTCATCTGCATACTTTTACAAGTGTGCAGCTAGTAAGGGGTTTCATGTAAGGGATATAATTCCCTGCGCTCTTGGTGGTGTTTTCTTAGCCAGGTCGACTTCTGACTGTGTATACTCTGCGTGAAGCGTACTTTAAAGAGCCGCTGGAAACTGGGATATATGATTTAGGTTAAGCAAGTATCAATACCCAGTTTTCTCCAATATTATTCTTATCATATATATATTTTCCAAAAATGTTCAACTTCTAATATCAGAGGCAGCACTGCTTCTGAATACCTGCTGCTGGGAATCACAAGTGGGGAGAGTTGCCATTGCACTCAGGTCCTGCTTGTGGGTTCCCCATGGCCACCTGGTTGGGCACAGTGAGAACAGGATGCCAGACCTCTGGCCTGACCCAGCAGGGCTCTTTGTATGTTCTTACATGTGGAGCCAATCCGAATAAGTCCCCGTTTATGAGCTGTACTGATGGCACTTTCATGATCTTAATCAGGGGCGGAGGAAGGGGGGTGCAATGGGTGCGGGCCACCCCGGGTGTCACCACTGAGGGGGGTGACAAAATGCCGGGTGGCACTCACTGTGGGGTCTGCAGCACACCCGAGCTACTCATCTCTCCTGGGAGTGACGCAGTGGCTTGGGGACCCGCCGCCTCCCCCTCAGCTGTAGGGCGGCTGAGTGGGAGGAGGCAGACAGACTCCTCTGAGGTCCCGCGCAGCATCCTGCCCTGGCTCACCCCACTCCACAGGTGGCTGGCCCCACTCCTGGGCACAGGGCATGCGCACCACCCCAGGCGCTCAATCGACTTGCTCCACCACTGGGCATAGTGAGAGTGGGCTTAATGGCACTGATGGGGGTTAAGTGGTTTATTGTAGCCTGGGCATTGGGGGGGGGGAGTGTGTTTGCTCATTCACCAGCTGCATCCAGTCTTTGTGACTGCTGAGCCCAGACTCAGCCAGTTTCAAAGGCACCGATGTGCCTGTTGTGCCCTTGGCACTCCTGTCCTGCTTCCAGCATATATAAACACGATGTAATGAGGGCTGCCGACGCTCTCCTTGTGCACCGATACCCAAAGCTCGTTAGAATCGCTGGCTGGCAGGTCGTGCCTTGTAACTCCAAACAGTGCCAGACCAAAGGCTTATCCGAGAAGGAAGGGTTGCGTTGCGGGCTGGCAAATGGCTCTTTGGGATCAGGGGGGAGCTTGTATTTCTCTGCCAGAGTGAAGGGCTGTGGCACTGGGGAGTGAGAAGGCAGAGAGAAGCACTTTGAACGAGCACAAGCAGTTGCACATTTAGCCTGTGGCAAGCATCTCCTGCCCTGGAAGTATTTTGAATTATTAAAATAAATCTGCCTTGGCAAAGCTGAAACAAATGCGGCTTGCTTTCGTCTGCTGCAAGAAAGTGAATTGCCAATCGAGAGCAACAATTCATTCTTCCCCCAACCCCTCCGACTTGTTGTCTTCCTCACACCCCAGCCATGTTGCGCTGGGATGAGGCCACATCCTTTTACGGCACAGTGGTAACTTGATTCTCAAACTTAATCCGTTCTGGAAATCCGTTCCAAAACCAAACCGTTCCAAAACCAGGTGCGCTTTCCCATAGAAAGTAATGCAAAATGGTTTAATCCATTCCAGACTTTTAAAAACAACCCCTAAAACAGCAAATTAACATAAATTTTACTGTCTAACGAGACCATTGATCCATAAAATGAAAGCAAATAAACAATGTAGTGCAGTCACACATTCAATTATTCAGTAGCTGAACTGGGTTCCACACAGTCACAAAAACAAAACAAAAAAAGCTGCAAAAACAAAAATGCAAAATACTGTAAATAGCAAAAACAGACGGATCTCAGTGTAACACTCAAAACGGAAGTGTAACACTCAAAGTGGAGCACGTTCGGCTTCCAAAAGAAGTTCGCAAACCGGAACACTTACTTCCGGGTTTGCAGTGTTTGGGTTCCAAGTTGTTTGAGTACCAAGGTACCACCGTACAGTCTTTGATCACAGAGGTAGGAAACCTTCAGACCTCTCTGCCAGGCCCTTGGATCTCCCCCCAGGCCACACCCCTTACTGCCCCTGTTATGCACCCTCCTTGAGTGCTTTTGCTTGACTAGAACATGCCCTTGGACTCTGATGGTATCATGTCTCTTGCTTGTCTGGATAGAGAGGATACAAAGGGTGAGAGTATGTGTAGAAACTAGCTACAGTGGTACCTCGGTTTATGAACACAATTGGTTCCGGAAGTCTGTTCATAAACTGAAGTGAACTTTCCCATTGAAACTAATGGAAAGTGGATTAATCTGTTCCAGACGGGTCCGTGGAGTACTCGGCCTGAAGCGTACTTAACCCGAAGCATGGGTGTAATTGGTTCCGGAAGTCTGTTCATAAACTGAAGCGTTCATAAACTGAAGCGAACTTTCCCATTGAAAGTAATGGAAAGTGAATTAATACGTTCCAGATGGGTCTGCAGCGTTCATAAACCGAAAATTTGTAAACCGAGGTGTTCATAAACCGAGGTTCCACTGTATTGTACAAAGGTAAAATTCACATATATTGCTCCTCCCACTCTTGGGTAAATGGCCTCTGGAAGGGCTGGAAATGGCTCCTCAGCCCGGGTACTCAGAAGTAAATCTGCCTGAATGCAGTGTGGCTCACTCCCAGGTCAGTGGGTAGGAGATGCATTCTAAAACAGCACCCTTAGCCAGCTACCTTCAAGGGGGCTTATTTCTGTGTGCGTGCATGGTGAGGATTTAAAACTCTTAAGGCTATTTTACTCCCTGAGATAAAAATGCTAAGCCTTGTTAACCCGTGCATACTTGCTGCATCCATTAAAACAAGACCACTGATATTAAGGGGAAGATTAGATTACTGCATTAACCATTAAGCAAAATAAGCATATGCTTAGGGCATCAAGGAAAGAGGGGCACCACAGAAATTTTCCATTGCCTGATTCACCATCGATCATATGGTGCAGCTGAAGCGGGTTCCACAAAAAAGGTTCCCACGATATGCATGTCACAAGTTCAGTGGGGGGGGGGGGAATGTAGAAACAAAATGTATTCAGTTATTCTGAACTTTATAAAATAATTGTAGAGGTCAATATTTAATGGTTTATTTTTGCTTATATTTTGAATTGTAGATATATATATGGGAGCACCAAAATCTTTTAAGTGCTTAGGGCCTCTAAATGTCTTAATCCGGCCTTGGATTACTGCAATGTGTTATAGGTGGGGCTGCCTCTGAAGATAGTTTGGGAGCTTCAACTGGTGCAGAAATCAGTGGCCAGGGCAAGATGAGTTTTTTGGCCAAACTGCAGGGACTGCCAATTAATTTCTGGGCCCAATTCAAAGTGCTAGCATTGCCCTATAAAGCCATAAAAGGCTCCAGACTGCAATACTTACCCCATATAAATCAACCCGAACGCTGCGATAGCCATCTGAAGCCCTTCTTCATGTGCCACCTCCATGAGAAGCATGGAGAACGTCAACACAAGAACAGGCCTTTTCTGTAGTGGCCCCCGGTTTGTGGAATGCTCTCTCCAGAGAGGCTTGCCTGGCACCTTCATCTTTAGGCACCAAGCAAAAACATTTCTCTTCAAACAGGCCTTTGGCTAATTAAACTGGGCTGGGGGTATATTGTTCTTTTTTATTAAAAAAAAAAACCACACAACTGTTTTTATTGAAGGATTTTCATAGACAACAAGGGTACATCCATCTCTGCAGGGGTGTGTATTCTGTTCATTATTATGTATTTTTGTAAACTGCCCCATGATCCTTGGATGAAGGGAGGTAAAGAAATTTAAAGAACGAATGAATGACTGGAGTTGCTTTGAATCTAAAGTTATTATATCATTTCTTAGGAATGTTCTGCAATGTTACTAATCTTATATATACCATGCTTTAACATTTTTGTGGCCGTTGTTGGTTTGACTCTGCTCATTTCCCAATCTATCAAATGTGTATTCTTTATTTTAGGGGTCTGTGAGCCAAACTGAACCACTTGATATACAAAACTAATGAGATCTCTGTTGGATTAGATCAAATGTGATCCAGCATCTTGATTTTTACAGTGGAAATCAGATGCCCAGAAGTAGGGCATGCGGGTAAAATCCCCCCCCCCCATGTGTTGCCATCTGACAAACGTTAGTTAGTGGCTTATAGCGCGTGTCAACTCAATGGCGCTTACTCTTAAGTAAGTGGTGTTATGATGGCAGCCTTCCTGTTTCTGAGCCGAGAGGATCCACACAACCAATAACAAATAAAATACTAAATTGACTGAACCCTTAATCTACTAGGTTCCACTCCTGGACATGCAAACATAGGCATAGGCTCCACCCCTTGGCCAATCAAAATTTCCTCTCTGGGTATTTTTTAAAACCCTATGCAAAGTTAAATGGCACTTAGAATACCTAAGCATAGAGCTGCATGTCTCCCTTGGCTGCAAACCTCATTCTCACCTAGGAATATGAAACCGGTCCTATGCAGTTGGCCCTGTAGTAAGTTTAATGAGGGTGGCATCTTATCCACACAACAGGTAGCGAGGTAGGTTATAGGCTGAGAGATGAGCTTCAAGGCTGGTCTCTTAAATCCTAGTCTAACACTCTAACCATTTTACAACACTTGCTCTATATATGTTTGTAATCTTACCCAAGGAACAAAGATGTTCTTGGCACTTAAATAAGGGGACAGTAGGCTTCTATATCACACAGTTTGAGAAGGTGTCAGTTTAGCAGTACAACCCTTAACAGGAGGCTCAACAAATCATTCTGGGAGTGAGAGTAAGGGATTTACACTAACATGCCCCTGTTTTCAACACGGAAAAGTGTGAAGAATAGTCAGGAACCTGAACCAAATCCACACACACAGGCAAAAATGGACAGGAAATACGCTGAAGACGGGCAAATTCTTCTCACAGCGTGGCTTCCTTTTAAGCAAATATAGGTGCGATGGCGCTGTGAGTATAGCACCTCTGGGTTAAATGCTAACCCCCAGGCGCTTGGAGATGGTTGATCAGAAAAATGGAGGACAGCTGAGGAAGGGAGGGAGGCTCATGGCACAGCCAGGGATTGGCCGAAGGACCGTCTGATCCTGGCACCCCGACGGCCTAAACCAGCCGCGTTGGGAAGCAGACCAAGGTGCCCGAAGCCTCAAACTGCAGCAGCGGCCCCAATGCTCTCCCAGAAGAGACGCGCGCGCCGCCGGATCCCGTGCGCCTCTTTCTTCGGAGGTCGACCGTCCCCCTTAATTCCATGGAGCTCTCAAAAAAAGTGCGCGTCGGATCGCAGCCCCGCGAGCCCGGTCCTATGCCTATGCCCTTGGAGGCGGAGAGCGAACCTCCGTGAGAACGGGGTGGGTGCCTTACCTCCAAGGAAACGTGGATTCGGGTCGTAGCCAATGGCTGCTTCTGGAAGAGGATGAAAAGGAGGCGCTGGTGGCGGTAGCACACCACCGCCTCGGTTTCTCGCTGCCCACCGAGGGAGCGTTTTCCCGAGACTGAGCCGGCCCCTCCTCTTTCCCCTTAGCGCCGCCCTCCTTCGCCTCTCGCCGCCTCCTCAGTCGAAGGACTTCCTCGGCTGGAGCTGTGCTGCCTTCAGAGACAAGCGAGAGCGGAGCGGCGGCGGTTCCTCGACGTGGTTTGCTCGCCGGTGATCGCACTGCTTGGAGAGGCTGGCGCGTAGCGCAATCCGGAGCTGGATTTTATTGTAGAGAGAAGAGAGAAAAGAGGGAAGAGGGAAGGGGCGGGCGGGGTGAAAGGGACCCACTGCCAACAGGTTCTCTGTGTTTTCTTGCGGTCCGAGAAGCAAGGGCTCGGTCGCTTTGGCTTGTGTCTCCCGCTCGCTTCTCCGAAGGCGCGCGGCTGCGCTGCAAAGGGAGCCCGGCGCGCGTAAAAAAGTTGGAACGTTTGGCTGCCTTTTTCTTTTACACCTTCGGATCTGTCCTTTATTTTCATTTTCAAATCTTTCTCCTCTCGCCCTCGACTCCCGGCACTCTCCCGCCAGGAAAGCGAGCCGGAGAGCGGGGACGTACGATGTCCTCGCCGCTGCTTGCCTCTTGACGCCCGAGGTGGCGGGCTGGCGGCGGCGTGGCCGACAGCAGCTCCTGCAGCAGCAGAAGCGGCGGCGGCGCTACCCGGAGGCCGCGGAGCTCGGATGTCGCCGCCCGCCTCTCTCCCGCTTCGGCTCGGCGGTCCTGGGCGCCCTCTGCCCGCTTCTTCTGAGGAGCCTCGGCAGCTGCAGGAGGCGACGGTGGCGGCGGACTAAGCGCAGGAGGGATGCTGTGGAGCGGAGCCCCCCGGCAGAGTGCTTTCCCGCAGGAGATGTTTCTGATGCTCGCCTTCTGCTTGGCTTCGCGGCGGACCCTGGCAGCGCCCACTCCGACCGCTGAGGACATCACGCTGGGAGTTGTGAGTTGGCACCCGCCGGGCTCTTCGTGGGGTTTTCTGCCCGGGGAGGGAGAGGAAGGGGGGCATCCGAAGAAACAGCGAGAGAGAGTCGTTCGCCAAGCAGCTGAAAAGGGCTGTCAATGGCTGCAAGGATGAAGTTGGCGGCTGTTTTTTTTGGGGGGGGGGTAATTCTCTTTATTTTAACTCCCATCCCATTCTGATCATCTAGGGAAGCCAAAGATTCCCCCGCCTCACCCGCGAATCCCATTCCCAGCGCCGCTTGTGTTGGGCGTGTGCGGAGCTTGCTGCGCGCTCTGGGGTATCTGGGGGCGCACGATCAAACAAGGGCTCCTCCTATTTCCGGGGGATTTTTGTGGTGTGTGTGTTTGAGGTGCCGCGGGATGGGGCTGGTCACCAGCGGTAAAAAGAGGGGGGGGAGGTGGCGTGAGCAGGGGAACAGGTTGTTGCTTGCCAGCGCGGCGCGGGTTACTCGAGAGGAGACGACGCAGCTCTCCAAGGAGCGTTCTCCTTTTGTGTGTGCGTGTGTATGCGCGCGTGTTTGTTTTGGATTGCAGCCATACTCTGGTCTGATTTCCTCGGAAGTAAGTCTCAGTGTTCCTTCAACGGGGACTTTACTCGAGTCCCGGGAAAGGGCACGGGGATCTGCCGCTTTAGCTTCGCAGTCTCTTGTCGGAAGTAAGTCCCGCTGTTTTCAAAGGAGGGATTGGGGCTCACCGCTAATATATGTGTGTGTATGTAGGATTGCGGTCTGAGTCAGCCGCTTGGTGGTGACGGCGGCGGCGGCTAGAAAGTGGGAAAACACTGCAGTTGGTAGTGGTGCCCACCAGTTTCCCCAGGCTTTTAAATCCCTTGGGGGGGAGGCGTGTTTAGGAAAGCAATGGTCTTGCTGCCTGCCACTTCTAGTCCTTTGCTGATTTAGTAACCTGTTGGTCCGCTGTGAACAGGCAAAGAGCAAATGTCTCTGTGTGTGGTTAATACTAATTGTAAAAAAAATTAATGCCACTATTATTGTTATTTGTCTCTGTGTTCTTTCCTCCTTCACTGCATGGTAGGCGTTAGGCAAAGATGATTCTGGTTCTTGGTTTTTCAGTCAAAGACGTCAAGAAGGCTCCCCCTCCTACCCAAAACCAACTGATGCCCTGGAAGAATCAACCCATCCTTATTTGGGCATTTGTTGGAATCCCTTCCCTATCCCGGTCTGTATGTGTGCAGCAGAAGCTATTGAGTCGTTGGTGATGGGTGGTTACCTCCCTTGCTGGCCTAGCTCACTGGCCAACAACTGGTGGGTTGCAGCCTGATCCAACATACAAATATATGGTAATGGGTCTGCAAATGCATGTCTAGGTTCAAAGCGGGCCCTAGGTCTTGAGAAAGTTGGAGTTACCTGGCCTAAACAGTTGCCACCTTACGTCTAGTGACATCCTCCAGAGATGCAAAGCGGGGCTACCCTGTACCTTAGAAAATGACCAATTTCTGTGTTTGTAGGAGTTGCTCTTTGGCACCCGTGGCCATTTTAGGGGACAGAACTGCAGTTTTCCACAAGCTCTGCCCGCCCCCGCCCGCTAGGGATGATGACTGTGCTCTGTAATAAACTCAGTCGCCTAGCTGTAATAACCTTGTTGGCTGTAAGAACCTTGTTGGCTGTGAGAGCCTTGTTTATCCAAGTAGCTATTGAATTTCAGGGCAGTTGAGGCAGAAAATCCCAAAGTGAGAGGCAATCATATTGAAGTATGAGGTAGCAAGCCTGAAACTTTCTGGAGCCAGTTTGATTGATGTTTCAGAACCGAGCAAAGACTTTCATTCCGTCTTTATGGAAACGTTTGGTCAGCTCAGAGGAACTGGATAATAATGGTCTTGGTTTGGCCAACTCTGATCTGGTGGAGAGAAGACTTAGTTGAATGTTGAGCTCTATATATCCTAGAGCAGGGGTGGCCAACTCCCAAGAGACTGCGATCTACTCACAGAGTTAAAAACTGGCAGTGATCTACTGTACCCTCCTTTTGGGGGTTCAGGTCAAAGTTGTTGAACTTTTTTTAGGAAGGAGGAAGACCAATTGGGGGGGGGGGTTTAAGGTCAAAGTTGTTGAGTTTTTTCTACTGCAGACATCCAGTGATCTACCGGTAGATCACGATCTACCTGTTGGACATGCCTGTCCTAGAGGGAGAAATGCAAGCCATGCAAGTCAAACACACTGAGTTGATCTGAAACCTTCATGAGTGTGTGCAGGACCTAAGCCTGCTGTGCAAAGATTGAATTTGCACCCATTGCTCTGTCCACTTTTGCTTCTGGCCATGCCCAACACTGACCTGGTGCTCTCAATAGTTCACCTAGAATGGGTGGAAAATGGCCCCCCATCACTGCTATAGATCTATGAAATAAATAAACGCAGGAAGTGAGTTATAAACCAAGATGCTTCTGGTCTGATAATTGCCTCTGATGGATGAACCTGGTGGCTTTGACCAAGATAAATTTGTGGGACTGGGACATGTTAACGAATTCTGAGACAATGGGTGTAAAACCTCTTGATCATTCAGGTGGTATAGCTGTGCTCCATATCTGATGATGATGATGATGATGATGATGATGATAAAGCCAGCAGCTAGAGTGTTTCAGGGCCTGGTTACCAAGCAACTCTCCCTATGTTCCAAATGGGTAGAAGTGTTTCTTATTTCTGACCATATGCTCCTAGGAAGGCAATCCAGAAATCACAGTAATTAAGATATGAAAAGTTATGGGACATGGTGTGGATTTGCTAGGGATCACCTGTAACTGAGACCCCCATCTCCAATATACATTCAAGCAGTGATTGCTCCGCGCCCTCTTGCTGCCAAAGCATCCTGGGAACTATTCTTTGGGAAGAGTCCTAAGAGTTGTTAGGAAACCCTTACCATCCTCACTGAGCTACAATTTCCACGGAAGAGGGATTAGCTAATAAACCTGATCTCCCAAATCCTAATCTGATACTCTACACACAACATCACATTGACTCGCAGGCTCTAAGTGCACATGCTTTGAATCTCTGTTGGAATTCCTACGGATTATTCTATTTCCCCCCCATGTCTTTCCCTCCTAGATGTGCTGGTGCCAAGAGACTTCACCTGACATGAGATTTGATGTACTTTTCAAGAACCTTCTTATGTTACTAGCATATTACCTAGTTAAGCTGGTGGTTTGCATTTCTGGGCAAGCTACGCTTGACCTTAAATGTGATTTAGCAACTAAACCTGTAGAGGGTTTTACAAAGGGTTCCAGGTTCAATCTAAAGCACGGGTGTCAAACACAAGGCCCGGGGGCCAAATCCGGCCCGCCAGACCTCGTCATGTGGCCCGCCGAGCGCACCAGCCAGCGGGACCCAGCAGCGGGACCTTGCTGCTGAAGCGCCGCGCCGACAAAGTGCCGACAAACAGCTGGGGCCTGGGGGGGGGTAGAAAGGCGGCCGGAGCAGCGCTGCGTGGAGCACCCCGAGCCACAGCAGGAGAAGGAGGAGGCAGCTTGCCGGGTCAGCGCCCAGCAGCGCCGCACGGAGAGTCCCGAGCCTCTGCGACGCAGCAGTGCTCTGTAGCACTTTGAATCCTCCTGCTGCTGCCACAGCTCGGCGCCTGGAAACGGCTGCTGCTGCTGCTGCTGCTGAAGCACAGACAAAGCACCCAGCAGCGCCGCGTGGAGGAGGAGGAGGATTCAAAGTGCTACAGAGCACTGCTGCGTCCCAGAGGCTCGGGACTCTCCGTACGGCGCTGACGGACACCGACCCAGCAAGCCGCCGCCGCCTTCTCCTCCTCTTGCCGCCTCCTCCTCCTGCCGCGGCTCAGCCTCATGAATGTGAGCTCAGCAGCGGCCCAGCCTCACGAACGTGCAACTCTGAGGCTTTACGCACGTCTCCTAAAACGGACACCCGCTGCCTCACGCTGCACGGGAAATGCTTTTTGCCCCTGGGTCCCTTCGCGCTCTTTTCTGGCGCTGAATCAAGGCGGCGACCCCACCTTCCCTTTCTTTCTTCCTCTCTCTCGTTCTTATTCTTTCTTTCCCTCTCCTTCTTTATCTCTGTCTTCTCTCCCTCTTTCTTTTTCTTTCCTTCTTTATTCCCTTCCTTCTTTCCTACTCTTCTTTCTCTCCCCTCTTTCCTTCCTCTCTCCCTCCTGCTCCCTCTTTTCTTTCTTTCTTTCTTTCTTCCTTACTTCCTTCCTTTCTTCCTTCCGTCCTTCCCATCTTTCTTCCTCTCCCTCATTCTTATTCTTTCTTTCCCTCTCCTTCCTTCCTTCTTTATCTCTGTCTTCTCTCCCTCTTTCTTTTTCTTTCCTTCTTTATTCCCTTCCTTATTTCCTACTCTTCTTTCTCTCCCCTCTTTCCTTCCTTCCTCTCTCCCTCCCACTCCCTCTTTTCTTCCTTCCTCCCTCCCCTCCCCTCCCTCTCCCTCTCCTCAGAAACATAGGATGCTGCTTTATACTTCTGGCCCTTAAACCCTGGAACCAGGAGAGCAGCTCCAGTGAGTCAACCTCAGCCAGTCCCTTTGGTGAAGGGTGGTGGCTCACTGGCAGAACATCTGTCCTGCATGCAGAAGGACCCCAGCATCTCCAGGTACCAGTAGCTCTACAAAGCTCCTGCATGAAACCCTAGCGAGCCTCCACCACCCAGTGCAGTTACCAAAAATCATTTTTCAATAAATTGTACAATAATTGTACATTTGAATATCTACTTGCCATTATTCTGACTATGTTAGTTATTACTTACATTATTACAAAAAACAGTAATAATTGAATGCAGTGACAATAATTTATGATAATAAAGAGTGGACACATAGTCCTACAGATACAACCGGCCCTTTGAGGGTGACCAAACTGCTGATGCGGCTCCCGATGAATTTGAGTTTCACACCCCTGATCTAAAGCATCTCTAGGTAGGGCTGGGGAAAAACCCTGCCTGAAACTTTGTGAAGCTTCTGCCAGTCAAGGGGCCAACGATCTGACTCATTATAAGGCAACTCCCTCCAATGTATGGTTTTCTCCCCCCCCCCCAAAAAAGCAAATACAAACTTCAGAAGAGGTATTTTCCTCAGGATCACAACAGAGGAAGAAAGGGTTAAACTCCCTCTCCATGCCTCCTCTGCTCTTAATTATCAGCCGCCCCCCAGGAGATGCAATTTGCATGTAAAAACAACCAGTCTCTGCACCATAGTTGCAGAGATGCATTTAGTGTCAAGACTAGTTTGCCCCACCATTTATTGCTCTGTTCCTCCAGTGCTAAGCTTTTTTTATGTATCGCTTGATTGTGTCTTCAATATTGTTTTACTTTGCGGGTGGTTGTCCTGGGATTTTATTTTATTCTGTAAACTGAAAGACAGCAGGCGTATGATTTTTTTGAAACAAAATAGATTGACTTTCATCTTCTGTCAGAGACAGGGTTTAAATGGTGTGTTGTGGAGAGGAATGACTTAGGCTTGCTTTCAGATTTAAAGGGCCCCTCCCATGGGCGTGCATGGGGTGTGTGCTGGGTGTGCCAGGCACCCCTTTTTTAAATCAAGGGAAGCAGGCAGAAATGCAGACAGAATGAAAAAGACTGGTTTTAATTTGGAATGGTTCTGCAGCTTTTGCCTGCTGGTGGGGTGATTGGTTCCAGCAGCAGCAGCAGCAGTATGGAAGGAAGGGGGACTCCCTGCTCTGTAGGCAGAAGCTGCAGACCCATCCCAGCCTTTTTCTTCTGCCTGCTCCTTTCTCTGTCTCATAGCTCTGTCTTCACCCAAGCTTTGCTCTCACCTTTTGTGGCGAGCGATCTGTGGAGGCTGCGGTTGTGGCATGCAAGCAAGAAGGAGCCATCCCACCCTTGTCCCTCCAGATCTGCCCTCTGGTTAGCTTGGCACTGGTCTTTTTCTCTGCAGGAAAAATATCCTGTTTGGGCTTCTTGACCACTTGCGTGGTTGTTTTGTTAGCTTTTTGCCTCTTCTTCCTTGTCTTCAATAAATAAATGAAAATCCCTGGGTTCACATCCTAATGGTATGAGCACCCCAGTGGCTCTTCCAGATTGCTGAGTGGTCATCCTGATTTGCTTGCAGAAAACCTATGCGGAGGTTAAACTATGTCCAGTCTTTATTGAGCTTCCATTCTGATTTGGTGGCAGGGAGGGTTATATAACAGTGCTCATTCATCCTGGTTTGCTTGTGTGGGGTTTATAGGTCTTACTTTCAATCGCTTTTCAACATGTTCCCCCTATTACTTTCCTAACCATGAAAACAGTGGTGAATTTGTTGTGCTTTAACCCACTTCAATTGTGCAAATCTAAATTCCCAGTGTTCACCCGATTCCCTCCTGCAATATACTGGCTGTCTGGAAGCAACAGTCTATCTTTGCCTACATTTATGGTGTGGAGCACCTCACCTGCTTATACTGTTTGTGTGGGACATTCTGCAAATGGGATGACATGAACAACTCCACTAGAGGTGTTGGGTTTGATCCTGGGTAGTCTTTAAAGTAGCCCTTTTCTCCTTTCTTTTTTAAAGAAAGAAAGAATGAATCAATGAGGTGTGTCTTTTTATATTGGGAAATCGCTGAGAATAGATGGGTCTGTGACTCACTGAAGAATCATTCCAGAATTGTCATTTGTGTTAAGTGTCCATTCAGTGATCCAACCACTCAGGCAGTTCACTGTACTGAGAGGACTGTACCACCTCCAAGTTCATGTAGAAGGGAATTCTTGTTTGGCGTCTTCCCCCATGGGAGTCAGTTCCTGCCTGACTCTTTTTCCTGCAGCCACTTCCTTGACATGTAAGCTTGGGGGGGGGGCGGCAGAGTTTGGGGGAAGAACATTGGGGTTGGATCTGGGATAGGGTGGGAGTAGGATGAATGAGTAAAGAATATTTTTCAGTGGACTGATATGTATGGCTTGATTTGGGTATGATAAAAGGAATTCGCTGAAATGTCCAGAGGATTTGGCTGCAGCAGCAGGGGGGACGGGATTAATTAATTATTGAGGAATAAAGAGGATAGATTATTTGATTTAAAATCGAAATGTATACATTCTTGGTAAAAATAATAAGTTAAGGGAAGAAATTTAAGATGGAAGAATTAAAATAGAGTGATTTAAGTTTGGGAATTGACAGTATGAAAATGAATTATTTAGATATATAAATATGGATATTATGTATAATATAGAAGAGTTAATTTCGAGCACCAAAAAGGTTTATATTATTATCGTGGAAATTGCCTAAATGATAATTAACAAAGAACCCAGGCGGGGGGAGTCGGGGAAGTCCAAATTGTTTTAAATAATGATATGAACTAAGGTTTTTTTAATGCTTTTTTTTCTTTTTTCTTTTTCTTTTTTTTTCTTTCCCCATTTTTTTTAGCTTTTTTGGGGGGAGGGGACTATTTTTTCTTTTTGGGGGGAGGGGAGGGAGGGATAGGGGGGCTTTTTTCCTTTTGTTTTTCTTATATGTGTGGATAGAGGTAGGGTGGACACTCTTCTCTCTCTTGCCTCGTAACCCGGGGCCCACTGGTGGCAGAAGAGGGCTCTGGGGGAGGGAGGAGGGGGAGGGGGATAAACCCAACTAGAAAATGGACCACCTTCAACTATCCGCCCGACGTGGGACCTTCTCGTGACAGGAGGGGACTCGTGGGGGGGTGGAATGAATTTGATATGTGTATTTCATGTGTTATTCTGTAAAATCAATAAAAATCATTAAAAAAAGAGAGAAGATGCTCAAATCGATTTTGCATCTTTGCAGGAGCCCCAAAAGACCCAACGAAATTGAAGCACTTATTGGGGCAGGAACTGTTACCATAGCTTGCTGTGTTGTTTTGTCATATCTACAAAGGGGGTAGAGCTCAGCCAGTTGGCACTGCAGTTGCGAGCGTTGGACTAGGAATAAGGCAACCTCACTTTGAATCCTTGCTCAGCCATGAAACTCACACTGGCCTGGTTTGCACATAGTGCTGAATCCTGGTTGATGCTCACCATGGTGAATAGACCATGGTTAAAGCCAGGCATCCCCAAACTTTGGCCCTCCAGATGTTTTGGACTACAATTCCCATCATCCCTGACCACTGGTCCTGTTAGCTAGGGATCATGGGAGTTGTAGGCCAAAACATCTGGAGGGCCGCAGTTTGGGGGTGCCTGCTTTAAACTTTGGTTTATCACCTCACAGAACACTCCTTAGCCGTAGTTAAGAAGTTGGACTGGACTCACACATAATGTTAAGCAACGGTTAATATTAACCTTGAATACAGAAGGTCCCACATTCAACCCCCAGCATCTCCAGGTAGGGCTGGGAGAGACCTCTGTTTGAAATCATGGAAAGCCACTGTCAGTCAGTGCAGGCAATAATAAGCTAGAAGAGCCAGTGGTCTGATTCTGTATAAGGCAGTTTCCTGTGTTCCTGAGAGAGAGGGAGATATCTTTAAAATGGGTGGGAATCAATAGATGTAATAGGTAAGCCCTCTGGAAATGCTGCTTTCTGTCTAATTAGATCATTAAGCTAACATCTCTATCATCACAGTGGCTGCCTTGGCGTTCAGAGAGACACTCTCAAAACCATGCGGAAAGTCAATCAACCGCTTCTTCCTCTTAAAACTCAGTGGGGAATACAGTGTTCAGTTTGTGAGCCCCTGGGAATGGCTTTGCTGGTTGCAGGAGAAATCCAGAGCTTCAAATGCACCTTTGACCTCATTTTTTATTTTATTTTATTTTTCAAATGTACACCTTGCTTCTGTGGGGATTCCCAAAGCGGTTTATGCTGTGAAATGAGATTAAAAGGCCACTATAAAATATGGATGCAAATCAAGTAAAAGGGGAACTGGATAAATATAATGTCTTTAAATGGGCTGCAAACTCTCCAGCCTAATCTAATCCAAGTATGGTTTTTTATTATTATTAAATAGTTTCATATGGAGGGATAGTTTTCTGATTTTCTCCCCCAACAGGGTGGGCTTAACCGTCTTCCCTTGGGAGGGTGTTTGGTTGAATGGGATGTCATGTGCCAAAAAAATCCCAGGATGTATAAAGGTATATGCAATTTTGCATCGAGTATAGAGTCTTCCCCCCCCCACCCTTTCATAATATTAGAACTTGTGGGCATCCAGTGAATGCTGGAAGATTCAGGACAGACCCAAAAAAGGACTTTTCACACAGTGCCTAGTTAAATTGTGGAATTTGCTCTCCACAAGAGGTAGTGATGGCCACAAACATGGAGGGCTGTAAACAAAGATTAGGCAAATTCATGGGAAATAAGATTTTTTTTTATGGCTAGTAGCCATGATGGCTAGGGACGCAGGTGGTGCTGTGGGTTAAACCGCTGAGCCTAGGGCTTGCTGATCAGAAGGTCGGCGGTTCGAATCCCTGCAACGGGGTGAGCTCCCGTTGCTCGGTCCCAGCTCCTGCCAACCTAGCAGTTCGAAAGCACGTCAAAGTACAAGTAGATAAATAGGAACCGCTACAGTGGGAAGGTAAACGGCGTTTCCGTGTGCTGCTCTGGTTTGCCAGAAGCAGCTTTGTCATGCTGGCCACATGACCTGGAAGCTGTACGCCAGCTCCCTCGGCCAATAATGCGAGATGAGCGCGCAACCCCAGAGTCGGTCACGACTGGACTTAATGGTCAGGGGTCCCTTTACCTTTACCTTTTAGCCATGATGGCTATGTTCACACATCCACTCAATTGAAGGCAGTATGTCTCTGAAGACCAGTTGCTAGGAATCACAAGTGGTTTCAGGGACTGGCTGGACACTGCAGAGTGCTGACCGGCTGCTGAAGAGTGGGCACCTGGAGAAGGGGGGCAGGGTTGGAGTCTGACTTGGAAGAAGAAATCAGTGATCTTGGGGAGCTTGGAACAGCTGGGAGATCAGGTAGGAGAATCTGCAGGATTGGAGAGTGAAGAACAGGTGCAGGAAGTGGGAGAGAGAGAGATCAGGCTGGTGTAAAGTCAAGGGCTTCCTCCTGCTGCTGCCCACCCCCCTCTCTCGCTCCAGCTACTCCCAGGAGGAGCATAATGTTACAACAGATGCAGAGTCTGTGCCTGCTTTGCCTGCAGCTCAGCTGGGGGAGATGCACAGGTTGAGGACAGGGCCTCTCTGTTGCAGCAACAGCCTCATTAGCTGCCCACCTAGGAGCAGCTGAGAGACGCAAGACTGGTGAACATGCCTCTCCCTAACTTGTAGACGGTGTGCTTTTGACAATGAAGAGTTAATTCCTCGCTCTGGACATTCTTTGCCTGATGACACTGTGACAGGTGGAGAGAGTGATGTTGCTTTCAGATTCTGGTTGGCCAGGGTGAGACCAGGATGCTGGACCAGATGGTCATTGCGGCAACTATTTTAAACCTCCCCTTTTCCTCTAAAGAGTTCAGGGCAGCCCACCTGATTCCTCTCTCCCTTCACTCGCACTGTTTTCCTCAGCAACGCTGCAAAGTGGGTTTGGCTGAGAAAGAGCGCCCACCCAAGGCCTTGGGAAGCCCACTGACTAAACAAGGATGTGAACCTTCGCTTGTGTGTCTGTAGTCCACGGAAAGTCTCTAGCTCAGTAGTAGAGCATCAGCTTTGCATGCAGAAAATCCCAAATTCAATCCCTGGCCTCTCCAGGTAAGGCCAGGAAAGAATGCTGCCTAGAATCCTGGACAGCTGCTGCCAGTCAGTGCAGACAATGCTGAGCACAGATGGACCAACGACCGGACTCTGCATAAGGCAGCTTCCTTTTGTTTCTGTCCACTGCACCACAATGACTTTCAGCTGAAGCCATAAATCCATTGGGTCATCTCGACTGGGTGGGAACGAGGCTGCCGATGAACGGGAGAACAAAGGGATCTTTGTTTTGGCAGAGGTCTCGGCAGCGATGAGTGGAAAATACAAGACAGTTACTGAAGTGGCTTGTTTGCAGCAAGTGTCTTTGCGAATCTCTGCGTAGAGAGGCAGCGCTCTCTCTCGAAGATATCCTGCTTTGGAATCCATTTCCGCACGCAAATAAACCCCAAGGCTGCTGAAGCATTACCCCCCCATCATATTTGAAAGTCAGGAAGCATGAAACGACAGCAATAGAGAGTTGTGCTAACCTTTGGAGGAATATTATGTCTCCAAGTACTTTCTGCAGTAAATGCAATGTGAATAGAGCTCTTGCACTTTAGAATGATGGCTCTCTCACACACCCCTCCTCTTCACTGAAAATTGCAGCTAAGATGCCATTCTGCATGATTAGAAGAAAAAGAGCAAGAGAATCGAAGCTTGCAGGAGAGTTATAGACCCTTCCTGTGCTGTGACAGACTGGGGTGAAGCATTCCAATGATGTTAGCTAGGTTATAACTTGGGGATCGCCTCCTTTCCCTTCCCCCTAACTGAATTTTAATTTGATGGCACGACTTCCTAATAAGCTGCCCAAAGCAGTGTGAAAGCTGATGGATGGCTCACATTGTCATCCTCCTGCTTTGCCTTCTGAATCCAGGTTGCTTTGCAGTCTGCTATATTCCTCAGTAGGCAGTCTAGCCGAGGGAGCAGCAGCCAATGACAAAACAAAATGGTTAGTTGGAGCCTGCCTCAAATGTGAAGGGATCGTGCTGGTGCTTAGCACCAATCCCTCACTCTCCTCTCCTTCTGAATACAGGTGGTTCAGCTCAAAGAAGGCCAGATGAATGGCTTGTAGCTCATGGTGACTGGTGCCTATTGAGGCTGATAGGGTGGGAGCCAGGGAGACCAACCGTAGAGGGAGCCAGAGGCAAAGGCAGGCAGAGCCGGGCTAATTTTATTTCCTCTTCTTTCTCCTCCTCTTCTCCGCTGACTTCTTACAAGGGCAACCATGAGACTGAGGAGGGCACTGACAGCCAAGAGTTGAGTTGTTGTCAGTATGAAGGCAGGCAGGTGCAGGTTGACTGAGGGCTGGCTTGAGCTAGGTCTGGGCAGTGTCCTAGCAAATCAACCTTTCTTGCTTTTAGCTATTTGAGGTCCGGAGGTAGCAACCACTTGGAAAGGGTTGTGTTTTTTTTAGCCATCACACTTTGCTTGTGGCTGTTCCAGAAAACATCTGCATGGTGCTGGATTATGTGGACCATAGCTCCTCCAGGTGGCTTGTTTATTGAGCATCCATCCTGATTTGCTTCCATGACGGAGGTTAGACCATGCCCAGTCTTTGACGAGCATTTGTTCACAGGGAGCTCATATATGACCATGAACACCCATCCAGATTTGCTGGTGGTCCAGAGTGCTTTAATCCATTTCAGTTGTGCAAACCTACATTTCCAGGTATCTTTCCCACAAAATAATGTCAGGCAACCCCTTTCTCTAATCCAGGCATGCCCAACAGGTAGATCGTGATCACTGGATGTCTGTGGTAGATCACTGGCAGATCACCGGCTCCCCCCCCCCCAAGAAGCCCTGCACGCCTAAAAAACGAGGCTTTCTTCCTCCCTAAAAAAAGCTCAACAACTTTGACCTGAACCACCAAAAATAGGGGTTTCCTTCCTAAAAAAAAGCTCAGCATCGCTTTCCTCCTCTCTAAAGAAGCTCCACAACTTTGACCTGAACCCCCCAAAAGGGGGTAGATCACTGCCAGTTTTTAACTCTTTAAGTATATCACAGTCTCTTGGAAGTTGGCCACCCCTGCGTCCATCTGTGCACCTTTCATGTTCTCCTTGACTCTGATGGTTAGGAAATAACCTCCATCTCGTATGAAGCCACTATGCCTATTCCTAGAAGCTGCAGGGCGGAGGGGGCTTACAGGACATCAACGTGCCTGTTTTGTGGGCTTTCTGAAAGCACCCGGCTGGTTCCAGGGGGGAAGAGGATGTTGGACTAGATGGGCCTTTGGTCTGATCTAAACAGGGCCCCTATGTTCCCAAGTCTCCAGGGCAATTTTATCTGGATGCTCATTCTTAGCAAAGTCACTTAAACTCATGCAGATGGAGCCCAGAGAGAAAAATCCCGATTCTGATTTACTAAACAAACTGAACAAAAACAGTGTTATAATTTGAAAAGAAAGGGCTTTGTCTTTCTTGGGACTGGCCTTGTACATAACTGGGAGACATACCTGCAAACGTACAGGGGGAAGCTGCCTCAGAACTGCCCCAAACCATTGGAGCACGTGTCAGCTCAGCAAAGATCATCCCATCCTTTCTGGTTGCTAGGCAACACTCCCATTGGTCCCCTTCTTGTCTATTTGACTTTATCATTAGCGGAATCAATGTTAAAGCTGAATATTGAGTGATCCCTGCTGTTGGACTACCAACACTCACGACCCTACCAGATTTTAATCAGAAGTTAACGGGGTGGGGAGGGGGGGAGAGTGAAACTGTGAGGCAATTTGTTTAATAAGGGGGAGGGCAATAACATATTTTCAAAACCTGGAGTGATTCTGACTTTGTTTATTATTTGTCAAAACAATAATTAACACAATGAAGTACCAGCATATGTTTTCTTCCCAGTGTTGTGAAACTTTTTATATTCTCTTATAGTGCCTGTGTGTTTCATCCTTTAAATGTTTATTTGCTTTTATTTTCTTTGGTCTCCATCATTCTAGCTACAAATCTTTTTTTTTTCTGTTTTGTTTTGTTTTATTCATAAGGAAACTCTCTTTTTCGTTTTTGTCTTTTTAAACAATAAATTCCAAAGCGGTTTACAACAACGAATTAATGCAATCGTGGTAAAACATGTTAGTGCAATGAAACATCATCAAGACACACAGAAGGCATCAGCCATTAGGGAACAGGCTGGTTTTTAAATAAATGATGGAGACACACCATGATGGAGTGTGCAGTCACAGGGGTCGGCAGAAGAGTTGGCAGCCCTTGCTGTTGGTGTGAATTTACAATGTGGAAGCTTGTCCTGCACTGACTTTGGAAGTAGTAGTATAGAGCCAGTTAAGCAACCGCAATGTTTTGGCCTTTTTGCATTCACTTTGCCAGCTCAATGAAATGGAAGCTAGCGCATCCTGCTTCAAAAAGCACTGGCCCCAAGGAAGGCCAAATTATTTGCTGGAGATGGATTCAAGGAGATAGAATCTCTTTCTGGACCAATTTCAGCAAGCCCTCCCAGACCTGTCATGTGGTTATTTAAGCTTGTTTTTAAGTTCTACTGATTTTTATTTGTGCTTTAATGGTGACCGTGATGTGTATATATTTCTTTCTCTTAATAGTTTCGCGGGTTTTAGCTGTGTTGCTTGTAATTTTGTCATGCACACCACTCTGAAAGCTTTTTGACAAAGCAATTTATAGAACTTTCTAAAACGTAAACATACAATGCCCCCATTTTAGCCTCAACATTTGCCTCCCATTAAACAGAGGTGTCTGTTGCTGTCACATCTAGTTCAACCCCTGCTAGAGAGAGCGGCTAGAGCAAAGTTCCTCTTCAGAGTTTCTCCCTCCCCCCCCCCTGCATTGGGGGAAAAGCCTCAATCCCTGTTCTGCTCTGAATATCCTCTTTGCTCCAATACCTCTTTTCATTTTGCTTCTCTCCATGCCATTGCCGGCTGCCCTTTGGGCAAATTTAAGTTCTAAGAGGGAATACAAACATTTGTATTCATAACTGGAGGCCACGGGAAAGAATCTTCCTCTGCCAGACTCCCTTTTCTCCGATGGCTTTGTCCCAAAGGAGTTGCGCTTGCTAGCTGGCTTTTGTCTGTGCATTTTAGCTGGGTGACAAAGATGGAAGGAGAAGCAGGTGTCTCGCCGAGTCTCTCACCCCCCCCCCACCGATCCCCAGTGCTGCTTGGCACAACAGCAAAGTTAAGGTGTTCGTCCATGGATGCGATCAAAGATAATTGGGTACAGAGAGCTCCAATCTGTGGGAACAGAGTTACTTGGTATTTGTGCAGGCGTTCCTTCAGGTTGGGGGGGGGGGCTGAACTGTGCATTGGGTTGTCATTTGTCCCTCTGTACTGGAACTCTGTACTGGAGAAGGGGACGACAGAGGACGAGATGGCTGGACAGTGTTCTCGAAGCTACGAACATGAGTTTGACCAAACTTTGGGAGGCAGTGGAAGACAGGAGTGCCTGGCGTGCTATGGTCCATGGGGTCACGAAGAGTCGAACACGACTAAATGACTAAACAACAACAACAACAACTGGAACTTCAAGGGGGAGGAAAGAGGGTTGTGTGTGTTTGCTTTTACGCAGACATTTGCTCCAGGGAAGCTGGAGAACAGAGGAAACACAGGGAGAGGGCTGTGGCATCTGGCCAAAGGTCCACGAAGACTACGGGTTGGGAACCTTTCCCAGCTCAAGGGCCATATTCTCTCCTGGGCAGCTTTCCAGGGGCCACATGCCGTTGGTGGGCAGGGCCAGAGGCAAAAGCAGGTGGAGGAATAAGTGTAGATTTTCCCTTTGTACAGGGGGCTAGTTTCTGCCCACATTCATGCTCCCCTCTCTATCTTATACCCAGGCCAGCAAAAGACATTATCAGAGTCCGAGGACACATTCCAGCCACACAAAGCAGGGGTGGTGGGGGAAAGAGGGTGTGTGGTTTGGGGTGAGTCCCTGGGGCCAGATAGAGGGGCTTGGAGGGCCAGAGGTTACCCACCCCATATCTAGATGAGAAACTTGCAGTAGGCTTCTCTTTCTGTTGGTTCCCAGCGACTGGCACTCAAGGCAGATTTGGGTTTGACACTGGAGGGTCTGCTTGCCTGCTGGGAATAATCGGCCTTTGGTAAGCCTGCCCTTCATGTTTTTGCCGTCCTCTTCCAAAGCCATGTGAACCATCATCAAATCCCACGGAAGCAGAGTCCATAAGTTAATGATGTCTAGCTTGGAGAAGTCCTTTCACTGGCCTGTTCTGAATCTGCTCCTTATCCATTTCATTAGCTCACCCCAAGTATCAGCTTTATTAGAGAGGCAGCAAAAATGTCAGGTCTTTCCAGTATAAATCTGCAGTCTTTCCTCTGGTGACTCGCACTCGTCTACAGATAACCCTGCCCTTCAGATCCATCTATATTAGAAATAAGTAGCACTGTGGACTTGTAAACCTCTAGACTCTTCACCTGTATGGATCAGCTCCTTCTTTCTAAGCCCAGTTCTCTGTAATATTTCCAGTTCAACAATCTGAACGTGGCATTTCTCTTTGCACTGGTTTCTGGTTGAGGCTGCCAACCAACTTCTGACACCATGTGTTGCTTGTTGAATCTTGACTCTAGAATTCAGACTTTGCAAAAGCTGCCCCCCTGCCTAACTGATGCTCTACCACTGGGCCGCAGCTCAGTGGTAAGAGCATCTGCTTTGCATGCAGAAGGTCCCAGGTTCAATCCCAGGCAGAGCTGAAAGAGACTTCTGCCTGAAACCCTGGAGAGCTGCTGACTGTCAGTGTAGACAGTACTAAGCTAGATGGATTAATGGCTTGACTCAGAAGATGGCAGCTTCCTGTGTTGCTAATTCAAATGGAGAGGGCAAGTGCGGTATTTTATTACCCTTCTCACTGATGAAATATCTGCTTAAAATAATAATCACGAACTCTATATGGAACTAGTCATTATAATTGGTGCTCAAAGGATACACCCTTTGCACCCAGAATCCAAGTGAGTACCCGATGGGACCCCCCAGAATTGCAAAACACCACTATGTTTTTCAAATGTAAAAGGTAAAGGTACCCCTGACCATTGGGTCCAGTTGCAGACGACTCTGGGGTTGCGGCGCTCATCTCACTCTATAGGCTGAGGAAGCCGACGTTTGTCTGTAGACAACTTCCAGGTCATGTGGCCAGCATGACTAAGCCACTTCTGGCGAACCAGAACAGCTCACGGAAATGTTGCTTATAGTACCTTCCCGCCAGAGTGGTACCTATTTATCTACTTGCACTTTGACGTGCTTTTGAACTGCTAGGTGGGCAGGAGCTGGGATTTGAACCACCAAGCTTCCAATTGGCAAGCCCTAGGCTCTGTGGTTTAGACAACAGTGCCACCCGCATCCCTTTTCAAATGTAGAAACATGAATAATGTAGCAGGTCTTTAAAATCAACAGTAATGAGCCCCCCCCCGTACTCCACCTCCTGCCCTCAGCCTTTGGGGCCACTGGAACTTTTACTGAATCTCTAAGAAGTGGTGCTGGCCATTTCTTCCCCAAGCACTTCCTCCAAGTATGTTTTAAGCGTCGCTTGTCAAAATGCAGTCTACGATTTAAGAGCGAGCTTTGGAGCCAAGGTGCGGGGCCGGGTAAATCAGTTTGACAAAATGTTGGCTGGGTTCTTTCTCAAGCAGACCTACGATCTGTGAATGCATTTAAATCCTGTGTTTTAATTTGGGGGGTTGGGGGGGGACAAGCCTCCGTCTCATTAAGATGGCAACTTCGTTTTGAGCTCTGGGAATGGCTGATCTCGGGATGTGCCGATGCAATTTGCTCCTCTCCTGCGTCGCTGTCACCCGCTTGGCCTTACTGAATTTCTGTGGGTAGTTACGCTAAATTACTCATGATAATGAGACTTTGCTTTCCATGAGCATTCCTGAGAGCCAGCCTGCGAAGCTCTGGAAATGGAAAGTTGCCAGTGTTCCTTTAAAAAAAAAAAGCACCTCTCTCTGTCTCTAGAAAAGGCCAGATTTTCACACCATCCCAAACTCTGGCAGTGTCTGATGAATAGCTTGTGTTTTGATCCCGAAAGGACATCTTTTAGGCTGCCGGCTTTCTTTGGAATCCCTGAGTGAGGTCCCCCTCTCTGCCTGTCACTTGAGAAGCCATCTCGATCCATCGTTGATATTTGTTTGGCCGGGGGGGGGGGGGAGAGAGACTAGGCTTTATTTCACCCTGGTTGAAGACCCAGTTTGGCACTGTTATGGGAAAAAATTCCGGGGTGAGAGACTACTCAACAGCCCAGCTCGTCAGGGTGCAAGTCCCTCGTGGGTCTATGGTCAGTAAAAGAAGGAAGTTCCAGCCAAGTAATTTGGAGCAAAACAGCAATCAGCAGACCAATATCTTTATTGTTGCGCAACAGGTCCCCCCAAGAATCATAGAATCATAGAGTTGGAAGAGACCACAAGGGCCACCCAGTCCAGCCCCCTGCCAATAAGAACCCCAAGAGTAAGAACCCCAAGCATGGGGTGACACCCACTTTTAAAACTTCCCTCTTTCCCCCAGAATACACTTCGAGAGGCATCATTGATACATCATCACCACATCCCTGGCATGTCACAAACGGGGAGGGGCATACAAGGGTTACACAAGTTCAACGTTAGGTCACTTTATCAGACACCTTTCACAACACCTCTTAAGTACACATCACAGTGACTTCCTGCTTCTTGGTTCATGGAGGGAGGTGGAGCCCAAATTCACCTTTCTTTAAGGGTTAAAATGGCGCTGGAATGAGGAGAGTCGGTTAAAGCATGGATTTTCTATGAATTTATCTTCCCTGAGCTGTCAAGTCGAAAGGGTACATTCAGGCATAATATTTGTAACATTGCAACAAGTGTTCTCGAAGCTACGAACGTGAGTTTGACCAAACTGTGGGAGGCAGTGGAAGACAGGAGTGCCTGGCGTGCTCTGGTCCATGGGGTCACAAAGAGTCGGACACGACTAAACGACTAAACAACAACAACAACAACTTTAAAGGTGTGCCGCCAACCCCCCCGCTCCCCTTGTCATTTCCGTAACAGCACCAGCAGACTCCCTTGGAAGTTGTGGACTTTCCTGCACTAGAGGTTTTTAAGCAGAGGTTGGATGAACATCTGTCTGGGATTCTTTAGCTGTGATTCCTGCATTGCAGGCGCCTGGACTAGAGTTATTGTTATTTTTTTATACTATGCTTTTTATTAATTTTCTTAATAAACACACACAAGAGATTAACAAAAATGATACAAGAACATTGTTAGGGCAAAATTAATGTTAGGGCAAATTCTGGGTGGCTCAGCCACCCAGCTCATCAGGCGAGGGCCTGCGGTAGATGCGGAGGATAAAGGAAGGAGTCCAGCCACGAAGTAGAGCAAAAACACCAAGGTTTATTGCTGCGCAGCAGGTCCGTCCGTTCTTACAAAAGAACTTATGCCACTATGTTCTTACCGTAATTCCCAATTCCTTATCTTCCCCAATAGATTTCCAATTAATAAGCTGTTTAATAAACTGCTTCTTTAATCATTTTGCCATTTCTTCTGTTATCTGAATACTATACTTATCTTCTGTAATAATATGTAAGTGTCTCTGCGTCCAGTCCATGTGTCCGTGGGATTGCGCTACTGCGCATGTGCTCCACGGACAGCCGTTGGGACTTGGAGCGCAGAGACACTTGCATATTAGCAGCAGCTAACGGGCCTTCCGGCCTTCCCAGGACGGCGCTTACCGGCAGCCGTCGTGGCCCCAGGCGCTCCGGGAACCCGGAACCACAACGTGGAGCACCGCCACCTGCCGGGACAGGGCCAGCGCTGATATCCAGGAAATGGAGGGAGGCGAAAGGCACTCGGGGTCGACGCCTCCCTCTCGACTCCCGGCTGCTCGGGGCGCCGCGCTGAGGGGGAGCCGGAGGAGCGAAAATAAGTGGGGGGTGAGGGGGAGGAGACTGAACCCGGCTTAAGCCTGCGCACGTTTACTCAGGAGTAAGTCCCTGTGTTCTGTGGGGTCTACTCCCTGGTAAGAGCACTCCAGACGGCCCACCTGACGGGGGTGTTTGGCGGAGGGGAACAGCAAACCCTGCAACGACAACCAAGCTGAGCATTATCGAAGGGAAATGGCTCATAATTAGCAGCAACATGGCAGCTTTTCATTTCCTTGCTAAGAGGGGGAAGGACACCGTGGGGGTGTTTTGTTTCATTTGTTTAAGCAGTGGCAGGGCAGTTTCCACCCCCCAAAATCAAGTAAATAAATAAATAATAATACTCATCTGACCAATTGTATTGCAGGTAACTCGGTTCTGCCTGCCCCAAACCTAAAGCCTGCCCCCCCCATCAATCCTGGTTTCGCCCGTGTATTTTAAACAACGGGCGGCGGGCGAGCAATGTCAAGCGAGAGCCATTAGGTCAGCCCTGCGCATTTCCCCAAAGTTGCTCCATATGTTCTAGCACCCGTTAATTTAACGGGCTTCATGATACTAGTAATCCATATTGTGGTTTGCGAAAATTAATCAAAGCGTGTCCAGGTTTTAACTTGAGAGCACAGGTTTTTGTTTTGTTAAAAAATTCTTTATAAATTTCCCACTCCTTTTTGAACTCCTAGTTTGGCTGCCTCCTAATTGTCCCCGTCATTTTTTGCCAGTTCAAGATACTTTTACCACAATCTTTCGCCCACTTAATCATTACTTCTTTCACCTCTTCATCTTTCACCTCCCATACTACCGGTAGAAGAAGCTTATACATTCTATAAATTACTCTTTCTTTCTTTGTTAGTAATTCTTTGTCTACTTTTGATTCTTCCATTGCAAAACCCCTTTTCTTTGTCTTTCTTAAACACCTCCTTTAGTTGATAATATTGAAGCCAGCCCGTTAGGTGGTGTTTTATTTCCTCAATTTTTTTCACTTTCAATTCTATGCTTCAAAAGGCTGGTTCATACACTAATCTTTCTGGAGATCCGGGCTATATGGTGTGTGTGGGGGGTGGGTGGGATAGGGAGAGATGGAACAGCTCATTCTTCACATTTGAGAACATGCATGGTTCAAGTGCTTACATGCAAGCAAGCATGGTTTGCTATTGTGTCTGCTTACTTATACAGTAGATGTTTGGGTGGTACATGATATGGGCAGCCTTTGTGATTCTGATGACTGTTCAGTTTCCCTTGGCTTAAGCACCATGGCTTACAGTGTGCTGCAGAAATGTAAGTTAATATTTCAACCTATAAAGTGAACCAGCTGCCAAATCTCCCCTGGCAGAGGCTTCTGCTTTTCCAACCTAGTTTCAAAACATGCCACTTTCTCAAGATGTATGCTCTCAGCAATCCGATTTGCTGACTTCAATGTCTGGGCTAAGAGTATGTTCTGCTTAGTCCGAAAAGAGGCAGCAAAGCCCTGAGAGAATCCAATAATTCCTTTGGTAGCGTCAGCATAAGTGTATTTGCTGCGTCCCCCGCACCTTCTAAACGGTGCACCTGTGCAAGCTCATCAGAAAGTACTGGGACCATCTGTATTCCATGTGCGTCACTGTCATCAAAAATGTCTCCAAGATTGTGTAGCAGGTTCCTGGCAACAAATCCTCTTATTGGCTGATCTGCTGTGATGTCGCCAATATTCCAGACGCTCAGGGAATTAGAGAAAAAAATGGGGGGAAGGCAGCAGAATATATGCAGTTTGGCTTCTGTGATGGAATGACAAGTTGTCAGTTTGACAAGGATATCACTCTGTAAGTGTCAGGAGTATGGGCAGGAGTCAGGCTCTGGGGCCTGTAGTGCTTTGCAGGACTGGGGCCTTCCTCAGCTTGTGCTGGAGAACCAAGGAGTGGGCACTCAGGTGAAGACCTCAGCTTGTGCTGGAGAGGCAAGGAGTGGTCACTCAGGTGAGGCCACTTGATAACTCACTGCACCTGGTGGCAGGAGCTGGGAGGGATAAAAGCTCAGCATTTCCCTTCAGCTCTTTGCCACAGCAACGCTATCCCTGCCTGGTTGCCTCTGGCCTCTTGCTCCTTGGACCCTTGCCTTGCCGCCGCCTTGTTCCTTGGACCCTTGCCTTGCCGCCGCCTTGCTCCTTGGACCTTCGCCTTGCCGACACCTTGATCCTCGACCCTTGGACCTTCGCCTTGCCGACGCCTTGCTCCTCGACCCTTGGACCTTCGCCTTGCCGGCGCCTTGCTCCTTGACTCCCAGACCTTCACCTCCGCCTTGCTCCTTGACCCTGCCATTGCCTGCTGCTGGACCCTCAACACTGCACCTGTTCCTGCTTCTACACCACCATCTTGCCTCTGGTCCTGACGTCTTCAGCCAGGGCTTCAACCGCCCGCCGACCGGACCGTGACAGTAAGGAAGCTGAGATGCAAGAAGTCCCTAGGCGGGGCAAGAAGGAAGAGGACAGTGTGTGTGATAAGCTGGAAATAACACACCAAACCAAGGGAACCAGGGAAAGGCTGATTTAAGCAGCTGACACTTTCCTTACTGCAAATCTCTACTGGAGCTTCACAAGTGTCAGGCTGATGTTACAAGGTGAAAACCCTAAGACCCCCAGGCTATAGAATGGGTAGTGGGAGAGAGCTGGATTTCAGTGATTTGCACATAGCTGTCAAGTTTTTCCTTTTCTCACGAGGAAGCCTATTCAGCATAAGGGAATTTCCCTTTTAAAAAAAAAGGGGGGAGAACTTGACATGACAGCTATGAATTTGCACCAACTAGCCAAACCTGAGTCGCGGGCTTCTAGTCAGGATTTATTAATTATGCAATGATGCTTCCAACACTTCTGTTATGGATTTTCTGCCTGCTGTGTCATAGCTCTGCAAATCTTTTCTGTAGAGCGAGATGGAAAAACTCAACATTGCAAATCACTCAGCGGAAGTGAACTAGCCAACAAAAATCTTCTCGCTGTCCAAATTGCTCACCTGTGTACTCACAGATGCCCTAAAAGTGTAAGAGTGTGAGTGTGTGTGTGTTGGTGTTGCAACTTTTATAATGTTTCATTACCTGGAGAGACCTTATACTCACCCGAGGCGAGTGGCTGTTCACATAGTGGGGGGGGGAAGGGCACAGAAGCAGTGTTGTGAGTCTCTTCCCCCCCCCTTCTACGATTGCAGGTAGATTCTGCACCCGCCCATTGCTCCATCCAGGCAAGCAAGGGACATTTACATCCTTCAAGGACACATTCCAGTCAAGCAAAGGCATCTGAACACTGCTGGCAAGGGACATGGCTTAGGGAGCTGGGGCATAGTCTGGAGAGAGTTCCTATGGCTGGCTGGAGATGGGTCCACAGAACCATTGTATCAACACACCCCTCAGCTGTCCTGTTTTGGGGCTCCAGTTGCATGAGATTGCGGCTCCCCAAACACACACATTTATTTATTTTTTCGTGCCCATGCTCTCACGTTTCCCGGTTTTTGGCCTGGACATGTTGGAGGGTGTGGTGTCGATATTTCCAAAGCTCAAATTCCAGAAGCACCCCTGCTTCCCAGCTATGGGAAAGGCAGCAAAGAAGAAACTATCTGGCATGCAAGGAGCAGAAGTGCATATTATTTAATAGCAGGGAGCTGGTGGTACCAGAAAACAACTCCATAATCGGCAGAATGAGTTTGCATGCAAACATGTTTTAAAAAAACCAATCAAAATCACTTTAAATAGGGAGATTTTGGAGTTTCAGAGGATCTTCCTCCAAGTCTGTACATCTGGAAATATGTGTTTAGAGGGAGAGAGCATTTGTCCCAGATTTTTTTTTTATGTGGATTGCTTGTGGTTTCTGGGTCAGAGAATTAAGAGATTTGATGTTTATATTAAAAAGAAAACTGACCCCCCCCCAACTCCTCAGTCCAATAGAAACAAAAGGTTTAGTGTACCAGTGTGGGGGCAAAAAGAGATTGAGACGCCGCTGAGATTTGGATTAATGTCCTTGTGTCTGCCTGGTGCTTTAATTTTGCAGACGGGATCCAGGTTACATGGCAAAGAGGAGACACAGAGGTTGACCACGAAGGGAGGCCTTCAAGGAAGAGGCTGACACCTTAAGTCAGGCTTAATGATTGGGTAGGGTATGGCACAATTGCCTGTTTGAGGCACTTGCTTCTCATTGCTTCTCATTCTATCAGACAGATGCCCACCTGACCCCTTTGGCCTGCCGAAACGTGGACATTCCCAAGTGACACTTTCCACATACCCTTGCCAGGAATCGATCTATCATTGCGGCAACAGCTACAAGTTGGCTCTGCCTGTTGACATTGGGGAGGTGCTTCCACTGTCCTGCTTTTGCTGCCTTAAAAATACTGGAATGAGTTTTTTTTTATTTTGTTAAAAATAATTGTAATAATTAAGCAAGCCTGCCCCCAGGCATAATTCTGATGCACTGTTTTATTTGATAATGTATGTGTGTTTTTCAAATAATAAGTTGGTTTTATTTATACTTGGGTAAAGGGACGCGGGTGGCGCTGTGGGTTAATCTACTGAGCCTTGGGCTTGCCGATTGAAAGGTTGGCAGTTCGAATCCCCACGACGGGGTGAGCTCCCGTTGTTCGGTCCCAGCTCTTGCCAACTTAGCAGTTCGACAGCACATCAAAGTGCAAGTAGATAAATAGGTACTGCTCTGGCTGGAAGGTAAATGGCGTTTCCGTGCACTGCTCTGGTTTCGCCAGAAGCGGCTTAGTCATGCTGGCCACATGACCCGGAAGCTGTATGCCGGCTCCCTCAGCCAGTAAAGCGAGATGAGCGCTGCAACCCCAGAGTCGTTCGCAACTGGACTTAACTGTCAGGGGTCCTTTACCTCAAAGAGCTTAACTAGTTTTCAACATCTGATTGTATTTTAATGTATGTTATTCTGGAAGCCACTTAGAGGTTTTGATTATAAAGCAAGTATATACGTCCTGTTAAGCAAATAAATTAATTAAATGGATGCAATGGGGGGGGGAAGTGTGCAGGGCAAGTGTTGTTGGTGTGGCTTCCCCTCTGCACCTGTCTGGGGGTTCTGCGGCAGCTATTTCCTATTGGGTGCAAACATTCTTGGAATCTCAACTTTTGGTTCTTTTTTGGGGGAAGGGAGGAATAAGGGGGTGGGCAACCCCTTGGTGCCTGAAAGGAACAGGAGCCGACATGGAGGCTTCCTTGATGCAGCTGCTGAAAGCCCTACAGCTGGTGGGGGGAGTCTGTAGTTCAAGGAGAGAGTATCTGCTGAATCCCTGGCATCTTCAGATACAGCTGGGAAGGAATCCTGTCCCGGAACCCCAGTGAGCTGCTGCCAGCCAGTGTCAAGAATACGGAGGTAGATGGGCCAAGGGTCTCACTCAGTATGAGGTGGCTTTCTGCGGATGAAAAGAGGATGTTACTTGGGCCCTGCCTAGGGGTGAATCATGGCAAGATCCCCTTCTGTTCCCCCAATACAGCCTTAGGGCGGTGGGGAAGAATATGCCCACCCTGGGGCTAGCAATCGTATTTGCCCCTCCAGCCTTGGAAAGATTGTAGGGTGGGTTTGGGATGGTATTGCATTGCTTGCATTTTGTCTTTTATTGCAATGTATGTGTGATTTAATCCCTGCAAGCTGCTCAGTGAGCTTTAGTTATAGGGCAGCCTATAAATTGCGTGTATGAGTCAATAAGTTTTCCCATAGGGTAGCTTGCAGTCCTACAAAGATGTGCACATCTGGTTTGCTCAATGGAAGTGGAGTGTGTGTGTGTGTGTGTGTGTGTGAGAGAGAGAGAGAGAGAGAGAATAAATGCATACATTAGCCATGATCCTTGGGCACCTTCTCTACTTCTACTTCCACAGTCTCCACAAAACCAAACAAAGATGCTTTGGGCTGAAATATGGGTGAAACACTCCAACATCATCTGAAAGTACTAGGGTTGCCAGACTCGATAGAGGACAGGACTTCTGTGCCTTTAATTGCCCTGCTCTCTTTTGAGCCTGGAAACCTTAAAGAGAAACCAGCAGACCCTTTGTTTAATTTCCAAGCAAAGGGTCTGCTGGTTTCTCTTTAAGGTTTCCAGACTCAAAAGAGAGCAGGGCAATTAAAGGCACAGAAGTCCTGGCCACTATTGAGTCTGGCAACCATAGAAAGTACAACAAAAAAAGGGGGGGAAAGAAAACCAGAAGCAAAATGCAAAATAGTTCCTCAGCTGATTGCACTTTATAAAAACCCACAACCTACAAATATTCTTAAAGTAGGTGCTTGCCTTTAAAAAACAAAACAGATAGGCAATAATTGTTCTGTTCTGGGGGGTCATTCTTTCCAGAAGGCAAAAAGGTTAACTTCCTCCCGCTTTATTTCTTCAGCCAAACAGTTCCATTCCGCCCCCAAACTCACAGTTTGCTTTTCAGGTAGTCTTTAACTGCTTTCTTTTAGCATCACCACTCAAGGTGGACTTGTAAAAATAAAATAAAATGAAGCCAAGTAGACGGGAAAGCGATGAATTACCGGCAATTGCTTCTGTCCTGCAACAGGCTTCACAAAACGGAGCGACATTGTGGGTTTGAAAAGTGACAAGCTGATGCAAGCCCACATTTGTCACTTTACTATAGCACATCTCACGCTGGCAATAATGATTTTTGTTAGCCTTTCCATACTAAAGACCAGCCCAGTATCCCGGATTTTTTTCTTGCGGCTGCTCCAGGGATGCAGCTTCACTGGGCTGATGGATGCAGCCAGGTGGGTCTTGCCCTTGTGATGACGTTGTTCTTGAGAGGAAGCTGCCCTGTGGCCCTTGGTGGCCTGTCTACTGGCAGAGTCCAGAATCCAAGTGTGAGACTTTAGACCTCTTGCTGAACCACAGCTCCCATCAGCCCTAGCTATTGACCATGCTTGCTGAACATGATGGGACTTGCAGTTCAGCAACATCTGCAAGGCCAAAGGCTCCCCATATTTGCCTTTTGGCTCTGTAGTGATTGGGCACTTGCTCACAAGCTAGCTACGTGGGGCGTTTGAGGCTGCAAATCTGGAACAATGGGAATTCTACCAAGGGGGAAGAATTAAATTGCATCACCGAAAGGTTCCTGAAGACCTTAGTAGTATGAACCACACACAACCCTTTCAGAAGTGCTCTTCCACACATTCAGTGAGTGTGTCTCAAGCCTATAATTTTGTTTGTCATGCAGTGGTTTGCAATTTGCACAATGAGGATGCTTAGTTAATGGAGTTTTACCATTGTTTTGTTTTTTAAAAAAGCTTTACATGGTAAGCAAGTATAGAGGGAAGCTATTTGCTATGGATGGTGAGGAAACATTCAGATAATATTTACGCATTTTAAAGGATCTTTATTTCACTGGTTTTCACAGGGATTCTTTCTTCCTGAATGTGACCTAACGCAAGGTTGGGGAACCAGTGGCCCTCCAGGAGTTGCCAGACTACAGCTCCCATAATCGCTGACTGGCAGGGGTTGAGAGTCCAGCAACATCTGGAGAGCCACAGACATGCTACCCCACTGCTGAGTGGTCAGGTCGAGGGCCTTCTGGCGGTTCCCTCACTGCAAGAAGCGAAGTTACAGGGAACGAGGCAGAGGGCCTTCTTGCCCCGTGGAACGCCCTCCCATCAGATGTCAAAGAAATAAACAACTATCAGACTTTTAGAAGACTTCTGAAGGCAGCCCTGTTTAGGGAAGTTTTTTAATATTTGATGAATTGTTGTATTTTAATATTTTGTTGGAAGCCACCCAGAGTGGCTGGGGAAACCCAGCTAGATGGGTGGAGTATTATTATTATTATTATTATTATTATTATTATTATTATTATGTGGTTCAGCATGGGAAGGTTATGCTGTAGAGATGGGTAACATACTCTCCAACTTTTGGGGAGGGCAAATTGGGACACACACACACACACACACACACACACACACACTGCTGCCACCTTACCTTCACCAGCTCATGCCATTGCCACCCATAGCTGCCAAGTACCCCGTTTTCCCCAGGAAACCCCCGTTTTTACCTACCTTTTCCCGGTGGTCCCCCGTATCACTTCGTCTCCCGTTTTTCTCCGTTATTTTCTCCTGCCGGCGGCCATTTTTTCTGATTTGCCCTTCTATGGGCACCAAAAATGGGCGCTGCCGGCTTCAAAAGTAGCTTCTACGCATGACCGGAAGTGCATCGACGCAACTTCCGGTGTCGGCGGCGGCCATTTTTGGTGCCCATAGGAGGGCAAAGCGACACCGGAAGTTATGCCGACGCAACTTCCAGTGTCACACGGCTGCCGGTCCCGGATTCTGCAGTCCGGGGCTTGAAAGGTAAGTTGCCACCTGAGGCTTCCTTGGAGCACTTATGCTATGGCAGCCGCATGTGGACATCCTGGGTGGGTGTCTCAGTGCCAACAGCGGAGCTCTCTCTCTTTCCCTGCTGCCACAGCCTCTGCTACCTCTGCATCCGCAGTCATTGTCACCCACCGCAGGGTGGCTTCTGTTAATCTGGGATTTCCCACGCAAAACTGGATATTTGTGCAGTATTGCATGGACCAGTGGCCTGATTCTGTACAAGGCTCCATCATATGCCCCTTCCCACCCACAGAGATTTTCTTCCCTAAGGGGAGCAGGGAAAATGTAACACACGAAGCAATGCAACAGCCTCCTTGGGCACCCAGATGCTGCAATGAAACTTGTCAACTCTAAAGCAGCCAGAGGGAACTCGGGATTTTGTTGGGAGCAGAAACATTTGGGGGCAAGATGTTGTCAGGAGCCGGAGCCAGGTGCTGGTTGGATCTGTGGTCAGCTTCCCCGTGTGCTACAAAGACTGCTGTTTGCTTCCCTGCTGGGAAGAGGTTCTGTTTGCAGGCTTTGGACTGACCCCCGCCCACCCTGGCTGACCATTGGTCCCTCTTGAACAGGAAGTGGCATCAATGGCTCCTTGTTCTTGGCTGGCACTTTGCCTGAGCAACGACTCTCTTCCCGACTCACCAGACTTTCTGCATGGTTCTCACATTGTGTCTGATGGCAGTGGTTGCTTTTTCTAGACAGCTGAAGGCAATTTGATTTTTGATTATTATTTTTAAATAAAACAATATCCACTGTTTTTAACTGCTTCTACTGTACATCACTTTGAGATGTGTGTAAGAACAAAAGCAGAGCTCTGGTGGATCAGGCCCAAGGCCCATCTGGTCCAGCATCTTGTTCTCACAGTGGCCAAACAAATGTCTATGAGAAGTCCATACGCAGGACCTGAAAGAAACAGCACTGAGATTGAGAGGAACATTGCCTCCGGCAAACCAAGCTGATGGACTATGCTGACATGGCAAAACTGATTGGAAAACTCAGAAACCAAGAGGACAAAAACTTTATAAAAGAATGGGGGAAAAACTATAAGCTATTTAGGAGACCACTGTAAGCAGGTGGAAGCAAAGGCAGGGTTTTGATTTCACTTGTAGTGTAAAAATTACAATGGATAATATGGTTTGATATAAAAAATTGGGCACTGATGAATATGGAGTAGTAGATGTTTACAGTGGTACCTCACAAGACGAATGCCCTGCAAGACAAATTTTTCGCAAGACGAATGCGTCTTGCAATCTGATGGTGACTCGCAAGTCGAATTCGTTTTGCGAAAAATTCGTCTTGCAAATCGCGGATATCCATAGGAATGCATTGAAATTTCATTAATGCGTTCCTATGGGCAAAAAAAGAACTTTCAATGCATTCCTATGGGAAACCGCGATTTGCAAGATGACTTTTTCGCAAAACGAATTGACTCGCGGAATGAATTAAATTTGTCTTGCGGGGCACCACTGTAAAATGAGACCCCATGGAGGGGATGGAGGGAAGTCTTGAGATTTGGAGAATCTCTTTATATAGATATGCTTTTTAATTCTCTGTTTATTTGCATTCTGTATTTGTAAAACCAATAAAAATGATTTCAAAAAAAGCAAAGATAGGCATATTGCCTCCAGCACAGCCCTTGTGGTTAGTGGCCATTATCTTCCATGAATGTGCTTCAATTCTTAGAACTGGCCAAGTTTTAAGATACTGTAGGTCTTTCCAAGGCAGTAAGTCATCTTGCTGTGTTTTTCCACACTCCTGAAAGCATTTGCATGGCTCTCACTTGCCCCAAGTGGCATTACCATGCCACCTCATGCAATGGGTTACTAAAATGGCATTGTGGCATCTTCAAATTCCCTATGGGAGGGACCATTTAATTTGTGGTAGAAGGATGTGTCCACTGCATAGGGAAGATGCAGTAGCTCCTTGGTGTTTGTGTGTTTGCAGTGTAATTCTTCATTTCAAACACAAGCACCGGCTTGACTCGCATGCTTGTCTGAGGAGAAGACAGGAATGCAAAGCAAACTCCCAACTGAGCCTTTCTGCTTTACTCCCAACATTGTTATTATGGTGGGGTGGGTTTTTTGTGAATGAGTTATTCAAAAGACCTCTTTATCCCAAGGACGGTAATGGGCTTTGCCAAGAGATGAGCCTTTCGCAAAGAGGCTTGGGGAACGGAAGCCCTCGCTCCTGTTGCTGAGTGATAGTCTTGCGACTGCATTGGGACCTTATTATCCGAATCACCTCTTTGGTCCCCATTTAGCGGGTTAGGATACATAACGATGGTAGCGGAGGCCTCTTGAGAGAAATCTCGCTTGCTTTGATAAATTCTCACTGTTAAAATGGGCTTTTCTTCCACCTGTCTTGTATCCAGCGCTCCTCCATCACGTAAAATCCCTGTGGGTTGCTGCGTAGCTGCCCCGACCCATTTTATTATTTCATGCTACCAGTGTATTTAAAGCAAACAAGCGCTGAAGACACATATGTATAAGTTTGTGGGGAAGGGATTGAGGGAGAGAAGGAGCCTCTGAGAGGCATTCCTGGCAGCCGAGGAAAGCTGTGGCTCCGGAGACGTCTCGTCCGTTTCTTGACAGCGTTTTATTAACATGTCCAATTCACACGCCTCAACCACGATCTTTCTTGTTTGCCTGAAGAGATACAATAGCTTGCTGTGACAACCTCTTCTAAGAAAGCGTGGTTCATAAGCCCAAATCACTGGTGAAATAAGCATCAGGCAGAGCCTTCCTTATTTGTGGGCACTTAAAAGAAATGCTTTTTTTTTTTAGTATCACCCCTCTCCACCCCTTCTGTGAACCATCCCTTTACACAGAAACAAAGGGAGCTACCTTATACCAAGTCAAGACCATTGGTTTTCCATCTAGCTTAGTATTGTCTACTCCAGGGGTCAGCAATTTTTTTCAGCAGGGGCCAGTCCACTGTCCCTCAGACCTTGTGGGGGGCCGGACTATATTTTGGGGAAGAGAAAAAAAAGAACAAATTCCTATGCCCCACAAATAACCCAGAGATGCATTTTAAATAAAAGGACACATTCTACTCATGTAAAAACACGCTGATTCCCAGACCATCCGGGGCCGGATTGAGAAGGCGATTGCGCTGGATCCAGGTCCCGGGCCTTAATTTGCCTACCCATGGTCTACACCAGGCACCCCCAAACTGCGACACTCCAGATGTTTTGGCCTACAACTCCCATGATCTCTAGCTAACAGGACCAGTGGTCAAGGATGATGGGAATTGTAGTCCAAAACATCTGGAGGGCTGAAGTTTAGGGATGCCTGGTCTACACTGACTGGCAGCCTCTTTCTAGGGTTTCAGGCAGGGGATGTTCCCAGCCCTACATGGAGAGGGTGGGGATTGAACCCGGGTCCTTCTGCAGGCAAATGTGATCTCTCCCACAGAGCTGCAGCCCATTAAGGATCATCTGGGTGGCCACAGGCTCCCCATGTAAATTTTATTGCTGCTGCAATTGTTTCTCCCTGTTATAAAAAAGAAGCTGTGCTCCATTTGTGGCATGAACCTCTGTTCCCACCATCAGCCATGTGTGAGAGCATCCCTGTGAGGCCAGTGCAATGCCCTGTTTTGGTGTCTTGTGCCCTTTTCCCTTTTTTGTAATTTGCCCATTGGTTTGCGGCTACGTTGAGAGCCAGCCCAGCAGTGACCTCACCACGGGCATTGTTCTTGTTGCCAGGAAACTGTTCTTGGGTTAATTTCTTTCCACATGGCAGGGGGAGGAATGAATAGAAGAGAAAGGGGCATTTGAAACCAAGTCTTCCCAGAGCAGTTATTCAAGAATAAGGCATGATGAGAGGCCAATTGTGTAGCTAATGGAGGGACAAGCAAAAAGAATCCCCCCCCCCAAAAAAGGTAAAGGGCCCTAGTAACCAGACTGAGGTCGTCCAAACAGCCTCGGACAGATCCTGGCTCCCAGTTGGCTCTGGAACAGAAAAAGAGTTTCAGCTTTTTGCATAGCCCTCACATAAAATAGAACATTTTACAGAGCTGGAAAGGGTACAGAAAAAGACTTTCGGGGCTGGAGCACCTCTGCGGTGCTCCTCTGGGCCGAGCGGGAGGAAGCAGCCAGAAGCGGCCGAGAGCAGGAAAGAAGCGGCAGGAAAGAAGAGCAGGAGACAGCGTCCGCTGCCCAGGCCAGCAGCATGGGCTCTGTGCCCCGTAGAGCTTCATTCATCACATCATACCCTCTAAGAATGGTGCAACTAATAATCCTGCTCTATTAGCACTGGATCATGTAGTGTATTATGGGCTGTTTGCAGAGATCCCAAGAGGCACTTGTTCCACTATCCCGAGGTGTGCGCGTGCCTCTGGCGCGGGGAGCGCAAGCCTGGTGCCACCTCGCCGCGCCTCTCAGCTGTTTTTTATTTTGTTTTTTATTTTTGTTTTTTCTATTTATTTATTTTATTTTTTGTTAATTGGGGTGGGGTGGGGGCGCCAGAAGGTGATCTCGCCTAGGGCGCAAAAAACCCTAGCACCGGCCCTGGGTGGGGCATAAGATGGAGATATATAAAATGGTGGATGGATTGGAGAAAATGGAGAGGATCTCCCTCTGTCTTGTAGAATACCATAACCCAGGGCCATCCAGTGAAGCTCAATGTTGAGAACAGACAATGGAGGTCTCCCCTGCAAGATGCTGTGACTTGCGCCAGCATGGATGGCTTTATAAGGGGATTAAGCAAAGTAATGGAGGATACAGCTATCAGTGGCTACTAGTCGTGGTGGTTATATATTACCTCCAGGAGCAGAATCTCTTCTCTGGGGACCTCCTTTGTGGTAGTACCCCTCTGCCTCCACTGTTTTGATCAGCTTGCAAATTCTGCAAATGCTCCAAAGATATCTGACTCCTTTGGATTACAAGCCTTGGCCGCATGGGCAGCCACCCTCCTCTGCCTCCAGTAAATTGAGTGCAGCTTGTTATACCGTCTGAACCCAGACAGCCTGCTTAAACTGTGGAAACAACCTGGCTTTAAAGCATAATTGTGGAGCTGGCTTTGTTTTACCAATCGTAGGAGAACCCATAGTTTAGGGTTCATGCAACACACTAGTAAATCTGAAACAGAAGTGGAAACTCCTGATTTCCTCTTACCAACTTCAGCTAGAGGACGAGCAGGGAGGTAGAAGCACAGGAGCCCAAGGGGTGCCTAGACTTGCTCTTGTAATGCTAAACTAAGTTGAGTGTTACATCCAGATGGATCCTCTATAAGTCCTTAGTCTCCTCTTGCTTTCAAAGGAAGCTTAAACAGCATAAAGAAGGCTGATCGCCGAAGAATTGATGCTTTTGAATTATGGTGCTGGAGGAGACTCTTGAGAGTCCCATGGACTGCTAGAAGATCAAACCTATCCATTCTTAAGGAAATCAGCCCTGAGTGCTCCCTGGAAGGACAGATCGTGAAGCTGAGGCTCCAATACTTTGGCCACCTCATGAGAAGAGAAGAATCCTTGGAAAAGACCCTGATGTTGGGAAAGATTGAGGGCACTAGGAGAAGGGGACGTCAGAGGACAAGATGGTTGGACAGTGTTCTCGAAGCTACCAACATGAGTTTGACCAAACTGTGGGAGGCAGTGGAAGACAGGAGTGCCTGGCGTGCTATGGTCCATGGGGTCACGAAGAGTCGGACACGACTAAACGACTAAACAACAACAAGCTCTCCCTGGGATGTGTTATCACTTGGTGAACATGCAGTAATACTGATGACTTACAGGAAAGCTCTGTGTAAACAGCTCCCAGGTGTATGCTTGCAAGCCACAGTGATTTTTTTTTTTAAGTAGAGAAGTGGTTAATGCATCTATAAATAAAAAATGCACTGCATTGCATTCTAGGTCACCTTGACCTGGGACAACCAAGGATACACATGTTGATCTTTGGGCTGTTTTATCCATTGTTGCTATTTAGTCGTTTAGTCGTGTCTGACTCTTCGTGACCCCATGGGCCAGAGGACGCCAGGCACTCCTGGCTTCCACTGCCTCCCGCAGTTTGGTCAGACTCATGTTGGTAGCTTCGAGAACACTGTCCAACCATCTCATCGTCCCCTTCTCCTTGTGCCCTCCATCTTTCCCAACATCAGGGTCTTTTCCAGGGAGTCTTCTCTTCTCATGAGGTGGCCAAAGTATTGGAGCCTCAGCTTCACGATCTGTCCTTCCAGTGAACACTCAGGGCTGATTTCCTTCAGAATGGATAGGTTTGATCTTCTTGCAGTCCATGGGACTCTCAAGAGTCTCCTCCAGCACCATACTCAACTATAAACCCAGGTTTGCCATAGAGTGTACACAGTAACCAAGGAATAACAGCTTATATACTAAGGGGCCCCCTTACTTCATATAACCTTGCCTGGCAACTGCATTCTTCAGATGGAACAGTGCTGAGAGTACTGGACTTTTAGTGTTGCAGCTTCAGCCTTTCTGGAATTGGTTACCTGGGGTACTGAGGTTATCCTATCAGCCAACCCTGCAGCAGCTGCTGCTGAATGCCTGCTCTGAGTAAGACTTCCCTCATCCCTGGTCTGATTCTGCCTAGTAATAATAATAATATTTGTACCCCGCCCTCCCCGGCCGAGGCTGAGCTCAGAGCGGCTAACATCATAAAAACAACACAATAAGCCTAAAAACAGACATAAATTAATTAAAATACATCTTAAAATTAATTCAGACAAGTTAAAATCTGGGCAGGTGGCAATTTATCAGGTTGGAATTGAGAGTGGTTAATACTTGCTAGGACCAACTGTTCCCACTGATCATACAAGGAGCGGGTTGGAGGCCTCCTTCGGGCTTGTTTTATACAAAGGAAAGTAAGTGAAACTGCATCCTGCCCAAAGGCCTGGCGCAACAGCTCCACCTTGCAGGCCCTGTGGAAAGATGTCAAATCCCACAGGGCCCTGGTCTCTTGCGGGAGAGCGTTCCACCAGGCCGGGGCCACGGCTGAAAAGGCCCTGACTCTAGTAGAGCCAGTCTAATTTCCCTGGGGCCCGGGATCTTCAAGGTGCTGTTGTTGGCAGGCCGTAAGGTCCTCCGCGGGGCATACCAGAAGAGGCGGTCCGATGGGTACGAGGGTCCTAGGCCGTATAGGGCTTTAAAGGTTAAAACCAGCACCTTAAACCTGATCCTGTACTCCACCACCAGCCAGTGCAGCTGGTATAGCACTGGGTGAATGTGATCCCGCTGCTTTGGTCACCATGTATGATGACCTCTTGTCGGAAGAGAGGCAGGGGAAATGTGGCATTGATTTGTGGTGGTTCCATTGCTACTTGGATGGTCATTCCCAGAGAGTGATGCTTTGGGCCCATGGAGCTTTCAGTGTGGGGTTCAAATTTTCTTCCTATGCTGTTTAACATCTACATGAAGCCGCCGAGTGGGGTTATCCTGCGTTTTGGAGTATGTTGTCAGCAATATGCTGGTGACACACAGGTCTACTTCTCCTTTACATCTGTGGATGTACTGGGCCATTGCCTTGCCTCGTGGATGGATTGGATGAGAGCCAGCAAACTGAAGCTCAATCCAGATAAGATTCAGGCACTGTTAGTGGGTGTGGTTCCCAAGAGGTTGCCTGCTCTTGACGGGGTTACACTATTTCTGAAGGAGTGGGCATGTAGCTTGGGGGTGCTTTTGGATCCTGTTGCTTGAGGCTCAGGCGACCTCAGTGTCCTGGAGTTCCTTCCACCACCTTTGGCCGCTGGCTCAGCTGTGACCCTACCTGCACAGGGACTCCTGTCTATGTTCTGGTAACCTTTAGGTTAGATTACTGCATGGCTGATGGGAGCTGGTGCCCACCAACCTCTGGGAGGTCACAGGTTCCCCACTCCTGCCTTAGACGGTGCTCTTTGATGTGCTCTTAGGCAAGCCAAGGCACTCACCTTCAGTTCTCCTTCTGGCAATAACAGGGACTTTGTCTTGCAGCACTGCTCTGGAGAATAAATCCAGCTTGTCAGTGATTTTGCACATTGCAAAGCGCTTTAGCGATGACTCCGTGTGGTTTGGCTGCCCGTATTCACGGATCTCCGTTCTGTAACCTCATTGTTCTGTGCCTGATCTGGGCGTTGAGGTATGCGGGGGGATGATTTGCAAACTGTTCCCGTTTCTAGGTGGGCATGAGATGAAAGGGGGTCTCTTCCCCGTGTTTCTGTGTAATGCCGATTCCCAAGTGGCATGCAATGGAGATTTGGGAGCGAGCCTTGAGGAGGAAATCAGTTCAGTCTGTGTGCTTTTACTCGGGGAAGTAAGAATGTAAGAGCACCCCTTCTGAATCAGGCCAGTTGGCCTCTTGAGTCCATCATCCTGCTCTCATGAGCCTGTAGGAAGCTCAAGGACTTGAAAGCAACTGGACTTGCCCCTCCTGCTGTTTCCAGCAAGTGGTACTTGCAAGCATCTTGTGTCTGACTCTGGAGGCATCCGCTGCAGCTAACAATCCTCTCAGGGCTAGGCTGCAGTAGTAGTCATCTGGGGTGGGGTGGGGGGTGAGCCAGGAGTCATGGGACCAGCCAGTGGCCAAGCCCAAAGAAGGGATGCGGGTGGCGCTGTGCTCTAAACCACTGAGCCTCTTGGGCTTCTGATCAGAAGGTTGGTGGTTCGAATCCGCACAAAGGGGTGAGCTCCCGTTACTCGGTCCCAGCTCCTGCCTACCTAGCAGTTTGAAAGCACACCAGTGCAAGTAGATAAATAGGTACCACTGTGGCGGAAAGGTAAACAGCATTTCCGTGCGCTCTGGTTTCCATCACGGTGTTCTGTTGCACCAGAAGCGGTTTAGTCCTGCTGGCCGCATGACCGGGAAAGCTGTCTGTGGACAAACGCCGGCTCCCTCGGCCTAAAAGCGAGGTGAGTGCCGCAACCCCATAGTCACCTTTGACTGGACTTAACTGTCCAGGGGTCCTTTACCTTTGCGTACCAAGACCCCCAGAAAATTCCCACCAATAACTCAGACAGACACATAATTTTAGGTTTTGTTCAAAATTACAAATTCATTTGAGTGTTGGCCTTAGGCTTTGGTTAATCTTCTGCCGCACGGTGGGACAGGACCAGCTCTGACTTCCTACGGTAGGAAAGTCAAGTAAACACCCCATGGTGGAGGAGATAACTGAGTCCAGCCAATCTCCCCCACCAGAAATGTTCCCCAAGGCTCTTGCTCTGTATTGGCCCCAGCCCCGCACCATTGCGGGGGTGTAAGGACTAGAGCTCCGGAGCCCCAGGATTCCTTTAACGGAATACTTCTATAAGAGCAACACTGAGGGGCATGCACCTCCATGCGATACCCCTCCCAAACTCATCAACCAAAGCCTAACCCGCCAACCTAACAAGTTGTGACTATTGCTAAGCAGTAGGCGAAAAACCAGATGGCAACAGCCAATCAGCCAACTGGAAAAAATTCCTACTGGCCCCTGAATACAGGTGGCGCCATAGCAAGGTCAGTCTAAACCTGCAAAGAAAAGGAGGTGGGCGGGAGGGAGATTCAAATCATTAGCAGGAATGAGCTTGAAACTAAAACGCTGAGTACTTAAGCACTTGCCCTGTCAATCAAGGAATGGATACATGCAATTTACCCCAGCAACACTCAGCCCTCCAATCATCTTCTCTCTTAAGCTTAGACCCACCCCTTAACACACACAGTCTTTTCTGTTGGGTCCGGCCGCAACCCCCATTATTCCCTATGGGGTTAATGAGCTTTACCTTTACCTCAAGCCCAAAGAACAAACTAGGAGGTGGGATTGAAGATCAGTCCCCAAGCCCTTTGTTGTGTTGTTGTTTTTATTCTTTTAATAAAACACTTTCGGGATCCACTTGACTCTGCACCCCACCCCATGTTAAGGAACCCCATGGGGAGGGTTTCCTGGGTGTCCTTTAAGATGGTCCCCAAAGCACCGTCAGGTCTGCATTGAACTCTGGTGTGCTTAACACCCACACATGATTGTCAAAGCCATATTGTGATTTAGCTCCTCAAGGCTTTTGAGCCAAAGAGGTTTGGATTACAACTCCCATAAATCCTGAAGGGCTTTTGCATGTGTGTTGAAAGCTGGGATTTGAGGCGGGGGGGGAGGGGGAGGCAAAGGAGAAAAGAGGGAAATAAACAAGGCTCTGTTCGGAAGCCAGAGGAAGGTGCCTTTCCACTGTATTGTGGTGCCCCCTTGTGGGTCACTTCTCTGCAAGAGGGATGCCTCCTGGCTGTCCTTCGCAGCTGCAGTGTCTGCTAATATCTCGATGCTTCTGAACAAAGGAGCTGCTGGTGCGGGACTGCAGGAAGCTGAGCATGAAAAAGCATGGTCAGGGGAACTTTTCTGGCCCAAGGGCCACATTCCTTTCTGGGCAACCTCCGGAAGGCCACATGCCAGAGGCAAAAGTGAGCAGAGCAATGAGCAATGAATAAGCACCCTACTTTTGTGCAGCAACCTAGTTTCTACACGCACCACTTTACCTGACATCCAAGCAAGGAAGAGGCACCGCCAGATTCAAGGGCCATAGCTCAGTGGTAGAGCCTTGCAAGCGGCAGAGCCTTGCAAGCAAGGAAGTCCCAGGTTCAATTCCCAGCATCTCCAGGTAAGTTTGGGAGACACTCCTGCCTGAAACCCTCGGCAGCTGCTGATAGTCAGTGTAGGCCAGTGTTTCTCAAGCCTGGGTCCCTGACAGTTGTTGGACTACAACTCCCATCACCCCTAGCTAGCAGGACCAGTGGTCGGGGATTAGGGGAGTTGTAGTCCCACAACAGGTGGGGAGCCAAGTTTGAGAATCAGTGGCTGTAGACAATACTCGAGAAGGAGGAAAGTTAGGCCAGGGAGGGGGGTGGCCTGGGGAGAGGGTGTGTAGCTAAGGAGGGGCCTGGGGATTATCCTGAGGGCCACACAGTGATGCCTGGAGGGCCGCATTGGACCTCCGGGCCTCATATTCCCAACCCCAATGTAAAGAGCAGTCTCCTAGCAGGAAGGGGATCTTGATTTTAATTGTTATTTATTTTACCTGTAACCCGCCTTGAGTCCTATCAGGGGGGAAGGTAGAGTATAAATAAATGTAATAATAATTTATACCGTAGATGACATTTAAACTGCCCTTTCTCCAAGTAGCTCAAGACGGGGTTCTTCCCACCACACCCCATTTTACCCTCACAACAACCCTGTGAGGTAGGTTAGGCTAGTAACTAGCTGGAGGCAACCTCCTGGTGATTCTGGCAGGAAAATCACTTGGGGAAGGGTCATAGCTCAGCGGCAGAGCATCTGCTTTGCATGCAGAAGATCCCAGCTTCAGTCCTTGGCATCTGCAGAGAGAAACCCTCTCTGAAACCCTGTCAGTGAGTGTAGGCAATATTGAGCTAAGTGGATGAATGGCCTGGCTCAGTATAAGGCAGCTGCCTGTAACCTGTCTGTAGCCTGTCTGTCTGTCATTCCCCTTTCTTTTTTTGTGAGATGCTAAACTTCTTACCACTGGGTCTGCAAGGAGGTTACGGTGGCAGGTGAAGCATTTTCTTTTAGTATAAACACTGGGAGGATTATCATGGTAGCCGCCCTGCAGCTTCTGTGCACAATTGTTTATACTGGCATTTTTTTCTGTGCCGCGCAAAATCTGTGCCTGCCGGAAGGGGTTATGCCGCAGTCAGCTTCCCCTTCTGTTTTTGCAAATACCATTTAACGCAACACATCCGCCACACAGAGAGAGCACAGCCCCCGGTGATGAGCTGTGCGTTTATTCATCCTTTCTACCCACTTAAATACCCAACCGTGCCTCCTTATGTTTGGCCAGTTTACCAGCCGCTGCCCTTTCTGTCGTGCTTTCTGTGTGAGCTGCCGAGGCAGGGAGCATCAAGCTTCAAGGGCTGTGCTGGAAAGCCAGGACTGTTGCAAACTTTCTGGTGGCAAGGGAGTTTTCTGGCTTTGCTGCAACAGAAGGGGCTTCTAATCACCTTTTGAAGATGTCTGCCGATGTGACATGAAGGCTGGCAACATCAACCTGGCTGGCCAGCTAGCCCCCGTGCTCACGTCATGCACACATGACACGTGAGGTGCAGATGTGTTACGAGCACACCGTGCAATTTGCGTGTGCAACGCAAGCATGTCACGCAGCATGAGTACACGGTGTGTGCATGTTGCCGCAGTGTGTGTGTGTACACAGTGGTACCTCGACTTACAAAGGCGATCCGTTCCGTGGCGCTCTTCGGAAGTCGAAAACTTCGTAAGTCGAAGCGTCCATTTTGCGCATGCGCAAAGCGTGATCTTGCGCTTTGCACATGCGCAGACCCCGCACGTCGCAAAAATACTTCCCGGTTAGCGGACCTCGGAAGTCAAAACCTTCGTAAGTCGAGGCATTCGTAAGTCGAGGTACCACTGGTAGCTCAACTTACGAACAACTCGACAACCGAATTTTTCGATTTACGAATGGGGCAACAGAAACCACGACGGTTTTAGATTGGGTTTTTTCGACTTACGAATTTTTTGATGGGGTTGCTTCGACTTACGAAGTTTTCCATTTCCAATGCATTCCTATGGGAAATTGCATTTCCAGTGGTGCTTTTTGACTTTCGAATTTTTCGACCGTGCCTTCGGAACGGATTAAATTTGTAAGTTGAGGCACCACTGTATATATATATATATATATAGAGAGAGAGAGAGAGAGAGAGAGAGAGAGAGAGAGAGAGAGAGAATTTATATACCGCCCTATACCCAGGGTCTCAGGGCGGTTCACAGAATAAAATCAAGATATAAAACCACAAAATACATAATAAAAATACAAACAACAACCCAATACCTCCCCCCCCAAAAAAAAAATTTCAAAAAAGGGCATAGGATGTCAATCAAATCAATCAAAGGCCTGGTTAAAAAGGAGCGTTTTTGCCTGGCACCTAAAGGTGTATAGTGAAGGCACCAGGCGAACTTCCCTGGGGAGAGCATTCCACAGACGGGAAGCCACTGCAGAAAAGGCCCGTTCTCGTGTTGCCACCCTCTGGACCTCTCAAGGAGGAAGCACACAAAGGAGGGCCTCAGAAGATGATCTCAGGGTCCAGGTAGGTCCATATGGAAAGATGTAGTTGTTGAGAATATTGAGATGGCCAGGCCCCTTTCTTGAAAATTTTTTTGGGGGGGCTTGGTCCCTCCCCCCACCCAGATGGCAGCCCTGACATCACCCCCTCCATGTGGGAATCCCTTGCAGATTACTGCTGTGCCTAGAGACACAGTCAGGTCGTGTATCCACAGCAGTGACCAGAGAAGAAATGATTGCTGGAAGGAATGCAGAGAGAAGAAATGCCATGGTGCATCTGCAGCAGCACAGCCGGATGCCTTCATCTGCCCCGGCTGCAACAAAACATCTCTCTCCCACATGGGTCTCTACAGGACACAGCAGGTGATGCAGCTTCCAACAGTTTGACCTCACCACTAAGGGCACACTCCTCCATTGACTTCCGAGACAGAAAGATACCAACACATCATGTAGAGAGTCAGCATGTGGCGGTCAAGTGCCCATTGCTCTGTAACACCAAATGTTCCATAGCAGGGATGGGGAACCTGAAGGCTTCCAGATGTTACTGGACTCCAGCTCCCATCAGCCCCAGCCAGCATGGCCCAATGATCAGCGCTGTTGGGAGATTGAGTCTAGCAAGCTCCCCATCCCTGCTGTGCAGAGTCAGGACTGCCAGTTGCTGCAAGGACTAAACACAGCAGGTCTGTTACACTGTTTGTGGATTTCCATTTGGCTAAGAGGTACCCCCCCCCTCCTGCTGTTGTTCGACTATGGCTCCCATTGGCTCTAGCAAGCACTGGATGGTGGGATTTGTAGTCCAAAATATTTAGAGAACACCCTGGCCTCAGCTACATTGGCAACAAAAAGCGCTTTATATGTGTTGTATATGCATTATAACATTGTGACACCAGATGGCGCTGTGGAGTTCTGTTTTTGCCAACCCAATTTCTTACACAAAGTTTGCAACGCGTTTAACTGAAACGCTTCTTTGATGTGTTTAGAGATCCAGCCCATGTTGGGGGAGGCTGGGGTAAGCCTCTTTTCAAACAGGATGCTGGACTCATGTTGATACGATGAGCGATTCCTCGGTCCCACTTAGTTGCGTGATCGCCCTATCCCATATATGCCTGTTTCAATTGCTTGGGGAGTGGTTGGAATCCTGAGCACTTTGTGCTGCAACGTTTTGGATGGACTGCTTCAATCTGCCGAATTGGCACTGTTAGAGCTGCCACATAATACCTGTTTGGCTGTTGTAAGAAGTTATTCTTTTAGCGTGACAGCGCCTGCACTTTGCAACTCCCATTGACTCCAGGCAGGCTCCTATCCTGCATTCTTTTCGACACCTGCTTAACACATTCTCTTTTTTTTGCTCAAGCAAGCTGATGCAGACACATAGAACTTTTGTCTCTTTTTAGCTACTGTTCGTTTTCATCTTTTGAATGCTTTGATAAACCTGTTTTAGACTGTTTTTTAAAAAAACAAAAACCTAGAATTATAATGTTTTGCTTTCTATTTTTATAAAGGGCTTAGAGGTATGGGTTTGTTCACACACACACACACACACGCACACACCAACAATCAGGCAGTATATAAATTTTGCTAAATAAATGAATTGATCAGTCAAATAGTTAACCTTCAGTCATTTGATCATGCTCAAACATTATCTGCTAGTCCAAGAATGTCACGGTGTACATGGAAACTTGCCCACATATATTTGTGTGCGTAGAGAGATACAGTTATAGATAGCCATCTATTTCTCATCTTCAATTGGTGGGTTCCTTGCTTAATTGCTTAATTGCCAAAATGGCACCACCCCACACGAGAGGGAGGAAATCTGCACATTTGAGGGAACCCCGAGGTGTGCAGAAGTGGAGGCAAGTGAATCTCTAGGGAGGAAAAAAACTTGTGAAGGGAGGATTACAAAAACAGTGCCATAAAGACAGAGCATATTCAGTAACTCTGGCGTGTAGGCTGATGCCCCGGCGATGGGAAGTTTGGGGTGGGAGTGACTGGAATCCTGAGCAGCAGGACTTGACAAGGCAACATTTTTGCGGCAGCTCCCACTTGTTTAGTTGTGATGTCATTCGTTAGCAAAGGCAGGGAGTCGGGGGCTGTTTGTCCATGACCTTGAAGCAGCCCAGGATTCTTGGATTAGCTGGTTGGTGGCATTTGGAAAGCCCAGTGATTTCAAACTGCACAAGCAAAAATGGATCACCTGATCTATCATGATGATGCCAGGTAAGCAGCAGGGAGTGCGGAGGTTCCAGCCTGCCAGATACATATCCAATTCCCCACTCCTGAGATAGGTCTTCCAGCACATATTAGGGATGTCCTAAGCTGGGAGCAACCGATAATAAATACCTTTCAGGAGTGAGCTTCTCCTAGGGATTCTGTTTTAGTTTTAAGAAGAAGGCTCTCTCTTTCCCCTGCCCCTGCTGACAGCTGATTCCTAAAAGGAAAAGGAAATTTTGCAATGCAGAATGGGATGGAAGGGCAAATGGTACCCTCCAGACTAGTGAGAATCTGTGTAAAAGAGAAGGGAGAGGCCAATTCATCATCTCCAGGCTCAGGTGCTCTCTGGCACTGGTAGTTTACCAGGAGTTGTTTGGAGGGGGGGGGAGGGAACTGCAATATGTTGCAGAAATTGGACAGCTACCATCGTCATCGGGAAGAGAGGGACCACCTGCGGGAATGAGAGCATGCTTTCAAGCCCTTTTTTTTAAAGGAGGAAGAGTAGGGGAAGCTGACACCAGTAGCAATACATCCACATGCTCCACATGGGGATAGGTGGCTGGAACAAAATTCTGGTGGTGCTTTCATGTGGCTAGCCTTGTCCATTCTGAGACTCCCAAAATAATAAGACATTGAGTCGTATGGTCCTTAGATTTTTATTATTGCAGAAGCTTGGGCTACAGTCCACTTTGTCAGATGTAAGTAATTATGGGTGAACTCTCCTTAAAAAAAATTAGTGTTGGGTTTTTTGGGGGGGAGGGGAGACCAGGGGGAGCGGAGCTTCTTGGAGCAGGAGACACCTGTGCTTCTTCACCAGCCTAACTCATTGGTGCCTCTTGGCCTCCCCCACCCCAGTGTCCTGCTTCAGCTTCTACCTCTGATTCTGGACCGCTTTCTGCCACAGAGTCTCCCAGCTCATGAAGCCCCGTTACCTCTCCAGATTCCGACACCTCCTCCTCCCAGTCTTCTCCCCATGACCGCTCATTGTCATCCCTCCACCAATCCCTGGGCTCTGGTTCTGCCACACGCTCTTTGTGATACCCTGACAGAAGCTTCCTATGTAGATCGTTGTCCTGTGGGCAGCATCCCAAGTCTCCCCCTCCTGCCTACACACAAGCCTTTAAAGATTGTGTGTTTAGTGCTGACGGTGAGGTTGGCGTTTCTCGACTCCTGTATTTGATAATGGTTTTAGCTTCACTGCTTTTCATTGCATTCTATTGTGCCAGTCACTTATATTTGGCTTTTGCTGGCTGGATATTTTGGAATCTGTGCTGGGTTTTTATTACATCTTGTTTTATTGTTATGCTTTTTAAAAAAATAAAAAAATCTGTAAACACCTAGATAACTTATATTAAGAGGTGTTTTATCCATAAAAGGATGTTATAAATTAACACAGGGGTAGGCAACCTAAAGCCCATGGTCCACAAGCAGCCCACGGGGGTCGTTTAACCAGCCCCCGAGCCGCCCCCGAACTGAGCTGCCTGCTTGGCAAGTCCCCGCGCATTGCACTAAACTGGCACAGTCCGGCGCAGGAACTCGCTTCCGCAGTGCCGAAAATCACGTCTGCACAGATGCTGGAAAATGCGTCTGCACAGATCCAGCCCATAGAGGGATCTCCGCTGGAGTGAACCGGCCCCGGCGAGGTAAACCTTGCCAACCCCTGAGTTATGAATTAACACCAACGTCCCAGACTGCACCACTTCTGAATAAAAAATATAAGACTGCTGAATTGGGACAAAGGGGTGCATCTATTCCAGAGAAGGGGGGGACACTGGCCTTCCAGATGTTGTGGATGTTGTCCAACTGCCATCAGCTCCTGCCAACATAAGCAATGCTCAAGGGTGATGGGAGTTGTAGTCCTGCAGCATCTGGAGGACCACAGGTTGCCCAACCAAAATCCTCATAAGGGCATAAGAAGAGCCTGCTGGATCAGGCCAATGGCCCATCTAGTCCAGCATCCTGTTCTCACAGTGGCTGACTAGATGCCTGTGGGAAACCAGCAAGCAGGATCCAAGCACAAAAGCAACTCTCTCCTCCTCCTGTGGTTTCCAGGAACTGGTATTCAGAAGCATTGCTGCCTCCAGCTGTGATAGCCCTCTCTTCCGGGAATGTCTGTAGTCCTCTTTCAAGGCCACCCAAATTGGGGGCCATTACTGCCTCATGGGGGAGCAAGTTCCATAGCTGACTATGCATTGCATGAAGAAATCCTTTTACCTGTCCTAAATATTCAGCTTCATTAGGTGTCCAAGAGAGGGAGAAGCAGTGGCACCTCTACTTACAAATAACTCTACTTACGAATGTTTCTACTTACGAATGGAGCTCCGTCCGCCATCTTGGATGCGGTTTAGATAGGATTTTTTCTACTTACGAATTTTTAGATAGGATTTTTTCTACTAACGAATTTTTTCTCCCAATGCATTCCTATGGGATTCGACTTACAATTTTTTTTTCTACTTACAAATGTGTGTTTGGAACGCATTGAATTCGTAAGTAGAGGTACCACTGTACTTTTCTCTACCTACTCTCTCAAGACCACATATCATTTTATAAGCTTCTGTCATGTCCCTTCTGATTCACCTTTTCTCTAAACTAAAAATTCCCAAATGCTGCAACCATTCTTCATAGGGGAGTTGCTCGGTCCCCCTTGATCATTTAGTCAAATGTGATGGCATTCCATCTTGCACCAGCCCCACCAGCAAACGTGGACAACGATCAAAAATAATGAGAGATGTAGCTTTGCAACATTTGGAGAGCCACGGATTCCTTATTCCTAATCTTAGTCCGAACATCTGGAAGGCACCAGGTGAGAGAAGCTTGCTGCAGCCATTCCACCATGCAAGGAATTCTGCAGTTTGTGTCAAGCTTCTTAGAAAACTGGCCGAAAAGAGAGAGAGAGCTGATTTCCATCTCCCTCGAGCCACTGCTTCCTGTTGCATTTTTTAAATGGCTAATCTGTGAAGTCGAGACAGATAACTCCCTGCTTTCTTGTGACACTCTCTGTTATGTTTCCCTTCCTGCTGTCCCCTGGAGCAACTGGCAGAAGAGATTCTCATGCCTAAGAAAAGCAGAATCCTTGCATTTTCTGGGCTCAGAAAGCATCCTGCTGTGAGGCATCCTCTTGGATCTCTGTCTGTTTAGAGAATACACAGAAGGCTGATGACCGGCGTATGTGTTTGCAAGAGCTTTAAAGAACATGCCAGCATACCTGGCACCCGGGCTTCTGCAATGCAGGATTATTCCTATGGGCAATTCTGATGTTATGTCTTTGTGTCCCCCTTTGGCAGATCGACTGCTGCTGTTCAAAATGCTTTTAGACGTGCACTTAACCCGCAGCACAGACAACAATGCCTGGGACATCAGCTAATTATTCTGGATTACCACCATTATCTAGGGGCTTTGGCAGAATTTCCACTTTTGGCACGTGCCAGTGGGCTTTCTTCATGGCTCTCATTTTCTCTCTTCCAAGGCTTTAACCAGCTGCTGGCTTCCTCTTCTCCTGTTAGGGTCTGCGACTTTTGAATGGGAGGGCTCCTCTTAATTTTGTTTCATGCTTTTATTCAAAAATAAATCTATCCTGCCTAATTTGGTAAGGACGTGGCATCCAAATCAGTTAACAGAATGCTACAAAACAGATGTTGTTGTTGTTGTTGTTTAGTCGTTTAGTCGTGTCCGACTCTTCGTGACCCCATGGGCCAGAGCACGCCAGGCACTCCTGTCTTCCACTGCCTCCCGCAGTTTGGTCAAACTCATGTTCGTAGCTTCGAGAACACTGTCCAACCATCTCGTCCTCTGTCGTCCCCTTCTCTCGACCATGGATTGACTATACTGAGCTAGATATGGTTCTCTTCCCCCTTCATTTAGTCCCCACAACAACCCAGTTTAGGCTGAGAGGCAGCAACTGGCCCAAGGTCACCCAGTCAGCTTTGTGGCTGAATGTGGATTCGAACTCTGGTCTCCCAGGCCTAACACTCTAACCACTGCTCCACATTTGAAAGAAACCACACTCCACGCAGCCCATGTTGTTGTTATATAGGCGGAAGGTGAGCCAAACTCCCAAATGAAGCACTATGAAACGATTCTCTTGTGCCGCAACTGCACTTTTAAAGAAAAGAATATGCCATTTGTCTGGCCCTGTGGTGTCCTGGGAATTGAGGTGAGATGGCTGCGCAGAAAAGGATTTGTGGACAGACAGTGGTGTGTGGGAAAGGGAGCTGCCATGAGCAAATGAGCCAAAAGCAGGGGACACACAGGGGACACAGCGGGTTGGCTTTCATTTGAGCATGTGGATGGGTTGGTGTCTCTCTGTGTGTAGACTAGCACAAGCGAGAGAGAGAGAACAAATTATTTTCATTTTTCTTTCACTTGAGAGGCTCTGCTTGGCCTAATTGGCAGGGAAAGTGGCCGCTGCCGGGAAGATTCCGCTGACCATCAGTTGACGCTGACGAAACTCCTGCTTTCAATGGGAGCAGAGGCATCCAAGGAGTCATTTCTCTACCTCTGCTGCTTCTCAGGAGCAACTCCCTCCAGCGAGGTGATGGTTCGTTCCCTCCAAATGGAGGCTTTCCCTAGAAGGGAGCCGAGGCTGAGAGAGAGCTAATTGAAGAAAAATCCCATGTCTCTGGCAGAGCCATGGCAGGCCACAGAAGAGACAGAGTGCTGTGTGTCAAAGAGATAATGCTCTCTCCCCAACATGCCAGTAGCTGAAGGTTTAAAATCCTCGCCTTCTGCCACGGGAATCTTTTCTTTCACTGCTATTCAGACAAAGGACAGAGCAGAGGGAATCTTTGCCTCCTATCCTAAAATGTTCTATAGAGCATTTATTTAACTCAAAAGGGTTTTTCTTTTCTTTTTTTTAAAAAAGGTTCTTCCTTTATGGATAGCTCAGTCAGTAGAGCACGAGGCTCTTAATCTCAGAGTAGTCATGGGTTTGAGCCCCACGTTAAGCAAAAGATTCCTGAATTGCTGGCGGTTGGACTAATTGACCCTCATGGACCTTCCCTACTCTACAATTCTATTATTCTCTTAAATATTTATAATCCTGCCTTTGTTAAGTTTAACAGGTGTCCTTTCCCAGTTCTGATCTCAGAGCATGGTAACCTTATGTTGGCTGCCCACATGCTACTAGGCCAAGTTCAGGGTCCTTGTTAATATACAAGGCCATTTGCAACTTGGACCTGAGGTACCTTCAAGTCTGTTTCATGACTTATATCCCTACCCAACCACTGAGGCTTTGGGAGGAATCACTGCTAGTGGATCCTAGTGGGTCAGACACACAGCTCATTTCCACCAGGATTGTGAGTTCAGCATGTCCTCCAACATTTCTCTGATGAAAGTAAAGGTAAAGGGACCGCTGACAGTTAAGTCCAGTCGCGAACGACTCTGGGGTTGCGGCGCTCATCTCGCTTTACAGGCTGAGGGAGCCGGAGTTTGTGTGCTCCGCAGACATTTTTTCCGGGTCATGTGGCAAGCATGACTAAGCCACTTCTGGCGCAATGGAACACCAACACCAGAGCAGCGCACGGAAACGGTGTTTACCTTCCCACCGGAGCGATACCTATTAATCTACTTGCACTTTTGGGCATGCTTTTAAATGGCTAGGTTGGCAGGAGCTGGGACTGAGCAACGGGAGCTCACCCCGTCGCGGGGATTCGAACCACCGACCTTTTGATCGGCAAGCCCGAGGCCCAATGGTTTAGACCACAGTGCCACCCACGTCCCCTGATGAAAATAGGGACGTCCTATTCAACAACAACAACAACAACAACAACAACAACAACAACAACAATTGTTTATACCCCATTGATCTGACAGGGTTGCCCCAGCCACTATGGGAGGCTTCCAATGTAAAAACATAATAAAACATTAAACGTCTTCTAAAGGTTGTAAAGTTACTCATCTCCTTGGCTTGGGGATCTCATAACTCCATACCTTCCATTGAAAATAAGGGTGTCCTACCATACCTTCCAACATTTCTCCGATGAAAATAGGGATGCCTTAAGGAAAAGTGGGACCAGGGCCGGCCCGCTGTGCTGGGAAACGGGGCAGGGCGGGGGCGCCAGAGGGATCCGTCGCACCACGGCGCCAGGGCACCAAATATACTTAAGACGGCCCTTAGTGGGACATGGTGGGATCAAATCAGAAACCAGGATGGCTTCTCTAAATCAGGGACTGTCCCTGGAAAATAGGGACACTTGGACAATCTGGTTCAGTAGTGTGGTCTCAATTCTGCAGAACTCCTTCCTGGATGAGTTCAGACAGGCCCCCCTCCCTGTTCAACTTTCAGCGCTCGGTGAAGGCTTTCCTTTATTTTTCCAGGAGGCATTTGAAATAAGCATTTCCGATTAACTGAGTTTATGATGGATGATTATATTCTGCTTGTAGGGGGCAACATGCCGGGAATTGCAATTGGGGAGCGTGGCTGTGGCTGGTGGGCTTTTTGTAGATGGGATCGCGGACTTGATGTGTCTTTGGTTTGATCCAGTTGGGTTTTCCTTGTGCTTCTCTTGAAGGAAGGGGGAATTAAAATCCAATAAATAAAACATCCATTTCCAGTTCTGAGTAGTAAACAGCTGTCAGTATCCAATGCAGTCAATACAGTTCCTTTCACTAGGCACATTATAATTATTCTTTAAACTTCTTTTCCTTAGGTCTCGGTCTCTCTCTCTCTCTCTCTCTCTCTCTCTCTCTCTCTCCCACCCCGTTTTTTAATTCCTGCAATAAATTGCATGTTCCCATTTCCATCACCACTTTGTCTTGTTTACAGTCAAACCGCTCCTGGGTTGAATAATTTACAAAATAGCTGTCTCCCTGAGCACAAGTAATGCCGGCCGTATGTAGGATGAGGAGAGGAAGGAATGTACAAATTACAGGCTGCAAGCAGCTCAACAGAAAATGGGAATGAGTAAGCAACGCCTGTGATTCTCAGTTGTACAAAAGTGCAAGGTCAGTTTGCGTGGCAGCCGCCTCATCCCTTGTTGTAGGGGGCAGACCTGTGCGCTGTGACGTCAGCCTCACGTCCTTACGCAAGCTGCATACATAAATCAAACGTAACTGGCACAGATACAGGTCCTTGCTGCAACTGCCTCCTGGCAAATGGGTAATTGGTTTTGATGCCACAGCGTTCCTTGGCTGTGCTGGCTTAGTTGCCAATGCACTGCCTGCATCATCATTGGCCTTTGGACTGACTCAGTCTGACCCCGGTGTTACCATCGCCTAAGGCTTTATCCTGTTGTCTTTGTCCATGGAGAAACATCTTAAAAAGCAGAGACATCAGCTTGCCTACAAAGGTCCGTATAGTTAAAGCTATGGTTTTCCCAGTAGTGATGTATGGAAGTGAGAGCTGGACCATAAAGAAGGCTGATCGCCGAAGAATTTGAATTATGGTGCTGGAGGAGACTCTTGTGAGTCCCATGGACTGCAAGAAGATCAAACCTATCCATTCTGAAGGAAATCAGCCCTGAGTGCTCACTGGAAGGACAAATCGTGAAGCTGAGGCTCTAATACTTTGGCCACCTCATGAGAAGAGAAGACTCCCTGGAAAAGACCCTGGTGTTGGGAAAGATGGAGGGCACAAGGAGAAGGGGACGACAGAGGATGAGATGGTTGGACAGTGTTCTCGAAGCTACGAACATGAGTTTGACCAAACTGCAGGAGGCAGTGCAAGACAGGAGTGCCTGGCGTGCTATGGTCCATGGGGTAACAAAGAGTCGGACACGACTAAATGACTAAACAACAACAACAAGGCTTTATCCTACAGATATTTAAATGAGGTTGCACTTGTAGATTTCTAATTTTAAAATTGAACTTTAACATTGTATTTATTCTGCATTTTAATGGAATTGTTTTTTTATGCTTGCTTTGATATTCTTGTTGTTAGCCGCCCTGAGCCCGGTCTTGACTGGGAAGGGCGGGGTATAAATAAAATTATCATCATCATCATCACCATCACCATCACCATTTATTATTTATACCCTGCCCATCTGGCAGGGTTTCCCCAGCCACTCTGGGCAGCTTCTAGCAAAATATTAAAATACAATAATTCATCAAATATTAAAAGCTTCCCTAAACAGGGCTGCCTTCAGATGTGTTCTAAAAGTCAGATAGTTGCTTATTTCTTTGACATCTGATGAGAGGGCGTTCCACAGGGTGGGTGCCACTGCTGAGAAGGCCCTCTGCCTGGTTCCCTGTAACTTGGCTTCTTGCAGTGAGGGAATTGCCAGAAGGCCCTCGGGGAAGGACCTCAGTGTCTGGGCTGAATGATGGAGGTGGAGACGCTCCTTCAGGTACACTGGGCCAAGGCCATTTAGGTCTTTAAAGGTCAGCACCAACACTTTGAATTGTGCCCGGAAACGTATTGGAAGCCAATGTAGGTCTTTCAGGACTGGTGTTATATGGTCTCGGCGGCCACTGCAGGTGCTAGTTTGCCCCCAAGCACTTTCTGGGACACCCACTAATGGTCTCAGTGAAATATATATTCAAGAATCCACAATGCAATGCACAGACTCTGCCTTCGCCTATGTTGAACATGTACATATTGCTTAAACATTTCCGCTTTTCATGGGATGCCAAGTTTGGACAACCGCCCGCCCTTTTGTAATGAACAGAAGTGTGAAAAGTTTCTCTAAGTGACTGTGGTTGGTGTAGGTGCTTCTGTCATGTGACAAAGGTATTCTGAGAGCAGAAGCAGTAAAGGAGTCTAGAAATGTTGTGAAATGCTGAAAAGCTGCAGAATCACTCAGCGTGCTGAATCACTGTGACTCATCCTGAGGATGACTCATTCTCTGTATAAGTATTGTATCTGCTTGCAGGCAGACTCTGTGTCTGTGTGCTCTGTGAAGCCTGTGCTCAGTGGAATCTTTGTGTATGCTCTGAAGCTAGTTTGTGGTAGACCACAAACTTGACATGAGTCAACAGTGTGATGCAGCAGCTAAGAAAGCCAATGCAATTCTGGGCTGCATCAATAAGAGTATAGCATCTAGATCAAGGGAAGTAATAGTACCACTATATCCTGCTCTGGTCAGACCTCACCTGGAGTACTGTGTCCAGTTCTGGGCACCACAGTTCAAGAAGGATACTGACAAACTGGAATGTGTCCAGAAGAGGGCAACCAAAATGTCAAAGGCCTGGGAACAATGCCTTATGAGGAACGGTTTAGGGAGCTGGGTATGTTTAGCCTGGAGAAGAGAAGGTTAAGGGGTGATATGATAGCCATGTTCAAATATATAAAAGGATGTCATATAGAGGAGGGTGAAAGGTTGTTTTCTGCTGCTCCAGAGAAGTGGACACGGAGCAATGGATTCAAGCTACAAGAAAGAAGATTCCACCTAAACATTAGGAAGAACTTCCTGACAGTAAGAGCTGTTCGACAGTGGAATTTGCTGCCAAGAAGTGTGGTGGAGTCTCCTTCTTTGGAGGTCTTTAAGCAGAGGCTTGACAGGCATATGTCAAGAATGCTTTGATGGTGTTTCCTGCTTGGCAGGTGGCTGGACTGGATGGCCCTTGTGGTCTCTTCCAACTCTATGATTCTATGATTCTAATATTCTGTTCACTATGCTGTTATTTGCAAACAAGTTTATTTCAACTCAGTAAAGCTTTTGTTCTTTTACTGAAGAAGACTCTGCAATATTAATTTACTCTGCACATCAGCTTCTCCCCATCCCACCCACCATTGATGGGTGGATGGTGTGGGGGGCATGCCCACACCATTTAGGGGTGCTGTCTCTTTCTCTGTGCTTTGGTTGTGGCAGCCATTTTGAGTTATGCCACGCCTCCATGGCATCCATTTTGCTTTATGCCACGCCGTACCCTCCCAGGGGCCAAAGGACTGCATCCTACAAATATGAAATGCCTTGTATATACAGTGGTACCTTAAGAACTTAATTCGTTCCAGAGGTCCAGTTTTAACCTGAAACGATTCTTAACCTGAGGCGTGCTTTCGCTAATGGGGCCTCCTGTTGCCGCTGTGCCGCTGGTGCGCAATTTTCGTTCTTGTCCTGGGACAAAGTTCTTAACCTGGAGCAACCGCTTCCTGGTTAGCAGAGTTTGTAACCGGAAGCGTCTGTAACCTGAAGCGTCTGTAAACCAAGGTACCACTGTATCTCAGTTAGTAAGTAAATAAACTTTATTTGCATTAGCCAACGGACATAGCAACGTGTATCTCAGTTACTTGAGCAATTGTACCATTAGAATTTGACAAGTATAAATCCCTTAATGTAGTTCAATCACCAATTAAAAATGCATTCTGTGTCATAGAGAGAGAGCCGCAAGCTGCCTCAGCTTATGGAACCTCTAATACATCTTTGTTTTTGCCGGTTGGGAAAATAGGGGTGGAAAAAAAATCAAGTCGAAACGGAAACCGTCAACACTGAAGTAAACAAAGCGAAGTTTTATTATGTGGGCTTAGAAAGCGTATGCGGACCTCAACACGATCATGCCAAAACAGATGGAACTCATATTTTTTAGGCAGAAAGCTCAGAAAATAAATATTCCTATAATGCAATTAAGAGCTACCAATAAATTTGGATGTTTGAATAAGTTTATAATAACACTGAACTTGTCAACAGTATATCTTCAACCTGGTACGTATTCCATTTTCCTTCCCATCCGGAAGCCATGTATCTTTTAGACTGTGATCAGACAAATGCATTTGACTTCCACTAGCATTTTTAGGGGTAACTCATTTACTTAAAAGCAAGAGGTACATGAAATAAATAAGCGCCTCCCACTCTCACAATTAGGTGTGCACAGGACTAGAACTTCACCACCTGGCGTGACAATTTATTATTTATTTATTTGAAGGTTGTTGTTGTTGTTTAAAAAAAGCATCCATTGCAGCTTCCATATCATCAACACTGCTCTCAAGCTTACCATTTAGAAAGATCCAACCCACAAAGAACTGGAAAGGTGGAATGAGGAAATTATAGTTACTGAGTTACAAAGTTTGGGTCCAGAGTCAGATGGCACTTTGGGTCAGTGCATCTGGCTGTTAACCAGAAGGTTGGTGGTTTGAGCCCCGCTAGGGACATCTGTGGCAGGATTCCTGCATTGCAAGGGGTTGGAGTAGATGGCCCTCACAGTCCCTTCCAACTCTACATTTCTATGATTCTAAGTTCTCCATAATGCCAGCTGGAAGGGAAACGGTTTAAGGAAGGGGGACACACACCGAGAGCTGCTACTCCAGGCATAGGCAAACTCTGGCCCTCCAGATGTTTGGGACTACAATTCCCATCATCCCTGACCACTGGTCCTGTTAGCTAGGGATGATGGGAATTGTAGTCCCAAACATCTGGAGGGCCGGAGTTTGCCTATGCCTGTGCTCCCCTTCTCTCCCTCAGATGCAGCCTGGTGGGAGGTCTGCTCCCAGATGGCAGTTGGTGAAGGGAGGAACCTGATGGAGTTGGCTTCTCAGCAGAGCTGAGAAGCAAAACCTCCAAAGAAAGAGAGTCCACCACCTTCTAAGGGAGCCTGTTGCCCTGTTGAACAGCTCTTGCCATCAGAAAGCTCTTCCTATTGTGAGTTGGAATCTTATTTCTTGTCATTTTGCTCCATTACTTCAAGTACGATCCTCTGGAGCAGTGGAAAACAAGCTCGATCCTTCTTCCATGTGTTGCAGCCCTTCAGCTATTTGGTTTGTGTTTCCTTTTGGAAATGAGACACAGTAGAGACTGTGGTGTCTTTAGGATAAATGGTTTATTTACACTTATCTACAACCTGAGCCTGTGATGGAGGGGGTCACAGTGCTAACACCACAAAAAAGAGTCCTGTTTCTCCCATAGCCACAGCCTTGGATTCGAACACAGATCTGGCATGGTTCTCTCTCTCTCTCTCTCTCTCTCTCTCTCTCTCTCTCTCTCTCTCTCTCTCTCTCTCTCTCTGCTTGCCGCTTTGCTTCTAGGTCACATCACTGCTCACCTTCAGCTCTAAGCTCTGGGCCCCTGAGCTTTCCCCTCACCAGGAAACTAGCTGGGCTTGATTAGATTTTCTTGATTAGATTAGATTTTCACACTTACCAGATCCAGAGATGAAAGGGGTCTGGCACCCATCTTAACACCCAAAACTCATAACCAGACTTTCCAGCCAAGCAGAGTCACTAGAAGTGGGCCTACAGCAGGGCCAGTGAGGGGGTCAGCCTGGGAAGAGTCTCAAGAGACGGGCAGAGAGGCATGGAGGGCGCCATTCATCCCCTGGCTCTGAGGTTTCCCACCCATTAGGTTAGAGGTCTTTGGAAAGACCCCCTGCCGGAGACCCTAAGAGACAGACAGTGCCGACAATATGGAGCTTAAGGAGCTTTTAGTGTGACTTGACGTTAAGGCAGCTGCCCAGGAAATCAAAACCCTTTCATTTCCCCATCTCTCTTCCTCTGTTCCCTTGATGTCTCTATTCTGCCACTTTTCCCACTGCATCAGCTCCCTGGTTGGCCTTTGAGGATTACAAGGCATATCAATCCAAAAGAGGCAGGTAACTTTTAAGCCACCGGATTGCCTCAAATTGCACCTCTCCCTTGCCAGGCATCCTAGGGATGAAGATTGATTGGTAACCAATGATTTACATTCTAGGATTCCTTCTCGGTGTACCTGCAGTATGTAAACCGATTAACTCCTAACCGCTTTCCTGTCCCCCTTAGAAATAACAAGGGCCTTGCTGCCCAGACCTGTTTTCTACCTCTCATCACTGCTGTCCCTTCCCATTAAGCCTCCCTCCTTTGTCTGCCTGGCTGGATAAAGCTTACAGTACTACTTCCAGAGAACCTTTTCCCCCAAAGCCTCGCTTTTTGCCATCATGCAGTTGGGAAAGGGCCTTGACTCAGGGGCAGGGCAGCAGCCTCACACAGAGAGCCCCCAGGTCCAACCCCAGGCATCTCCAGGCAGGACTGGGAAAGACCCCTTCCTCAAATCCAAGGGAGTCGCTGCCAGTCAGTGTTAGGCAATACTGAACGAGACGGAGCAGTGGGTCTTGACTCAGCATCAGGCAGTTTTCTATGTGAACCTATGTTGAGGAGAAGGGCAATAGGAATGAGCAGGCAGTAAATCACACTGTTCAAGTTGGAGTTAACTATTAGCAAGGACACGATCTGCACAGACTTGGCTTGAGTGTCAGGCCTGATGAGCAAAATACGCACCAACTGAGTGGCAACAGCGGCAGGGTCGACGAAATAACAAAGTCGTCTTCAGTATCTTTGCTTGCTTTTATTTACAATTATATACAACACACTCCTCTACTCCTTTCCTCTCATTTTACAATCCATCACCACCACCACACCCATGAACCATTTGGGTAGCTTAAGTACAGAATTCAAAATAGTCAATTACCCAATCACATTACAGTAAGCAAACTCTACCTTCAATTATTCAAATTAGCAAAAGCTCACAGGTGTGTTAAACATTCAGAACAAGGTTACAAACACACATCTCTGTGTAGCACCATTGACCACATCAGTCTTATAGGAAAAACCTAACACATAGCAGCTCATCCCCAGTAGGTCTTACAAGGGGCCGTCTTAAGCTCATCGGGCGCACTGGTGCAGGGATCCCTCGGGCGCCCACACACACACACACACACACACAGGGAAGGGCGGATCCAGTGCAGCACCTGCTGCTACTCCCGCTGCGCCCGTTCATGCCTTGCAACGTAGGGCGGCTGTTTCCCGCATTTGCCCTTCTGTCTCGTCCCCCAGCCCCTTCCCCGCCCTCCGACCACACAGCCTCGCCTTGCTACTCTCACCCGCATCGCAGCGTGCCCGTTTCCTTGCGCCATTGCTCCTCCGTCCGCCCGTCGGACGGCAGCAGCAGAACAGCCAGACTGAGTGGGCAGGACAGTCAAGCCCTGCGCTTGAAGGAGGTGCCACTCAGGGAGCCTTCTCCACCCCGCTCCCAAGTCTAGCCGGTGAGCTCTGAAGAGGGCAGATGCGCAGCTGGGCGGGTGAAGGGAGCGCTTGGGCCCCTTGCCAGTTGCCAGTCTTCCCAAGCCCGCTTTCGAAGGAGGGGACCTCCCTTGCGAACACGCATTGCGTTGTGCAACTCTTCTGTTTTAAATAAAACGGTAAGCCGCTTTGTGGAGGAAGCTCATCAGAAAACGGGGCAGAACTTTTTAAGAGGGATAAAATGTACAAAGGAGGCTGGCTTCATTCTGCACTGCCTCCCCACCCCATCCTCATAGGGCACCCTCTCACGGGCTCCCATCCCGGGGTACCCCCCACAAAAAAAACACCGGGGACCGGTGTTTGGAAGAGGGCTCCTCCTGAGCTGTTGTGGGAGCAGAGATGCGGCGCCGGCAGTAGCTAAGGCTGCAGCCGGTGCTCGAGCCCCACTAGGTACCGTCCCACCATCGCCTCTGTGCTGCGTTTCATTGGTAGAATTGCTGCCATGTGGCGTCACCTCTACCAATGAAACGCAGCGCCGGGATGAGGGATGACCCTGACACTGCAGAGCTGAACAGGGTCCTGGTGCCCTTGCTCCGCTCGTTTACCTCTCCCCCGAGCGGCGCGCCTGGTGGGCGTCCAGGAGGAGTTAAAAGGAGGCCGCCGAGCAGCTCCCCCATTTGCTGGGGTGCCCCCTGAGTGCCCTGGCGCCCCACGCGACTAGGGTCAATGGGTGAGCCAGCCCTGGTCTTACAGCATGGAACAGTTGCCAAGACTGAAAGTCCTTGCCTCCCCACAGCCTTCTGTAAGTCCCTTCCTTTCCAGGGTTTTTCCCAAGCAACCAGAGACTGCGCCTGAGTGAAGCCAACCTCTCCTCTGCCCTTTTCATGCCTCTTCTGGTTCTGGGAGACCAAGGGAGAAGGCAAGCTTGTTGCAGCAGGAGCGGGAGATACCCATGCCTCTCCAGCAGGCGGACTCATCTCTGCCTCTTGGCCTCCCTCCTCTCCTGCTTCAGCTTCTGTCTTTGTGTTTGGACTCTGCCACAGACTCTCACAGACACCCTATTACCTTTTCAGCTTCTGACATCTCCTCTTCCCAATCTTCTCCCTCTTCTCCCTGTGACCACTCATCGTTGTCCCACCACCAATCCCCAGGCTCTGAGCCTTTTTTCCCTTGGTTGTTCCCCAACTGGTCCCTTCCACTATTCCTCTACATTCAGCCAGTCCATGACACTTTGCATGCAGAAGGTCCCAAGTTCAATCCCAAGCATCTCCAGGTGGGGCTGGGGGAGCCATTAGCCGTTGCTGAGCTAGATGGAATGATGGTCTGACTTGGTATAAAGCTTCTTCTTATGTACCTTGGACACCTGGATAGCTCAGGCGGTAAAGCATGAGACTCATAATCTCAGGGTTGTGGGTTCAAACCCTACACTGGGTTCCTGCCTTGCAGGGGGAGGGTTAGACTAGATGTCCCTTATAGTCCCTTCCAACTCCAGGATTCTATGAATATTGAGATTTTTCACCTGAGCAGGACATTTAGAATCTATTTGTAATTTGAATTACAAATGAAAACTGCCCCTTGCTTGGCTTGTCAGTTTTCCTTAAGTCCCCCCCCCCCCAACAACAACAAAAATGACTTGATCAGTAGCCAGATATGCAAGCAACTGAGTTAATTAATTAATTGCATTTATATACCGCTCAAGGTGGCTTATGTGGCTCACCCCCAGCTCAAGTCTGAGAGCAAGTGACTGACGCAAGGTCACCCAGTGATCTTCATGGCTGAGTGCAGATTTGAACCCTGGTCTCCCAGGTCCTGGTCTGATACTCCAACCACTGCACCAAGCTGGCTCTGACGCTGACACCAAAATGGTATTTGGAGGGATACTTCCTCCAATACTGGAGCAAGTACATAGGTATCAAGACCAACAGCTGTGACAGCCTTATCTTCCATGAATTTGCCTAATCCTCTTTTAATTATTTGCTTTGTTCATTTAGCAAGATTTATATTCTACTTATTTTTTGTTAAAAAAAACACTCTCAGCATATTTTGCATGATATAAAATATTCATTAAGAATAGTAATAAAAGCAGAAGATTAATTAAAAAATCATCAAAATACAGATTTTAATAACAAATGTTCATAATAAGAAGTGTCTGGGTAGGCTTGCTGGAGTAAAAAAAGAAAACATGATAAGAACAGGTGTTGAAAACTGGGAAATTAATGTCCCTGCCTAATATCAATAGGCAGGGAGTTCCAAATAATAGGGGCCGCCATGCTAAAAGATTGGTTTCTTCAGAACTGCAGAACGAACATGATGTGGCAATTGTAAAAGATGGTTTTGATGGGAACAGCGGTGTTTTAAAACATCGTTAATCCTTCTGAGCAGCTATCATCTGAAACAGCATAAATCCTCTTTCAGCGTGATCCTTTATTCAATGGGCCTTGCTTCCCTAGCTGAGTGTGCCTTGGGGATTGTGGCATAAATAAAGAAATAGATGCAGGCATTGAGAGGCCTTTGGGCCTCCTTTATTGCTTCAGGACAATGAAAGGCTTTGTCTGTCCCCCCCCCCCCCCGATTCCGTCTTCTTCCATCTCTCTCTGCCTTGCTGGGTGGCTGGGATAGGCTGCCAAGTTCCACAGCACAGCTTAAGAACACAGCAGTTTTTAAAAGAACAGATCTTCAAACCATCTAAGTGCCTTCCCACCCCTTCCCTCTTCCACCACAGCTTAATATCTCCTTCTATAAGTACTCCAATTGGCAGCTATTTCTGAGCCAGATCAAAGTCAATCAGGCTGTCAGCTGAAGTCCTGTCTTCTATTTTGCATCTGTCTTTGGCTGCCAGGTAGAAGTGGACAGGTGGAGAATAACCCAGTTCCTCCTCTCTCTTTTCCCCTTAATGACAGCTTGCTTTGAGCCTAGCCGTGCAACTAGATGACTGGATGAGTTATCCTCCCTGGAGACAGCCCGATTCAATTTTTAATTGACCTCCACTCCACTAAAAAATGCAGAAGTGGTACAAGTTCTCCATCACAATGGCAGTCACCCACCTGCCTGTCTGACCTGCAGAGGAGGGTAGGGCAGTCAAAGACACGCTCTCTGTGTCGGTTAAGGTGTCGCCAACTCCAAGGTTCATGACTGCTAGGAATGACTCGCGCCATATTGCCCTGGAGAAGTCTATCCAAGACTTGCTAATAGGGCCCTGGGTGTTTCATTTTCTCTTCAGAATCTGGAGACACGCCCAGATCCAGATTCCTGCGCACTTCAGAGTGGCACATGTGCTCTTAAGATGCAGAGTGTGACCAACTTATTGGGTCAGAATCCAAGCAGCACCCAGCAACGCTGAATGCAGGAAGAGATAGGCCAGACAAAAGAAAGGGCTCTTATTTGCTCAGCACGTAGTTCAACTATGGAAAGTGCTCTTCCGCAAGAAGCAGCAGCACTGGCCTCCAGTTTGGACAGCTTTGAAAGAGGATCAGCAGTGCCAGATTTAGTAAGGTGTGGATCTTTTCCCAGAAGAGGGGCTCCGAGCCAGGGGGACCCAAAATAAGACACTTAAAAACATGCACAGAACAGAGGGCACTTTAACAAATTCTGTTCCAAGAGGAATTTTTGTGAAAATAATAATAATAAAATTGGGGGTTGAGAGTCCAAATTTTGTCCTCGCTGAGGGCAACCTATTTACCAAAGTCCTTCCCTGGGATTCAACCAATTCATGGAGGATACAGCTATCAGTGGCTGGTCGGGCTGGCTGGATCCTGACGATTTCCATTCTCTCAGCTTCTCATTTTCCCAATCTTAAATCCAGCTCTCTGCATTTCTGCAGCAGCCGCTTGCAGTGTATTTATTTTTAGAGCCCCCTGAAAATCCCCCAGCATGTTAGTGCAAATTTATTCTAGTGAACACACTTTTGAATGCAGCTTTTGACTAACATGCACCTTTCTGCAACTAATTTCTCCTAATAAAATGCATTTCTGTATGTTATTTTCACTAATATATTCATTTTTGTTGTGCACATTTTTCTCCCCTGACACATGCATTTTTGTCAATATCGCTTTGGTTGGAGAACCGCAATGCAAAATCTGAATAACTGCGGGTTTTGAGGGATAGCCTGGTTTCAGCTCTCATATTGTTTCAGGAAGTATAGAATTGTTAGATTCAGCTTTCAGTGTAAACTGAAATGAATTCCTCCCCACCCCAGCACATCCCTAATGACTGCTGGCTATCAGGGTTACGTTCTACCATTCAGTATGCCTCTGAATATCTGTTTGTGGGCTTCCCACAGTCATCTGGTTGGCCACTGTAAGAACAGGACACTGGACTAGATGGGGCTTAGGAAGACCAACTTACTCAAGCAAGGCTCAACTGGAATTTGCAAGGCTCCCAGTACGTTTCCGAGCACAATTCAAAGTGTTGGTGCTGACCTTTAAAGCCCTAAATGGCCTTGGTCCAGTATACCTGAAGGAGCGTCTCCACCTCCATCATTCTGCCCTGACACTGAGGTCCAGCACCGAGGGCCTTCTGGCGGTTCCCTCGTTGCGAGAAGCCAAGTTGCAGGGAACTAGGCAGAGGGCCTTCTCGGTGGTGGCGCCTGCCCTGTGGAACGCCCTCCCAACAGATGTCAAAAAGGAAAACAACTACCAGACTTTTAGAAGACATCTGAAGGCAGCCCTGTTCAGGGAGGCTTTTAATGTTTAATAGATTGTTGTGTTTTATTCTTCTGTTGGAAGCCGCCCAGAGTGGCTGGGGAGACCCAGCCAGATGGGCGGGGTATAAATAATAAATTGTTGTTGTTGTTGTTGTTGTTGTTGTTGTTGTTGTTGTTGTTATGTCTCTTCCCAGTGCTTGACTGTGGAACTGATTCCCTCAGAAGGTGGAGGACTCTCCTTCACTGGAGGTTTTTAAGCAGAGGTGGGATGGCCATCTGTCAGGGATGCTTTAGTTGAGTTTCTTGCATTGCGCAGGCTTGGGTTCGATGACCCTCAGGCAGGGGCGTCTTACCCATAGAGGCTAGTGCCACAGGGCGCCAGGGCACCAAGTTCTGGAGGGCGGCATGAACGAGGCGGAGGCTGGACGCAGTGCCTCCCAGCACCAGCTCGCCACCCTTGCCTGCCTCTGCCATGCCGTGCCGAAGCAGTGCCGTGCCCAGAGCCTCCGCCTGCTGTGGCCACCACGGCACGAAGTGGCCAGCTGAGCCGGGAGCCGCTGCATCCAGCCTCCGCCTCTTCTCCACTGGAGGAGCTGCCCTCTGGCCACTGCCCGCCTCCTCCAGCCCCACAAGGCTGGGCGCGTCCTCCCAAAAAAATGTCGGCAACTCTGGGAAGGGGGAGGGGGCGCCGGAGGGATCTTTGCACCACGGTGCCGGATATGCTTAAGACGGCCCTGCCCTCAGAGTCCCTTCCAGCTCTGAAGTTCTGTGACTCAATGGCCAGTCCAGGGCCTAAAGGTACGATACTTCTTTGAACTGCTCCCTGCAGTCCTCCCCGGCCCGCAGTTCTCACTCAGGTTGAGTAAACCACTACCAGCCCATCTCCACCACTGTCCTCCTTTCCCCATCATCGCTTTCTCTGCCGGATACACAGATTTGTCAGGACGAATAGTGTTTTCGTTATTTATCTATGACTTGGCTGTGTGGCTTTACTTCAATGAGAAGTGATTGGGGGGGGGACTCATTCCCAGGATCTGGCTCTGGGTTCCTGGCTCAAGCCAACCAAGCTCAGCTGTCGCATTCAATCAAGTTCAATCCATTGGCAAATGCATTGTGACAGACTATTTATTCTCTGCAGGAGTGCTTGGAAAGCTAATTTTCTGTTTAAATGCTGTTGCGCAAATGGAGGCTGGCTCCCTTAATCAAGCTACATGGATGTGTGGCCTGACGCAGAGGGGTCTGTGCGGGGACACGGCAGGCCAGCATTTTAACTCAGTGGTAGTGGAGGGGTTGTGGGTGCCCCTCCCTTCTCTCTCCCCCCACCCACCTCCTTTGCTTTAGCGGTGGAAGAGCGAGGGCAGGCATGAGGGCCACATTCTCCCCCCCCTTTTTTTTTTTACTATATTCAAGATTCAAACCATCCAGTTTTGATTTCTTTCTCTTATGTGTGTACTTCCCCACCATCCTTCCCTGGCCTCCTCATCTTGCTGCATATCATTCTTAACCACCCTCTTCTTCCTATATTTATATTTATACCCCGCCCCCTTTTTTTTTACAAGACCTTGCATGCAAACGACCTCTCTAACTCTTCTCACTGGCTCATACAAATAGCTGAGCCTGGTGAGCACTTAATGTTCCCAACCCTTATAGTTATAAATTGTGGGTTGCCATCTGATTTATTCTGATTTTAATCTGATTTTATGCTGTATTTCAGTCGATTGCTGGATTTTATGTTTTAATGTATTATATACTTTAATGTTATAGGGACCCAGGTGACGCTGTGGTTAAACCACTGAGCCTAGGGCTTGCTGCTCAGAAGGTCGGCGGTTCGAATCCCTGTGACGGGGTGAGCTCCCGTTGCTTGGTCCCAGCTCCTGCCAACCTAGCAGTTTGAAAGCACGTCAAAGTGCAAGTAGATAAATAGGAACCGCTACAGCGGGAAGGTAAATGGCGTTTCCATGTGCTGCTCTGGTTTGCCAGAAGCGGCTTTGTCATGCTGGCCACATGACCTGGAAGCTATACGCCGGCTCCCTCGGCCAATAATGTGAGATGAGTGCGCAACCCCAGAGTCGGTCACGACTGGACCTAATGGTCAGGGGTCCCTTTACCTTTTACCTTTATGCTTTAATGTTAGCCGCCCTGAGCCCGGTTTGGCCAGGGAGGGTGGGATTTAAATAAAAAGTTGTTGTTGTTGTTGTTGTTGTTGTTGTTGTTGTTGTTGTTATTTTATTGATTTACAATCTGTTTTCCACAGCTGCTCCGAATCCTTGTCCTACTTGTAGGTTTATCTGACTATTATACTTCTTCAACTAATCTACAAAGGGTTTCCACTCATCCCTTAAGAATGAGTCCTCTTGGTCCCTGATTTTTTTTGTCATAACCTGCCAACTCCACAGATTCTATAATTCATTTTGCCACTCTTCTTTAGCTGGTATCTCTTTTATCTTTCCACCTTTGTGCATCCATTGTCCTTGCTGCAATTGTTGCGTATAAAAAATAGTTCAAGTTTTTTTTGGGGGGGGGTATCCAAATTCATTATTCCTAGAAGGAAGATCTCTGGCTTTTGGGGGGGGGGGACGTCATCTTCTGCAACTTTTTCATTTCCCCATGGATCATTTCCCAATATGTTTTTGCTTTTTCGCATGTCCACCACATCTGGAAGAAAGTGCCTTCCACCTCTTGGTGATCTGGGCAACCTTCTAGACCCCATATCCTAGTAGTTGATGGAACCGGAGGCAAAAATGGATGGAACAATATTTTTGATGCTTCCCATTGTACAGTATAGTAGCTTCTATCCACGTTCACACACCCCTCTCTGTCCTCCATCCAGGCAAGCATTGCCCAAGTTCAATTAAACTTTCCAGCCAGGCAAAAACAGTTAAGCTTGAATCCTCGAGTAGGAAGGGACAACGAGGGCCATCTAGTCCAAACCCCCTACATTGCAGGCATCTTTCACCCAATGTGGGGCTTGAACACACAACCCTAAGATTAAGAGTCTCATGCTCTACTGACTGAACTGCCCCTCAGGATTAAGAAGAATGTGGAGCAGGACTGGTGAGGGGTGGGGCCTGGAAAGAGCTCTGAAGGCCAGATTTGACCCCAGAGCCTGAGGTTCCCCCTGTCCTCAGCTAGACTCACAACTGGGATTGGACCAGGGCTGTTGAAATAGGGGCAAAATCTGGAATGCTTTACCTTGGATGGGGGTGGTAGAAAATGAGGTTGATGGGGTGGTCAGTGACTCACCAGCCCATGAATCTCATTTTCACCCCACTTCCCTTTATTTTTAAGGCAAAATAGTTAAAAAGGAGTTATCCTCTGAGGGGCAGGTGTGAGGAACCATTAGCGCCCCAGACGTTGCTGAACTACAACATCCTTCATCTCTGGCCATTGACCACAACTGCTAAGACAAATGGGTTTGTTTGTTTTTTTTTGTTTAGCAACATCTGGGAGGGCCAGAGGTTCCCCAGCCCAGTCCTGCAGCAGGAAGAATCTTCCTGATTCTATTTCAGACGGCTCTTTATTATGATCACATTTCCTTATGTTGATTGTGTTTTAATTCCCCCCACTGCACCCCTGGCATCGTCTTAGCATTCTGCTGCCCGGCTGGAAAGTAGCAGATGAATATTCAAAGCAAATAACTCTGCCCATAAGCTTTTGATATAAATAATAAAGGATAATCTGCTAGGATTTTTTTTAAAAAAAAAATTGGGGTTTTTGTTTTGTTTTGCTGAGTTTCTTGCATACACTGTGCTCAGAGTCTCTTGGAGTACCGGTAATTTTCCATTAAGGTTGCAAAGCATGCCTTGCACCAAACTGAACCCTACCTGACTGAAGGGTGGGGAAGGAGACTCAGATGCCTGGAGTGAAAAGGAAGGCAGATGGTACAGGTGTTTCATGAATATTTTAGAAGCCAAAAGCTGGGGTGTTTCGGCATCCTTTCTTAGAAAGAAACCTTGGAGGGTTAATCCCACTTGACATCTTAAAATGAAGAGAATGTCTTCTGCGCTGCACAGATGTCTAAGCCTGATTATTATTATTTTTGAAACGTAAATCCTTGGCATTGCATGGCTGGCTGTATTATAAAAGTGCAGGAAGTGAGGGGGGGTTCCTTTCTTTCTCTCCTCCTTGTGAGTAATAGAATTGCTATAAATATTTTAGGAGAGAACAGAGGAAGGGGTGAGGTCTGGAAGATGAGAAAGACAGTTGGAAAGGGCAATGAACTAAACCAGGGGTCAGCAAACTTTTTCAGCAGGGGGCCGGTCCACTGTGCCTCAGACCTTGTGGGGGGCTGGACTATAATACTGTATTTTGGAAAGAAAAAAAATGAACGAATTCCTATGCCCCACAAATAACCCAGAGATGCATTTTAAATAAAATGACATATTCTACTCATGTAAAAACATGCTGATTCCCGGACCGCCCACGGGCCGGATTTGAAAGGCGATTGGGCCGCATCCGGCCCCCGGGCCTTAGTTTGGGAACCCCTGAACTAAACTTACGATCATTAACACTTATGGGGGGGATGAATATTAAAACTGATATATAAGGCCGTGTTGAGGCATTATATTTTTCAGGCTAATGATACTTTGCTTTTTTGTTATGTTTTCCTTTTTCTTCTTTTATTTTCATTGTATAGAATCATAGAATTATGGAGTAGGAAGGGACACCAAGTGCCACCTAGTTCAACCCCCTGCAATGCAGGCATCACAGCTAAATAATCCCTGAGAGATGGCCATCCATCCTCTGTTTAGAAACCTCCAACAAAGGAGAGTCCCACCCCCTTCTGAGGTCATCTGCTCCACTGTCAAATAGCTCGTACTGTCAGAAAGTTCTTCCTAATGTTTAATCGGAGTCTTGTAACTTGAATCCAAGGGGTTTGGGTCCTGCCCTCTGGAGCAGCACAAAATTTGCTCCATCCTCCACTTGACAACCCATTCAGGTCTTTGAAGGTGGCTATCATATCTCCTCTCGGTCTTCTCTTTTCCAGGGTAAAGGTAAAGGGGCCCCTGACCATCAGGTCCAGTCGTGTCCGACTCTAGGGTTGCGATGCTCATCTCGCGTTATTGGCCGAGGGAGCCGGCGTTTGTCCGCAGACAGCTTCCGGGTCATGTGGCCAGCATGACAAAGCTGCTTCTGGCGAACCAGAGCAGCGCACGGAAACGCCATTTACCTTCCCGCCGGAGTGGTCCCTATTTCTCTACGTGCACTTTGATGTGCTTTCGAACTGCTAGGTGGGCAGGAGCTGGGACCGAGCAACGAGAGCTCACCCCGTTGCAGGGATTCGAACCACCAACCTTCTGATCAGCAAGCCCTAGACTCTGTGGTTTAACCCACAGCACCACCAATTCCCTCAAACATTCCTCATAAGGCTTGGCTTCCAGACCCTTGATCTGGAAAGGTAATTTTGTGCAGGGATGGCTGGGGATTATTGGGGGTGGTGAGACATAAGGCTGGAGCCAGAACCAATGAGAAACAGAGCCAACTAATCCTAGTTTTGCCTGCATCCTCCTCTTCCCTCCTGGAAGCTGGCAGGCAGAGCCACCTTCTAGCCTGGTTTTAACTTTCAAGTAAGGAGGTAGGTAGGCGGGCCGGGGACTGGCTGAAGGCAGGAGGATCAGCAACAAAAGCGTCATTTAGGAACATTTTGAGGAAAACACATACGGGATTGGGGCTTATTTATGGGAGGCAGTACATTTTTGCAGGAAGCATGACATGCACTGTCCATTAGCCACCAATTACCAGCTCTCATGATAATGCTACAAAGTACTGTGATTGTGGGGGACAGAGGCAGATGAGGCAGTAATGATGCTGGCCATTTGGCCCTCTTCTGTGGGAATTATGGACCCCATTATGAGCAATCTGCCACTGATAACCGCTCCTTGCGCACACTTGTTTAAATATTAAGTTTAGGGAGGAGATTGTGACTGCGGGGAGAGGAGGCAATAGCTTTCTTGGGCTGTATTCAAGTGCACAAACAGCATGAAATACTTTTGTAAGCATTGCTCAGCAAATTGGAGGAGCCGCCACCTCCTATAATATGTAATATGAAAGTTTCCCATTTGTTTACTTTCCAATATGGTCAGGTTCAGAATCGCAGCTTAGGAATTGATTGCTTATACAGTGGAACCTTGGTTCCCGAACTTAATCCATTCTGGGAGTCTGTTCGCTTCCCAAAACAGTTCAGGAACCAAGCCATGGCTTCTGATTGCCTGCAGCAGCTTCCTGCAGCCAGTCAGAAAACGTGGAAGCCACGCCGGGCATTCAACTTCCAAAGAACGTTCGAAAACCGGAACAATTACTTCTGGTTTTTGTTAGTTCGGGAGCCGGAACGTTTGGCTCCCAAGGCGTTCGGGAGCCGAGGTTCCACTGTAGACGTAGACTTTGGATGGACAACTATAATATTTGGAATGCATTTATGCAAAATATAGTAGGTTAAAAATAAACATATATTTGAATAATAATAACGGGTGAGCTCCCGTTGCTCGGTCCCAGCTCCTGCCCACCTAGCAGTTCGAAAGCACGTCAAAGTGCAAGTAGATAAATAGGGACCGCTCCGGTGGGAAGGTAAACGGTGTTTCTGTGCGCTGCTCTGGTTTGCCGGAAGCAGCTTTGTCATGCTGGCCACATGACCTGGAAGCTGTCTGCGGACAAACGCCGGCTCCCTCGGCCTATAGAGCGAGATGAGCGCCGCAACCCCAGAGTCAGACACGACTGGACCTGATGGTCAGGGGCCCCTTTACCTTTTTAATAATAATAATAATAATAATAATAATAATAATAATAATAATAAAGTATACGTGGAATTTTAATTGTTAACACATATAATTTTCTTTTTTGCTTGTTAAAATAAACTGTTACACTGAGAAAGAAAGAAAGAAAGAAAGAAAGAAAGAAAGAAAGAAAGAAAGAAAGAAAGAAAGAAATGTCATGTGATTGTGTACAGTAGTACCTGAGTTACAAACACCTCGAGTTACAAACACCTCGGGTTACAAACACCTCGGGTTACAAACACTTCGGGTTACAGACTGCTAACCTGGAAGTAGTACCTCGGGTTAAGAACTTTACCTCAGGATGGGAACAGAAATCGCGCGCTGGCAGAACGGTGGCAGTGGGAGGCCCCATTAGCTAAAGTGGTACCTCAGGTTAAGAACGGTTTCAGGTTAAGAATGGACCTCCAGAACGTATTAAGTTTGTAACCAGAGGTACCACTGTAGAGTTCTTTCTCTTTACTTTCAAAGAACGTAACTTTGTATCCACCAGCTGGAAATGAAACAGTACGTAGGTCTTCCACAAAACTTGAAAGCAGAATCATATATAAGCACCCAGATACTACAGTATCGTGAGCACAAGTCATCATAGCAAAACGAAGAGGACATCTTGAGGGAGCCACACACCCACCCCACTCCATATCATTCATCAGAATTTACATTTCCTATAATGCCTCTGGCTTATCTGACGCTTTCAAGTGGGTTTCAGGTCCTAGGTTAAAGATCAGGTCTAGCATCAGCAGACAGCATCCTCAGGCAGCTGCTGGGGCCCTGCTGACCTGGCGGGACCCCTCCACACTCATTAATTTAATTTCCCTCTGTGTCCTTGACATGACATTGCTCCCAGGCACTGTGGGGAATTTAAATACAGCTCCATTGGTGTGCTACTCCTGCCAGGAAAGCCTTCAGTGTCCACTGATTAAGGAGGAGGGTCCACCAGGGCAGGGTCAATGCATCCTTTTTCACTGCTGAAGCCTGCCTTACCCGCATTGCATAGTGGCTCCCAAGAAGCTGGCTTCCTGCAAAATCTCACCAGAAACGAGTGCCAATGAAGACACTGTTTCTCTACTGATGGTGGAGGCAAAGGGGCAGATGAGGCACCCATAGGAGTGCCACCTTGTGCAGGGGCGAACGAAGGTGTCGTGAAACCCAGGGTGGGGCATTGCTCTGTAGTGACGCCGCACATGCGCTGTACATAGTGGTTTGCCGCCAGCGCCACTCCAGCGCCATATGGATGGTATCGGGATCCTCTGCTCGCAGTTGCAGCTGTGATGGAAGGATCCCACTGCCATCCGTACGCCGCTGGAGTGGCGCCGGTGGCAAACTGCTATGTGCAGCGCATGTGTGGCATCATTACATACAGTACATGTGTGCGATGCCACACATGCACTGTACATAGCAGTTTGCCACTGGCGCCGGGATCCTCTGCTTGCGGCTGCAGCCGAGAACGGAGGATCCTCCACATGCAGCTGCAGTGGTGCAATGGCTGCTCACGCCGCTGCGCCTAGTCCGAGGCGGCAGGGCAAGCACCCCGTGAGGTGGTGCCTTCTCACCCTCCCAGATGTGGAACCCGGGGCACACACACACCCTGTTGTGACGCCACTGGCCTTGTGGACCTGCTGCTGGAGGCAGTCACCTTACTTTGCCTCATGGTCAGGCCGGTGTTTGGTGAGGGACAGTTCAAACGTGGAACCAGCCCTTTTAAAGGAAATCTTGATCAACCTCATGTTGGATTTTTTGAATAGTCAAGTTACTTTAGAGCAGGTCTAATGTAAATACTGTCTGTTTAAGAGAAACAGGTGTTGGTGATTTCTGTTAATTGCTCACAGGCATGGGCTCTGCTCCTTGTATATAAGGCTCTGCCATAAAGCCTTCTGTATCTCTTAGTTAGATCTCTTAGTTGATCACTCTCTCAGTTAAATATCTCTCAGTGTGATTTAATTCTCAGTTTAAGAGATTCACAGTTGAATCTCAGTAAGAGAGACTCTCAGTTTAAGAGATTCCCAGTTGAATCTTAGCATGAGAGTTGCTTAGTTATAAAGCTAGTTTGCTGTTAATTCTTGGGTAGTTTAATGGGAGTTATGTGGGAGTTTGTAGGAGGTTTGGAATGGTTTGAAGGTTGGAATGTGGGTAGATAAAGTTGCTAAGAGAGAAAGCATTCATCTTTAGTTTAAAGTCTCTTTAGAGTCAGTTTGTTTTTCAGTTAAAGAAACCCAATCGTTTGTATTTTCATCTGTATACTTTTACAAGTGTACAGTTGTAAGGGGTTTCATATAAGGGAGATAATTCCCTACGCTCTTGGTGGTGTTTTCTTAGCCAGGTCAACTTCTGACTGCGTATACTCTGCATGAAGCGTACTTTAAAGGGCCGCTGGAAACTGGGATATATGATTTAGGTTAAGCAAGTTTCAATTCCCAGTTTTCTCTAATATTATTCTTATCATATATATATATATATATATATATATATATATATATATATATATATATATCCCAAAACCTCGGTCCTGCTTCAGAACCGGTCAGATCTGCTTATTTCCATTTTGTGGCAGTCCTGCAGGTGTTCAGCAATTGCTATGAGATATGTTATGGGAAGCGATCCACAAATGGAATCAAATAAACAGCAGGGGCCATTCCAAGTGGTTAACTGAGGATTAAGCAAACAAACAGGGAATTTGCATTCAAATTGTATGGATGGCATTCAACTAAGTTTGACTCATAGTAGACCCATTGGAATTAGCTTAGTCACGTTCATTCACTTCAGTAGGTTTATTCAAACCTAGCTCAATGTGTGGTTTTGTGCACACGTTCGCCTAAAATACAAATTTTGCACGCATTTCCGCCCTAAAATCTTTGTAAGCACTTCCCCCATGAAATGCACATTTTTGTACACAGTGGAAAATTAAACTCGTTTGTTAGCAGCAGTCTGATTCACAACTGCATCTGCAAATAGCAGATTAGGTCTTTCCAGCATGGACCAAAAAGACATGTCTTCCGGACCGAGTTAAGGCCTGCTGAAAACTTGTTTAAGCCATAGTCGCAGGGATGTTGCTCTATGTAGGAAATGTGTGGAGGGAGCAGGCATTTCTGAGACTGACTGGTAATATAGGGAGGACTCATAAAACATAAGAAGTTGCCTTACACTGAGTCAGGTCGGGGCAGACTTTAGTAATCTTTGGTAATATGGCACCCTGAGCAAGGTCAAAATTTGGCGCCCCCAAATGGATCCTCTCAATTTTGGATCTTCTCAATTTTGTGCCCCCTCAGCTCAGCACCATGTGGGAAGGAACCTCCCTAAATCCAATACTGGTCAGGTCAGACCATCCAGCTCAGTGTTGTCTACATTGACAGGCAGTGGCTCTCGAGGTTTTCAGACAGTGGAAGAACCCAACCCTACCTGGAGATACCAGGTATTGAACCCATAACCTCCTACATGCAAAGCAGATGCTCTACCACTCTGCCACAATGCATTGAAGCTACAAAGTGCCTTAGGTTGAGGCGAGTGGTTTTCCAAAGTACCTGACTGGGGTCTGAATCAAACATAAGAGCCCTGCTGGATCAAACCATAGGCCCATCTCATCCAGCGCTCTGTTCTCCCAGCGGCCAGTCCTATGCCCATGGGAAACCCAGATCCTGTCGTCTGTGTGCCCACTTGTCTGCCTGGACCACAAGTTAGCTTTGTACTGAATGGTTCAAAGTTTGCATGCATACTGACATGTTGCTTGCAGCTCTGATTCCTCGCCAAGCATCTCTTTGCTTCCTTTTCGAGGCTGAGCGGGTTTTCCGAGTGCTTAGGCAAGCTCCGGTGGAGACGGACATCTTTTTGGGAGCAGGCTGGTGTGAAATTGGTCCGTATGGCTCAGATTTGTTTCCTGATCAGATTTGCCACTTTTATATCAGATGACATGCCCCGCTGCCTTTCATGCTCAGGAGCTATTTTCAGGCTGCGTTCTGTCTTTCGTTCTCAACAGTATTCGATGTCTGGGAGTCATCCATCAGGGTTTCCGTCGGGTGCAAATGAAATGGTGAAATTTAGCTCTGGTTTCCAGCAGGTTGGCAAACGGTGGATTTTGGTGTGGCCAGTTTGAATTCTCGGTAGCAGTGAAAATGTTACTGCTGGTCCTAGATTTAATAATAATAAATAATAATAATAAATAATAATAATCTATTATTTATACCCCACCCACCTGGCTGGGTTTCCCCAGCCACTCTGGAAAAAATGTACATTTTCTTCCTTGAATGTGAGAAGTTCTTTGTGATAGAAGCAAAGACGGTGCTGGTGCCATCTGCCAGCAGACAGAAAAACAACCATGCTATGCACTTCAGTGTACTTTAGCGCAGTTCAATTAATTCAACTGTACATTAGCCACTGCTGCTGAGGTGCTTCTGGTTTTCTGAGAGGTGCAAATTCTTATTCAGTTGTGGCTTAGGGTTTGACATGAAATCCCAGGGGGGTGAAATTCCTTATCGGCACCCCCAGGGTGAATGATTAGGGTCAGGGAGGAGAAGAGCAGGGCAGTTTCTTTCTTTTTAAAAAATAATTTTTATTGGTTTTATTAATAGCACAAAAAAGACAGAACATAAAAAAGAAACAAACATATCCATCCACCTTCCCTCCCTCCCCCCACAAGTCCCCTTCTGCCACAAGTAGGTCTTGCGAGTGTTGAGAGTCGAAGGTAGTCCATTTTAAAGCCGTGTTTGTCCTCCCCCCCCAGCCTCCGGACCCCCCCCCTGCCACCAAGAGGCCCCAAGATCAAGGAGAGATTGGGGTAGGTTTCCCCCCAGCTGTTCATAAAGAATCCTCCAGCATAACACACAAACAGACAAACAATAAAAAAATATCAGTATCTTACTTTCTTAAACATTATATTTGTGACTTCCTCAGATCCCTTCTTCCTGGTTTTCATAGTTTCCTAATATAGTTATAGCGGGTTTCTTATTCTTAATTCCAATTCTTAATCTTTAAAATCACCATTATTTCCCACCTTCTTCGTATCGCCTCCCCACAGGCCCCCTCCTGCCACAAGAGGAACCTATGAGGTACGACCATCCAAAGGAGGTCCATTTTTGTAATTGGGTTTCCTTCCTTCCGCCCCCCCCCCCAAGAGCAGGGCAGTTTCTGCTTAGCTTGATAGCTTTTCTTCATCCTGCGCCTTCCACCCATTTGCGTCAGGCACAGCCCAGGCTCTTCCCATCACTTGGTACATCCTGATTTCTGCCCCTTGCAGGCAGCTCCAGAGTCTGCCTTTAACCTACCAGGCTCCTCTTCCTCCTGCCAGGCACTGCCCCTTAGCTTGTCTTGGGGGTCTGTGCTGGAAAATTCAGAGCATGCATAGCACAGACTAATTAGGCTGTTCTTTGGCCCACAAAGCTGCCCCAGGCAAGCCGCTCACGTGCATCACCTGTCATGTCAGCCACAGGCAGAATAAAGCCCACAGCTGCAAAGCAACAGCCAGGAGCGCACTCTGAGTTTTAGAGCGCATCACTGGATTCTTCCATTGCCAGCTGAACTTGGTGACTTTCCCTGTCACGCTCCTTTCGGCAGGGATCAGGTGTACCCAGTGTACCCAGAAGCCCCCATTGCAGGCACAACTTTGCCTTTCCCATGCCATGTGTTACGTACTGAGCTGAATCCTAGAACAATAGGATTCAGAATCAGCAGTCTGATTGGTCTGCAGGAGCTACCCAATCCAACTCCAGGTGGAAGTGAATCCGCAACCTGATTGGCCTGCAGGAGCAACCAATCAGGCGGCTGGCAGAAGTGAATCTGCAACCTGATTGGCCTGTAGGAGCAGCCAATCAGGCTGCAGGCAGAAGTAAATCCACAACCTGACTGGCCCTCAGGTGTAGCCCTGAAGTAGCCAATCACGCAAGGCCCATTGTGTAAATCAGTGTTTCTCAACCAGTGTGCCTCCAGATGTTTTGGGACTACAACTCCCATCATTCCTGACCACTGGTCTTGCTAGCTAGGGATGATGGGAGTTGTAGTTCCAAAACATCTGGAGGCACACTGGTTGAGAAACACTGGTGTAAATAATGTATATAAGCAGATGGTTTTGGGAAAGAGCCATTCTTCTCCTCTTCTCCTTGAGGACTATGAGCTGAATAAAGAGCATGAAATTCACTCTCGACTCCGAGTATATTTCACCATGCATTGTATGAGGCATGAATCGCCCACTTTGGCCACCCCCACCTTTGGATTGTGGACCCCAAGAAGTTGGTTGGGTTCCAATGCAGACCGCAGGCCAGACGTGGTTTCCGGCCTCCAATATGGCGCCATGCTGGTACAGCTCTCGGCCCCATTCCATGGCCCTCCTCCCACCCTAATCGGCCTGGAAAGAAGCACCAGTGCAGGAGAGGCTGGCAGGGGCACAGGCCTGATTCCGTGCCAGGTCTGCCCAATCCTTCCACCAGCCATGCATGGCATCCCACCAGGGGCTTCATAAACCTCCTGGTTGGTTGGTTGTTTCTCTGCCCGCCTGGGACTGCAAAACAAAAGCAAAAACTGGGAAAGAGAACTGCGTTGCAAAATTCAGTCCAGTGTGACATTTGTGTACTGTTTTGGAAAGCAAAGACCAGGGAGAGTGGAGGGGTTGCCTTTGAAAGTGAACTTAAACGGAATTTCTCCTCTATCCCTGACCTTTGTCTATACTAGCTGGGGCTGATGGGAGGTGTCAGGGGTTTCTTGTGACTGCTCTAGAGTAACGACGCTCCTCAGGTTACTTTTCCATAACGTGTTTATTGGTGCTGATATGTACAGTGAAGCAGGTGCAGAAACATGTCTTCTTACTCCGATGCAGAATCCGGAAGTGCCCCTCGACGCGAACGCCCCCAACATAAAAGGCGCGGGACACTGAATCTCCTCCCCTTTCTCCTCCTTCGTAATTCCGGAACCGGAGGAAAGGGTCTGCGTTCCATGTTTTCCCTCTCCCCCTTGTCCCTCTCTCTCCCCCTTGTCCCCTCTCTCTCCTCCCGTCTGTGGAGTCTGGGCTCTTTCATCCTGCCTGAGCCCGGGCACTCTCTCTCCGTGTCCTGACTTCCCTCCCCCGAGTCTGTGTTTCCTTCGCTACTCTGTGAGGAGCTACTCTTGATGATAGGGGGAGGTACTCTGTACTCTCTCCCCCTTACAGGAGGTGAAGTGCAGCAACCTCCAGAGAGACAAGGTTCCTCACCTAGAGGCAGTAAGAACTGCCTCCTGTCAGAAAGTAGCATTCTGACGCAGGCTGAGATGTCCATTAAAATTCATCCCACTGAGCTATGTGGGCTGGAGTTACCACATGCTTCTTTTCAGCTGGTGTCTCCCTTTGTGGGTTGTTTTTTTTTACAAAATTGCTTTTAGCTAGATCAAGTGGTACCAGAACAATCTGAACACACTTTGTTCCTCCGGCTTCCCTTAAACACATCCATCAGAAGCCAACAACGTTGTGACTTACAATATGTTCTCATCCTGCTGCCCTACTCTATCCAGGGCTCCTGAATTAGATCCCACCACCCACGGGGTTGTGAGGAGATTGAGAAATTTTGGGGAGTAATACACGAGGAATTAAAGAAAATGTTGAAAATTGTTTTAAAAAACCAGAGGCATATCTCCTAGGCTTGATAGGGAAAGATATACTGCAAGTGAAGGGGGGGGAAAGAATTTTTCTATATGCAACTACGGCAGCAAGGCTAGTGATTGCTTCTAAATGGAAATCTCAAATTTTGCCCTCAAAAGAGGAGTGGATTTGCAAATGGAATGAATATTTAGAACTGGCAAAGCCAACTTCAATCATAAGATACCAGTCAAATCAAAAATTTAAAAAAGGAATGGAAATGTTTCGAAGATTATATGTTAAAATATTGTTCTAAGAAAGATATGCTAATATGCCTAGAATAAAAATGTCAAGTATATCTATGAATTGGGAAATAGAAGAGATAAAAGGAGTACAAAGAATGATACATTTGGAGAATGCAAAGGTAAATGTGGAAGTAGAGATTTAAAGAAGTCGAATTGTGGCAGAGGGAAGCTGCGGGTGGGGGAGGGAGTACTATATGATAAGTATGTAATAATTGTTTTCAATGTTTTTGGATTGTATATTTTCAACCTCTTTCTTTCTTTTTGTTGTTTTGTTTTATTTAAACAAAATAAATAAATAAACTGAACGAGATCCCACCACCCCATCCATTTATTCCATCAGCACAAGCCTGGCCCACTTTGGAAAGCACAGCTCACTGCTCCAACCACACCTACAGTCCATCCAGGCAATCACCCAGCTCTGCGGTGTGACAAGGCTCAACTGGGTGTAGGACGAGTTGAGGGTCAGATTGGACACACTGGTAGGATGCAGAGGTCCAAGAGAATGAGCCTTTTTATAGCAGTGGCATCAGGTTGTTGTGGCATAGCTGCCAAGTCTCCCATATTCCCCAGGAAACCCCCATTTTTCTAGCTGCTCTCAGATGAAAAAACGGATTTTTTTGTTTTCCCCCGGTTTATTCTGGCGCGGCGGCCATTTTGGAACTGGGCGGAGCATGCTCAGAAGCGACTTTTGATGCAGCTCTGCCCAGTTCCAAAATGGCTGCAGTGCGACTTCTGGCGCGGCAGCCATTTTGGAACTGGGCAAAGCAGCATCAAAAGTCGCTTCTGAGCTTGCTCCGCCCAGTTCCAAAATGGCGGCAGCGCTACTTCCGGTCTGCTACTTCCAGTTCGGTCCCTTATTTCTCCCACAGGAACTTGGTAGGTATGTGTTGTGGGCGTCTGTCTGTGTCTCAAGAGACAATGGAAGCAGTGATGGGGTGGGGGTGGGGTCTCGGAGACTTTCAGGGTGCTTGGGGACGACCTCAAGGTCTGTGGGGACCCACAAAGCCTTTGAGCCCCACTCTGCCCACACTCACTGCCCCCCTTGGTCATAGGGTGGTGAAAGTGATTGCAACTCCTATAAGAGGAACCAAGAAATGAATGGCTGGTGTGAGTTTGGTGTGCCCAGAGGTGGAGTAGTTTAGAAGGGCAAAATGAGGGAAGAGAAAGAGGCATACTTGGCTTCAGCATAAGGTCAGCATAAGCATGCTTGGCCTGCCAAGCACACATGGCTCTAAGTGCTCCCTTAAATGCTCTCTGAAAGCAGCATAAATTCATTCTGTATTAACTATACTGGGACCGATCACAGTAAATCTGTTTCCTCTAAATTTCCATTAGCGGAGCGGAGCTTTAATGGGCAGAGCAATGCCTAGGACCAAAGAAAAGCCAACAGGCATAACTCTCACTCTTGAATTTGAGATGGATATGTCATCCATTCAAACACAGAATCCTCATCTACATTATGCCTTCAGAGCAGTAGGATTCCACTTGTCTTATACCAGGCATCCCCAAACTTTGGCCCTCCAGATGTTTTGGACTACAATTCCCATCATCCGCGACCACTGGTCCTGTTAGCTAAGGATCATGGGAGTTATAGGCCAAAACATCTGGAGGGCCGCAGTTTGGGGATGCCTGACTTATACCAAGGCTTACCCCCAAGAATCCCATAGTTATTGGTGCCAGGAGTTGTTGGGAGACCACTATTTCCCTCACAAAACTAAAAATCCATGGGAAGAGGTATCTTAGAACCCCTCTGAGAATTGTATCTCTGAGGAGATACTTGGGTTGGAGGGTAACCTCCCTTCCCAGCTGACATTACTCCATTCGCCTTCCTCTTTGTGCTTGCTTCCTCTATCCTTTGGGACTATGTCTAGTAGGCAGTGGGGGTGGGGGTGGGGTGGTCCATTAGGACAATTGTGACCCTGCCCCACTGACCTCATTTTGTCTTAGCCATTCCCCACCTGCCTGCCTTCTTATTTACAAGCAGTTCCAGGCGGTGGCCCTGGCTTTCTGCTGCCTCCTCCTTCGCCTCAATGTCACTCAACAGGGAGGAGGATGGAAGTAAAATTAGTTGACTCTTCCTGCCGGTGTTTCTGGATCCACACCGCCTGTCTGCCTTCCTGCCTTCTGCACCCGGCTGCCATTGGCTCTGGATCCGGTGGTATTCAGAAGCACTGCTTCCTCCAATTTTAGAGGCAAAACATAGCCATCATTTGACAGCCCCCTCCTCCATTAATTTCTCTAATCCTCTTCTGAAGGCTTATCTTGTCCTATGGCTTTCCCCTGGGGAAAGCAGCTACCTGGTGACCAATCAGAGCAAACAGCAATTCGGGTTTTCTCTGGGTTGGCATTTGCTCTGATTTAGCACTACAGAGCAGGTGTTACCTGGGAAAGGAACCAGGCAACGGGAAAGCTTGTCAGTCCTGTGCTTTCCAGGCACGGGAGTAGCAGAAGGGCTTGTCCACACATACCTTTCCTCCACAATTTCCAGGCACAGTCTGTGCTTTAAAGTTCTGGTGATAGCTCCGTGGAAAACCCAAATTGTTGTGGGTTGTTGTTGCATGTCATGCATAATTTTATAAAAATTCTATCACATCACCTCTTACTGGCCTGCTCTCTAAACTAAAAAGTTCCAAACGCTCCAACCTTTCTTTGTTGGGAAGTTGCTCCTTCCCTTTGATGCCCTTTTCAGAACCTTTTCCAACCTTTTGCAATATCCCTTTTGAGGTGACCGGAACAGTATACAGCATGGATAGGCAACCTAAGGCCTGGGGGCTGGATGTGGCCTGATCGCCTTATCAGTCCAGCCCGCCGATGGTCCAGGGATCAGCGTGTTTTTACATGAGTAGAATGTGTGCTTTTATTTAAAATGCATCTCTCAGTTATTTGTGGGGCATAGGAATTCATTCTCCCCCCCCCAATATAGATAGATAGATAGATAGATAGATAGATAGATAGATAGATAGATAGATGATAGATAGTCTGGCCCACCACATGGTCTGAGGGACAGTGAACCGGCCCATGGCTGAAAAAGGTTGCTGACCCCTGGTATACAGGAAACAACACTGTTTGACATCCCTGCCATTGCCTGCCCTTCAGGTGCTCATCAAGCACATACAGTGGTACCTCGGTTTAAGAACAGTCCGATTTAAGAACGATTTGGTTTACGAACTCTGCAAAACCGGAAATAGTGTCTTGGTCTGAGAACTTTACCTTGGTCTAAGAATGGAATCTGAACGATGGAAGGGCACCAGCAGAAGGAGGCCTCATTAGGGAAAGTGTGCCTCGGTTGAAGAAATGGTTTTGGTTTAAGAACGGACTTCCGGAATGGATTAAGTTCGTAAACCGAGGTACCACTGTATATCTAACATGTCTAATTCACCCATTTTCCAACTTGGTCATTTTCCCAATTGCACATAAATCTTTCCAACTACACATTTTGTGTCTGGCTGCAAACCAAAACAATCGCCCCCATGCTTTTATAGCTGTCTCAGCCTCTCTGCCCACCAACTCCAGCACAGCCACTCAGTTTTAATGCCTACCTGGGTCATTCCGTTTATTTCATTCCCTCTCGAGTTCTGTCCTAGACCTACGTGTTCGTGTGATCTCCTACTGCACGACAAAGATCCCACAGCCCACCTCTGACTAATTCTGCCCAAATGTTCATCTTGTGACATTAACATAAAAGGCAACAAGAGGGAGAAAGCTGGTGACAAGAATGCTTCATTGACAAGGGACTCGTGTGGTAATGAGCTAATAAAAGGAATTAAATGAGCTGATATTTGTGACTAACAGCGGGTGGTGGGAGATGTATGCTTCTGTGACATCAAGATGGTATATGTTGTGCATTAGAAATAAACTTGAATGCTAACACAGTGTTTATTTCAACACTGGAAGAACACTGTTGCTCCTTTGTTCCAGTGTTCAATGATTCATTACAGCACCCAAATTAGAATGGGACCAGGGTGACCCCAGTAGGATAGATACATGAAACGGCCTTCAGTTACTCACATGGACCCCCTTAAAGAACTAATTAGCTGGTGACCTATAAGTGTTTTAAGTTGCATCGAGAGGGAGAAAGGAAAGCAGTGTGGGGTAACTTCAGTTATCTAGATGCAAGTCTCGTTTTTCCATACTCTTCACTCCTCTCTCTCATCATAGTAGAACCCAAGGTCATCAATGAAGATGAATGTTGGGAGATTCGGGACAGACAAAACCAAGTACAGTGAAACCTCAGTTATCGAACGTAAGCCTGTTTGGCTTCTGAAATGTTCAACAACCGAGGCATGGTTTCCAGTTGCATAGCTGCCAAGTTTTCCCTTTTCTCGCGAGGAAGCCTATTCAGCATAAGGGAAAATCCCTTTAAAAAAGGGATAACTTGGCAGCTATGCAGTTGGTTGCAGGAGCTTCCTGCACTCAAGCGGAAGCCGCGTCAAACGTTCAGCTTCCAAACAACATTCGAAAACCTGAGCAACATTCGAAAACCTGAAACATACCAAAACGGAGGCGTTTGGGAGCCGAGGGTTGACTGTACTTTTTCACACAGTGTATAACTGAGCTCGTCTAGTAGGATATTGTAGAGTTGGGAAATGTCCAGAAAGGGACAACTAAAATAACCAGAGTGCTGATTGGAGCACCATCCCTAAAGGCATTTGTGACTTTTTAGTTTGGAAAAAGTATTGCATGATCAAGGTATATAAAGTTATGACTGGCAATAGATTAGGAACAGTCCAAAGGAAGTTCTTGTTCAGACAGTAATTCGCTCTTTCATCATTCCTTGATCATATGAGTTTCCTTCTTCCTTTTCTCCTTATTTGTGGAACTGACCAGACCAGAATCTTGCAAGCTTACCTGTATAGTCAACCTCATTAGTCCTTTGACTTCCATGAGATTAGTAGGGCTGTTTGGAATTAGTAAATGGACCAGCTTTACCCCACTCCCATCAACACTTCCTTTCCATTATGCTTCGCTAGATACCAGGTCACTGGTGTGTAGCTGTTGAAGGCAGTGGATTTCTGCCCGTCCCCCCCCCCTCACAAAATGTAATAATCCTATTCTAAACGTAGTGAAAAAACTTTCCATCTGGCTGGAAAGTGTCTGTATAAAATTGTTACATATCCATAAAGCCAAATTGCTTCTGACCTGAGATTTCTCAAGGGAACAGTTCATTAAAACATATCTAACACTTCCATTTCTAACCAGTCTCTTGGAAAGTGATCACTGGAGTAGATTTTCCAGTGGGGGGGGGAGCGGAGAGCCTTTATCTTGATACGTTTGAAGTCGACCAACAAGAGATGGAACGAAATCGCCTTGACACTTCCCTCCCCTTAATCAAGATGGTTGGGAGGTGACGTGTGTTATCTCTCTGCTGTGTGTCCCATTATTCAAACACATCAAAAAGGCCTGTGGGTGGCTGCTTCCTCCCCACTCTGAGTCCCACATTTTGCTTATAAGGTGTTAGCAACCAGAATTAACTGTTGTCACATGATCTGGGTCTTATACTACGAACCTTATCCAATGCACATATGGCTCTGTAGTTTATATTGTGTGCCTGGAGCTGCCCCATGTCGTAAGCCTCTCAACTGCAGGTTGCAGTTTCTTCGCAAAGGGGAAGGGTAGAACGTCCGGTGGGAGGCACATCATGCTCCTTCTGGGGCAGTTTGTCCACCTTTGGTCCACTCAGCTCTCACCTGTGTCTCCTAGAAGCATGAGACAGTGGCCAACCCCTGGGAAATGGCTTCAACTGGCTGGCTAAACCAGGTGACGGTAGACAGTGGGTCTCAAACCCTTGGTGAGTTAAGGACTTCCCCTGCATGTGAAGACAGGATCTGGCAGATGGAGTGGACAAGACCAAGAGTGGATCCAGTGGTAAAGAAGGAGGTTACTGCACATGCCATGGAGGGAAATGAGTGGCAAATAACAAGACACAGGCGGCGCTGTGGTCTAAACCACAGAGCCTAGGGCTTCCCAATCAGAAGGTTTGTGGTTTGGAAATCCCACCATAGCTGTCAAGTTCTCCCTTTTTTAAAGGGAAATTCCCTTATGCTGAATAGGCTTCCTCGTGAGAAAAGGGAAAACTTGACAGCTATGATCCCTACGACAGGGTGAGCTCCTGTTGCTCGGTCCCAGCTCCTGCCAACCTAGTTCGAAAGCACCCCAAAAGTACAAGTAGATAAATAGGTACCGCTCCGGCGGGAAGGTAAACAGCGTTTCCGTGTGCTGTTTTGGTTTCACCAGAAGCGGCTTAGTCCTGCTGGCCACATGACCCAGAAGCTGTCTGCGGACAAACGCTGGCTCCCATGGCCAGTAAAGCGAGATGAGTGCCGCAACCCCAGGGTCGTCTGCGACTGGACTTAACGGTCAGGGGTCCCTTTACCTTTACCCTTAACATGCCTGATCTCAGAAGCTCAGCAGGGTCAGGCCTGGTTAGTGCTTGCATGGGAGACTGCTTGGGATACTGAGTACCATAGGGTTCCCCCCCCCCCAGATAGCTCAGTTAGTTAGAGCATGGTAGTGCTAATGCTATGTTTGCAGGTTTAATCCTCATCTGGGACAACTGCATATTCTTGCATTGCGGGGGTTTGGACTAGACGATCCTCAGGGTCCCTTACAACTCTGTGATTCTATGAATCAACAGGACTATGAAGCAACCTGGGAAAGGAACTTGTGGCTGTCCTCATTCATGAGAAAGGCTTCAGGAGTAAACCTCCAGGAAAAATCACAGCAGCTGCTGTGGCTGCAGAGACCAGTAACTCGTAACTGCTGCCTCTGAAGTCATTTTTGCTGTGTTAGCAGCACCTAAGTGATCTCTTCAGGGTGCAAGCCTTCACCCCCAGAGGTGCATTCCATTTTCTCTTGAGCCAGACAGATGCAAACAACAACAACAACTTCAGGCCCTGGACTGACTCCATCCACTCAGACTGGCCATTGACTCCTCTTGGGCAGGAAGGATAGAAGAGGTCTTTATGTTCCATTTGAGCTTTAGAGTCTCACATTATCTTTGCCTATTGACTTGCCCCTCTTGACCCGGCTTGCTCTTCCCTCCTGACTTCAGGTGGGCTTCTCAATCTCACCTCCTGGCTCATCCTTTGGGCCCGACTTCTCTGCTATCCTACTTTGTAAGAAGATTTTAAATTCTGGGTATTTTAAATTTGGGGGTGGGTGGGTTGTTTAATGTTTTAAATGTTGTGTTTTTCATAGTTGTAAGCTGCTTTGAGACCTCCATGGTGAAGAGCGGGATATAATTTTTTAAATAAAATAAATAAAAATTTAAAAAACCATCTTCAGCCAGTGCAACAATTATGCCACTAAGTACTTTAGCTTAGTGCTACATTGGCTATAATTGTTTTTTGCTTTGCTTTGCTTTAGTGGGGATGGGGTAAATCTCTCTCTTTTTTAAATACCAGTGCAATTAAATGAATGTGTGCCACCCACAGTTGATTACAACACTTGGTTATATTTTTGCTTTGGCATCTCTGCCTGAGTACACAAAGTGTGAATTAGCCTGAACTTCCAGTAATGAACCTAAATTATATGTTTTGCCAGGAACTTTGCAAATGTACTCTAAGCTTTGCAGTGAATGTAGGTTAAAAAGAAAAATCTGGATTTGCAGCGTATCCCTGCCTTTTCTTATTCCCATAACTGACCTCCAATTAAGATCAAAGTCTGGGAAGGATGCTCTCATCCTCTGGCCTTTTGAAATAGGCCATGGGACCAATCCACACTTGGCAATTTGACATTATTGATTTCTGCAGAATTTTTGCCCAATTAACAGCAGTAAGGTGGGATAGTGAATTACGTTACACGTTGGTGTGGTTTTTTTGGTTCCCAGAATCCTTCACTTCACTGTGCCTTTGGCCAAAAAAGGCTTTAAAGGATGTAAGGTTAGCTAACCTTTAGTTTAAGCAACTAAATCAAATCAAATCCGTTTATTGTGAGGACCATGCCTGTACACAAATATCAACACAACAATAATTAAAAATATTAAAATCCATTTCATAATATCCCAACAAAACCTTCATCCCACAAAACACGAAGAGAAGGAAAACAAGCAACGAGTTAAACAGACGATGAAGGGGTCTTTACATTGTCATCTATAAATCTTTCCCTGGCTTTCATGGCCTTCATCACAAAAACCGCTACCGCATGGGTAATACGTGGGTTTGCATCAACCAACAAAAATTTTACTCTGTCTTCAGGATTGATTATGGAGTTGGGTATAATTTGCAGCATTGCATCTCTAAAGCCCGAATAAATGGGGCAATAGAGGAGGTAATGTATAAGATCCTCTTTAATTTTCATAAGGCAAGGGCATAGACGATGTTCTACTGGGGTTTTTGTGAATCTACCGGTCAAATATGCAGTTGGCAATGTTTGAAACCGCGCCATAGTAAAAGCTCTCCAAAGGGTGGGATCAGTGATCTCCACCAAGTAGTTGGCACAGATTTTGACTGCTTTTACTCGGGGAAACCAGTAGGAAAACCCAGAATTTTTTATCTTCGTGGTGTCCAAAAAGGCGTCTTTTTCAAAGATCCATTCCCGAACTTTATCAGGGCTCCACAGTTTGAGAGTATTAAACTCAGGTAGATTGTATCTGGATAGAATATCTAATAGGTTTTGACGCCAAGTAGTATTATGTTGTAAAGATACAAAGGCTTGTTTAGCCAATGAGGTGTTTGAGGCATCTGCGAGGTCGGTGAAAAAACGCAGAAATCTTAAGTGGGCCCTGGCAGACACAGAAGGTAATCCTACTTCCACTCTTAGGAAAGCTGCCGGAGTACTCTGAGGGAGGCCTAGAATTCTTCTGAGATAAAATTTTTGGAAGATTTCAAGCCGTTCTAGCAGCTTCTGATTCCATCCCCAGAGTTCTACCCCATATAACATCTGGGGAATCACTTTACCAACAAAAGCTTTTAGTGCCGGGATCACCAATTGCCCTCCCCTTGAATAAAAAAAGCTCCCCTGGAAGGAGTAGACAAATCCATGAAGGAGGGTAAGGCTAAGTTCTACTTCTGGCATCAAAGGCAGCATGATTCTAAATACCATTTGCTAGGAATCGCAAGCAGGAAGTTGCCACTCATGTCCTGCTTGCAGGATTCCTACAGGGATCCAGTTGGCTGCTGTGAGAACAGGATGCTGGACTAGACAGGCCAATCCAGCAGGCTTGAAACTTTTTTATTTACATCTGTTGGCAGTGCAGCAGCAGGGATCATTCCATTTGCAACGTAAGGGTTAATTCTATCACTGTTAGAAGGAGGAAGGGGAGCTGTTAGCAACCTGGTAGGTAGAATGATCTCTAGTGAGGTAGCACATGCTCTCTGTCTCTAAGTGGTTTTTCCTCTGGAGGTACACTTGACTTTAACTCTATTCTCAACAAGCCCTTCCCCTAAAACACAAGGTCACTTTGTTTTTCTCTCGTCAATTTATATACTGTTTTACTTAATTTGTTCAGTAAAGTATTATCAGGATTTCTTCTTTCTCTGGACACTCTATGCATTATTTGTGCGACCCCTGCTAACATCTACATATTTGAACACACATTCTCATTGGGATTACAAATCACCTTGACTTAAAACACGCACACCAAGAGTTGTCATTAAAACCACCAAAATGTGTACCCAAAAAAAGTATGAATTGTGTGCAGTGTTAGAAACTGAGGTATAAAAGCTGGGAGCTAAATGGTGCCCTAAGAAGCCAGATTGTGGTTTTTCTCAGTTTCTTGTTTTTCCGATCTGTTTTTCGAAAAATTGCAGTTTTATGTTATTTACTTAAAATAAAATAAAAAACACTCGTGAAAATTCATTTTCATCTTAGTGTAAATTTCTCTTAATTTAGGGGCAAATTGGTCCCATATACACATTTTTGCAATGTTTTAATGTATTTTTAAACTTTTGTTTGAAGCCACCCCAGGTGGGTGGGGTAGAAATAAATTATTATTTATTATTATTATTAGCCCATTTTAATGCATTTTTATATGTTATTTTCAGTAATATGCTTTATTATGCGCTCTCTCTCTCTCACACACACACACACACACAGAGAGAGAGAGAGAGAGAGAGAGAGAGAGAGAGAGAGAGAGAGAGAGAGAGAGAAAGCGCTTGTCAATATCCTACTTAACTGGACACAGGACTCCAGATGAGGTCTGACCAAGGCGGTAAAGGTAAAGGGACCCCTGACCATTAGGTCTAGTCATGACTGACTCTGGGGTTGCAGCGCTCATCTCGCATTATTGGCCGAGGGAGCCGGCGTACAGCTTCCAGGTCATGTGGCCAGCATGACAAAGCTGCTTCTGGCGAACCAGAGCAGCGAATGGAAACACTGTTTACCTTCCCACCGGATCAGTACCTATTTATCTACTTGCACTTTGATGTGCTTTCGAACTGCTAGGTTGGCAGGAGCTGGGACCGAGCAACGGGAGCTCACCCCGTCGCGGGGATTTGAACCGCCGACCTTCTGATCAGCAGATAGAGAGGTACTATTATTTCCCCTTATCTTGTCACTTTACTTCTGTTGAAGCAGCCTAGAATCTCATTTGCTTTTTTTGCTGCTGCGTCACACTGTTTACTCATGTTAAGCTTGCAGTCTACTAAGACCCCCTAGATACCTGGCGTGATGTGGGGGAGAATTTTGTAAAAATATGACTTGTGCATTTATCTAACCCACCATGGAATCACAATGAATGCTCATTTAAATAGTTGGTCTCATCTAACCTCCCTGCAGAATGAATGCTCAGCGAAGAGGAAGCAATCTTTATGTTTAAACTTGTCTTGTCCCAGCTGCTTGGTCCCAGCTCCTGCCAACCTAGCAGTTCGAAAGCACCTCAAAGTGCAAGTAGATAAATAGGAACCGCTACAGCGGGAAGGTAAACGGCGTTTCCATGTGCTGCTCTGGTTTGCCAGAAGCAGCTTTGTCATGCTGGCCACATGACCTGGAAGCTATACGCCGGCTCCCTCGGCCAATAATGCGAGATGAGCGCGCAACCCCAGAGTCGGTCACGACTGGACCTAATGGTCAGGGGTCCCTTTACCTTTACCTTTGTACGTGCAATAACGGCGAACTTTGTGAGCACAGCAGTTGCTGGCCAGTTTTCTTTCTCTCTCTTTTTGGCAAATTGCTAGTATTTCTTCCACTTCCATCTGGCAGTGCATGTAGCTGAAGTAGTTTGTAAGAACAGATTCTCTGTGTGACATGATTGGATTCCACCCTCATTCTCTTGGCGTTTCAGGCAAGAGACATCAGCCTCACCAATTGCTTCCCGTGTCTTTAAACAAACAGAACTAGACCTAAGAGAATACCCGCCTTCCGAGAGTGTTGTGATGGGCGTTTATAAAGCCTGATGCCTCAGGAAAACAACCGAGGATTTCAACAATGTGCAGATGTTGTTCTTTTGACACGTTCATTCAGATCTAGTGCCAGAAATAAATTATGATGAAATTGCACCCCAGAGTCAGATTGTCTAGTGTCAGCACACTGATGCAGATTGCATTGTCTTTCTAGCCAGCTTCCCCAAAGATAGTGTGTGGTCCAGCCCGAAGATGACTGTAGCAAGACAAAATGTTCCGGACAAGAGGGGACCATGTGATGCCCAGCTTCTAAGGCAGGCATCCCCAAACTTCGGCCCTCCACATGTTTTGGACTACAATTCCCATCATCCCTGACCACTGGTCCTGTTAGCTAGGGATCATGGGAGTTGTAGGCCAAAACATCTGGAGGGCCGCAGTTTGGGGATGCCTGTTCTAAGGCATTCTCCTTGCAGGCATTAGGCCTGTGCACCAGATTTTGCCCAAAGCCAAACAGAATTGGGCTAATTCCGGGGGATCCGAGCTTTGACTGCGTCAGGCAGGTAAAGGTAAAGGGACCCCTGATCATTCGGTCCAGTCACGGACGATTCTGGGGTTGTGGCGCTCATCTCGCGTTATTGGCCGAGGGATCCGGCGTACAACTTCCAGGTCATGTTGCCTTGGGTTGGGTCAGGCTGCCTGGAGCAATCTGGGCCTATCAGGGAGTGAGGCATCGGGTGGAGAGGCACCCACCAGGATTGAAACACACACACACACACACACACACACTCACAGTGCTGCCCCAAAATTGATGTGGGGCTGCATCTAGGTCAGTTGTTGGGGACTGCTGTAAAAAGATGGCACCATTCAGTTCTGGGGTACGTTATGCTTGGGGGTCACATAACTCTGTGCCCTCCAAGTTCCAACATTTCTCCACTGAAAATAGGAACGTCCTACCATACCCCTCTAACACTTCTCTGATGAAAATAGGGGTGTCCTAAGGAAAAGCGGGACATTCAAATGAGAAAGTGGGATTACTTCCGTAAATCCAGGACTGTTCCTGGAAAATAGGGACACTGGAAAGGGCTGCTGTCCACATCTGTGCATTTCAATGTGTTTCAGCTCCAGCCGTGATACTTGTCTGTGCGCAGGATCCTTGTGTGCCCATCCTAACTCTCAAACTGTGCATGTGTGCTGTGCTATCAAGAGTCAGTAGGCAGGTCTCCTGCTGGTTTCTGTGGGCCTTTAAGAACACAAAAAACTGACTTTATATTGAGTCAGACCACCAGCCCATCGAAATAAGGAATGTCTGCACTCCTCGGCACCTGAGTTTCAGACAAGGGGTCTTTCCTAGCTCTACCTGTGGGGAATTGAACCTGGGACCTTCTGCACTCAAAGCAGATAGCCTGCCACTGAGCTGCAACCCTCCCTGTTGCACCTTGTATTGCATTGTATGGCAATACAGTGACTTGCAAAGAAACCCATAAAGGTCACCTGGTACACATGCGCAATCGGAGCAAGGAACTTGTAACATGCCAACAGATTGGAAGAAAGGAAATGCGACCTCTCCCTGTCTGGTTGCCTGCAGACCATTGTGGCCCGCCATAGACGAGCTGCCATTTCACAAACTTGGTTTCATGCAGGCTCTTCTCTTCACGTTTGGAAGCATCCCACAAATTTCTGTGCATTTTAATGTGAGTTGCCTCTTCTGCGCGGCAGCCCCGCTGCCGTAGTGTCACCGGGAGCAGTAATGGGTCTGTGCGAAAATTGCCACAGGGAACAAAACGAACGAGGCTGAGGGGAAACAAACCGTCCTCTCAAGCAATGGAGGCGATTAGCCTACATTAGCCGGGAATTGCCACACAGCTAAATGCGTGGCTAATTGAGTCGAGAAGGGGGAAAGTCACAGAGTTTAAAAGCAACTCATTAACCTAGCGAGAGAGCGAGTGCGAAAATGCACATGAAGTTTGGGGGGGTGGAGAGAGAAATTGCCAGCAGCAGGAATGTTCAGTATAATCGGTTGGTAGCATGTAGGATCCATTGTGTGGCCCATTTTGTGCATCTTTTTAAGTTCAGGCATATACCGTTCCACTCGCCATGGTGAGCGTTTTGTTGCTCTGCCGAGGCTAGCGAGTAAAACCTTAGCCTTCCTCACCAGCTTTGTTTCCTTGGGGCAGGGGAATATCTCCCGGTAGGGCTGGGACCCTGGAGAGTTGCAGCTGGTCATTGTAGATGATAAGAGTATAAGACGGCTTCCTATGTTCCTGCATAAGCTTCCTAGTGGTCCACAAGCCCTCGAGAGCCCATGCCCATCTGTGTAGGTTGGGGGACCTATTTTGGCACCCCAAGCAAGATTTTTATTAGGACAAATTTGGCACGTGGGCAGATGATGTCTAGTGATTTGGTGCTTTGACGTTGCAAGCAGCAAGGCGCTGGTAACATGAAGCATTCCCCCCTCATTGTTTTAGCAAATGTTCCCATGAAAGTGGTTGCGGGTGGCTTGCCCAAAATGGCCTGGAGGGCTGGGTTTGACCCCTATGTTAGAGGCTCCACAGCTCTGCTGCAGACAGCACTGAGCTTGATAGACCAATGGTCTGCCTCAGTGAATGAGAAGTTTATATATTGTGTTTGGCATGACACTTCCCTGCTATTGGTGTCTCTTCCCTTTTAATGATAACTCGACCTTCAAACATAGAGATTTCTTAAGGAAAAACCTTCTCCGGTGATCTCTACCCCAGAGGAACCTCAGCTGGCAAAAGCTGATTGGACAAGTTCGGCCTTTAGATGAGGAGGGAAGTAGTATGTTTGCAGGCAAACATATTGACACCCTTTGCAGAAAAGCCTTTTCAGCCAGCTTCTGAATGATTTTTTCCCCCTGAGCTGAATAATAATAATAATAACAAGCGATTACCATAGCAACCAGAGTGGCATGCAGCTTGTGGGAAGCTGGCGAGATCACAAGATCCAAATGGGCGACTCCTATGTACAACAGCAAAGGTTGGGCAACCTGGTAGTTGCCCGGTCATGCCATTCATAACATGGCCTTGGCAATTTCCAGGTTTATTGACCAGGTCACTCTGGCTTTGTTTTTACATAAACAAATTGTCACTGTGACTTCTCTTATTGAACGGCTTGGAGTGATGCAGAGAAGCAGGGAGACTCTTGGCAGGCAGAGAGAGAGAGAGAGATTGAAGGAAGATTCTGAATCTCTCTCCCTTCTCCCTCTCTTTGCCAGCCCTGAGATGATTACAAATGATGGCCTGTCATCAGAACAGCCTGCTTCTTGTCCGAGTGACAGCTGATGATGACTGGTGGATTGCTAACTACCTGCAGCATTGAGAAATTCAGGTGTAGTGTGGCAGGAGACAGCTGAGTCCTCAGTTAGTTGAGTTCCTGGCCTTTTGGGGCATTATAAATCTGGCAGAGGGCAGATTTGGAAATGGGACGTAGGAAACTGCCTAGCCCCAAAGTGATTATCCATCCGTAGCCTGATGTTGTCCACACTGATTCAGCAAGTGCTCGGGTAGAGAAGGGTTTTCCCCATTGCTCACTTCCTCTGGGAAAGCTGGGGGGGTCAATCCTAAGGATACTGGTAGCAGGAGGGTGCCGGTGTATCCGGAACATAAATACGGTAATTCCAGTGGCTACGACTGGTATTCACTATTGTTGCCACTTGGTTGACAAACGAGGCATAAATGGGGAAGCCAAAGTTGTTGAGCTTTTCTTTGGGGGGGGACACTTCTCCACCCAATCTCCCCAAGCTCTGGGTGCCGTGCCCAGGGCCGGTGCTAGGGTTTTTTGCGCCCTAGGCAAGATCACCTTCTGGTGCCCCCCCCATTAATAAAATAGAAAATAAATAAAATAAAATAAAATAGAAAATAATAGAAAATAAAATAATAAATAAATAAAAATAGAAAATAGAAAAAATAAAATACTAGAAAAAATAAATAAATAAACAGGCAGTACCGGTGGGCGGCGGGCAGACTGGCCAGCACCCCCTCCATTTTGGCGCCCTAGGCAGCTGCCTAGTTCGCCAAAATGGATGCGCCGGCCCTGGCCGTGCCACTATACAGCTGCAAGTATGCTACAAAGAGGTGCTGCACCAAAGAGGTGGCAGAACTCAGTTCCGGTGAGTTGCAGCTGAAATAAAGCACTGCACTGTGTCCCCTATGCATTGAAATGAATGGGATGGAATAATGTGATGAGAACATCATTAAGGGACTCAAAGTTATGTTATCTTGCTATAGCAGACTGTGAGATGGGTAATGTAGGTTCTGGCAGAAGTTGAACTGCAGTGGCACGGAATCACCTCTGCCTACGGCAAATGCAAACCTGAATGGCGTCATACATCACTAGTTGACCCTGGGACCTTCTGAGTGCAAGCCAGTTCCTACTGAACTATGGTTTGCCCTCTAAATGCAGGCTTCGCCAACCTGGTGCCCTCCAGATGTTGTAGTTCAACATCTGCCAGCCACCAGTAACCTTGGCTGAGTGGACATTTGAACCTGGTCTCCCAGGTCCTAGTCTGACATTCTAACCATTGTGCCTTTTTGCAAAATAAAAATAAAAATAACAATGTCCCATGGGGAGCTCACGAAGTTTAACAAATATGACACCGAAGCAAGAAAACACAGCTTACAAAAATGTAAAGCAGCCCCCCCCCAAAAAAAATGTCTTCAAAGGTGTCTCATACTCAGATACATCCATCCTCTTGCCAAAAGAAAATGCAAGTTATTTCCCCTCCTCCCTCCTTAAAAGCCCCCCAAGAAATGTTAGAATGCATTGGAATAAACTCCCAGGCTGCTCCCTCCCATGCAGGCTATAAAGGTCCCAGGTGTTTATTTATTTTTTTGTGCGGGGGGGAGGGGGGGACAGAGCAGATGGGAAAGCTCGCTGGTCAAACCTACCCTTTTCACATAGGGACAAAGCCAATGAGTAGCTCCCACGCCTGCTAGCTAATGAGAAATGGTGCTCTCCCCTCTCATCATTGCATCCTTAGGGGAATCTTCATTGCCCAGTTCAGCATCATCAGAGACTGTTTTCTGCAGCACGGCAGACAAGAGGTGCCAGTTGTGCCCTCCCCGCTGCATTGTCGTCGTTGTTTTCTAAAGTCACCGCATGCTTGGAAAGAGGTTGGGGTACGGCGGGGGGAGTTCATTAGCAGGAACATTTCCACCCATGCCGCCATCCCATTCTTGGAGTCAGCTCAGATCAAATAAAAGATGTCAGGCTTTGAGCAAACTCCTCCGGCCTCTGCTAATGAAGCCTCCCCTTTTGTCCAGCGACTAGGACCTGGGCCCATTCCAGAGCCGCCGTTTCTCCTTCTAATGAATTAATCGGCCGGTGAACTGTGGACGGCTGCTCATTAGAGAGGTGTGCAATCGCTTTCGGAGCCCAAGTTGATGAAGAAAGGAAGAAAACTCCCCAGAAAGGAGGTGTTCCAAGGAAGGAAGGAAGGAAGGAAGGAAGGAAGGAAGGAAGGAAGGAAGGAAGGAAGGAAGGAAGGAAGGAAGGAAGGAAGGAAGGAAGGAAGGAAGGAAGGAAGGAAGGAAGGGGAATCTGTTCCTTAGGCATCCTTCTAATTAGCAAGCATTGCCAGTACCTTTCATTGGATAGCACTGCAAGGACTTTAAAGAATATGGGCCAGACAAATGGAAAAGCTGCTTTTTAAATGAATGGGAATAGAGTTTATTTGCTTCTTTTTGGCAACCAGAAGTACTTGGGATGGTTGGTCCAGTTGTGACTTGAGGGGTGTGTTTACATGTTGCATTAAACAAGTGTACAATCTGTGTGTATCTAGGGTTGTTCACATATGACTCTGAACACTTGCTGGTCTAACACCTTCCCACTCAGCCATGAAGCTCACTTAGGTCAGTCAGAGATGATGAGACGATATGGAAGTGGATGGTGCTGGGTCTACTCTGTGCACACCAACCTTAGCTCATTTGGAAAGAAGGGTGCGATATAAATAATAATGATTAGCTAAATAAATAATCAGAAGCTGATGCTGAACTTTTACATGATACTGCTTCAGCCTGAAATGGGAGGTAGATTTTAAAAATCTTTCCACTTTGTTAATAAAAAATTAATAAATCGCCCTGCATGGGGTAAGCGTGCATTTTATAGAAAAATGCAATGTGCTAGTTTACTATAAGCAAGGAGTGCTTTACATTGGGGGGGGGTAAGAATATGACCCCTGTTATGTATTGAAGTCACTGTATATAGTTTTCCCTCGGGTCCGAGGCAGTTGTTTTAGGAGGGAACTTTAGGAGGGAATTTTGAATGATGTTTTGTTGCATTGTTCGAGCCAGCCTCTATAAAAGCAGGCTGGCTCAGCACTTCAGTTCTGTTCTGTTCTGACTCAAATAAAGAGCTGTTTGGAGAATTGCTGTGTTGTCTGCTGCTCACCCACAACTTAACATTGGCGACGAGGATGGGATTGAAGGACAGCAGAGCACGGCCAGAATCGGACACGCAATGAGCTAAATCACTGAGCGAAATCACATTCAGAGCTGACTGGTCTGGCTAGAGCACTGTGCGCCTTCCATCGCCATCCACGTCAGCATCGGAACCATGGTTTCATTCGTGCCTCTACCGCCATTCGCACCAGCCTCTGAATTGTGGGATACGTACCTCGCTCGGTTCGCTTGCTTCCTCCAAGCAAATGCACTGACAGCAATGTCCAATGAGCGGAAGCGGGGTCTCTTCCTCAGTCTATGTGGCTCCAAGGTATTCGAGAGAGCCTGGGCCTTGGTTGCACCTCTAGCCGCCGAGGCAGCACCATGGGACACGCTCCAAGGGAAGCTCCGTACCCACTACGCACCCAAGCCGTCTAAAATTGCTGCCCGCCACGTGTTCTACCACAGGAACCAGGCCGAGGGGGAGTCCACCAGCAATTACATCGCTGCTCTCAGGAAGGCCGCCCTACATTGTGAGCCTCTGTCTATCCCTGCAGTTCATCCCTTCATTCTGCATAATGGGCACACTATCTGTTGCATTTGACAAGGCGAGAGATTCCAAGCGTACACCAAAGTTACACAAAGTAATTTCTAACTTCACTCAAATTAGTAAAACAAGCTGATTTAACTCTGGCTGAGCAGGGAGGGTCATTCTTTCAGGGTCATCTTCTGTGCTGTTTTTGAAGGTTAAAAGGCTCTGCTTTGAAAATGTGTTTTTCAATATAATGCATCATCCACCGAAAAAAAAGCAGCGCGGGGAAGTGTCGACAGAAAATGCATTAAAGCGAGCAGTTTCAAAATTATAGCATTTCCATTGACAGTCCCGCCTTTGCAAAAAATGTAATGAACCCTGGGTCATCAAAGTGGTTTATTAAACTGATCCTGGCAGGATTATTATTATTTTTAAAAATGTTGCTTCAAAACTAAACAGTGCCAATAATGAGCACCAGGAGGGGAAACCTAGGGAACAAATAAATAAGCAGTGGTTGGGAGACACACAAACGGTTGTACAGTGGTGCCTCACTAGACGAATTTAATTCGTTCCACGGGTCTTTTCTTATAACGAAAAATTCGTCTAGCGAATCCCATAGGAATGCATTGAATTTTTTTAAAAAAACATTTTTGCCCATAGGAACGCATTAATTGAATTTCAATGCATTCCTATGGGAAACCGTGATTCGCTAGACGAATTTTTCATAAAACGAATTCGTCTAGTGAGGCAACCTCTGCTCGAAAAATCCTTTCGATAAGCGGAAATTTCGTTAAGCAGGGCATTCGTTAAGCGAGGCACCACTGTAATCCAAACCTGAGCTGCCCGTTTTGGTCGGATGAAAGCTGTCAAATGCATTTCATAACAAAAGCTGCTCTCTTCTCCTTTTCAACATTGCTGTAGGTCTTTAATAAGGCCTACATTGCGGCAGGAAGCAGCCTTGTTTCATCTCATGCTTTTTGTCCATCTAGCTAAGCCCTGATTAACCTGGCAGCGTCTAGATGTTTTGGACCACATCTCCCCCCCCCCAGCCCCAGCCAGGCATGGGAATTGTAGTCCAAAACATCTGAAGGACACCAGATTGCTCCAAGGAGTTCGAAGTGGCACACGTGGTACTCCTCCTCCTCTTCATTCTGTACCCACAACGACCCTGTTAGGTAGGTGACGCTGAGGGAGAGCGACTGACCTAAAGTCGCCCAGGGAGCTTCAGGGCTGAGTGGGGATTTGAATCCTGGTCTCCAGGACTGAATCCAACCAGGACACCATATGCTATACTGGCTGGCTGCAGGTAACAATAATAATAATAACAACAACAATAATAATAACAATAATTTTATTATTTATACCCCGTCCATCTGGCTGGTTTCCCCCAGCCACTCGGGGCGGCTTACAGCAGGCATCCCCAAACTTTGGCCCTCCAGATGTTTTGGACTACAATTCCCATCATCCCTGACCACTGGTCCTGTTAGCTAGGGATCATGGGAGTTGTAGGCCAAAACATCTGGAGGGCTGCAGTTTGGGGATGCCTGGCTTACAGCATATATCAGAACATACTAACAGATGTCTTCTAAAAGATAGTTGTTCATTTCTTTTGTTCAGTTTCTGTTAATTGGTTAATTGGTTCTCATGGGAAACTTACAGATTCTTGCTTCACACAATTAACTCAAGGCAGTGTCAATTTACTCTTGGCAGAAAGCCAAGGTCTGCCTGACCTAGAAACTACTCTCTTCTGATTGGTTAACGACCAGCACTGAACTCTGTTATCAAGGAATGCTAGCACAGTTGGTTTTTGTTAGGTGTTAGGAGTAGAAGTGCTGTGTATATGGTTGGAGAGAGAAAGAGTAAGGATTTATTTTGCTTTGCTTTGTATGCAGAAACTCTGCTGCTTTTATTTTCTTTTAATAAATCCTGTAAATAGTTATTCTGCGTCTAGCCGACTAGTCATTTCCACCTCAACTAGCTTCTGCGCTGTGCAGGAAAACTCTGCTACGTTTGGGCTAAAGCCACTAGAGCTATGCCTGACACTTCAAAATTCTAAGATCTTTAACATCTGAAAGGGGTGTTACACAGAGAGGGCGCCAGTACCAAGAAGGCCGTCTTCCTGGTTCCTTGTAACCTCACTTCTCGCAGTGAGCGAACCAGTAGAAGACATTGGGAGGAGGACCTCAGTGTCTGGGCTGAACAATGGGGGTTATAATTCCCATTGCACACCTAGCAAATGGGGGATCTTTTCAGTGTCGTTCAGATACTTGTAACTCCAACAGTATCTGACCATACATGAAAGTCTTGCAGGCAAAGGTTTGGGCATTTTGGATCAATATGTGAAATATGACCCCCAGCAAAGCATCCTGGCCTGCCTAAGATTTCTTGTCTCTCTCATACGGTATTTGTGGTTTCAAGGCAGGGGTCTCTCTCTCCCTGTCCTACCTGGAGATGCTGGGGATCGAACCAGGCACCTGCTGCGTGTGAAGCAGATGCTATAACCCACTGAGCTTTGTACCCCCAGACTCAAGTCAAGTCAAGTCAATGTTTATTACGGCAAACAGCCAGCATATTAAACCAGAAATTCTGCATAATTCTCTACATGAACAATAAAAGCAACTGATATGGGGTTTTAACAGTCAATATATAATACTTAAAATATAGGGCCAGCGGAATAAAACACCATAAAAGAATAAGAAATTTAACTAAGAACTGTAGCCACAATATCATCATCGGAGGGCAGGACAAATTGTTATAATATGTTATTCAATAAAAGAGATTTACGTTTTTTAATAGCTAAGGTGCAGAATTTGGCCACAGCGTAGGATGCTGAGCTCAAAGAGTCTTCCAGAAGGAATTTGTGTAACGTTTCAGGGGGGAAATTCCAGATAATATGGCAAGGGTGTGAATTTTGATAATAGGGGTAAAATGAGTCACGATCGTTCTTCATTATAGAATTCACAGAATAGAAGAATGTGAATAATAGATTCCACCTTGTTGGACATGCATGGACAGAGGCGCTCTTCGATTGGTATAAGCAAGAATTTGCCGTGTAAGACAGCTGAAGGCATCGCATCAAATCGGGCTCTGGAAAAGGCCCATCTATAAGATTCATAGATAATATTGGATAGGTACGGGGCAACTGCCAGATTAGGCCAAGATTTTAGACACCTGTAGTTCTTAGGAAGTAAGGCATCTTCTTTTTGCAGTTCAATGTCAAAAAGCCAAACCCCCAGACTCAAACCCCATCCATCAGAGTGAAGTCAGTTGATTGGCAGGTGGAGATTTTTTTATTTCACAGGCTTTGCAAGCCTTATCTGATCCCCTGGTGGACCAAGTTTGGCCCACAGGTCACAGGCTTCGCACCCCTGGAGAAAAATGAGCATTGGATGGAGCTGCAAATGTCACCCTGGTTCCAGAGACATTTGCAGTCAAAGGCAGCCTTTTGTTCAGCCCCTGAAGGCTCAGTGGGATTCTGCCCCAGCTGTGTTTACCACAGGGAGCGGCACAAAGCGAGGTCTCTGCGAGAAGGAAAATATCTCAAGACATTTCTGCCTATCCCAGCACTTCTGATTTTGTATTAGTATTATTATTATTCTCTTCTGAGCACTGTGAACAATGGCACAGCTTTTTTTCCCTCCAAACTTTTTAGCATTCAGCAATAATGCTGGAACATCTGAATATTTTTTATTTTCAAGTTGGATCTTTTTGTTGGTTCCATGGAGGAAGTTTTGAGAACTGGAAGAGAAAGCGTGTCAAATATGCTGTTGAAAGGAGGCCGTTCTATGCTAGGATGTACAATCAACTCAGGGGCTTCTGGATCCAGACATTGCAATGGCTATAGCAAGTGGATTTAGAGTGTGGAGACATGGGATCAAAGCCCCAGTGACTTTTGACAAGCCAGTGGCCTCCCCTATAAGGTTGTCGTGAAGATAGGTCACCACACTGAGCCACGCTGCTGTAACCTTCAAGTTTGACAGCTGTGATGTGCAGCTGGCTCGCAGTTGCCCTTGAAGACGATTGAAAAGCTTCAGTTGCTTTAGATTCTGCAGCCTCACAGGACTGTTGTGTTACATTTCAGAATATATCCTCATCACTAGTTGGCTTCCAAGCCCATTCAAGGTCCTGGTATAAAAGCCCAACACAGTCCAGAACCCACAAATCTTAGAGACCACCTCACCCTCTATAAAACTGGTTTTCCTTCCTCAAATATGTTCTCCATCTCACTTTCTTTTAAGCACTGAAACTAAGCTTCTAGATTTCATGGCATACAAAGGAAGGGTGACCGACTCTGGGGTTGCGGCGCTCATCTCGCATTATTGGCTGAGGGAGCCGGCGCTTTTCCGCAGACAGCTTCCGGGTCATGTGGCCAGCATGACAAAGCTGCTTCTGGTGAACCAGAGCAGCACACGGAAACATCGTTTACCTTCCCGCTGTAGCAGTACCTATTTATCTACTTGCACTTTGACGTGCTTTCGAACTGCTAGGTTGGCAGGAGCTGGGACCGAGCAACGGGAGCTCACCCCGTCGCAGGGATTTGAACCGCCGACCTTCTGATTGGCAAGCCCTAGGCTCTGTGGTTTAACCCACAGCGTCACCTGCGTCCCTTGAGAGGCGTAAATGTCAGTTTTGACTCACAGGTTCACCCCTCTGCTATAAATGCTTCTCCATCTCTCACATTTGCCGTCTTGAAGAGTGTGCTGTCTTCGTCTTTGCTGAGGCTCCTGCAATGATTTTCCTTCCAGAGATGCTCCACAATCAGCCAAATTGGCCCATTCTGTAGCATACCAAAGCTTCCTTAACAATTAGAGGATTGAGAACATGGGTTCCGTAGATGTCAAGAAAACCAAATTGCACTCTGCCAAGATGTGGCGATCGATGGGCCAACGTAGGGTTGCATGTCTGAGATGATTTTTCAGGACCCATCAAGAGCAAATTGTGTATCTCATTTCTGTCGCAGCTACTTTTGCCGTACAAAGGAACAAATAATTGCAGCGGGGAGCTGTCGGGGATTGTGCAGGCTGCCTCCTGGACCACACTTGCCTCGCGATGAAGAGGTTGCTTTGCCAGGGGTTGGTTTGGGGGACGTGCTCCTAACAAATGGTTGCCAAAGCAATCAGGAAGGAAGGTGTGGTGGGAGATTGGAGGGAACAAGAGCATGGATGGATTGTATAGTTGTGTATAGGAAGGGAGGTGATGAATGGGAGTATGGAAGAAAGGATGGCTTGGATAAGAAGAAATGGTGATGCAAAAATGAAAGGAAGGAAGGAAAGAAGAATGGATGGATGGAGGAAGAATGGATGGATGTAGAAGATGAAAGCAAAGGGGCATGGTGCATGTAATAAAATTGATATTTTTAGTCATTTTTAACTTGCCCAAACCAACCCAAAGAAGTTTGCAAACAAACAAGGAGACTTCCAAGAATGTCACCAGTGATAAAATGGGAAGGGGATTCCCAGTTTCAGTACCAATTGTGATATCTTGCATGGGGAAAGTCCCGGGTTCAATCTCCCAACATCATCTAGCACAGGGCATTATAATTGTAACAACAGACCACACACTGCTGGGTAAGTCTTAAAATGCTTTGCTTACAAAATGTTCCAAAGGTCAGATTCATGCATTTATCTAAGCAGCAGCAAAAAGAACACAGGCAGAATAGGTAGAAAATACAGAAATATAACTTCAGACACACGCTCTAAGCTTGGAGTTTGCTTAGGCACATCTTCCTCAGTCACTTACATGGTGCAGAGAGGGAGGGAAGAGGAAGAGAAGGTTTTACTTGGAGAAGACCTATCTGAGTCTAGGAGTCTAACCCTGCAATCCAAACCCTTTCGTGCACTAACTGGCACTCATGAATACAGGTAGTTATGTTTTACTGCAGTTTCCCACAAGCAGTTGGAACAATTTGTGGCATCGCAGCATCTCAGCCAATGGTTGACAGAGCCATGTGGCAACTATGTTTTTTATTTTAAAAAATAGCCTTTCGTATATAACATGATTCACAGTGAAGTTGCAGGAACTTCACTAAACGCTAGTGAAATCTATCTCATGCTCTCTTTTGCATCAGAATCTCAGTGGTGCACTGGAGGGTAGTCCATTAGGATAAATGGGGCTCTGTCCTTACTAGGGTGTGGCACTGCCCATTGGCTTCCTCCTCCTTGGTCTGAATATTGCCTTTGTAGCACTCAACAGGTGGGAAGGGGCAGCTGGTTGACTCTCCCAGTCATTGTCTCTGGCTCCGCTTGTTGCTGTGCTCCTTGCCTTCTGCCCTACCAGTTACAGTAGCCCCCCCAGACACTTGAAAGATCTACATTGGCTCCCAGTACGTTTCCGAGCACAGTTCAAAGTGTTGGTGCTGACCTTTAAAACCCTAAATGGCCTTGGTCCAGTATACCTGAAGGAGCGTCTCCACCGCCATTGTTCTGCCCGGACACTGAGGTCCAGCTCCGAGGGCCTTCTGGCGATTCCCTTGTTGCAAGAAGCCAAGTTGCAGGGAACCAGGCAGAGGGCTTTCTTGGTGGTGACGCCCGCCCTGTGGAGCGCCCTCCCATCAGATGTCAAAGAGAAAAACAGCTACCAGATTTTTAGAAGACATCTGAAGGCAGCCCTGTTTAGGGAGGCTTTTGATGTTTAATAGATTATTTTATTTCATTTTTCTGTTGGAAGTCACCCAGAGTGGCTGGGGAAGCCCAGCCAGATGGGCGGGGTATAAATAATAAATTATTATTATTATTAATTACAGTATTACTGCTGCATTGCTGAAATGGATGGCGGAGATCAAAATACTAAACAACTCAAAGGGCAGCCAAGATGGGGAGACTTGCAGAGGCCAGTTTCCCATTAGAACAATGCAGAACCTGAGAATTTTCTGCTGTGCTGTCCCAACCGTCTCCTGGGGTATGACTTAGACATGAAGCGGTCAAGCGCTGCTGTTCTAACCTGATGTTGACACTCAACATTAATCATTGCCAAGAGAGAGGACTTAATGGGGTATTGACCCAGTTAAAAGCCCCAGGTGGATAGCAGCCCTTAACAGCTCGATATTTCGATACTTCTTGGGTGCTGATCAAGAACAATGACCGTTGTCACCCCAATCACCACCGAACCTTCTGTTTCCTCTGCTGATGCAAGACGGGTGTGAATTGTCAAAATGAATGAGTGCATTTCACCCCCCCCCTTAGAATTGTGCTGCACGGATCCAGCATCCTCATCCTCTAGCAAACATTTGATCAAACTTTTTGCTAAGTAGCGAGGGGTCGCTTCTTCTGGAAGCCTCTGCTTTTACCCTTTCAGGAAGAGCAGTCGACTCTCAGCTTCTCACCAAAACTGTTGATGTTACAGGTATCTCCACAGCAGTCACATCCACAACCCCTAATATCTTAGGTGGGCATGCTGAGGAAAGCCAGATACCTATGGGTGTGGTTGCAGAAGTCCCACCAGCCCCAGACTGGCCTGTGGTTCAGTCTGGAGAAAACACAGCCCTCCACTTGAAGGCTAAACTCCAGCACCCATCAACCCTAGTCCAGTGTTTCTCAACCTTTTTTGGGCCACGGCACACTTGTTCCATGAAAAAAATCACGAGGCACACCACCATTAAAAAAGTTAAAAAATTTAACTCTGTGCCGCCCTATATTGACTATAATTATGACTGTAAGAAACACTTGCCAATTGCTGTGTTGGTTGCAATCTCCTGTAATAAGGCTTCACAAGCCGTCCGGCGGGTCAGCGCTGTATATTGGCGGCTGCCAGGCTCGTTTGCACTGAGCTTTGGGAAAGAGGAGGAGAAATATTGCTTTCCGGCGGGTCAGTGCTGGGTATTGGCGGCCGCCAGGCACGTGACAATGCAAATCGCCCTTCTCGTCGCCGCACGTCGCGGCACACCAGCCAGCGTCTCGCGGCACACTGAGAAACGCTGCCCTAGTCAACGTGGCCAGTGGAGATGTGCTCCAACAAGATCCAGAAGGCAGCAGGTTCTCCTGTCCCTGTTGTTAACCCCAACATCTCAAAACTCCTCTCCCCACAGGAACCCACCCAGACCCTGTACAGTGGTGCCTCACTTAACGAACGAAATTTTCGCTTAAAGAAAGGATTTTTCTAGCGGAGTTTTCCTCGCTAGACAAATTCATTTTACGAAAAATATGTCTAGCGAATCGCGGTTTCCCATAGGAATGCATTGAAATTAAATTAATGCGTTCCTATGGGCAAAAAAAAAAAAAATTCAATGCATTCCTATGGGATTCGCTAGACGAATTTTTCGTTATAAGAAAAGACCCGTGGAACGAATTAAATTCGTCTAGCGAGGAACCACTGTAGTTGTCATATGAAGCCAGTCTCCATGTGCCCCCTCCCGAGGGATGCATGGAGGGCAGTGACATGAGAATGAGCCTTCTCAGTGGTGGCATTGAATTCTCTCCCAAGGAAGATGGGTCTGGCTTCATCACTGTTTGTTTTTAGGTGCCAAGCAAAAACCTTCTGATTCACTCAGGTCATTGGACTTAATTTTCTGCTTATCTTTGGGTGGGGTGGAGTTGACTCTACACACACACACACACACACACACACACACACACACACACACACATTTGAGCAACATTTAGTGTTGTTTTTACTCTTGTTTTTGCACTCTTTAATGCTTGTTTTTGTAAGTAGCATTGAGTTCACCTTTGTGGGAAAAGAAAATTTAAGCCTTGGGTCTGTGCCCTTTGACTCTGTTTCAGCTAGTGTGGTGTAGTGGTTGAGTGGTGGACTCGTAATCTGGTGAATTGGGTTCGCATCTCCGCTCCTCCACATGCAGCTGCTGGGTGACCTTGGGCTAGTCACACTTCTCTGAAGTCTCTCAGCCCCACTCACCTCACAGAGTGTCTGTTGTGGGGGAGGAGGAGAAAGGAGATTGTTAGCCGCTTTGAGACTCCTTCGGGTAGTGATAAAGCGGGATATCAAATCCAAACTCCTCCTCTTCTTCTTGGTTTCACAGTGCATTCTTCCAGTTTTGCTTGTTTTTTCGTAATCTGTTATCCAACTCTCTTAAGTGCACCCCATTGGGGCTGTGGCGGACCTACATTTGGGGGGCCATCCTTTCATCACTGCTCCAGGAGAAACACCCCGGGACTCTCCAGACATTCCTGGCCGCCCCATCACAATAAAGGTGCTGGCTGAGTGGTGGAGAGGCCACACTTGGCCTCCTTCGCCCCCTCAAGATTGGGAGGGCTCAGCCCCATCCCCAAAGACTTGGGGGGGGGCTGAAAACACCTCAGCCCTATAGAGTTGGTGCCTATGTTTGGGGGCCCTGAAGCTTGAACTGTCATGGGGGGCCCTTCGCAACCAGCAATGTGGGCTGGGTAACCACTGCTATCTTCTTTAATGGGGTTGTTCCATGGCAGATCATCACAATGTGTGTGTGTGTGTGTGTGTGTGTGTGTGTGTGTGTGTGTGTAACACTACAACATCTCATATTTTGATTAAAATTGCTGTACTGGATTATTTCACATGTCAAAGTCAGTGGTGGGAATAAAAAAATCCCATGCCTTATCGTTTTCAAGTAATTAGGAGGAAGTAGGGAAGTGTTGTCTATCTGCATGATGTACTTTTCAAAGCAATTTTTTTAAGCAACGTGGATTGAAGTTGTTTTCTGGGGCCCCTTCAGGATTAGGAGCCCTGAGTCTTAGGCATGCATCCCCAAACTGCGGCCCTCCAGATGTTTTGGCCTACAACTCCCATGATCCCTAGCTAACAGGACCAGTGGTCAGGGATGATGGGAATTGTAGTCCAAAATATCTGGAGGGCCGAAGTTTGGGGATGCCTGGTCCTAGGCATCATTATTTTTGCAGTAGATCTTATCCTTCATTGGGTTTCTGAAAGACCCCTGTCTCTTGCCCAGAGCATCATCACCTTCCCCTTCGCTGTTATCTCACCAAGACGCACGTGGACCCCTTTAGTGACAAGATGGAAGTGCAACCCGGAGTTTCCTATAACTGCTCGTCTATGTAATCAAAAGTGTTTTGTAGCTGGTTAGGAAAATTAAATGTCAGCTCTGGGATGCATGAAGGTCATCAGATTCCATTACTTAAAGTAATGTACATAGATCTGTTCTGACACATCCATTTGTTAATGAGGGATGCGGCGTTCGATGTGGAAGCCGAGTGTAAACATGTAAGAGTGTGTGAGGGTGAGAGAGAGAGAAAGAAAGAGAAAAGGTGAGGTGGAACTAAAGAGACACTTTGACGTATTGAATCACTTCTTTCTTTTCTCAACTTCTCCTTTTTTGGTTTTAACAGGATTGGCTGACAAAATTCGGCTATCTGCCCCCTCCAGACCCCATTACAGGGAAACTGCAGACACAGGAAGAGCTCACCAAAGCCATTGTGGCCATGCAGCAGTTTGGCGGCCTTGAAACCACTGGGATTCTAGGTGAGTAGAGAACTGGGAGGAGAACATTTGTTGTTTCCAACATAGCTCAATACAGTGGGTGCCATTTTTTATTTTATTTTTAATGCTGGTGGGCCCATTTGTATTTGTGAGTGCCACCCCATCTGGTCATTTCACTTCCTCTTCCTTTGATAAAAACCACCCACCTCCCAAAGAAAGAGAGGGAGAGGGAGAACTCATTGCATTTCCAAGGAATCTAGGCAAAAGTCAGACTGAATAGAATTCATCTTAGCTTGAAAAGCACATAGAGTTGACAGAAGAAAAGAGCATCATTCTTCTCAACTTCCTCCTTCGGTTTTCCAAGCAAGGGGGGGGGGGAAGTGACCATTACACCACCTTATGACTCAAGGGGGCAGTGTGTTAGGGGGTTCAGAGACTTCACAGGCGCCGGAGAAAGACCTCAAGAGTGCCCCAGGCGGCATGGTAGCAGCTTAGTGGTTGACCATGTCCTTTGCATGCAGAATGAGCTTAGCACTCATTTCCACGTTAATTGCAACTGGAGTTTTGCTTCAGGAAGCAAATTACATAGAAATGAGCACTTTGGTTCTGGAAGTGGCTTTTACATCACACAAAAGCAATGTGGAAATCTGTCTGGTAGATTCAGAATTCAGGTGCACATTGGTTTGTCTTTGCCAACCTGATGCCCTCCAGATGTTTTTGAAAGGTGATTACTGGGGCTGTTGGAATCGCAGTCCAAAACATCTGGACGGCACCAGATTGGCAATTGGCTCCTTAGACCATGGGTGGGCAAACTAAGGTCCGCGGGCTGGATCAGGCCCAACTGCCTTCTGGATATGGCCCGCAGACGGTCCGGGAATCGCTGCGTGGATCACCAGTGCATGCGTTCTTTCCCTCTCCGTCCTCCCTCTCCCTCCCTCCTCCTGGCTTCTCTGCGCCCTGCCTAGAGGAGGAAGGAGGCTGGGCATTTTAAGCAGCCCCTCTCTGGAACCCTTTCGTGTGCCACTCATCATCCCTCCACTGCCGCCGCCAGCCCCTGCCGCTCGCAAGACACAGGTAAGCAGCCCCTGGGGCTCATGGTGCTCTTGCATAATTTTTTTCCCCAAAATATAGTCCGGCACCCCACAAGGTATGAGGGACAGTAGACCGGCCCCCTGCTGAAAGAGTTTGCTGGCCCTTGCCTTAGACCATTGCAAAGCAGAGCCGAACGTTGGAAAAGCGAGAGATGCGGCAGCAGAAATCCGCTTGGATACAAACCATGTTTCTTTTATTGCACTTCTCTATCCTGCCTTTCCATCTGAGATGGCATATGCGATTCTCCTGCCTGTCTTCTCTTAATAACGACAACAACCCTGATAGGTAGGTGGAAGGGGGAGACAGTATAGAGAACCTCCCCCTTGCATCAGAAGTAGCTCCTCCCTAAGCAGTGATGGAAGCGAGGGCTCTGAGGAAACCAGTCAGGAAGTGGAGGGAGAGTGCCAGGGCTCTGGCAGCATGGGAGAGCCCTGGCTACACAGGAGGGAGGAGATAGAGGGGGAAAAGGGGAAGAAGGAAAGCATGGAGCATAGACCCTTTCCTCCGGTTCTGGAATTACGCAGGAGAAGAAAGGGGAGGAGGTTTACTGTCCCAAGACTCTTATGTTGGAGGAAGTCACACGGAGGGGCAGTGCCGGATTCTGCATCGGAATGAGCAGACATGTTTTCCACACCTGTTTCACTGTAAATAGAGCGCACCAATAAAATACTGTTTAAAGACAAGCATGTGGAGCGTCGTTACTCTGGAGTAGTCGCAAGAACCCCTGACAGTAGGTTAGGCAGGGGGGGGGATTGGCTCAAAGTCCCCACCCAGGGAGCTTCGTGGCGGAGTGGGGATTTGAACCCTGCTCTCCCAGGCCCCTAGTCCGACACTCTGACCGAAACGCCATGTTGTGAGCAAGATTAACAGTGCGGGCATTCCTTGGCAAACGACACCACGTCCCCTCGGAAGAGGAAAGGCTGTTAGCAGTAACATATGTTCAGAATGACTCAAATGAAATAAAAGTTATGCAAAGGCGGGGGAGGCTGGAGGAGGGTTTGCAAGACGAGTCAGCTTGCCCCCAACCCACCCACCGCAACACAGCCTTCTGTCCAGTAGGGAACCAGAAGCAGTAGCTGATCGGGGAATCTTCACCCTTTCATTCCGCAGCTGCTCTCGTGGCCTCTTGGCAGCTTCCGCTGGGAGAGGAAGGCTGCCTGCGTGCGAGAAGCAGACGGTCTCGCCTGCAATCCCGGGGAAGTAATTACATGGCTCAGGTGTTTTGTCGCCCCGTGCGGCCGACAACCCGAGGCGGGCAATTATTTCGCCAGCCTCTCACGCTTCTGGGGTGGTAGTGGGGGGTTTCCGCAATGTGGTGCGGAGAGCTGCCTGTCTCTTCCTGTCTTCCCAAACCACCTCTGAAACACGTGAGCCGTCCAGACATCTGGCATGCCTTTTCCTCCTCACCCCCCCAAAACCCTCCTGCCCCTGTTTCGCTTTATTTCTTGCCCACCCCTCCCCAGCTTAATTACTTTGCAGATTGCTAACGACTTTATAAAAGTTGACCTTAAGCACAGCTAAAATGAGCTAGGAGAAAGAGAAGCCACAGCTTTGTGACAAAATCTCAAGGGGGGGGGCAGATTGTGCGTTGTTGTTATTACCACATAATAATATTAATGAGTTGAAGCCATCTAAGTTTTACTCAGAGTAGACCCCTTGACTCAAGTTATGCTGTCTTCCTGGAAAGGGGGTTTCATTTCGCTGCCGTGGGAGCCCGGGAAAACCACTGGTTTTCCCCATCTCTACCTGAAAGCATCCTTTTCTAACTGCTAACTTCCTTCGGACTTCATTCCACCAGTATAAACAACCCCTTTCACCATAAGGCCTAAGTACTTCTCTGCAGCTCCTGCAGCTCCTGGATAGCTCCTCTTCTCTCCCCACGATGACCCAAAATCCAGAGGCAGCTAAGCAAATTGAAGGAAATCGCACATCTTTTTTCAGAAGGCTAGTTTTCTCAACACAGGATTTCCACATTGCCCACAGCCCAAAGTGGCTCTCTGTTTCAGGAACAGAGAGGCTTTTTCCTCCCCAAGGGCCGCATTCCCTTCTGGGCAACTTTCTGGGGGGTCGTATGCCACTGGTGGGAGGGGCCAGAAGCAGAAGCGGGTGGGGCAAAAAGGGAGTACATTTCACCACTGTTCTAAGTACTTTCTATGCACACAACCTCACAGACCTTGCTGTCTTCCATCCACGTGAGCAGGAAGCATTCTCAGTTCAAGGACACAGTGCGGCCAGGCAAAAACCCATTTGGGTTGTAAGGGCAGGGCCTGGGGAGAATTCCGAGGGCCGGATAGAGAGGACGTGAGGGCCGCTCGCAGCTCCTGGGCCAGGGGCTCCCCTCCCCCTGGTTTCGGGAAAAGCTTGAAGGAACCTGCTAATTATGATGCCCTCTTTCTTTGCCAAGTGCAGAGAAGCTTTTAGGGCAGCTATGTGTGACTCAGGCTTTGAACAGCAGCCACTGTCTTTTGAACAGCTCTTCAAGCTTCTCCTCCCTTTCTCCCCCTCCCCCTCCCATATCGCCACATCTCCGGGACTCTCCTTCTCAGTTCCTAATTAAATTCATGTAATTATTTCTCCCCCATCTTATCGGATGCAGCAAGGTGCCCGGGAGCGAAAAGAAGGAACAGTTTGCTTTCATTGGTTGGCCCGCGCTTTCGTTGAAATTGGAAGTGCGCACGCCACTTAAATTTAAAGGAGAGCGTGTAATCTTTTCCTCTTAAAGAGCAGCTTGGAAATGGCAGGGTGTGCCTGTTTTTTTGTTTCTGTTTTTCCTTTTGAGGAAACTCGAAGCAATTCCCAGCACGTATCTTGTGTGTGAATCTTCGGGGGTTGCATTGACTTTATGTAAAGAAAAACAGTGGGAATAATAATAATAATTTTATTTATTTATTTATTCCCCAGCCACTGTGGGCGGCCCCCAACAGAATATTAAAAACATGATAAAACATCAAACATTAAAAACTTCCCTAAACAGGGCTGCCTTCAGAGGTCTTCTAAAAGTCAGATAGTTGTTTGTTTCCTTGACATCTGACGGGAGCATAGCTGCCAAGTTATCCCTTTTTTTAAGGGATTTTCCCTTATGCTGAATAGGCTTCCTCGCGAGAAAAGGGAAAACTTGGCAGCTATGGACGGGAGGCATACCTGCCAAGTTGCTGTTCGAGAAATAAGGGACCGGGCCGGAAGTAGCAGACCGGAAGTAGCGCTGCCGCCATTTTGGACCTGGCAGAGCATGCTCAGAAGTGACTTTTGACACTGCTTTGCCCAGTTCCAAAATGGCCGTCGCACCAGAAGTCGCACTGCAGCCATTTTGGAACTGGGCAGAGCAGCATCAAAAGTCGTTTCTGGGCATGCTCCACCCAGTTTCAAAATGGCCACCGCGCCAGAATAAACCGGGGGGGAACCAAAAAATCCATTTGTTCAGCTAGGGACAGCTGGAAAAACGGGGATTTCCCAGGGAATACAGGAGACTTGGCAGCTATGGACGGGAGGGCGTTCCACAGGTCAGGTTCCCTGTAACCTCACTTCTCACAGTAAGGGAACCACCAGAAGGCCCTCAGAGCTGGACCTCAGTATCCAGGCTGAACGATGGGGGTGGAGATTGCTCCTTCAGGTATCACATAAGAAGCGCCTTCAGTATCCTGATCTCACAGTGGCTGATCAGATGTCTATGGAAAACCTGCCCTCCTCGTGGTCCTCACTGACTGGTATTCAGAGGCATAGGAAGGAAAGATCTCCCAGTCCTTAAGAACATGAGACTAGCCCGCTGGTCAGCAAAATGGCCCCTCTAGTCCAGCATCTTGTTCTCGCAGGGGCCAAACAAATGCCTGTGGGACACCTGCAAGCAGGACCCGAGCACAAGAGCCCTCTCTCCTCCTGCGGTTTCCAGCAACTGGCATTTGAAAGTGTCAGGGGGTCTCCTTACAGAGAGCCCCCACCCATCATTTTCACCAGCTCATCACCCAGCTTCAGCATGAGCAGCGAGTCAGAGGAGAGGCATAGCTGCCAAGTACCCCGTTTTCCCCGGGAAACCCCTGTTTTTACTTACCTTTTCCCGGTGGTCCCCCGTATCACTTCATCTCCCATTTTTCTCCGTTATTTTCTCCTGCCGGTGGCATTTTTTTCTGATTTGCCCTTCTATGTGCACCAAAAATGGCTGTCGCCGGCTTCAAAAGTCGCATCTACGCATGTCCGGAAGTGCATAGACGCGACTTCCGGTGTCGGCGGCGGCCATTTTTGGTGCCCATAAATGGGCAGAGCGACACCAGAAGTTGCGTCAACACACTTCCTGACATGCGTAGAAGCGACTTTCGAAGCCAGCGGCGGCCATTTTTTGTGCCCATAGAAGGGCAAAACGACACCGGAAGTTACGTCGACGCAACTTCCGGTGTCACACGGCTGCCGGTCCCAGATTCTGCAGTCCGGGACTTGGAAGGTAAGAGGAGAGGAATGAGGAAGTGAGCAGAGTGGTGAGAGGGCTCTCGTATGTTTCAGAGCCATTGCACCGCTCTGAGGGAGAGCTAGGGGAGGGGGAGCTGAGACAGCCATCGGACACAGGGTGTCTGTTTCTCCCCCGACGCCTGAATTGAGGCGTGCCAGCACCCATAGGGCAAGGGGGCAGTGTTTTAGGGTCCCCAGGCTCTTATGCTGGGCGAAGACCAGGAAGAAGCCATTGTGAGGTTCTGGTACGGACTGAGCAGTCATGTTTCCCGATACTCTTGCCATAGCTGCCAAGTATCCCGTATCCGCCGGGAAAACCCCTTTTTTCTTACCGTTTCCCGGCGGTCTCCCGTTTGGTGGAAAATCCCGGTATTGTCCCTTAAATTGGCTTCTGCCCGGCGGCCATTTTTCTGGTGCCGCTTTGCCCTTCTATGGGCACCAGAAAATGGCTGCGCCGGCGCCGGAAGTCGCTTCCGCGCATGACCGGAAGTTGCGTGACGCGACTTCCGGTGGCGCTTTGCCCTTCTATGGGCATCAGAAAATGGCGGCGGCGCCGGAAGTCGCTTTTACGTCTTTCCGGTCATGCGCGGAAGCGACTTCCAGCGCCGGCGCCGGCATTTTCTGATGCCCATAGAAGGGCGAAGCGCCACCGGAAGTTGCGTCACGCAACTTCCGGTCATGCGCGCGCTGCCGATCCCGGATCTTTACGACCCGGACTTGGCAGCTATGACTCTTGCACTGTAAATAGCATACACAATAAAACCCTGAAAGAAAGGACGGAGTGGAGCATCTTTACTCATGAGTAGCCGCAATCATCTCTGACAGCAAGCATTGCTGCCTCCCAACTGTGGGGAGAGATCCTAACCATCATGGCTAGTAGCTCTGGAAGGCCCTCTCCTCCATGGATGAAGTGCTTTCTTTCACCTGTTCCTGAATCTTTTAACATTCAGCTTCATTGAATGTCCACGAGTTCTAATGTTATGAAGTTGCAGGTTTCTGAGTCATTTTTCAGGCAGTAATTACATCATTTATAAATGCATAATGAGTCGGGTGTCTGTGATGACTGCAGGGGGGGGGACACTTTCTAATGGGCTAATTTAGACCGTTCTTCAAGCCATGGTCTGGGGTATCAGAAATAAATATTGGATATGTTCGCTTTGCTGTTGGAGCAAAGACTGATTGATTCTGCATCAATACGCTGCCTTTCAGTGATAAATCGTACTTAAGGTGGCTTATGAACCATACAAATGAAAAATGATCCTAACAATTACAGCAAACAATGTCATTTAAAAAACTCTATATATCAGCAGACATGTCTAAATATATCATTCTTCATGTGCCTCCTCCATGAGAGGTCCGCAAGATTTTTCTGCAGTGGCTCTCCATTTGTGGAATGCTCTCCCTCGGGAGGCTTGCCTAGCGCCTTCTTTAAAGACCTTTAAGCGCCTGGCAAAAACATTCCTCTTCAACCAAGTTTGGCTGATTAACATCCTATATCCTTTTACTGTAATTGTGTTTGTGGGAGGCGGTAGAGCAGGGAAGGGGGTTATTGTTTTGGTTAGTTTTTGTTCCTTTTCTGTCAGAGATTCTTGCGGCTACTCTTGAGTAACAATGCTCCACACCTACTTGTCGCTAAGGTGTTTTTTATTGTGCATTCTATTTACAGTGCAAAGTCTCTGGAAAACATGTCTGCTTAGTCTGAGTCAAAACCTCGCAATGGCTTCTTTCTGTTTCGCGCCCAACATAACAGCTTGGGAACTCCAAAGCGCCTCCCCCTTGTCCTACGGGGTGCCGTGCGCCTCAGTTCAGGCGTCGGGGGGAAGGGCCGTCCTTCTGACTGCTCTCCCGTCCTTTCCTCCCCAGCTGCCTCCCTCTCTACTCGGTGTTGAGGCTCTTTGACGCTGCTAGAGCCTTGTTCCTCCCTCTCTGCTTCCTGACTCCTGTAATCTGATCCGCTACTGGACTTACTGCTCTGAGAGGAACTCGACCTGATGAGGGGGGGGCTGTTTCCTATAAGCCTTCCCCCTTACATTTTCTATAATGTATTTTGTGTTTCTTTATCTTGTATTTTTATGATGTGCATTTCCCTGAGATCTTCAGGAGAAGGGTGGTATACAGATTTAGTAATGGACACTTGCCATGTCTCTGGCGGCGGGCGGCGTTTTGTTGCCCGGCACGCAGCCCCACCACCCACCTGAAGCCACACCGTGCTGTTGGGCCATTGCTCTGATCCCTGGCTGGAGGCCTATGGGTTCCCGCCGAACCTCCATATTTGAATCAGCCAATCCACAGCAGGCCAGGAGGCAGAGCTAAAGGGGCGGACCGTGGAAGCGCAGGCTTCTCTCTGGTCTGCTCGTTAGATTTAAAAGGAGCCCAGAGCCAACACTGGCAGCGCAGCCAGCTCGGAGCATCACCCACCCAGCCCTCCCTCTAACTGTTTCTTTCTTTGCAAGCTAACCTTCTCCTTTCCAGATCCTTAAATGTTGTTGCAGTTGGATGATGGTTGCTGTCTTTCAGAGCTGGGAAGGAATTTGCCCTGCTCTGCAGGTTTTGCCTTCCCCGAAGCAATTATCACACCTTTGGTTGTTTTAGGCCTTGGACGGAATCCTCTAGTCCGTCAATCGATAGAAGGGGTGGGGTGGTGATGGGGATATTGAGGGGAGTTTCAGACCTCAAGCACACGGTGGTGGGTCATAGAACTCCCCTCAGCAACGTGTAAATGCACATTTTGCAGTATCCCCATATCCCCAACTGACCCTGTCTTGCCTCAGGCCCCCAGCAAGGGGGCTGAGAGGGATACATGCTCAATGCCTTGAAATTAAGAAAGTTGTGGCCATTTTAATCCCAAGTATGTTGTCCTGCATTTTACCTGATGTGTGGTCTGGCTTCTGGGGGACGGGGTGTATCTGCACCACAGGTGCCAAGTTCCGGATTGAAAAATCCGGGATCAGCAGCGCTGCGGCACCGGAAGTCGCTTTTACGCATGTCCGGAAGTGCGTAGAAGCGACTTCCGGTGCCGGCGTGGCACCAGAAGAACATGGCCGCCGGCAGGAGCTCCATAATCTGGGGGGAATACGGGGTATTTTGCCATTCGGGACACCTGCAGGAAACGGTAAGAAAATACGGGGGTTTCCCGGGGAAAACTGGGTACTTGGCAGCTATAATTGTACTTGGGCATGCAAATAATTATTATAATAAACACAGGGTCTGTTTGGTTTTTTCATTTAAAAAAATACACTCCCAAATAAAATAGTCTTAAGAATTCGCTTAACAGGAGGAAAAGAAAAGAGCAGCAGATGAATGCCCAACACAAGTTATGGATTTACTCAGGGGATTTTTTTGCATACTTCTGAATAGCGCTGTATTTCTGCATATTATATTTATTACACTCCTCCAGGCTGCTTTAGGAGACGACATCTTATTATCAACCAGAGCAAACAGTTCAGAAATACCCTTGTTGAATCTACAGTAGGGTATATGCAAATTCAGACACGTGTTTTCTTTGTTGGGGAAAATTGTGGCTCTGCGACAGAACCATCTGCTCAGTCCCCAGCATCTCCAGGTCAGGCTGTGAAAGAATCCTGTCTGAAATCCTGGAGAGAAATGCTGCCAACCAGTGCAGGCAATACTGAGCTACATGAATCAGTGGATATTTATCACGTTCCTATATTAGTTGCTTTGTATAGTGCATGGGGAGGATATGTTTCATATCTGAGGTGGCTGTTGTGAAAATGCACTGTTGCTGTTGCTGTTTCAAGGCAGAAACTCTCCCCATCCTCCCGGCCTGAGCGACTTTTCTCTTTTGAAATATAGATGAAGCCACACTGAAATTGATGAAGACACCTCGGTGCTCTCTCCCTGATCTCGCTGAATCGGAGGCAAGGAGGAAGAGGCAGGCTCAGTCAGCAACCAAGTGGAACAAAAGGAACTTATCTTGGAGGTTGGCTGTTAAATCTTTTGCACTTGCACTGCCGGTGGGGAGAACTTCCTCAAGGGCTGATTCAGCCATCTGTGATTATTTGCGTGCTTGAATGGGGCCGCTGCTGATCTAAGGGCACTTCAAGGTAGCCTGTTTGTGGAATGTTTATCCCTGTTCATTTGCTGCCCAAAAAAAGTCTGCAGGGAGGTTCAGTATTTGCTGAGCATGCATTCCGATTTGTTTCAGGGGACGTTAGATGGTGGCCAACTTTGCAGTTACACATTTAAAGCAGTATCATACCAATTTAAACCATTGTGGCTTTCCCCGAAGAATTCTGGGGACTGTGCTTTGCTAAGGATGCTGCGAGTTGTTGTTTTTGTTTAGTTGTATCCGACTCTTCATGACCCCTTGGACCATAGCACGCCAGGCACTCCTGTCTTTCACTGCCTCCCGCAGTTTGGTCAGACTCATGTTCGTAGGTTCGAGAACACTGTCCAACCATCTCGTCCTCTGTCGTCCCCTTCTCCTTGTGCCCTCCATCTTTCCCAACATCAGGGTCTTTTCCAAGGATTCTTCTCTTCTCATGAGGTAGCCAAAGTACTGGAGCCTCAGCTTCAGGATCTGTCCTTCCAGTGAGCATTCAGGGCTGATTTCCTTAAGAATGGATAGGTTTGATCTTTTTGCAGTCCACGGGACTCTCAAGAGTCTCCTCCAGCACCATATATCAAAAGCATCCATTCTTCGGCGATCAGCCTTCTTTATGGTCCAGCTCTCACTTCCATACATCACTACTGGAAAAGTCATAGCTTTAACGATACGGACCTTTGTCGGCAAGGTGATGTCTCTGCTTTTTAAGATGCTGTCTAGGTTGGTCATCACTTTTCTCCCAAGAAGCAGGTGTCTTTTAATTTTGTGACTGCTGTCACCATCTGCAGTGATCAAGGAGCCCAAGAAAGTAAAATCTCTCACTGCTTCCCTTTCTTCCCCTTCTATTTGCAAAGGAGCTGCGAGTTGTTAGGAGACCCTTATTCCCCTCACAGAGCTACAATTCCCAGAGTTCCTTGGGAAGAGCAATTGATAGGTAAACCACTGTAGAAATTGTAGCTGTGTGAGGGGAATCTGGGTCTCTTAACAACTCCCTTAGCAAAGTACAGTTCTCAGAATTCTTTAGGGAAGCCACAATTGTTTGAAGAAGTTGTATAATATTGCTTCTAGGAAGCCCACAAGCCAGACATGCGCACAGTGGCACCCTCCCCACCGGGGTTCCCAAGCAGTTGGTGGCGGCCATCGTGACAGCTTTATCTTGCAGGAGCACTTGGCTACTTTCAGGAGAGATATTCGGCTTAATGGTCCTCCTATACTGGGAAAGAACATCGTTACCAGAGTCCTCAACAGGTTGAACCGAGATCAAGTGGAAAGTAGATAAATGTGGGGTTTGTGTTTGATTTATTCTGTTGTTTGGATTTTTAACAACCGCAGTAGTTAGCTGTGCTGTCCCCAGGGGAAAAGGCAGTCTGGAACTCCCAAGCACTGCAGCTCACATTCTTTAGTTCTGGGGCCTCCATGTGGCAAGAGCGCCCCCTGCTGCCACTTGCAAAAATCAGGTGTTGGTGAACACAAGGTCCGACAGGAGTGAATCAGAAATCGTAAAGGGATTCCCAGCTTGTACTAAAATATAAACAGGCCTCCATGAATATTCCTTTATGTTGTCCAGTGGTATATTCCTGAGTCTTCTGTTCTTCTTTGCGCTCAACAACATGGGGCCAGTTTACTGGAAGGATTGCCTCCCCCCCCCCCTCCCCATCTGCCCATTCAGGCACTTAAAACTGTGGAACTGGAACTTTTAAAACAAGTACCAAATAATATTTATTCTGCACTTTTAAGGGACCAGTCTTTTAGTGTGGCAGCTCCTTCTTCACCCATTGACTTTAGGCAGGTGTCTTCCCTGTATTTTTTTCAGTGCCTCCTCAAAACCTTTCTGTTCAGGCAGGCAATGTAAAGTTGGTGTGTATTTTTCACATTTTTATTTTTTAAAGGGCTGTATAAAATCAGTAACCAAAATATGAAAGTATAATGGTTAAACATGAACAGAATATATTGGATATCCAGTAAAGTCGTACCTTGGTTCTCAAACAGAATCCGTTCCAGAAGTCCATTTGACTTCCGAAAATGTTTGAAAACCAAGGCATGGCTTCCGATTGGCTGCAGGAACTTCCTGCACTCAATTGGAAGCCACGTCAGACATTTGACTTCCAAAAAACGTTTGCAAACCAGAACAACTCACTTCCAGGTTTGCGGCATTCGGGAGCCAAAACATTTGAGTCACAAGGCGTTCAAGAACCAAGATACAACTTTATATAAAGTTGATGCATATTTTAATGTATAATTTTAGTTTAGATTAGAATGTATTCTTTAAACCGTTGATTTTACTCATTTTGCAGAGAGCTACAGGTTCACAGAGAGAGCTACATTTCTACAGAGCTACAATTCCCAGTGTGGTTTAACAGCCAAGGAACTCTGGGAATTGTCCCCGTGTGAGAGGAATGTTGTTGTTTAGTCCTGTCCGACTCTTCGTGACCCCATGGACCAGAGCACGCCAGGCACTCCTGTCTTCCACTGCCTCCCGCAGTTTGGTCAAACTCATGTTCGTAGCTTCAAGAACACTGTCCAACCATCTCGTCCTCTGTCGTCCCCTTCTCCTTGTGCCCTCCATCTTTCCCAACATCAGGGTCTTTCCCAGGGAGTCTTCTCTTCTCATGAGGTGGCCAAAGTATTGGAACCTCAGCTTCACAATCTGTCCTTCCAGTGAGCACTCAGGGCTGATTTCCTTCAGAATGGATAGGTTTGATCTTCTTGCACTCCATGGGACTCTCAAGAGTCTCCTCCAGCACCATAATTCAAAAGCATCAATTCTTCGGCGATCAGCCTTCTTTGTGGTCCAGCTGTGGGTTTCCTAATTACTCTCAGCACCCTGAACAAACTACACTTCCCATAATTCTTTGGGGAAAGCCATGGCTGTTTAAAGTGGTATCATTGTTCTGTTCATGTATGGCAGGCACCCCCAAACTCAGCCCTCTGGAGTTTGTGGTGTCTCTAGTTACAAACTTTATTCGTTCCAGAGGTCCATTCTTAACCTGAAACTGTTCTTAACTAGAGGCGTGCTTTCGCCAATGGGGCCTCTTGCTGCCGCTGCGCTGCCGGCACACGATTTCCGTTCTTTTCCTAGGGCAAAGTTCTTAACTCGAGGTAACTCTTCCAGGTTAGTAGAGTTTGTAACCTGAGGCGTTTGTAACTCGATGTACCACTGTACAACTCCCATCATCCCTAGCTAACAGGACCAGTGGTCAGGGATGATGGGAATTGTAGTCCCAAAACATCTGGAGGGCTGAGTTTGGGGGTGCCTGGTGTATGGTGTGGATATCACCAATGTACAGACAATGTCCAGTATAAATCTGCTACTATTGCACTGCGTCAATGCCATGTTGCGGAACACACCTGTGGAAAATAAAAAATCAGTCTGGAGAAGCTCAGACTTTCCACCACCTGAAAAGTCACCTTTGCAAAGGTCCTGGGGAGGAAGCTGAGCCCCAGAACACCATCACTTTGATCTAGCCGCTCGCTGTAAGCAGCATTTTAACAAAGCATCCCCCCAAAGAGGTGTGGGGTGGTTGACTTCCTAGGAGCAGGGCTTAGAAAAGGGAGATGGTCCCTGGTCAGCGGGGAAGTCAGTATGCTGGAGCCAGAGAGGGCAGGAGAGAAGATTTCTCTCCTTTCTCATGAAATTGCTCAGACATAACCCCACCTGTCATATTCCTTTGCTCAGAGAAGCGAGCAGGGACTCGGTGATACCCAGACTGGCAGGCTGACTCAGCAATTGTAGGAGCAAGTGGGACTCCAGGCCTGGGAGCTGACTCAGCGTCCCCACACAGGGATTCAACCCGGCTGCTGTCAATCTAAATGAAAGGAAGAGCTCGTTGTTTCTTCAAGTCATTGACTCTGCGTGGTCTTTTGAAGCCAAAACAATCCCCAAAGACGGCTTGGCTCTCAGCCGGCTTTCAAATGCCAGTTAGGCTTACAGCAAAGAGCGGGTGGAGGGTTGCTGAGTCACAATAAGGAGCATCAATGCTCACCCCCCCTCCCCCTCATGACAGCTTGCATTAAAAGCCAGCGGTGTTACTAAGCAGGGGGGCGGGGAGAATATTAATATTAATTGCTTTCTGTTGTGTTAACTGTGGAACAAATTGCAGAGAGAGAGAGAGAGAGAGAGAGAGAGAGAGAGAGAGAGAGAGAGAGAGAGAGAGAGGAGGGAGCTGTGGTTCAATTGCCGCTTCCTGCTGCATGTGCAGGTACTACAAAATGCAGTTGTGCTTGGCAAGCCCCTTGGGACTTGTAGGGCGGTAGGCAAAGAGAAGAAGTGGAGCCAGGCAGAGCCAGAACCAATGGCTGGCATGTTGGCAAAGTTACTTAAATAATGCAGACCAGAGAGTCCAGAGAGAAAAGAAATCTTGGTAACATTTTACTGAGGAAACTGAACAAAAACAGTGTATGATTTAAGGAGAACAGCAAAAGTCGGGCCTTAAACGTAGAGGGAGACATTCAACGAAACATACAGGTGAAAACTTCTCAGAACTACACAGCCAATCAGAGAGCATGTGCTACCTCAGCAAAGATCATGCTGGTTGCTAAGCAACACCTCTACCAATCCTCTTCTTGGCTTGGTGACTTTAACAGAATTAACCCTTAAGCTGCCATATGTCTGGGTTTTCCCGGACACGACCAGGAATTGCACTGTCAAAATGGCGTCCATGCGGATTTTTAAAGAAAAATGTTGGGGGGAAAAGACTTATTTTTGGGGGGAGGGGAGATATTCCCAAAACAACTCCCCCCCCAAAAAAAAGCAAGTGGGGGCTTGCTGAGGGAAAGTGAGCAGACAAGAGTGAGCTAAAGTTGCTGATAAGGTACAAAGTAGGTAAAGGACCCCTGGACGGTTAAGTCCAGTCAAAGGCAACTATGGGGTTGCAGCGCTCCTCTTGCTTCAGGCTGAGGGAGCCAGCGTTTGTCTGCCTTTCCAGGGCATGTGGCCAGCATGACTAAACCGCTTCTGGCGCAACGGAACACCGTGACAGAAACCAAAGCACATGGAAACGGCATTTACTTTCCTGCTGTAGCGGTACCTATTAATCTACTTTTTGGCGTGCTTTCGAGCTGCTAGGTTGGCAGGAGCTGGGACAGAGCAACGGGAGCTCACCTCGTCACAGGGATTCAAACTGCCAACCTTCTGATCGGCAAGCCCAAGAGGCTTAGTGGTTTAGACCACAGCGCCAGCTGCGTCCCCAGAAGTTGCTGGGCTAGTGCCCCAAAAGGATATACCAACCGTGCCCTCTGAACCCAATTGTAATCAAACGGTGCCGTGGTTAGTGTTGGAGTTTGACCTGGGAGAACGGAGTTCAGATTCTCAGCCATGAAGCTCCCTGGGTGATCCCAAGGTCACCGGTCTCAGCCTAACCTTCTTCTTCTTCTCTCTGCTTGCCATGGAGAAACTGCAAGCGAACAGACAGCAACAAGGCAGGGGGCTCAAGGCACTGGTGGTGTGCCCCCTACTGGGGCCCAAGAGCGCCAACCCCTGATGCTGGATCCAAGACTGGTTTGCCTCCAGGAGAAGACTTGAACCACTAAGATCCCCATGCTTCCATCTAAACAGTGTTGAGCCCAGAAGTAGAAAACCTCACACCAACCTTTTTTCCAGCTCTCAAGCCAACTCATATGTTGTTGTTTTTTAAATTAATTTTTATTGGATTTTATCAAGAAATACAGGGGGGGGGAGGATACAAAACCAGTTTAACCACTCTTCTTCCCCCAAATTCTTCACATTTCAAAAACTATTAAAAATAAGAAAAACAGAAAAATAAAAAACAACAATAAAAATAAAAATACAATAACTCCATTCTATAACTTCTAAACTAGACCTTTCGGACTTCCCCATTTCCCCTTCTTGAGTTCTAATTATTATAATAGTTCTCGCAGTTTCCAGATCTAAAATCACATTCTTTTTTCTAGATTTTAACTTCTTTATTACTAATAACCATTCTTTTTATGCTTTAGCTTCTTTGTTACTAACAACCTTTCTCCCTTCAAAATTGTTGTTATTTAACTACTACTCTCTATCCCTTACCCAAAAATATTTAAACTTAATGTCCAAATCTTTTGCCCATTTATTCCCACCCTCACAACACAGTCCCACCCACCCCTTTCCCTGAAGTCGGTGTCTCCAGATGCGTCAGCCAGATCCTTAGTACATTCCTTAATACATTCCGAGGTCAGACCATATTATATCAAACAATACCAGATAATCCGAAACTCCCTCAACCCACCCCTAATCTGTCCCAATCCAACTTTTGCCGAACTCTTGCCTCCCTCTTCTGTAATCCCAACACTTTATATCCTTTCTCATTGTCATTCTCTTTCTGCACCCCACCTGTGCAGAACTCATATGTTACCACATTATTTCTGAGATACGGACATGAAGAAGCAGCACCCACACCAGCTGGGTAACATATGAATCAGATCTCCGGATGTCAGAGATTTCTAACAAAAATTGGAATGTGGGAGCAGGAATTGCTTATTCATCCCACAAACCAGAATGGGAATCGATCCAGTGAATACGTTCCTTGCTGTTGCTTTCGGTCCATAATTGGCTTTGTTTTCCTCCTGCTTGCCTTGCGTTTCCTTCGCGCTGAAATGAACGGCGTGGAACAATTTAATGGCAACGTGTTTTACGTCATGTACTTAACTGGGTTACAGAAATTACGCAAGTTGCGTCGTTTCTCTCAAGTGAGGCGAATGGCGTACGGTACTTTTTGGCAGGGGGTGAACTGCAGTGGAATGGAAACGGTGGCAAGTCATAGCTGTCAACTTCCGGATTGGAAAATAAGGGATCAGCAGCCTCACCCAGTGGCACGGCACCAGAAATCATTTCTGCGGATGTCCAGAGATGTGCAGAAGCGACTTCCGGTGTCAGGCTGCCTGTGTCCGAATGTCTGGGCACCGGAAATCGCTTCTATGCATGCCCGGGCATTTTCGGGCAGCACTCAGCAATTTCCGGCAGCACTCGGCAAGTGAGCAAGCAGACAGCCACCGGGCGAGGCATTTTACCGGGCGGCAGCTGGCTGCTCGTTCACTAGGGGGGTGCCGAGTGGAGCCTCTCTGGCAGCAGGGAGGGAGAAGAGCTGCTTCCTTTGAAATCCGGGGAAATTACGGGATATCTAACGATCTGGGATAGCAGCGGGAAACGGATTGAAATAAGGGAGTTTTCCGCCAAAAACGGGAGAGTTGACAGCTATGTGCCACGTGTGAAAAATAAAAGGCAGAAAATGGAAAGTGGTGTCTTCTTGTATCTATAATCAGATCTGAGCTTTTTAAGTTGCTCTGGACATCTGTTCATTTTTTTTGTTTGTTAAATCTCTGCAGTAGCGGAATGTCCTGAAGGACATACTAAAGAGCTAAGCCAGGTGTGGCCAGGTAGCAACAAAAAAGCAGAGCGCATGCCTGCCACTTCACAATTGCATTCCTGCTCAACTCTGTGCCCTCCACAGAGCCTGTTTGTGCCACATCCATGGCAACCCCCCCCCCAAAGCATGCCTCATGTCCCAGGGCCTAGTTCTGCTCAGGAAGCTGCCATTTTAAGAAAAAGGAAGGTCAACACGCCACTGCCAAGTGAGCTGTGGATGCTTGTCTGCTTTGTGTGACAACAAGGCCAGGGAGAAGGGCAGGCAGAAGGGGGATTTGCGGAGGCAGAAATCAAGGGCGCCGAGCTGTTAAAAACTGTTTGTTGGCGCAGAACTCAGGGGCTTGGAAGCCTATCCCACTGGATCCTGAGGGTGTCAAAAGGCCTGCTCAGATCTTCCAGAACGGTGTGGGAAGCATCAAGCCCTAGGGCTAAATGTGGCCCTCTGGTTCTCTCTCTGTGGCCCTGGGGACTCTTCCCCAGACCACACCCCTCACCAGCCCTGCCTTGCACTCGCCCGAGTTTCTTTTGCCTGGCTGGAATGTGTCCTTGAATTCAGATTGTGCCTTTTGCTTGCCTGTGTTATAAGAAAAAACTGCTCCCTTTCCCTTATGGGGTATTCCAGAGCCCGTATAGAGTCGTTAAGTGGGTTCCCTATCAGTAGGAGAAAATAACAGAGGGCAACCAGAGTATATTGAGAAGCAAAGCGGCTAGTAAGACTGATCTTTATTCAAGGAACTGTTGCAACAGGGTCCCCACTCACCACACACAGGAGGGAGGAGAACCCTGAACAATGGTGCGCAAGCCCTCATATAGACTTTTGAAATTGCCCACCCTGTAGCCCAAGACACACACACACACACACACCGAAAAAAATCATACATACATCACAGAAGGAGACATCTACAGCAGAAATTCTGTCTGTCAGGATACCTGATAATGGTCACTGATTGCATTACCTGGGCAGCCTGGCCATTCTTTTGTGGTGGTTAATACTTTAGTTCCTGAATCCATGTCACAAGCTCACCCTATTCATACACAAATACACCCTTAAGACAGGATATGCAAGCAAAAAGACAATGGGAAGGCTTTCCCCATTTGCCTCCCTTCCTGCAGAGGAATATTTGAGGTCATTGAGAGAGTCAAAATGGCTCCAGGATTGCTCTCCCATACTATTTCAGACACATGGTTCATAAATTTTGATATGTGTGCATTTATGAATATTGATTGCGTGTCAAGGTACCAATAACTCACCCATCACTCAGAATTTAAGTTTAAGGTTTTTGGCATTAATTTGGCCACAACTTTATTTAAATACAACTAAAGTGAGTGGTAAACAATAGAATGGGGAAAACCAGAGATCTGTTCAAGAAAATTGGAGATATGAAAGGAACATTTCGTACAAAGATTACCATAATAAAGGACAAAAGTGGTAAGGACCTAACAGAAGCAGAAGACATCAAGAAGAGGTGGCAAGAATACACAGAGGAATTATACCAGAAAGATATGGAGGTCTCGTACACCTCAGGTAGTGTGGTTGCTGACCTTGAGCCAGACATCTTGGAGAGTGAAGTCAAATGGGCCTTGCTAATAACAAGGCCAGTGGAAGTGATGATATTCCAGCTGAACTATTTAAAATTTTAAAAGATGATGCTGTTAAGGTGCTACACCCAATATGCCAGCAAGTATGGAAAACTCAGCAATGGCCAGAGGATTGGAGATCAGTCTACATCCCAATTCCAAAGAAGGGCAGTGCCAAAGAATGCTCCAACTACCGCACAATTGCGCTCATTTCACACGCTAGCAAGGTTATGCTTAAAATTCTACAAGGCAGGCTTAGGCAGTATGTGGACCGAGAACTCCCAGAAGTGCAAGCTGGATTTCAAAGGGGCAGAGGAACCAGAGACCAAATAGCAAACATGCGCTGGATTATGGAGAAAGCTAGAGAGTTCCAGAAAAACGTCTACTTCTGCTTCATTGACTATGCAAAAGCCTTTGACTGTGTCGACCACAGCAAACTATGGCAAGTTCTTAAACAAATGGGAGTGCCTGATCACCTCATCTGTCTCCTGAGAAATCTCTATGTGGGACAAGAAGCTACAGTTAGAACTGGATATGGAACAACTGAGTGGTTCAAAATTGGGAAAGGAGTACGACAAGGTTGTATATTGTCTCCCTGCTTATTTAACTTATATGCAGAATTCATCATGCGAAAGGCTGGACTAGATGAATCCCAAGCAGGAATTAAGATTGCCGGAAGAAATATCAACAACCTCAGATATGCAGATGACACAACCTTGATGGCAGAAAGTGAGGAGGAATTAAAGAACTTTTTAATGAGGGTGAAAGAGGAGAGCGCAAAATATGGTCTGAAGCTCAACATCAAAAAAACCAAGATCATGGCCACTGGTCCCATCACCTCCTGGCAAATAGAAGGGGAAGAAATGGAGGCAGTGAGAGATTTTACTTTCTTGGGCTCCTTGATCACTGCAGATGGTGACAGCAGTCACGAAATTAAAAGACGCCTGCTTCTTGGGAGAAAAGCAATGACAAACCTAGACAGCATCTTAAAAAGCAGAGACATCACCTTGCCTACAAAGGTCCGTATAGTTAAAGCTATGGTTTTCCCAGTAGTGATGTATGGAAGTGAGAGCTGGACCATAGAGAAGGCTGATCGCCGAAGAATTGATGCTTTTGAATTATGGTGCTGGAGGAGACTCTTGAGAGTCCCATGGACTGCAAGAAGATCAAACCTATCCATTCTTAAGGAAATCAGCCCTGAGTGCTCACTGGAAGGACAGATTGTGAAGCTGAGGCTCCAACACTTTGGCCACCTCATGAGAAGAGAAGACTCCCTGGAAAAGACCTTGATGTTGGGAAAGATTGAGGGCACTAGGAGAAGGGGACGACAGAGGACGAGATGGTTAGACAGTGTTCTCGAACCTACGAACATGAGTTTGACCAAACTGCGGGAGGCAGTGCAAGACAGGAGTGCCTGGCGTGCTATGGTCCATGGGGTCACGAAGAGTCGGACACGACTGAACGACTAAACAACAACAAAGTGAGTGGTTGCTTACGCATTGGTTCCCGCAATCTGTCCCCCGCCTGGGACAGAACTGACTCCCACTAGCGTACTAGGGAAGCCAGTATAGGTGAGCACCCTCTGAGAGAGGACGGAGCTGGGAACCAAACCCTTCACCTCTCCCTCAGATGCTCCCCGAGGCTCATGCGTGGTCCTGGCCCCTACCGGTGGTACGGACAAACATGTGGAGCCCCAGGATTCCTTTAACGGAATACCCCTAAAGGCAGCAGCAATTTTATGGGGCAGGCCCAGCCAAATCCTTGCCCCTTCCCATCCAATTTGAACCAATGCCTAACCGCAACCTTACAAGTTGTGACAATTTGCTACGCAGTAGGCAAAAACCACAGGGCACCAAACAATCAGCCAAGTGGACAAAATTCCTACCAGGCCCCTGCTCCAAAACAGGTGACCCCATGACAGGCATAGCAATGTCAAGCACAAAGAACCCCTAAATCAGGGGTCAGCAAACTTTTTCAGCAGGGGGCCAGTCCATTGTCCCTCAGACCTTGTGGGGGGCCGGACTATATTTTGAAAAAAAAAATATGAACGAATTCCTATGCCCCACAAGTAACCCAGAGACGCATTTTAAATAAAAATACACATTCTACTCATGTAAAAACATGCTGATTCCCGGACCGTCTGCGGGCCAGATTTAGAAGGCGAATGGGCCACATCCGGCCCCCCGGCCTTAGTTTGGGGACCCCTGCCCTAAATAAAGGGAGGACAGGCGGGAGATCCGTTGTAAGCAGCAAAAGTGAAACGCAAACTGCTTCCTAAGAATATATACTGCTATGGCTGTCAATCAAATCACTTGCAACATAACAATTTCCCCAGCAACAGCAAAACCACCAATCCCTCATGTGGCCATCCAAACTGACCCGCCCAACACGGGGATGTCTTGTCACCCTTCCACAACCCGAGCTCTCCTTAAGGGGAGAACTCACTTTCTATATTTGAGACCTTAAAATTCTTATAACACCTGGATAGAGGTGTGTGTGTGTGTGTGTGTGTGTGTGTGTGTAGGAACCAACCTACTGCACAGAAGTAACTTTCACAATCATTGCTCCCCCTGCTTTTGCCTCTGGCTCCATTCGCCATTGCCATGTGGCCCCTGGAAGGTTCACCAGGAAGATGTGCGGCCGCAGGGCTGAAATGGGTTCCGCACCACTGTCATAAAGAAATAAAAAACCTCTAAGTGAGTGGGTCTCCTTTTTATTGTGGGTGAGAGAGTCTGATCTGTGCAGCCCTGCTTTTGAGAAGCTGGACAGTGTGTTCAGTTTTTATTTATTTATTTATTTATTTATTTATTTATTTATTTATTTATTTATTTATACCCCGCCCATCTGGCTGGGTTTCCCCCACCACTCTGGGCGGCTTCCAGCAAATAGCAAAATACATTAAAATATCACAGATTAAAAACTTCCCTAAACAGGGCTGCCTTCAGATGTCTTCTAAAAGTTGCTTATCTCCTTGACCTCCGGTGTGAGGGCGTTCCACAGGGCGGGTGCCACTACCGAAAAGGCCCTCTGCCTGGTTCCCTGTAGCTTTGCTTCTCGCAGTGAGGGAACCGCCAGAAGGCCCTCGGCGCTGGATCTCAGTGTCCGGGCTAAACGATGGGGGTGGAGACGCTCCTTCAGGTATACAGGACCGAAACCGTTTAGGGCTTTAAAGGTCAGCACCAACACTTTGAATTGTGCTCGGAAACGTACTGGGAGCCAATGTAGGTCTCTTATTAGGACCGGTGTTATGTGGTCTCGGCGGCCACTGCCAGTCATCAGTCTAGCTGCTGCATTTTGGAATAATTGCAGTTTACGGGTCACCTTCAAAGGTAGCCCCAAGTAGAGCGCATTGGGCAGGGACGCTCACAAACAGCAACAGAAGAAGCCACACGTCACCTGTACAGAGAGATAACTAAGCCTCTGCCATCCTCTCTGTGTATCCTGCAGGGGTTCATTAGCGAACGCGCTTCCAACTAATGAATTTGTCCAATCGGATTCTTAAGGGGGCTTTGTACAAATCAACTGCTAACTGGCTGCAGACCCGTGGCACTGGGAGATAACTGGATTTGTCGCCTTCGCTCAGTCCAAATTGAAAGTTGCAGGTTTCTGGAAAAGGACTCACCAGCTCTATCGCGACAAGGCCGAGCCTGTGGCATTGGCTGGCAAACAAGGGGACTCTCTCAGGCTAATTGATGCTCTTGTCAGGCAGCAGCTGCGCTTGGTTTTTAGAGTGCCACACCGCATGCTCCCCCCCCCCCCCCGAGACGAGGCTTGCTCTGTCCTGCTCTCCTTGTTCACTTCAAATCCTCCTCCGCTCTCCATCTCCCCCCTTTCGTTTCAATCTGAAAGGTCTCAGCAGGAGACTGTTGCCTGTAGATAACCAGTCGTGTTATTTTTTTATTTTTTAAAAAAGGAAAAGGGGGGGGAAAAACACCAGGAAAATTACTTCACTGTATTTCCGACAAGCAAAGTTGCTTCTTGGGCTAAAGAAAATAGCTCCAGATTCACTGTCTGAACTGACTGGGAGAATCGGAGAACAGGGGGAGGAGACGGTGGAAGAAGACTGGAAGAAGTTTAAAATTTATTTGGAAAAGAATTATAAGATTAAGAGTAGATAATAAGGGAAATGGAAGTACAAAGAGGCTGAAGAAGCATTTAGATATAGTAAGATGGGAATACGTTTAAATGTAAAATATTTACTAAGATTTCTAGATCCAAATGATATTTTGAAATATTGGGAATGTGTGTTTGAAATGGATCAAGAAAAATACCTATAAACGAATGTATTAGAAGAAGATAAGGGTTAAGAAGTAGAGAGTGCTATTATGGATATAAAAAAGAAACGTGGAAGGGGGGAGAAGGAGGAAGTCGATAGAGCAAGAAATATATATGATGATTGCTATAGAAAAGTTTTTCTTTATTCTTTTTTTCTTCTTGTATTCTTTGTTCTTTTTTTCTTCATGTTTCATGCATTTTTATTTATTTCTTTATTTATTTTTCCATTTATATAAAATTAATAAAAAATATTTTTAAAAAAGAAAATAGCTCCAGACTCTTCCAGTTGTGGAGAGCTCCAGATTTGAGCAAAGGAGCAACGCTCAGGGCTTTTCTTCAGCCAGAGCTCGCCAGAACTCATTTCCGCAACCTCTCAGGTGGGCGCCATTGCCATTCTAAGACAACAAGAGAGGAGTTCATGGTGTGATCTGGCACCTCTTTTTCCAGACAAATAGTCCTTTATCCTTTGGGAAAGGTGGGGAAGAGGGACATCCATCCTGTCAGGGTGACAGTTTGCAGGGTTTCTGTGCTGAACAGGGTTGAGCTCCATGGTTCTATAACAATGGCTACAGGTCCTTGAGTTCCTGTCTTTGTCTTTAAATCATAGTAGGGTGTGGCATGGAATTTTAATTGGGGCTGCAGCCTTTAATTAATATATTGGCTTGATTAATTTTAAACCCTTTAAAGCAAATGAAAAAGCTCTCTAATTCATCAGATGACATTTTTTTCCAAAACAAATGTTAATTATTTTAAATGTAAGTGTTTACAAAGGTTGTAGGAAGCAGCGGTCCATTCTAAAATAGGCATTTACCATTCGCTGTCACATGGGGGAATGAGGTGTGTGTGTTTGTGTGTGTGTGTGTGTGTGTGTGTGTGTGTGTGTCTTCACATGCACAATCTTAAAGACACAAAAAACATGTTCTCTCTCTTTCCTCTTCAAAACTGCATGCACGTTTATGGAGATTTATTCACCCACATAAAAGCTCATCAAATTAATCAACTAAGCTTTCTTCAAACAAGCAGCAGACCTAATTTTAACACTCTCATTCTTAGGGTTCTTTCTTTCTTTCTTTCTTTTAGTTATTTAAACAGTTTTTGCCCCACTGCTTGGCCAGAAAACCTTCCCAGAGCGGCTTGCAGAGATCAGTAGTAAGACAGTCTCTGCCCTCATTTTTAAAAAGTCACAGCACGAAAGGAAAACGGATTGGGAGGGAGGAGGAAATAGGTAAACTCATGTACCAGTTTACCAGTTGGGATCAGAAACTTTTCCAGGAGAGGAGGAGCCAAAAGTGGCTGGGGTCTCAGCGGAGTTGATGAGTTGGCCCTGCTTCCCTTCTTTCCTTCTGCTGGTGATCCTGGAATTTCGGCAGAGCTGTGGGTGTCCTTGCATGCCTTTTCTTCCTCCCCCTGCTGCCGCCCAGTGGAATGACTGCTGCAAGGCTGTGTATCGGGGGGGGGGTCAAAGTAAACTAAGTAAACAACTGTGTCGTGGTCCCACCTATTCTCAGCAGCCAGAAGCCTCATAGCCAGACACTGGAGAGACCTGTCAGGAGTGAACATGGACCAATGGTATCAAATACCATTTGATGGGAAACAGCCTTATTAGAGAAACTAACCAATCAACTGAAACTGACATGGGGACAAATAGAAGAAGACGCCTTCATCCCCTCATGGTTCCCCTTTATCACATACACATATCACATACACAGCCCAACAAGGCAACAACAAGAATCCGCCGACAGCATACGAATAAATCTGGCCAAACTGATCCCCCCCAAAAAACCACACACACACATACCCCATTCACAAACAAAAACAAATCTCACTACAGCCAACCAAAGACAACCAACCACACCCTAGACCACCCCCAACCTCTCTCATCACCAAGGAAATACAACATGTGAATACAAAATAATAATAAAATTCCTTCCAGTAGCAACTTAGAGACCAACTAAGTTTGTCATTGGTATGAGCTTTCGTGTGCATGCACACTTCTTCAGAAGTGTGCATCTGAAGAAGTGTGCATGCACACGAAAGCTCATACCAATGACAAACTTAGTTGGTCTCTAAGGTGCTACTGGAAGGGGGGGGTAATTATTTTGTCTACGTCAGACCAACACGGCTACCTACCTGTAACTAGAACACGTGAATAGTAATAGTATCCACACAAGCGATGCTGGCACAAAGCTCCCACACATACACTAAGTAGAAAAATAGAAGCATAGCCACCCAAATCCACCCCGCTCACCATTCCCCCCTCCCCCTCTTTCCCCCTCTTTTCTTCTTAACCTAACACTGTATGTTAACAAATGAAACTGATCTGTAGAAAATACAGCTTTTGGTGAGGGGGGGGAGGCAATGCACATTAGTTTTGTAATCTAAGAAATCTTTTATATATATAAAAGGGGCTGTATCCAGGGTTGCTTCCACTGAAAATAACAGACAAGACTAACTTGGGTCCATTAATTTTCAGTAGGTCTCCCCTGAGTATAATTTAGTTTGGGTAGAACCCAGGGGCTGTTCTTTTCTGATCATGGGCTGCCTTTTTCCATCCCAGAGTTCGCACGTTCCCCAAGGAATCTCACCTGGGCCACGACACAGTCCGTGCCCTCATGTACTACGCCCTGAAGGTGTGGAGCGACATCACGCCGCTGAATTTCCACGAAGTGGCTGGCAACAATGCCGACATCCAGATCGACTTCTCCAAAACGGACCACAATGACGGGTACCCCTTTGACGGTCCTGGCGGCACAGTCGCCCACGCTTTCTTCCCGGGAGAACACCACACCGCCGGGGACACTCACTTTGACGACGATGAATATTGGACTTTCCGATCATCAGGTACGTCAGGGTAAGAGAGCTGCAGAAATGTGCGGGAGTGCCCTCTTTGCCTCCATGAGCGTCAAAGGAAGAAGGGGGAGGCCAAAGGAGGATGGACCTCTATAGAAAGGGAAAGGCTTCCAGCGGGTCAACTGCTGTAGCAGCAAGAACAGGTCCAAAGTAAGAGTTTCTGAAGCAGCAGTGGAGCTGTCCAGCCAAGAAGACGTTGCACTAGCAGTGTGCTGTTGATTGGCAGCTTGCTGTTGACAATGAGATTTGGTTCTTTGCAAGCCAAGGCCTGTTGGCAAGGAGAGAGGGAGAGAATAAAATGAGAGTGGCAGATACTGTAGATGGTGGAAGGACCCCGAGTGAGAAACAGAGAAGTCAGAGGCAGTTTCTCCAAGTAAGAGAGAGGAAAAGAAAGCTCCCAAGTGAGAGCTAGGAGAGGGCCTTCTCAGTAGTGGCGCCATCAGATATCTTTTTTTAACTTTTAGTTTATTTACAATACGTTGCAACAAATACATATGAATACAAAAAACTTGAGTGCAAAAAACTTTCCAGCCGTGATAGAAAATCAAAATATAAAATACATCAGCTTGTAACTACCCTATGTCCCCCCCTCCCCTTCCTTCCCATTCCCCAACTCCCCAACCCCCCATCAGATAACAAAGAAATAAACAATGATCTGACTTTTAGAAGACATCTGAAGGCAGCCCTGTTTAGGGAAGTTTTCTGTTTACATCCGAAGATTTGTGGCAGATAAAAAAAAGTACTTATTCATGCACCCATGGTCAAACTATGGAAATCAGTCCCCCAGGAGGTGGTGGGGGCTACCCACTTGGATGGCTTGGACATATTCATGGGCTTACCGTAGGCCAATTCATGGAGGAGAGAGCTATCAATGGCTCCTCGCCATGACAGCTCTGCTCTGCTCGCACAGTTGGAGGCAGCCATGCTTCAAGTACCAGTTATTGGAAGCCACAGGAGGGAAGAGTTGCTCGTGCTCTGATCCTCCTTGCTGGTCTCCCAGGGGCTTCTGGTTGGCCGCTGTGAGAATAGGATACTGAACCAGATGAACCATTAGCCTGATCTAGCAAGCTGCTCTTATGTCTGTGGGGGCTAGGATACAGACCTTTGGGTACAGAGAAAATTCCATCTTCTTGCTTTTTTTGTATTCTAGATACCCTGCTGATGATTTTCTCCTCTATATTTTACATTGTTGCGTAAACAAACTCTGAGGAAACGGAAAGAAGCTCCACTCTGTTGTTTAAAATTGCATATGCAGGTGGCGCTGTGGGTTAAACCACAGAGTCTAGGGCTTGCTGATCAGAAGGTCGGCGGTTCGAATCCCTGCAACGGGGTGAGCTCCCGTTGCTCGGTCCCAGCTCCTGCCCACCTAGCAGTTCGAAAGCACATCAAAGTGCAAGTAGATAAATAGGGACTGCTCCGGCGAGAAGGTAAACGGCGTTTCCGTGCGCTGCCAGGGGCGTAGCCAGGATCAAAATTAGGGGGGCAAGGGGCGGGGCAAGGGGCAGGAGGGGAGGGGCCACAGCGGAAATGTGGGCGGGGCCACGTGGCCTGCACCTCCCAGGTCTTCCGAAGGGGCGGCCCCAGGCTCCCGCTCCCGGCGCGAAGCTCCAGAGTCGCGCAGGGAACGCGGGCCTGTGGCTGCGTCCTCCGCGCCTCCCAGGTCTTCGGAGGAGGCGGCCCCAGGCTCCCGCTCACGGCGCGAAGCTCCAGAGTCGCGCCGGGAACGCGAGCCCGTGGCTGCGTCCTCCGCGCCTCCCAAGTCTTTGAAGGAGGCGGCCCCAGGCTCCCGCTCCCAGCGCGAAGCTCCAGCTCGCGTTGGGAGTGGGAGCCTGGGGCCGCCTCCTCCGAAGACCTGGGAGGCACGGAGGACGCAGCCACAGGCTCGCGTTCCCTGCGCGACTCTGGAGCTTCGCACCGGGAGCGGGAGCCTGGGGCTGCCACACTGCTGCGCCCCTCAGCCTTTGCTTCTAGGGGGGGCAATTGCCCCCTCCTGCCCCCCCTGCTTATGCCCATGTGCGCTCCTCTGGTTCGCCAGAAGCAGCTTTGTCATGCTGGCCACATGTCCCGGAAGCTGTCTGCACACAAACGCCGGCTCCCTCAGCCTATAGAGCGAGATGAGCGCCGCAACCCCAGAATCGGACACGACTGGACCTGATGGTTATGGGCCCCTTTACCTTTACCTTTTGCAATGTGTATGCTTGCAAAGGGAAGGGAAGGGCAGTCAGTTATACATTAATTTACTTATTTGCACATCTTTCCCTGCCTCCTTGTTATTTTCAGATACCCATGGGATGGATCTGTTTGCCGTGGCAGTCCATGAGTTTGGCCACGCCATTGGCTTGACCCACATCTCTGCCATAGAGTCCATCATGAGGCCGTACTACCAGGGCCCCGTCGGAGATCCCCTAAAGTATGACCTGCCTTACGATGACAAAGTCCGGATATGGCAACTCTACGGTGAGCCCGGGTTCGTTCGTGCACATGTCAAGTTGCTTGGGTGAAGAATTTGTGTTGAGAAACCAGGAGGCATGGCTCCGTTTCCCTATGCAGCGGAGGTGTCAGGTGCTTGGAACTATAGGCTGGCAAGTATCATAGAATCATAGAATTGCCGAGTTGGAAGGGACCACAAGGGCTATCTAGTCCAACCCCCTGCAATGCAGGAATCTTTCGTCCTATGTGGGGCTTGAACTCACGACCTTGAGATTAAGAGTCTCGTGCTCTACCAACTGAGCTATCCTAGCTGTAGGTGGAGCAGAGGGAATAGCCTGGTAGCTGTCTTCAATTATGAATGGCCCAGACTGGAGGAGCATAGCAGATCTAGGAGGTTTATATAGCAGCCTGTGGCATGCCATTGACTCATTGGCGTCCTCTGACACAGCCAAGAGGATTCCGCACTGAGGTGATATTTATACGTCACCCTGTTATTTTCAGGTACCCGGGTGATAGACCTCTTTGCTGTTGTGGTCCATGAGTTTGCCCACACTATTGGCTCAACTCAGTCCTAAACTGCTTGCAATTCCCTGCTCCAGTCACTAGGAGGTGGTACAGAGAGCAGGCCAAATGCAATCAACACCTCACCAATAGGGCTTGCAGGATGGGCTCTGTGGCATTTGATAGGATCAGAAATTACCTCCAGCCTCTGGGGGTTTTTTGTTTTTGAGTTTTTGCATTTTGTTCTTTTTGCATTTGAAGGGTACCTGCCCCCAGAAAAAGTCAGCTGGAGAACTAGACTCTCCTCAGAACAGGGTTTCATGCTTTTATGGTGAGGCAGGTGACATGAAAAGCTTGGCTGGGCAGTCTGTCTACTTGCCTGACCTCTCTCTACTTCTGCCCCAAGATGGATAAGCCACCCCTTGCTGGTCTAATTCATCCTTGTCTTTGCATGCAGGGGTCAGGGAGTCTGTGTCCCCAACAGCCAAACCTGAAATATCGAAAACAGAGGACCACCCCATCTTGCCAGACTTACCGGAGAATCGCTCCACTGTTCCGTAAGTTGAGTTCAGGAGTCAACAGCCCATCCTCATCTTCTTCGGTGGAAAAGAAGCAAGCGTAGGGCACAGAACTGGAATTCTCAAACCAAACTTTGAGTTTGAAGTACAGGAGCAGAAGTTCCAAAATCCGCATTTGCAAACACTGAAATTCTGAATTTGGAACTGAATTTGAACCTGGGACCATCTGCAATGACAGCAGATGTGCTAACACTAAGCTACAGCTCTTCCCGGCTATTCAAGTAGGCTCCCTACGTGATGAAGAACCCAGCTCTCATCCTCCCCTTGAACGATAGAAATCATGTGGGTGGGAGACAAGAGAAAGAGTGAGCAGGTTCACTCAGGAGGCATATGAACATGGTATGCAGGGCCGGCCCTAAGGCAAGGCTGGGTGGCGCAATGCGCCAGGGCACCGGGCCACCAGGGGGCGCCACGCTGTGCCCGCCAGACAGCCGCGCTGCGCCCGCCAGACAGCCTGGCCGCCCTCCCGCTCGCCCTGCTCCTTGCCTCCCGCCCGCCCACCGCGGGTTCGAGTACCGGCCTCAGCCTGGCGGGTCAGGTCAAGGGCATGTGGAGGACAAGAGGCCGGGCGCTGCGTGGCACCGCCCCCCCCCAGCAGAGGCCTCCACGCAGGAGGAGGCGCCGCTGGCGCCCCGGAGGACAACCAGACAGCCCGGCCCACCCTCAGCGCCTGGCCCGCCCATGCCATGTCCCTCCTCTGCGTCTGCGGTGAGTTGGGGGGGCGGCGGCAGAGGGACCTTTGCGCCACGGCGCTCGATGTGGTTAAGACGGGCCTGATGGTATGGGAGCCCATTTTGCCTAGAAAGTGAGGTATAAACAAAATAATTGGATCTGAACCCACTTCTCTCCAGCTGATGTGGTATTTGAGTGCCTTCTAGACAAGCCTTCCCCAACTTGGTGCCCTCCAAATGTCGCAGATGACAATCCCCACCAGCCCTGGTCACAATGGCCAGTGACTAGAGGTGATGAGAGTTGAAGTCCAAAACATCTGGAGGGCATCAGGTTGGAGAAGCCCGCACTGGGCCATTCATATGCATCCTTTGTATTGATGGTCAGTCTCCGTTGGCTCATGAGCTACTTTTATTCTCCATACAGTGGTCTGAAAAGGACATGGGTACCTATTGCTGAACTTAGGAACATTGAAAGCTGGCTTAATATGAGCCAGACCTTTGGTCTATCTACCGTAGCTCAATATTGCCCACACTGACTGGTAGTGGCTCTCCAGGGTTTCGGAAAGAAAGCTTCCCCAGCATGAGTTGGAGATGCTGGGGATTGAACCTGGGACCTTCTGCACCCAAAGCAGATGCTCTCCCACTGACCTATGGTCCTTCCCCACCCATGCTAGCTGTCAGAGGGTTGTCGTGGCTACTCTAGAGTAACTCTGCTTGACTCCAGTTTGTCTTCAAAGACGTTTATTGTGCTAATCATTTACAGTGTAGAGACAGCTTAAAACATGACCCCTCATCCCGAATCAGAATCCGGCAATGGCGTATATCTGTTCCTACAGCAGCAAAGTATTTGGGGCACCCCAAAACGCCTCCCCCTTGACCTGCGCCGCGGCACTCTCCTTACTTCTTGCGCTGGAAGGAGCGATGCCCTTTCAGTTTCCTCCCTGAGCGGTCGGTGACCAACATCCCTGAGCCCCTGCCTGCATCTCTCCGCCCCCGAGCTTTCCCATTGTTCCTCACTCTGATTTCTCTCCCCCTCCGAGTCTCCTCCTCCCCCTCTGGCTGCTTCAGAACCACTGGTGCTCTCTGTACTTGACGAGGTGGACGTCAGGATGATGGGGGCTGGCTCCCTGTAGGGAGTCACCCCTTACATCACTGTTTTGCTACTCTTGTTCTAGACTGGACTACCATCTCCTGGCTCTTCTTCCCTGGGGAAACCAGAGTCCACCCTTTCAATAACTAACAAAAGGAATTGCTCCCCAGCAGGGTGGAGAGAAGTTCAGCGCCCTCTCTCCATGCCCTCAAGTCACCTTGTATCACAGCAGCTCACTCAGCACAACAGGGAAAACTCGTCCGCCATCACTCTCGGGGAAACTTGCCATCCATGAAATTTTAATCAGGCCGGTGCCCTTCCTCACTTGAAATTTGCACGATCTCTCCGCTCGCATGGTTTCACTTGGTGGCTGAAAGGCTGACACAATTTTGAGGGACTCAAATAAATCTAGGGGGAGGTATTGGTGTTTATTTGCGGGGAGGGGGTTCAATAAAGGTACCCGGAAACTTGGGAGGAAGTGATCGTGTCTTCCTGGGTTTCACGATACAGAGGAAATGGAGAGCTGAGTTAGTCTGACACACGCTCTGGACTTCAAGAAAGAAGATTCCACCTAAACATTAGGAAGAACTTCCTGACAGTAAGAGCTGTTCGGCAGTGGAATTTGCTACCAAGGAGTGTGGTGGAGTCGCCTTCTTTGGAGGTCTTTAAGCAGAGGCTTGACAGGCATATGTCAAGAATGCTTTGATGATGTTTCCTGCTTGGCAGGGGGTTGGACTGGATGGCCCTTGTGGTCTCTTCCAACTCTATGATTCTATGATTCAAGAAGGCCAACTTGAAAAAGCTTAAGGAGCTACTGAGTGACACCCCGTGGTCAGAAAGACTCAAAGAGAAAGGAGTCCAAGATGGATGGGAGTTTCTAAACGGAGAAATATTGAAGGCCCAAATACAGACAATTCCAACAAGAAAAAAAAGTGGATCTAAGGAAACCTGTGTGAATTAATAAGGAGCTTACAGATGAGCTAAGAAGGGCATGCATAAGAAATGGAAGGGGAAATCACAAAGGAGGAGTTTACACAAGTAGCCAACAGTTGCAGGGGAAGGTCAGGCTGGCTAAAGCTCAGAATGAGCTCAGGACTGCAAGAGAGGTTAAAAATATTTTTTAAAGGTTTATTCGGCTATGTCTGAAGCAAAGAGGAAGAACACACAAATGGTAGGTCTTATTCGTGGAGAAGAATGGCAACAGTGCCCACCTGAGGGGTGTCAGAACTGAGTTCCCGTGAGCTCTCCCTGAAAAAAAAGCCCTGCACAAGCTGGAATGTGTGCAGAAGAGGGCCACCGAGATGATCAAGGGTCTGGAAACCAAGCCTTATGAGGAGCAGTCGAAGGAGCTGGGTAGCCATCTTCAAATATCTCAAGGGCTTGGAAGAGGGAACAAGCTTGTTTTCTCCTGCTATGGAGGGTAGGACTCAAAGTGGCTTCAAGTTACAAGAAAGAAAATTCTGACTAAACATACGGAAAAACTTTCTGACAGCAAGAGCTGTTTAACAGTGGAATGGTCTCCCTTGGGAGGTTGTGGGCTCTCTGACCTTGGAGGTTTTGAAGCAGAGGTTGGATGGCCAACTGTCATGGATGCTTTAGCTGAGATTCCTGCATTGCAGGGGGTTGGACTAGATGGCCCTTGGGGTCCCTTCCAACTCTATGATTCTATGATTTTTGTGTGTCATGTGGGATTCTCCAAAGATCATAAGAGCTAGGGCAATGGAGGCTGGTCTATTGGTGTGAATTGGGCCCTCACCAGCCTTAGTTTGCGCCAACCAGTCCCCTAGTACCTGCCTTCTTACTTACACCCAGTCAGAGGCACTGAGTTGCACACAACATTGCAGGGGGCTGTTGTGCACATGTGACATCACACATGTGACATCACACACACCTGGCACCAGCACCTGGCATCAGAAGGTCACGCCAGAGTGCTGGACCTTCAGTAGACATATGACAATACATATTGCATGTGCTACTGGAGGAGGTCAGCAGGCCAGAAGGCCATAGCTGCCAAGTCTCCCATATTCCCCGGGAAACCCTCGTTTTTCCAGCTGTTCCCAGCCGGAAAAACGGATTTTTGTTTTTGTTTTCCCCCGGTTTATTCTGGTGTGGCGGCCATTTTGGAACTGGGCATAGCATGCTCAGAAGCGACTTTTGATGCTGCTTTGCCCAGTTCCAAAATGGCTGCAGCGTGACTTCTGGTGCAGTGGCCATTTTGGAACAGGGCAGAGCAGCATCAAAAGTAGCTTCTGGGCATGCTCCGCCCTGTTCCAAAATGGCGGCAGTGCTACTTCCGGTCTGCCACTTCCGGTCCAGTCCCTTATTTCTCAGGCCGAAACTTGGCAGCTATGCCGGAAGGCTGACCTTTGAGAGCTGCCTCTGCTGCCCCCTCAACATTGAGGGACCCTGGCCCCTTGGCCAGAGATTTCGAGGGTTCTGAAGACACCTCGGTCCTCTGGAGTTGGTGTACTGCGGGAGGTGGAGCGGCCTGTTAGCTTCCTCCTCCTTCATCTCAGTGTTGCCCTTGTAGAACTCAAGGAGGAGAACGATGGCAAAAGTAGGACAAGTTGGCTCCATCTGCCATTGGCTCTGGCTCCATCTGCTGTTGAGGCTCCCTGCTTTCTGCCTTACCCATTTTCAGGGGCGCCATTGGGAAGCAGACTTGGCAAGGACCCTCCCTGCAGAGATCGCGCACCAGCACCACCTCAGAATTTTCAGCCGAAAGAAGAACTCCAAAAGATATTTGATCCAGACAAAGTCAAACCTTTTCAAATCCCGCTGATTTCAGAATTACACGTGTTGCTAAATCACTTGCACTGGAACAGATGCAGATCCAAAGGGCGTAAATTAGGTATATGATGTATAATCTCCAAAGTGGGAGCTTCTGGTAGACTAACTAGTGCACCATATCAGAAAAAGCTGAAAGGTGTTTCTCTGGCTCAGAATTGTGGATCTCCAGTACTAAGGATTTTTTTATTTTATTTTTAAATCACAGCGACCTGATTATTTTTTTATGAAGATGCCAGGGATTGAATTTCCTAGACCAGCCTTCTCCAACCTGGTGCCCTTGGCTTTCTTGCAGTAGCAAGGAGAATGCCCCTTATTCTCAGAGATCATCAAGAAACTAAAACGCATTTTTTGAGTGCAATAAAGAAGTGTTCCTCTGGGGGAGGCAGGGGGGAGCAAAAGCAACAACTGTGCCCTAGCTATTGACAGCTTTGGGTAGCCCTGCCTGATTGGACAGAACCTATGACATCACGAATAGTAAGCAATGCCTTTTTGTTTTGTGTTCCATTAGGCTCAGAAGAGACGTGCCCAACAGATGCAACACACATTTTGACGCAGTGGCTCAGATTCGAGGAGAGGCTTTCTTTTTCAAAGGTGAGCATGTGGCTCTTTTCCTTTAAAAAACAACACGCTGCTGGGGTTTGCTTCCAGGCCACACTATTTGGGGAAATATCATAGCAGGTTCAATGCTCGGCATCTCCAGGCAGGTCTGGGAGAGGCCCCTTGTCTGGAACCCTGGAGAGCCAATGCCAGTCAGTGTAAAAGACCCCTGGACGGTTATGTCCAGTCCAAGGCAACTATGGGGTTGCAGCGCTCGTCTCGCTTTCAGGCCGAGGGAGCTAGCATTTGTCCACAGACAGCTTTCTGGGCCATGTGGCCAGCAGAACTGGCACAACGGAAAACTGCCGGAAACCAGAGCGCATGGAAACACTGTTTACCTTCCCGCCACAGTGATACCTATTTATCTACTTGCACTGGCATGCTTTCGAACTGCTAGGTTGGCAGGAGCTGGGACAGAGCAACAGGAGCTCACTCCATCACGGGGATTTGAACCGCTGACCTTCCAATCAGCAAGCCCAAGAGGCTGAGTGCCACCCGCATAGACAGCCCTGAGTAGAAGAATCAATGGTCTGACTCGGTATGCATGTAGGGGCAGGGCTGGTGTAATGGTGATATCAACTTCTGCTGTGTGAGCCCTAAGCAAGGGTCATAGAATCATAGAATCCTAGAGTTGGAAGAGACCACAAGGGCCATCCAGTCCAACCCCCTGCCAAGCAGGAAACACCATCAAAGCATTCTTGACATATGCCTGTCAAGCCTCTGCTTAAAGACCTCCAAAGAAGGAGACTCCACCACACTCCTTGGTAGCAAATTTCACTGCTGAACAGCTCTTACTGTCAGGAAGTTCTTCCTAAAGTTTAGGTGGAATCTTCTTTCTTGTAGTTTGAATCCATTGCTCCGTGTCCGCTTCTCTGGAGCAGCAGAATACGACCTATCTCCCTCCTCTATATGACATCCTTTTATATATTTGAACATGGCTATCATATCACCCCTTAACCTTCTCTTCTCCAGGCTAAACATACCCAGCTCCAGTTACAGGTAGGTAGCTGTGTTGGTCTGAGTCGAAGCAAAATAAAAAAAAATCCTTCAGTAGCACCTTAAAGACCAACTAAGTTTTTATTTTGGTATGAACTTTCGTGTGCATACACACTTCGTCAGATACACTGAAACAGAATCAACCAGACCCTTGTTTATATTCAGAGGGTGGGGGGTGGGAATGGGTGATGGGCTGATAGGAGAGGTGAACCTGTTGATGGCTGTTAACGACTGCTGATTACTGCAATTGGTCCTGCGGGGGGGGGGGAAGCAAGGCACAAAAGAGAGCTAGATCATGCATAATGAGGCACAAAAGAAAGCTAGATCTGACGAAGTGTGCATGCACACAAAAGCTTATACCCAGCTCCCTAAGCCGTTCCTCCTAAGGCATCGTTTCCAGGCCTTTGACCATTTTGGTTGCCCTCTTCTGGACACGTTCCAGCTTGTCGGTATCCTTCTTGAACTGTGGTGCCCAGAACTGGACACAGTACTCCAGGTGAGGTCTGACCAGAACAGAATACAGTGGTACTATTACTTCCCTTGATCTAGATGCTATACTCTTATTGATGCAGCCCAGAATTGCATTTTTAACGAGTGTGGTGGAGTCTCCTTCTTTGGAGCTCTTTAAGCAGAGCCTTGACAGGCATATGTCAAGAATGCTTTGATGGTGTTTCCTGCTTGGCAGGGGGTTGGACTGGATGGCCCTTGTGGTCTCTACCAACTCTATGATTCTATGAATGTAAGACAAACCATTTGTTCTTTGTATGTTATCACGGTTCTTAAAAGAGATTAACTGAGCCAAGTATTCTAGATCTTATATATACTGTATATTAATCTCTTCCTGCCCCAATAACCTACATGGCTCCATTGCCTCCAGTGTCCTATCATTCTAATAGGATACTAGCAAGCGTCACTTTTCTATTGACTTGCTGACAGACTGACATAACCCGTATTATATTTGTAAGTTTTGCCGCCTGAACCAGAACAACAACAACAATAATATATCATCATTAGCAACAACTGCACCATCATATTTCCTATTAATGGAGTGTTCAGGACATTTCACATTCAGTATTGCAGTAGTAGCCCTTTGTCACGGCGCTGACAGGCAGGAAATATCCAGAGTGAGGAATATAATCTTTATTGTCAAGTTATGGAAAGGCATGTCCATCAGTCCTACGCCTCCCAACTATGAGGCAGTTGCCACACCTAAAAGGCCTCGCCCCTGACCTTGGATTATTTATCTCCCCCCCCCCTGAGCTTTGCACAAACAGGCGCAGAGACCCTGTCTGCGTGTAAACTGCTTTTGCTCCTCCCTCTTCACTCCTCTTCTGGTCCTGGGAGACAGTGGGGCAGGAGAGGTGGGGTCAGGAGGAGGAGGTGTGGAAGCCCTTGGCTCTATACCAGCCTGAGCTATCTCTCTCTCCTTCTGCACCTGTTCTTCATTCTCCAGTCCTGCAACTTCTCCTGCCTCTGACTCTCGTCTCCCAGCTATTACAGGCTCCTCCGGGTCACTGATCCCTTCTTCCAAGTCAGTCTCCAGCCCCCACTTCCTCCGGGTGCCCCACTCCTCAGCATCCAGCCACAACCCCTCTCAGTGTCCAGCCAGTTCCTGACATCCTTTAGAGCAGCCGTGTGAAATGGACAGCAGCACTATTAGCCCCATTTTGCAGATGGAGATAGTGAGGCTGGGAGATTGCTGGCTCCTCCAGGAGGAGGAATAATACAGTAAATGCCACTCATGTAAATCGTACTTTGCAAGTGATGAAAGGACAGGCCCATGTCCCGTGAAATTGACCCAAGGGAGGCTATCAAAGAAAGAGCAAGTAAAGAAGAGTATGAAGTTATTTTTTTTTAAAAAAAAATAACTTTACAAAAAAAATGGAGATAATAGTCTTCTTCTGGAGGTTGGCAGCTTTGTAACTAGTCAGCCCCCTGCAGAGCTCCTCCTGTCCTTCTCTATGGAGGAAAGAGCCTGACACCTGGACTAAGTTATCCAGAAAAGAAACCGGGACCTTCTGCATGCAGAGCATATTCTCTCCCGCTAAGCTACACTTCCCCTGTGTTCCTGACAGCATTTATGACAAATTAGCTTTGGAACACTTTGAACTTTGGGTGTTTAATACCTTTTCGGAGGGGGAGGCAGGGGAGGAACGATATGACCCGACGATATTTCCCCAAGAAATATTGGGAAGCTGCCCTTTTTGTAGCAAAAGCATCATTAGGGATGCAAAGAACATCTCGATCTAATTGCATGCATTTCCCATAAACATGCAAAGGGCACCTTATTCGAAGGCTGAGGTTTTAATTTTCCCGTCCTTTAAAAAAAAAACACCCACCATCTTCAAAGAATTTGTAATTGCTGCTATCCAGGCTGCACTCCAATGCATTATTCATGCATCGGCCCGTGTCATATAAAACAAATATGCAAAGTGGTGCATAATTACCAGTTGATGAAATAAATCCTTACAACTGTATTTTTAAAAAGAAAAAAATTGAACCGCCCTGCAGGTGTTGAAGAGCTTGGAGAGGGGGTTGTGGTGTGGGCTCCCCCCCCCTTTTGCCTTCTGCACTATTAGGCTAGGATCCAATTTTCTGAAAGACGACATCACCAACTGTCATAGCTGCCAAGTACCCCGTTTTCCCCGGGAAGCCCCCATTTTTACTTACCTTTTCCCGGTGGTCCCCCGTATCATTTCGTCTCCCGTTTTTCTCCGTTATTTTCTCCTGCCGGCGGCCTTTTTTTCCGGTCATGCGTAGAAGCTACTTTTGAAGCTGACGGCGGCCATTTTTGTGCCCATAGAAGGGCAAAGCGACACCGCAAGTTACGTTGACGCAACTTCCGGTGTCACACGGCTGCCGGTCCCTTATTCTGCAATCCGGGACTTGGAAGGTAAGCCAACTGTTGGAATTGCAGAAGTCAGGAAGGAGCCAAGCCACCTTGAATACAGACTTGCAAGGGTTAGCTAAGCATTTTCCTGGCTCCCATGGGATTTTTGCTGCATGTGCATCAAACAGGAGGTTACCCATGAGAATGCTAACAAAACCACAAAGGCTGTTGGGTCTCTGGCCACAAGTTCCCCAAGCTTCCTTCAACCAGCTGTTGTTCAGAGGGCTGCAACAATAGAATTTGTCAGGGGAGAAAAAGAAGAGCCCCTGGGGAAGAAAGAGTTGCATGATCTCCTCCTAACCAATGCCTCTTCATCCAGGCAAATACTTCTGGAGACTGACTCGCAACAAACACCTGGTCTCCCTCCAGCCAGCTCAGATCCATCGTTTCTGGCGGGGGCTGCCTCTGAATCTGGACAGCGTGGATGCTGTTTATGAGAGAACCCACGACCACAAGATTGTGTTCTTCAAAGGTAAGAGAAAGCATTTGACACAGTTGTGGATGACCCTCTCTTTGGCATTCCCAGATTCTTTGTTCCCCCACTGTGTTTAAGCCTCTTTGAGCCTCATCTCTAAGCTTTAGAGCAGGGGTCCCCAAACTAAGGCCTGGGGGCCGGATGCGGCCCAATCGCCTTCTAAATCCGGCCCGCAGACGGTCTGGGAATCAGCATATTTTTACATGAGTAGAATGTGTCCTTTTATTTAAAATGCATCTCTGGGTTATTTGTGGGGCCTGCCTGGTGTTTTTACATGAGTAGAATGTGTCCTTTCATTTAAAATGCATCTCTGGGTTATTTGTGTGGCATAGGAATTCGTTCATATTTTTTTTAAAAAAATATAGTCCGGCCCCTCACAAGGTCTGAGGGACAGTGAACCGGCCCCCTGCTGAAAAGGTTTGGCGACCCCTGCTTTAGAGTACAGTGGTACCTCGGTTTATGAACACAATTGGTTCCGGAAGTCTGTTCATAAACTGAAGCGTTCATAAACTGAAGCGAACCTTCCCATTGAAAGTAATGGAAAGTGGATTAATCTGTTCCAGACGGGTCCGCGGAGTACTTAAACTGAAGCGTTCATAAACTAAAGCGAACTTTCCCATTGAAAGTAATGGAAAGTGGATTAATCCGTTCCAGACGGGTCCGCGGAGTACTCAACCTGAAGCGTACTTAACCCGAAGCATGGGTGTAATTGGTTCCGGAAGTCTGTTCATAAACTGAAGCGTTCATAAACTGAAGCGAACTTTCCCATTGAAAGTAATGGAAAGCGGATTAATCCGTTCCAGATGGGTCCGTTCGTAAACCGAAAATACGTAAACTGAGGTGTTCATAAACCGAGGTTCCACTGTATCTGAAGAAGTGTGCATGCAGACGAAAGCTCATACCAATGACAAACTTAGTTGGTCTCTAAGGTGCTACTGGAAGGAATTTTTCCCCCCTACTACGTCAGACCAACACGGCTACCTACCTGTAACTTTAGAGAACAGATTGCTCAGCTGGAAGAAAATTACTTGTCTCAAATGACAAGCTTTGATTTGATACCAGATGATCAGGCTGAGTCTCCTGGGCTCTCCCAGCTGCATGTTGCTAATAGTAAGTAGTGGCACACCTGGGTAATTTTAGACTTTGGAATGCATGGTCTTGCAAGGAAGCCTCTTTTTAGACCAGGGGTGGAGAATCTGTGGCATTCCACACATTCACAGCATTCCAAATCCCACTGGCCTAGCCAATGGAAAGTGATGACGGGTGCTGGAGTCCAGCAACATCTCGAAGGCCACAGGTTCCCCACTCCAGCTTTAGATGGTAATGTTCATTTACTCCAAAATGTCCTGTCCTGCAAGCATCACTAGGGGGCCAATAGTGCCTGACATGGATTGATGACATCATTGGCCTGTGCCTCCAGACAACATTTCACCAACTCCTTCTGACTATGGGGGGGGGGGGAATGTAAATTTCACTTTCTTGTTTTCCCCCCCCCAATCTTAGGTTCGGTTCTTCACATTGCCACATCAATTTGTTATAGAGAGAGAGAGAGAGAGAGAGAGAGAGAGAGAGAGAGAGAGAGAGAGAGAGAGAGAGAGAGAGTCCTGCTGCAAATTCATTAGTATTTTACTGCAAATTTATCCTAATACAATTTTGCCTGATCTACACATTTTTGCAAAACAATTTGCTAGTGCAATGCAGTTTTGTATGCTATTTTTGTATATTTTTGTATGCTGTTTTTATTCATATGTGCATTTTTGTGTACAATTTACTCCAGTACATATAGTTTTTTGTACACCTCATTTTTTTATGACAGGAGTGAGCCGATCAGTAAATCACACTGTACAGGTTGGAGTTAACTCTTTATTAGCAAGAACACCATCTGCCCAGACTTGGTGGAGTGTCAGTCCTAATGAGCACAGCAACTCGTCCCCAGTACATCTTGCCCCAAGGATCAGGTTCCGAGAGTGAAAATCCCCACCTTCCCACAGCCATCTAACTTCCCACAGCCATCTAACTCCCCTCCTCTCCAGAGCTTTCCCCCAGCAATCAGAGGCTGTACCTGCCTGAAGCCAACCTCTCCTCCATCTTTTTCATGCCTCTTCTAGTTCCAGGAGACCAGTGAGAAGGGGAGCTTATCACAGCAGGAGGAGGAGACACCCATGATTCTTCTTTAGTCTGACTCCTCTCTGCCTCTTGGCCTCCCTCCTCTCCTGCTTCAGTTTCTGCCTCTGATTCTGGACTTCTCTCTCCCACAGAGTCTCCCCGCTCACTAAGCCTTGTTCCCTCTTCTGCTACCTCCTCCTCGCAGTCTTCTTCCTCTTCTGCCGCTGACCACTCATCATCGCCCCACCACCAATCCCAGGACTCTGAACCTTCTTCCCTTGGGGGTTTCCCAGCTGGTTCCTCACACCATTCCTCTGCATCCAACCAGCCCATAACACTTGGCTGGAGAACTACATTGCAAAATTCAGAAAAGTGCAAGTTTCAAAGGACTGCTGCATTTTGGTTCATTTATGAATCACACAGGTTTGCCTTGAAGTGCAAACTGAACCAAACTTCTCCCCCACCCCTCCTTCTGACCCAGATACCTTATTTGCCAGCATCTGAGAATGGTGGCTGGCAATTACACACAGGCTTGCCAATGTGTGCTCCACTGCTGAGTGAGCCCGCTCCCCACAGTTCACTCACCTAGAAAGCCTCTGCGTAAAGTCACTGACACAATAAGAAATTGCATCTTTGTCTTCTTCCCCTTGAAATCAGATGGCATGGTAGTTGACGGGGAGAGGGATTAGACCTCTTTATTGGAAACACGACACAAACATGGAATTATACATGTGTCAATGATATTGTTAGGAGAGCCTGGTGTTGGCTCGTTGACTGAGGCAATGCTGCCCTCCACTGGCTAATCTGGAATGGACAGCCACAACCTGCAAGAACTGAAATGCAAAACACACACAACCTTGGGAAGTCTCCTCGGTCCCCAACCAACCAAAACAGTGGACACACCTGACAATACTGTAGTCTTAGCCCTAGTCTATGCAAGTAGGAAGGAGGTGGTTTTTTTGCTAGAGTCCCAACTCCGAAATCTCCCTCTAATAATCTAGTAAGAGCCTCAGCATTTTAATTTACAGCCGCCTGCCTGACCTTGAGTCCTCCAGACATCCCCAAGTTTTCTAGGTAGACTCTGCTTACCTTACAGCAAGGCTAGAGAGTTGGACTCCGACTCCCATCAGCCTCAGTCAGCATGGCCCCTGGGCAGGGAGGATGGGAGTTGTAGTCCAACAACATTTGGAGGGCCATGGCGTTCCCATTTCCATCTCAATGCATTTATCTCACAGGGTGGCCATTAAGCGAGTTGGGAACATTCTTCCAGATAATGGGCTTGTTTGGAACAAGCCCAGGCTTCCCTTGGCTGCAAGGCTGAGATCGAAAAGCTTTGCTTCCATTTTTGAGTTACCACAGTTTGCCATGTCATTTGAATCTGGACAATAAACTATGGTTCATTAGTGAAAACAAGCCAAGCCATTGTTTATGAAGCTGATATTAAGGATGTTTAAGATTAACCACATTTTAGGACAACATGCTAAGTTGCAGCTAATGGATAACCACAGCAGAAGCTTCCAATCTCCTCCTTGTGGGTGCAGGAAACAGAGACAGAAAGTGGGATCCCGTGGAGAGGCTAAACCATAGTCTAGCTAGCATTACAGTATGCCCAAATATATATTAATATATAAATTCTAAAATTTTGCTGTTGAGGAAGACACACAGTAGAAACTCATTAGAGGACATACGGTTAGTTCCTCCAGGCTTCCCTAATCTGGCACCTCCTAGATGCTGTTGGACTTCCATCAACCATAGCCAGAATGGCCATTTGGTCAGAGATAATGGGCATTGTAGTCCAGCAACATCTACGGTAGAAGGCACCAAGTTGGGAAAGACTAAGTCAATTTTAACAAATTTTATATATCACTTGCTTATACATAAAACCTCCAAGTGCTTTAAGAAAATTAAAATTGTCATTGAAAGAGTTAGAAACAGGAAGTTAGGAATTCAAAATATAATTAAAATAAAAAATAACCAGACAGATTAAAACACATATATGGATAGGCTTGCCTGAATAAAAAAATTTTTAGCAGGTGTTATGAAGTGTACAATGAAGGTGACTGCTTGATGTCAATTGGCAGGGAGTTCCAAAGAGTAGATGCCTCCTTACACGTGTGAAATGGACATTGTGTGGCACTTGTAGCAGTCCAGTTCTGCAGATTGATGCAGCCGAGTGGGCATATAAGAGTAAGGTGATGCTTCTAGTTTTACCATACCTACAGCTTGAGTGAGTGAGTTAAATTGAAAAGATCATGTCAATTTTTGGAGCTCAAAGGCTTTATTCATGCAGGAACTATCTTCACAATGAGTGTCTGAGGAGAGAAATAGCATAGTTTTTCTCTGTAGAGAACAACAAATGAAATAGTTCAGCTTTTAGGGGTTAAGTTAACTTAGAGAGACATACAAACAAGTGCTTGTGGGATTGCTAGACAAAACAGTGCCCTCTTGTGGTTAAAACTCACATATGCATTAACTAGAAACTTGTGAGAAGGGAACTTGTTTGCCTTCCTCCAATGCAAGTAGCATTATATCATGCACCAGTAAGGATGTCTTCCCCCTGGCCAATAAAAAACACACAACATCAGTAGAAAAGCAAATACATATGCACACATTCTCATAAAAACAGCTTTCTCAGCAAGTGGTGTGTGCATGTGCGCACGCACATGTGCTTAACTTTGGGGCATTTGCTCCTCCTGGAGCGTTGTGAACTCAGACCTAAAGATTACTGCAGCCTCACTCTTTTTAGAAGCTAGCTCTGTGCTGTAAAGCAGGAATGACATTGCTCCCTATCTGTCTGTTTCTTCTCCCCAGGAGACAGATACTGGATCTTCAAGGACAATAATGTGGAGGAAGGTTACCCCCGGCCCATCTCGGATTTTGGCTTGCCGCCGGGAGGCATCGACGCCGCATTTTCCTGGGCCCAGAATGACAAGACTTATTTCTTTAAGGACACTCTCTATTGGTGCTATGATGACCACGAGCGGAGGATGGATCCTGGCTATCCTTTGGAGACCATGTTGTGGAAGGGGATCCCCAGTGGGCTGGATGATGCCACGCGGTGGTCCGACGGTAAGTGTTAAGCACTGGATCAAACGGGAGGGGGGGGAGGGGCTGTACATCAAGCTGGCGAGGCTTTGCCCTGTGCTCAGAATGCTACAACATAAAGGCCAGAACGAGTGGGATCTGCTCGTATGTGTGCCTCCCAACTTGCAATATTTTAAATATTACAAATATGCATGCTGGGCCTACAACAAAAGGTTGCCGCATGGAACACATCTATGCAGGGCAGCAGCCATGCCCATTGCCAGGATACTGCATTCCGTCCCCCCTCCCAAGGGACAACCAACATTCTGTCCTGCATGCTCAGCCCTTTAACTTTCTCCCCACCCAGAGAGTCAGCATGGCCCTTGGTCAGTCCAACAACATTTGGAAGGCCATGGATTTCCCATTTCCATCTCATTGCATTTATCTCACAGGATGGCTATTAAGCAAGTTGGGAACATTCTTCCAGATATTGGCTACTGAGCATGTTCATAGGCATCTGGGCAGCCAATGTGAGAACAAGATACTGGACCAGATGGGCCTTTGGCCTGATCCAACAGGACTCTTCTTAAATTCCCATATACTCCACCATTTAGCTTAGCACTGCCTTTCCCAACCTCAGGTCTCCAGATGTTGTTGGACTACAACTCTTATCATCCCTGACCACTGGTCCTGATAGCTAGGGGTGATGGGAGTTGTTGCCCAACAACATCTGAGGACCCAGTGCTGAGAAAGACTGGTCTATACTGACGAGCAGCATCTCTCTAAGGTTTCAGGCAGATGTGCCACCCAGCCCTGGCCAAGGGTTGCACCTAGGGCTTTCTGCACACAAGGCTCCATGCTCTGTCACTGAGCCATTGCCCTTTCACTGAAAAGACAGTAAGATTCCAGTCTGCATGTTTCTAAGAAAAGGGAATGAATGAATAGGGAAAAGGGAGCACTGTTCTGCTCGAGTCCTGCTTGTGGACTTCTCATAGGCATCTTGTTGGCCTCCGCAAGTACAGGAGGCCAGACTAGATGAATCAGGTCCAGCAAGTGGACTTGTTGGATGCAGAGAGGAATGATGGGAGGAACCAGCTGGGGAACCAAGAAGGGAAGAAAGCTCAGAACCTGGGGAGCGGTGGTGGGACAATGATGAGTGGTCAGAGGGAGAAGTGGGAGAAGACCAGGAAGAGGAGCTATCGGAAGCTGAAGGGGTAACAGGGCTCAGTGAGTTAGGGGAGTATGTGGCAGACAGCAGTCGAGAATCAGAGGCAGAAGCTGAAGCAGACAAGTGGGAGGAGGGAGGTCAAGAGGCAGAAATGAACCAGGCTAATGCAGAGTCACAAGTGTCCCTCCTCCTGCTGCAACAAGGTCCCCTCTCCCTCTGACTCCCAAAACCAGGAGAGGGATGAAATGGGTGGAGCAAAGACAGGCTGCACACAGGCACAGTCTCCGATTGCTTGGAAGAAGCCCTGGAGGGGAGGAGACATAGATGGCTGTAGGAAGGCAGACTTCTAATCTCAGCAACTGATTTCATGGCATAGGACCTACGGGGTATGAGCTGCTGTGCTCATTAGGCCTGAAACCCAGCCAAGTCTGTGAAGATCATGTTCCTCTAATAATGAGTTAACTCCAGCTTTGAACTATGTGATTTACTGACTGACTTGCTCCGTGACAGCAAGGCTCTTCTCAGGTTCCCCTCTTGCTTCCTTTTCCAGGGGCAACCTACTTCTTCAAGGGAAAAGAATACTGGAAAGTCATGGACAGTGACTTGGAAGCTGAGCCCGGTTACCCACAATCCATTGCCAGAGACTGGCTGGTTTGCAGCGACATGCAGGCGGATTCGCCTGAGCCAGCCGAGAGCAGCAGGACAGGGGGCCGGTCCAAGCAGGGGCACCACGACGAGAGCCGCTCTGAGAGCGAGGTCTGCTCCTGCACTTCTTCCTCTCCCGGGTCGCCCTCATCCGGCTCAGCTCTCAGACTCTGCGTAGGCCTCGCCTTCGCCAGCCTTTGGACAGCGGCGCTGCTTCAGAGATCGCTATGACAGAGGGTGTCAGGTGGACCAGAACATACCGCAGCAATTCAGGGATGCAAATAAAGAGAAGAAATAGGGGTGTTTTTTTTAGAAATAAAGCAAAACAAAGAACAAAATCACAGGATGCAACACGCCGTTAAAATGAGCGACACAGTTAACATTCCTAGGAACGTGAAGGAAAATGTTTCAGATTCTCCATGAGAAGTGAACAGCCTCTATTTTATTTTATTCCCCCTTTCTGGTTATTTTTGTAAAAAAAAAAATATGAAAAAAAGAATAATGTTATTTTAAGTTAACGAGCTTTGACAGCAGCTTCTGTGGGTTTCTCACTCCCCAGCCATACTTGTCTCCTCACTTCCTTCTCCCACTGCACCACGCCCCCCCACACACACACAAAAAAAGAAAAGAATAAAGACTCTCATCTTGCCATCGGAAATATTCATTAGAGGTCTATTTTGCTTAGGACATTTGAATGACAGCAAGAAGGAAAGCGCTGTCCGTTATAGTGGGGAGGGGCAGGAGACGAGAGGCTGGGCATTTTGGTGGCCGATTCTGTTTGCATGGTGTCAGAGGTTATTACGGCTACTCCTGAGTAACGACTCTCCACATACTTGTCTTTCAGCAGTTTTTATTAGTGCAGGCTATTTACAGTGAGCTGGGTATGTACAACATGTCTGCTCAGTCCAATGCAGAATCCGGCACTGCCCCCCCCCCACGTGACCCTCTCCAACATAGTAGTCTCGGGACAGTGAATCTCCTCCCTCTCTTTCTTCTGCGTAATTCCGGAACCGGAGGAAGGGGTCTACGCTCCAGGCTTTCGCTTTCTCCCTTCTCCCCCTCCCTTGCCTCACTCCTGTGTGACCGGGGCTCTCTCATGTTGCTGGAGCCCTGGCCCTCTCTCTCCATTCCCCCACTAGCTTCCTCAGAGCCCTCGCTTCCCTCGCTACTTGGGGAGGAGCTACTTCTGATGCAAGGGGGCGGTTCTCTGTACTTTCCCCCCCTTACACATGGTAATCGTGAAAAGGAAAGAAGATAAGGCGCCATTACCAAAATGTGGTTGTGGTTCCATGTGTGGAGGACTGAGACCATAAATCCAGCCCTGGCACATTTGTTTCAGAAAGTGGCAACATCCTCAAAGTCGCTCCTATCACAGATGCAGCTGGCGGATGGGCACAGCTCAGTGATGGGATATCTGCTTTGAGTGCAGAAGCCCCCAGGCTCCATCCCTGGCACCTTCAGGTGGGACTGGGAACCCTACAACCAGTGCGTCCCCAACTCTGGCTTGTGAAGCTGTGCTTGCGTTATCGTAGCCACAGTTCACACCTACCCTGTGCTTTCCTGAGAAATTGTGCATTTTGATGTGTTTTGATTTGAAAACATAAAGCAATCTCTAGACAGAGCCAGGCCCCATCTCTGCCCACTTAACGCAGGCTACTCAGAAATGCATACAACCATGCAGATGTACACATCATGTAATCTGAAACACAGATGGGCAGGTGGGGGGATGACCTCCCTGCGTTTTTAGCCCGTAGACTCAATACTGTTTCTGTTATTGATTACCTTCCCTTCCCTCTGAAGTCCCAGGGTGTTGCACAACTTTAAAACACATTATTAAAAGCAGTTTTAAACTACTTTTTAAAAGGGTAAAGGTAAAGGACCCCTGTCCGTTAGGTCCGGTTGTGGACGACTCTAAGGTTGCGGCGCTCATCTCACTTTACAGGCCGAGGGAGTCGGCGTTTGTCCGCAGACAGTTTTTCCGGGTCATGTGGCCAGCATGTGGTGAAACCAGAGCAGCACACGGAAACACTGTTTACCTTCCAGCCGGAGCGGTACCTATTTATCTACTTGCCCTTTTTTTTTGGCGTGCTTTCGATCTGCTAGGTGGGCAGGAGCTGGGACTGAGCAACGGGAGCTCACCCTGTCGCGGGTATTCAAACCACTGACCTTCCGATCGGCAAGCCCTAGGATCAGTGGTTTAGACCACAGCGCCACCCGCGTCCTTTTAAACAACTTACAATCACAGAAATAAGCTGGATCCTTTTAAAAAAATGACACCTCGAGTTTGGAAACCATTTCTTGCCAGACGGGGGCAGCAAAGACAACCCAATTCAGCAGAGAGAGCAAAACCACCTGTTCATTGAACACCCATTCTGATTTGTTCCCGCAAAGTTTGCTGTGGAGGTTGGACAATAAGGCAGCTTATTGAAGATTCAGTCTGATTTGTTTGCAGGGAGATTAGACACTGTTGTGCCCAGTAATCGTTGTCCCACACTTTCCAGCAGCTTTTCCAGTCACTTTCCTGATTGCATAAAGGCTGGTTTCAAGGGCAAAGCCAGTTTGCTGCAGAAGAGCACCAAATTGATTTCAACTGCACAACTGAAATTTGTTCGAAACTCCCATTGTTCTAGGCGCATTTTGCGACAGGGAATTTCATTAGGGTGAGCACTTTCTGAGCTCTGGGCGCAGTACTGCGCTCGAAGATTTCAGATCAAAACTGCAGAGTGGAAGGAAAGGAGGACCTTTTTCTGCCCCCCCCCCTTCCAGCTACTCTCTGAAGACTGGAGAAGAGACCCTCTTCAGAATATTAGGGGGGTGGGCAGGGAAAGGACTAGACCATATGAACATAATATTTTAGTTGCAGTTCATTCATTTCCAGCACTGCATTCTGCTGAATATAAAAAAGCACGCCTGGACATTCCATTGTTGCACACACACAACCTCAGCTCAAGGTGTCATTTAGCTCCCGGCTTTCATATCTCAGCTTCTAACGCGATCTGGAAGTGTGTGCAGGAAGAGAGAGAATGAGACTGGTCCCTTAGCAACATAAGAGGCAGAATATGCCTTGAAATTTCAGAATACGCCTTGAAATTTAGTTGGAACTCAGCCCGAACTCAGTTCAGGCACTTTTCAGGTGGGCGGCAGTGCCGTTCTCAGAGAACGAGGGAGGTGTTCATGGCGAGTTCCGGCATCTCTTCTTCTAGAAAAAAATAGCACTGACTATACCCCGACCAGAGATACTATCCCTCTCTGTAAACTTCTCTCCACAGGGCAGGAAAGAAGCAGACAGGCAATGCCCCCCCCCCCGCCCCGGATTGTCAGTACAAAGGGCACTTCAACGAACAATAAACAGGGTAGTGATAGACCAGCAAAATGCAAAGCCACACAAAAATATATCACCAAGGGCAACTGCTCCACAATAAGGAGTACAAACAAGCAAACAAATAAATTACAGAAGTAGTCTTTTTCTTTACAGAATCATGTCCTAAATCAGTCTGTGAGCCAGCTCGCTTCCTGCATGTTTAATTTTGGCTTACGTGTTTTATTTTGGCCTCTTTGCTCCCTTCTGCTCCTCCACGCAATGTATGGTCAGGCAAGTCTCCCGTGCTGATAAGTATTCCAGGAACTTTGGCAAGACTCCTCTCAACAGCCAGTTCTAGCACTTTTTTTAAAAAAAGACCTGACAGATTTTGTTAGCAGGTGGCAGAGTGTTAGTCACTGAATGCAGACTGCAGAGGGAAATGAAATCCTTGTGATGCTTTACTGAGTAACCTGAACAATAACAGCATTTAACTTGAAAGGGAAGGAACAGAGAGGTTTGTTCTTCCTTAGTTCAGACATAGCAGGAAGACATTTGAGCTAAAACAAACAGAGGCAACTCCCTCAGAACAACACAGCCAATCAGAGCATGGTAATGAAGATCCCGCCACTCTACCTGGTTGCTAAGCAACAGCTCCGCCCATCCCCTTCTTGGCTAGTTGACTTTTACGCTAACATAATTGACCCATTAGGAAGAACATTGAGACATCTTGCTTGCTGCTAAGTGCTGTCAATTTTGCAGCTCCAAATGGAATGGAGCAAATTCTTTTACAAGTCTTGTTCCAAAAGCCCCCTAAGACTGCTTCCATATTGTCACTATTTTCAGGTGGCATACCCTGTTTTCCCTATTTTAAGACATAGTCATAAAATAAGCCATAGCAGGATTTTTAAGCATTCAAGGAATATAAGCCATACCCCGAAAATAAGACATAGTGATAGGCGCAACAGCAATGCCGGCCGCGGCAGGAGAAGGAGGGAAAAAAATAAGACATCGCCTGAAAATAAGCCATAGTGTGCTTTTTTGAGGAAAAATAAATATAAGATGGTGTCTTATTTTCGGAGAAACACGGTAATGATAAATTCAAGGTGCACAATTATTGTTGCTTGCACAACAAATCCGCTTTCCAAAAAGATTGGACTTTTTGCAACAGAAGAAGTGACAGAGTGCTGGTAAGTGTGGGATACCACTTCATAGAAGTTGAAGGTACCATGAGGGTCATCTAGTCGAACCCCTGCAATGCGGGAATCATAGCACCCATGACAAATGGCCAGCCAACCTCTCTTTAAAAAACCCTCCGAAGAAGGAAAGTTCACCATCTTCCAAGGTAAGCCAAGGTAAGCCCATTCCACTGCCAGACAGCTCTTACTGTCAGAAAGTTCTTCCTGGTGTTTTGTTGAAATCACCTTTCTTGTAATTTGAAGCCGTTGGTTCGAGTTCTACCCTCTGGAGCAGGAGAAAAACAAATTTGCTCCATCTTCCATCTGACAACTCTTCAGATATTTGAAGATGGCTATCACGTCTCCTCTGTCTCCTCTTCTCCCATACCCAAATCTTTAAACCGTTCCTCATAAGGCTTAAGTTTCCAGACCCTTGATCATCTTGGTTGCCCTCCTCCACACACATCTGCCGGGCACAACATCCTCTAACCTCCCCTCAATTCAGAATGAATGCTCAATGAACAGATAATAATAATATAATAATAATTTATTATTTATACCCCGCCCATCTGGCCGGGTTCCCCCAGCCACTCTGGGCGGCTTCCAACAAAATATCAAAATACAGAAATCCATCAGACATTAAAAGCTTCCCTGAACAGGGCTGCCTTAAGATGCCTTCTAAAGGTCTGGTAGTTGTTGTTCTCTTTGACCTCTAGTGGGAGGGCATTCCACAGGGTGGGTGCCACTACCAAGAAGGCCCTCTGCCTGGTTCCCTGTAACTTGGCTTCTCGTAGCGAAGGAACCGCCAGAAGGCCCTCGGCGCTGGACCTCAGTGTCCGGGCAGAACGATGGGGGAGGAGACGCTCCTTCAGGTATACTGGACCGAGGCCGTTTAGGGCTTTAAAGGTCAGCAGCAACACTTTGAATTGTGCTCGGAAACGTACTGGGAGCCAATGTAGGTCTTTCAGAACCGGTGTTATGTGGTCTCGGCGGCCACTCCCAGTCACCAGTCTAGCTGCCGCATTCTGGGTTAGTTGTAGTTTCCGGGTCACCTTCAAAGGTAGCCCCACATAGAGCGCATTGCAGTAGTCCAAGGGAGAGATAACTAGAGCATGCACCACTCTGGCGACACAGTCCGCGGGCAGGTAGGGTCTCAGCCTGCGTACCAGATGGAGCTGATAAACAGCTGCCCTGGACACAGAATTGACCTGCGCCTCCATGGACAGCTGTGAGTCCAAAATGACTCCCAGGCTGCGCACCTGGTCCTTCAAGGGCACAGTTACCCCATTCAGGACCAGGGAGTCCTCCACACCTGCCCGCCTCCTGTCCCCCACAAACAGTACTTCTGTCTTGTCGGGATTCAACCTCAATCCGTTAGCCGCCATCCATCCTCCAACCGCCTCCAAGCACTCACACAGGACCTTCACCGCCTTCACTGGTTCTGATTTGAAAGAGAGGTAGAGCTGGGTATCGTCCGCATACTGATGAACACTCAGCCCAAACCCCCTGATGAACTCTCCAAGCGGCTGCATGTAGATGTTAAAAAGCATGGGGGAGAGGACAGAACCCTGAGGCACCCCACAAGTGAGGGCCCAGGGGTCTGAACACTCATCCCCCCCACCACCGCCACTTTCTGAACACGGCCCAGGAGGAAGGAGCGGAACCACTGTATGACAGTGCCCCCAGCTCCCAACCCCTCTAGACGGTCCAGAAGGATGTTCTGGTCGATGGTGTCAAAAGCCACCTCACTTCCACACCAGACAGTTAAAGCGTTCTTTTTACCACGTTGACAGGCATGGCCTTCCCCCAAAGTATCTTGGGAGATGTAGTTTGCTATGGGTGGTGCGAGTTGTTAGGAGACCTCTCACAGAGCTACCGTTCCCAGCACCCTTCTTTTAAAAAAAAACCCCGTTCTATCTCGCCTGTCAGAGGCAGGATCTCTCTGAACACCAGTTGCTTGGGAATCACAAGCAGGGAGAGGGCTGCTGTGTTCTGGACCTGTGAAAAAAGGATGCTGGGTTGGATGGGTCTGATCCAGGAAGGCTCTTCTCATGTTCACATGATTTGCCACCTCAGGAAGACCTGGGCTTCTAACTGTCAATCGATAACTCTCGGAATCAGCACAAACAGTGCAGCTGGAAGGGTTCCTGGAAAATGCACTTAATGGAGCATAGCCATTACAAGGGGAGAGGGCTGATAAGAGGCATTGAACTTTAATGAGGCAAACATTCAAGAGAGAGGGCTTGGTTATCTAGGGCAAGGGGGAACTCAAGGAGGCCTCGTGGAAAGTCTCTGCATGGAACTGGGTGACCTGGGTGTTGCAGTCAAACACAAAGGAGGAGAGTGGGGCTCCTAGACCTTGCCTGGCTGTTTGCAAGAGGGACTTGGCATATAAAACACTTGAAGGCACCGGAGCCTCCTTTGCCCCTGGCATGTGCTGCAAAGAAAGCTCTGAGAATAATTTGTCTTTGCCCAGAGGCCCTCCACATCCATTCATATGATTATCCCCATTCTGCAAACGGCTTGCCGCTCAGTTTCCTGGAGAGTAAGGCTCTCAATAGCTGCCAGTCCAATGTGGTGCTATGGTCTAAACCGCTGAGCTTCTTGGGCTTGCCGATCAGAAGGTCGACGATTCGAATCCATGCAACAGGGTGAGCTCCTGTTGCTCTGCCCCGGGTCCTGCCAACCTAGCTGTTTGAAAGCACGCCAGTGCGAGCAGATAAATAGGTACCACTGTGGTGGGAAGGTAAATGGCATTTCCGTTGTTGTAAACAAAATCTGCCCTTTTTCCCTTATGGGGTACCCAAGAGCCCGTATAGAGTCCTTAAGTGGGTTCCCTATCGGTAGGAGAAAATAATGGAGGCCACCCAGAGAATATTGAGAACCAAGCAGCTAGTAAGCCTGATTTTTATTAAACTGTTTATTTAAAAAGCCAATACAATTCTGGGCTGCATCAATAGGAGTATAGCATCTAGATCTAGGGAAGTAATAGTACCACTGTATTCTGCTCTGGTCAGACCTCACCTGGAGTACTGTGTCCAGTTCTGGGCACCACAGTTCAAGAAGGATACTGACAAGCTGGAACATGTCCAGAAGAGGGCAACCAAAATGGTCAAAGGCCTGGAAACGATGCCTTATGAGGAACGGCTTAGGGAGCTGGGTATGTTTAGCCTGGAGAAGAGAAGGTTAAGGGGTGATATGATAGCCATGTTCAAATATATGAAAGGATGTCATATGGAGGAGGGAGAAAGATTGTCTTCTGCTGCTCCAGAGAAGTGGACACGGAGCAATGGATTCAAACTACAAGAAAGAAGATTCCACCTAAACATTAGGAAGAACTTCCTGACAGTAAGAGCTGTTTGGCAGTGGAATTTGCTACCAAGGAGTGTGGTGGAGTCTCCTTCTTTGGAGGTCTTTAAGCAGAGGCTTGACAGGCATATGTCAAGAATGCTTTGATGGTGTTTCCTGCTTGGCAGGGGGTTGGACTGGATGGTCCTTGTGGTCTCTTCCAACTCTATGATTCTATGAACAGGGCCTTCACTCAGTACATGCAGGAAGGAAGAGTAACCCAGAACAAAGCTGTGCCAGCCCTTATACAGACATTTTAAATGGCCTGCCCTGGAGCCCAAGACCACCTCCAGAAACATCATACTATACATCACAGAAAGAGGTGGTCTCCAGCAGATATACATCACAGGGTGCGGTCTAAAACAGAATCCTGAGTGTGTTGTTTATTTCCTGTCTGCCAGGTTACCTGATTGCATTACCTGGGTTTTGGCCACTCTTTTGTTATTACAACTACTGTACTTAATTCCTGAATCCAGGTCACAGGTCACAGGCTCACCCTATTCATACCTTACATGTGCCCTTGACCTACAACACCTTCTAGAAATGACACCAAAGAAGGATGTTCTTCTCATTACAGGGGATTGGAATGCTAAAGTAGGGAATCAAGAGATAAAAGGAACAACTGGCAAGTTTGGCCTTGGAGTTCAAAATGAAGCAGGGCAAAGGCTAATAGAGTTCTGTCAAGAGAACAAGCTGGTCATCACAAACACTCTCTTCCAACAACACAAGAGACGACTCTACACATGGATATCACCAAATGGGCAGCATCGAAATCAGATTGATTATATTCTCTGCAGCCAAAGATGGAGAAGCTCTATACAATCAGCAAAAACAAGACCTGGAGCTGACTGTAACTCAGATCATCAGCTTCTTATAGCAAAATTCCAGCTTAAACTGAAGAAAGTAGGAAAAACCACTGGGCCAGTAAGCTACAATCTGAATCAAATCCCTTATGAATACACAGTAGAAGTGAGGAACAGGTTTAAGGATTTAGATTTGGTGGACAGAGTGCCTGAAGAACTATGGATGGAGGCTCGTAACATTATACAGGAGGCAGCAACGAAAACCATCCCAAGGAAAAGGAAATGCAAGAAAGCAAAATGGCTGTCCAACGAGGCCTTACAAATAGCGGAGGAGAGGAGGCAAGCAAAATGCAAGGGAGATAGGGAAAGATACAGGAAACTGAATGCAGATTTCCAAAAAACAGCAAGGAGAGACAAGAGGGTCTTCTTAAATGAGCAATGCAAAGAAATAGAGGAAAACAATAGAATGGGGAAAACCAGAGATCTGTTCAAGAAAATTGGAGATATGAAAGGAACATTTCGTACAAAGATTACCATAATCAAGGACAAAAGTGGTAAGGACCTAACAGAAGCAGAAGACATCAAGAAGAGGTGGCAAGAATACACAGAGGAATTATACCAGAAAGACATGGAGGTTTCGTACACCCCAGGTAGTGTGGTTGCTGACCTTGAGCCAGACATCTTGGAGAGTGAAGTCAAATGGGCCTTAGAAAGCACTGCAAATAACAAGGCCAGTGGAAGTGATGATATTCCAGCTGAACTATTTAAAATTTTAAAAGATGATGCTGTTAAGGTGCTACACCCAATATGCCAGCAAGTTTGGAAAACTCAGCAATGGCCAAAGGATTGGAGAAGATCAGTCTACATCCCAATTCCAAAGAAGGGCAGTGCCAAAGAATGCTCCAACTACCGCACAATTGCACTCATTTCACACGCCAGCAAGGTTATGCTTAAAATTCTACAAGGCAGGCTTAGGCAGTATGTGGACCGAGAACTCCCAGAAGTGCAAGCTGGATTTCGAAAGGGCAGAGGAACCAGAGACCAAATAGCAAACATGCGCTGGATTATGGAGAAAGCTAGAGAGTTCCAGAAAAACGTCTACTTCTGCTTCATTGACTATGCAAAAGCCTTTGACTGTGTCGACCACAGCAAACTATGGCAAGTTCTTAAAGAAATGGGAGTGCCTGATCACCTCATCTGTCTCCTGAGAAATCTCTATGTGGGACAAGAAGCTACAGTTAGAACTGGATATGGAACAACTGAGTGGTTCAAAATTGGGAAAGGAGTACGACAAGGTTGTATATTGTCTCCCTGCTTATTTAACTTATATGCAGAATTCATCATGCGAAAGGCTGGACTAGATGAATCCCAAGCCGGAATTAAGATTGCCGGAAGAAATATCAACAACCTCAGATATGCAGATGACACAACCTTGATGGCAGAAAGCGAGGAGGAATTAAAGAACCTTTTAATGAGGGTGAAAGAGGAGAGCGCAAAATATGGTCTGAAGCTCAACATCAAAAAAACCAAGATCATGGCCACTGGTCCCATCACCTCCTGGCAAATAGAAGGGGAAGAAATGGAGGCAGTGAGAGATTTTACCTTCTTGGGCTCCTTGATCACTGCAGATGGTGACAGCAGTCACGAAATTAAAAGACGCCTGCTTCTTGGGAGAAAAGCAATGACAAACCTAGACAGCATCTTAAAAAGCAGAGACATCACCTTGCCGACAAAGGTCCGTATAGTTAAAGCTATGGTTTTCCCAGTAGTGATGTATGGAAGTGAGAGCTGGACCATAAAGAAGGCTGATCGCCGAAGAATTGATGCTTTTGAATTATGGTGCTGGAGGAGACTCTTGAGAGTCCCATGGACTGCAAGAAGATCAAACCTATCCATTCTTAAGGAAATCAGCCCTGAGTGCTCCCTGGAAGGACAGATCGTGAAGCTGAGGCTCCAATACTTTGGCCACCTCATGAGAAGAGAAGAATCCTTGGAAAAGACCCTGATGTTGGGAAAGATTGAGGGCACTAGGAGAAGGGGACGTCAGAGAACAAGGTGGTTGGACAGTGTTCTCGAAGCTACGAACATGAGTTTGACCAAACTGCGGGAGGCAGTGCAAGACAGGAGTGCCTGGCGTGCTATGGTCCATGGGGTCACGAAGAGTCGGACACGACTAAACGACTAAACAACAACAACAACATGTGCCCTTGAGGCAGGACTTGTGAACAAAGACACAATGGGGAGGCTTCCCATTTCCTTCGACCTTGCAGAGAAATATTTGAGGTCAATTTGGGAAAGTCAAAATGGTTTCAGGACTTTTTCTGTGGGTTTCAGACATGTGGTTCATATATATATGTATGTGCTTGCTCGGTACATTTATGAACATTTATTATATATATAAAAGAACTTAAAATTCTTATAACACCGTGCACTCTGCTTTCCGTCACAGCGTTCCATTGCGCCAGAAGCGGTTTAGTCCTGCTGGCCACATGACCCGGAAAGTTGCCTGTGGACAAACACTGGCTCCCTGGGCCTGAAAGCGAGATGAGTGCCGCAACAGTGTGATGCAGCAGCTAAAAAAGCCAATGCAATTCTGGGCTGCATCAATAGGAGTATAGCATCTAGATCAAGGGAAGTAATAGTACCACTGTATTCTGCTCTGGTCAGACCTCACCTGGAGTACTGTGTCCAGTTCTGGGCACCACAGTTCAAGAAAGATACTGACAAGCTGGAACGTGTCCAGAAGAGGGCAACCAAAATGGTCAAAGGCCTGGAAACGATGCCTTATGAGGAACGGCTTAGGGAGCTGGGTATGTTTAGCCTGGGGAAGAGAAGGTTAAGGGGTGATATGATAGCCATGTTCAAATATATAAAAGGATGTCATATAGAGGTGGGTGAAAGGTTGTTTTCTGCTGCTCCAGAGAAGCGGACACGGAGCAATGGATTCAAACTACAGTACAAGAAATAAGATTCCACCTAAACATTAGGAAGAACTTCCTGACAGTAAGAGCTGTTCAACAGTGGAATTTGCTGCCAAGAAGTGTGGTGGGGTCTCCTTCTTTGGAGGTCTTTAAGCAGAGGCTTGACAGCCATATGTCAGGAATGCTTTTATGGTGTTTCCTGCTTGGCAGGGGGTTGGACTGGATGGCCCTTGTGGTCTCTTCCAACTCTATGATTCTATGATTTTATGAACCCCATAGTCGCCTTTGACTGGACTTAACCACCCGGGGGTCCTTTACCTTTACCTTTTTACCATATTATATCTAGGAGGAGAGAAGGCATGTCTCTGAATAAGAGCGGCTGAGGATCACAAGAGAGGAAAGGGCTGCTACACTCAGGTGCTGTTTGTGGGCCTCACAAAGGCATCCAGTTGGTCTCTATGGGAAGCAGGGGCACCAGCTTCTATGGGCCAAGCCCTTTGGGGGGGGCCCAAATATTTTGAGGGTGGGTGCTGGCCTTCCCCCAATGTCCCAAAAGCATGATGTGGCTCCAGTGGCTGAATCCTTCTCCTCCTTCTGCCACAAAGGGGAAGGAGGGTTGAAGCTGCCTCTCACTGGAGGTGGTACCAAGAGGAAGCGGAAGAGGAGCTGCTGGCCATTGAGGTCGCGCTGCCGCCATGTTTGGCTCCACCTCAAGCTCCCAATGTCCTGACATCACGAGCATGACGTCGCCCCACTCCCCCATTCATCCTCACAAGCTGGCACCTCTGGACAGTGGCGAGTGCGAAACATCAACCTGAGTCTGTTCTCGTGGCAAGATGATGTCAGGCTCATGACAAGGAAAGAGTAACCCGTTTCCTGCGTGGTGATGTTGCATTGCAGCACAGGGGCCCTCCCTTGTCAGGCTAATGTTGCGGTTAGTGCACACTTTTACTCATCAGTTACTTACACAACAGGGTGCAGATTCAAACTTCATTAGAAGCCATTATGCAGGGCAAGAGAATGGCACTGGTTGGAAAGGCTTGGGCTCTTGACAAAATTTGGATTTGGGTCCAGTGTCACCCCATCAGTGGCACTTGAAGAAAGATGCCGTCCCCCACCCACCATTTGTGCCTGGACAAGGCCCGGTGTGTGTGTGTGATATGTCAAGTTTTAGATGTGAAGGCATACCAAGTGTCCCTATTTTCCAGGGAGAGCCCCAGATTTACAGAAGCCATCCCGGTTTCTGATTTGACCCTGGAATGCCTCGCTTTTCCTTAAGACTTCCCTATTTTCTTTGGAGAAATGTTGGGTGGTATGGAGCATACATTGGCAACCTCCAGCCCATGGGCCGGATACGGCCCACGGAGGCCGTTTATCCGACCCACGAGCCACCTGGTCACCAAGCCACCCACTCGGCAACTCCTCTGCGTGCTGCACTAAACTGGCGCAGCACGGTGCGGGGACTCACCGAGCGGTGCCAGAAATGGTGCCAGTGCCTGCGCAGATGCCAAAAATTGCTTCTGCGCAGGTGCAATTTCCGGCATCTGCGCAGCCGCAAAAGCAATTTTCGGTGCCCCGGACATGGGCAGCGCGACGCTGGAAATCACTTCTGCGTATGTCCAGCCCATGTCCAGCCCACGGACAATAGTCCGTGTGAAGGCTCCGGCCCATGGCTGGAAAACGTTGTCGATGCCTGGTATGGAGTTATGCAACCCCCGAGCCAAGGAGTGAAGTAACTATACAACTTTTGAAAGCAGCCCTGGAAGGTTTTTATAAAAAATGTTTAATGTTTCCTTATGTTTGAAGCTGCCCAGAGTGACTGGGGCATGGGTGGGGTATAAAAATAAAATTATTATTATTGTTGTTGTTGTTGTTGTTGAATAGGATGACCCTATTTTCATTGGAGAAATGTTGGAAGGAATGGATATGACATGCTCATTTCTGTCATGACAGCCCGGATCACTCTTCCAAGATGACAACTCACCACCACTGCCACAAACAGGTCTAGCAACCCAAAGTCAATTAAGTGCCGGTGCTGACAACAGCCAAGATGGCATCTCACAGTGCTTAACCACAAATCTAGCAGCCTTTAGATCAGGCATCCCCAAACTTCTGCCCTCCAGATGTTTTGGACTACAATTCCCATCTTCCCCAACCACTGGTCCTGTTAGCTAGGGACCATGGGAGTTGTAGGCCAAAACATCTGGTTTGAGGATGCCTGCTTTAGATTACTTCCTAAAGTGTTTCTGCTCCCTGCTACTCTTCCTTAAATTATACAACCCGCCACTTTGACCTGTTGTCTGGGCTCCTGTTGAATTTTGCAATGAGAAAATCTTATAGATGTTGCCATGGATTTCAAGCTTCCCCAGTTGGTTCCAATCTAACTTTTATCATCCTATTTAATGCTTAAAATAACAACAATGCATAAGGTCTAGGAAGTGGTCGTTTTCCATCCTATTTCCCACCCCCGCCCCCCAGCCTTCTCCTGTTGCCAGACAGAAAATGACTGGGGTGTGTGTGTGAAAACAATGCAAGACAATCAATAAGGCAAATGAAAGCATGTTTAGTGGATAGGAAAGGTCCCTGTTGCAGCATGCATGCATTCATTCATTCATTCATTCATTTATTGCATTTCTATCCCATTGCGCTCTCTCTAAGGAGCTCAAGCTCGTGTACACTGTTCCCCTTCTCCCCCTTTTATCTTCACAGCAACGCTGTAAGGTAGGGTGAGGCTGAGAGGCAGTGATGGGCTCAGGGTCACCCAGTGAGCTTCATGGCTGAGCAGGGATTTAAACCCTGTCCTCCCAGCTCCTAGTCTGATACTAACCACTACACCATACTGCATAAAATAACTCTTAATCGGCTATACAAATGGTGTCAGTACCTGAGTGACTTTGCAGTAGAGATGAGAGGAACCAGGTGGGTGGCTTTTTCGAAAAGCTTTTACCTCTGTGGAATACCTCTTTCTGTCGCACAACCCATTTTTGGAGGACTGCAAAACAAGAAATCCTCCTGACCTCACTCTGAATAGGCTTTAGGATGTGAACATTTTTATTTTCATTTTTATTTTTATTATTAAATACATTTCTATACCGGCCTTCATTCGAGGATCACTGGGGAGTTTACAATATAAAAACACAAAAACACACAGCATAGTAACAAACAAAAGAATAAACACCTCCCACAGTACAGTGGTACCTCCGTTTATGACCTCAATTGGTTCCGGGGAGCCGTTCGCTCCCCGAGCAGGTCATAAACGGAGCGCCTCTTCTGAGTGTGCACAAAGCGCCGATAGAGCGCTTCTGCTCACCTGCGTGCCACAGAACCCGGATGCAAGCACTTCCAGGTCCGCGGCGGTCGCAAACCGATCGATCGCAAACCGCAGCGATCGTAAACCGAGGTATGACTGTATTATTATTATTTTAGATAACAAGATGTAATGGGTTATGTTGCATCCTACATTCAGAATGAGGGCAGAAAGCACCATCTGCTCTGATTGGCTATGTTAAAGCACAACACCATCATTCTTAATGAGCAATCCCTGATTGGTTTGGATGAGGACCCCAGGAGCAAGAAGACTCAGGATTTCTGTTGCTGCTGTTTTAAAAAGAGAACTGCAGGCACACAGAAAAGATAAATACTGGAATCCCAGACTTCCTGGGGGCCCAAAATCTGCCCAAAATATTTATACTGAGCAGGGCAGGGCTGTTTTACTCCCTCTTTGTTATCTGATTAAAAGTCCTTGTGAATCAGAATCCTCGTACTCTGTGATTTGTGATTGTGGGCCACATTCCCCTTCCCAGCCTTGTCATGACCTGCTTCGTGGGTGGTATCGCAAAATAAAATCTCTGCAGATGACATAACTCTGGTTACATTCTACCTGCGGCAGGTGGCCTTCTCTCCACGGCGCCTAATTTCTCATAAGATCACACAAAAATTGATGGGATGATGTCAGGATGACAGAAAAGCCATTTATCTTTCCAGAGTTTTCAACTCCTTGTAACCTCTGGTTTTCTCCTTGAACACGTCATCACACAGGAGCATGAAATTGCTTTTGGAGGCTGTATATGCATCCTATGTTTAAAGCACATGACTTTCCTCAAATAATCCTGCAAACTATGGTGTGTTAAGGATGCTGAGAATTATAGCTCGGTGAGAAGCAAACTACAGTGGTACCTCTGGTTGTGAATGGGATCCGTTCCAGAGGCCCGTTCACAACATGAAAAGGCCGCATCCTGAAACACCGCATCTGCGCACGTGCGTGACGCAATTCGGCGCTTCTGCGCATGCGCGCTCACTGAACCCAGAAGTAACCTGTTCCGGGACTTCCAGGTTTGGGGCGTCCGTAACCTGAAAAGACGTAACCCACACCGGATGTAACATGAGGTATGACTGCACTATTCCCAGGATTCTTTGGAGGAAGTCATGTGTTTCGACTGGATGAAGTGCAACTCAGCCCTGGGTCCCAGGGCATGGTCTGAACATACCTGATGCAGCAGCCTTGTTATAGCCAAGCAGTCTTACTCAATCATACTATAATATACTTGCACAAACATACAACAGGTGAGATGTCCTTTCTCCTGCCTGACAGACTCAGACAAGAGCTCTTGCGTGTAAGAAGTCTTTATTCAGGTAAGTAATGGTACTAACTTGGCAGCAGACACAAAGTTCAGGAATCAGGCGCAATGTTCAGAACTGAATGGAAACAACGAAGATGTCCCAACAGCTGCCATGACACACCCACCAAGGTTTTTAAAATGAGGTGTGGAGTGCTCACTGGGCTGCAGGAGCTGTTGGAGAAACACCTGTGGACCAGCATTGCCTGCTATCTGATCGCTGCTGGTGCCAAACCTAACCTTGAACTGCTCTGACCCTGCCTCTTCTCTGACCCTGTGTTGCAAACTCTGCTTTTTTGGACTGGCCCTGGAGTGCACAGCATCTCCAGGATTCCTTAAGGAGCATCTCCAGGCAGAGCTTGGAATGTCCCCTGCCTAGAAACTCTGGAGAGCTGCTGCCAGTCAGAGTAGGCAACACTGAGCTCAATGGACCAATTCAATATAAGGTGGCTTCCTGAGTGCTGTCTCTGCAGCTAGAGGCATCATGTTGCCAGGTATGGCTCCAGGTTTGAGCCTGCCATTCCCCACCAAGCGCTTTCTGGTGGGCACCTGTGATTCACCCTCAAAAAGAGGACCAAGGAAGGTAGCAACTTGCCGGTACTAATTTATAGGCATAGCTGCAAATTTAGAAAGGATTGCTATAAGCTAAATAGCAGTGCAAGGCATACTTCTCGGTTGCCTGTCCATGGACTCACTGTGGATAGTCAACTCTGAGGTCCCTCTTGTTCTCCCTTCTTAAGGTTCTTTATCCTTAAGCCAGGCTTGTCCAGAACAATTCTGCCCATCGTTGTTGGCATCCATCTGTCTTGGGAGACAAAGGAAGAGTGTGCCATCAGGGGCAACGTCAAACTGTTGGAGAGCCTGCTATGGCTGTGGAGACCAATATGGGAGAGACAAGTTTTGTTGCAGCTAGGGCAGAAGAAGGTGCCCAGTTTGCTGATGCAAATGCACCATGGCATTTCTTCTCTGTCAGGAATGAGCCAGCTCCAAGCAAAGGTTTGCAGCCAATGGCAGAAAGCAGCCAGGAACAGAGAGGGTTTGATGTTAGTCAGACAGGCTGGGGCGTCTTACGCTTATCTGGCGCCGTGGTGCACAGATCCCTCCGGTGTCCCCCACCCCGTTTCCCTCTGGGTGGGCAGCAGCTGGAGGGTGGGCGGGACGGAGGCTCTGGGCACTGCGCGGTGTGGCATGGTGGAGGTGGGCAAGGGCTGCGCTGCCAGCGGGGCTGGAGGGTAAAATTTACGTCCTCTCCCTGCTGCCTGGCCACCTGGTCTGGCCCCCCGCCGGCTAGGTTGCGTGCACGGTCGTGCTCTCCCTTCCTCCGCATTTGCAAGCAGTGCCCACTGCGCTTCGGCTCTGGTGTATTGGCGGCGGCGGCAGCAGCGCTTGCTCGCTTGGCTCGGGAAAGCAGGCAGGCGGAGGAAGCTCCTTGGCTCCGGAGAGCAGCCAGGCAGCGGAGGCGGCGAGGTCCGGCGGGTCCTCCTGCACGCCCGGGAGCACCATAAAGCAGCCACAACGTTGGAGCTGCAGACGCAGACAGAGGCGCCAGGCGCTGCCCAATGAGCTCGCAGGCAGGCAGGCGGCAACAGCCCTGGCGGGCGCGGGGCAACCTCTCCGGGCACCTTTTGGCTTTTGTGAAGATGGCGGCCTCCTCCACACTGTAGGGCAGCAGCAGGCACAGGCTGTAGGTGGTGGGGCGCCACAGCAGCTCCCGTCCGTGGACCTTGAGCTGAGCCTGGGCGGCCGAGCTGAGGCAGGGCAGCTCCACCGTCACCACCAGCTCACAAGCTGGTGTGCAGGTAAAGGGGAAGCCGCCTGGATGGAGAGGTGTATGTACATCAAAACCTCTGGCTTTTGCACGACCAGGATGTTGACTATTGTACAGTGGCTTCCATGTGCTCCAGCCCAGCCCAGCCCCTTTTCCAGCCTCTGGCCCTGCACACATTTTGCCTCTGGCTCTGACCTCAAGCTTCGGAAATGTTTCCCTGTCCCTGAAACAGAAGACAGCCCTCTTTAAAGCAGGACAAATTACTGCTCTGCCTCCAGTTCCTACTGCCAGTGCTTTTCACGCCATAAAACTGAAACAAGTAGCTACACATACACACCCCTTGAGTACAATTCCCAGCATCCTTAACACACCAGAGTTCCCATGATTCTTTGGGGGGAAGTCATGTGCTTTAAACGCATGGCGCTTCTCAGAGATTCCAGCCTGTTCTCTCCTCTCATCCTGTGATTCTCTATTCACCTTTTAGGATCTAGAAGCCTCGTCCTGGGTACATACTGTACAACCCACGTCACTTAGTGAATTCCTGAGATCAAGGACACCTCCAGGCTGGTACCCAATTCATTATTTTAATGATGTAATTAGTTCACAAGGGGCGTGAGTCAGGTCAAACTTTTTTCTGCCTCATCACAGCAGAGGTTTAAGGGTAGCAAACGTTCTCTGTTGCTTTTGAAACAGGACCTTGTGCTCCATCAGCAGCCTGGCTATTGGCTCTTGTGTGTCAGAAAGACTGTGAACCTGGCAGGTGACATTCGAATGAAACTGACTCAACATTTCAATGAAACTGACTCACTAAAGGAGAGTGGACCAATTCTGCCTTCCCTGGAGGCTATGAACTGTCTGGAGAGATATTCACTGGGTTGCATCAAAGCAGATTTCCAACACAGATGCACAATCCCCACCCACACCTCTCAGATCAACAAAAACAAAGCCTTTAAGAAATGTCAAGGTTAAATCAGATGAGGAGTTGAATAAACAAGGTAAAAAAAAAAAGCTGGAATACTCAGATGTGCACTTTCTACTATAAAATGGCATAAGCCCTACATCTGTCCCTGTTTACACAGCCCACTTGTGATGCCCCTTTGTTGTTGTTGTTGTTTAGTCGTTCAGTCATGTCCGACTCTTCGTGACCCCATGGACCAGAGCACGCCAGGCACTCCTGTCTTGCACTGCCTCCCACAGTTTTGTCAAACTCATGTTCGTAGCTTCGAGAACACTGTCCAACCATCTCATCCTCTGTTGTCCCCTTCTCCTAGTGCCCTCAATCTTTCCCAACATCAGGGTCTTTCCCAAGGATTCTTCTCTTCTCATGAGGTGGCCAAAGTATTGGAGCCTCAGCTTCACGATCTGTCCTTCCAGTGAGCACTCAGGGCTGATTTCCTTCAGAATGGAGAGGTTTGATCTTCTTGCAGTCCATGGGACTCTCAAGAGTCTCCTCCAGCACCATAATTCAAAAGCATCAATTCTTCGGCGATCAGCCTTCTTTATAGTCCAGCTCTCACTTCCATACATCACTGCTGGGAAAACCATAGCTTTAACTATACGGACCCTATTGTG